>NC_092761.1:89418219-90018219 GCF_047496795.1 Chiloscyllium punctatum
TTCCCCAAATTTCACTCATCAAATCTTACTGCTGTCTCGAGAGTTGGTTAATCTCTCCATCTGTTAGCAACCTGTTATTTGTTCAATCTTCTTTGTTTAAATGAGTACCACAGGTTAACCCTGTAAGGTATGAATCTTGCTCTAATTCAGTGTGAGAATAGCAGAGGCAAAATGAATAACCCAGAACTTGTCCATGTTACAGTGACCTCTTGTGTTTAGAATTCCAGCTGTATCATTCAGAGTATCAGGTCTAATTACACATACAGTACCACTAATTTCAAATGAATACAGTTGATCTATAAAGAATGACAAGTTGTATGACTTGTACTGGTAGTGTCACATGAGATCAGGGGTTGTGGAGTGATTGCTGGAAAAAGCGAATGACTTGGAGTGATGCACATCTTTCAACAGTTTCTTAAAATACAGTGGAATATTTTAAAGTAGTGTTTGTTACAAATCAGAAGTGACAGGTGTTACACAGCAATATTCCCTTGAACCACAAACATGTTGGCTTAGAAAAAGTAAAAAAAAATTGAAGCTCATTTCTAGAGGGATAGAATTAAAAAGCAGAGAAATTATGTAAAACTTGCATAGCACTGTGGATGGACCCCAATTAGAGCACTGTGAACAGTTCTGAATTCCAAATTATAAAAATGATACAAAAGCCACTGAAGATGGTGCAAATAAAAAGCTATCAAAGATGATACCAAGACTAAAAGATTATAACAAGTAGTAATGAGTGAACTGGTTGGGACTCTTCTCTAGTAAAGAGAAGATAAGGTGTGGCCTAATAGATATCTTTAACATTATGAATGTGTTTAATAAGGCAGACATAGAGCAGATGTTTCCACTCAAGAGGTGAGACCAAAATGCACTCGTGAGTCCTCTTGTGGTGCAGTAATAGTATCCCTACCCCTGGACCAAAGACCTGGGTTCAAGTCTCACTGCTCCAGAAGTATGTAATAACATCTGAGAATAGACTGATGAGAAAAATATGTTAAATAAAAAAAAAGCGAGTATCCTAGGGATCTTCTTATGGCACTGTCGTAGTATCCCTGCCCTGGACCAGGAGGCCTGGGTTCAAGTCCCATCTACTCCACAAGTGTGTAATAACATTTCTGTACAGATTGGTTAGGGAAATTGACTAATACAAAATAAAACTAGGATTCTCCCCTTCCAGCTTCATTTTTTATTTAACCCCCTCCCCATCTCCCTCACCATTCATGGTCTGCATTGCCCTTAATGTAAATTAATCAAATGGAAAATATGGAAATTCAGGAGAAACCTCTTTTTCCAGAGAGTGGTGAGAGAACTTGGAACTATACAGTGTGATTGAGAGAAGCAACAGAGATACATTTAGGAACAGGTGTTGGTCATTTGCCCCTCCATCATTCAATAAGTTTATGATTGATCTGGTTGGTGGTCTCAGCTTCTCTTCCTTGTCTGCCCCCATCCCCTTGACTCCCTAATCTGTCAGAAATCTATTTAACTTAGCCTTGAATTCAATTTAGGACCCAGCCTACACTACTTTCTGGGTGAGAGATTTCCACATCCTAATGTCTTTTTTGACAGAAAACTGTAGTGATGGGATTGAGGTTGACATTCCATCCTCCAATGTTAATACAGTTATTTTTCATTCAACAGGATACAATATCTCAATTGTGCAGGATGTGGACAAAAAGCCACATTTAACAGTATTAAGAGAGTAATGATGTGAATTACCTGGATCATTAGTGAGAAAGCAGTGTGTGAGCTATAGGGGGATATACCACTGTAAAATATCTACAGAAAGGGCACTGCTCTTAGATAACACAAATGCATGATGGAAAAATAGTATGACTGGATATAAACTCTCCAAAAGCTAGAGTAGAACACCTTGAGGTTTAGAGGGATATGGGCCAAACACAGGTAAATGGGACTAGTTTAGTTTGGGAAACCCGGTCAGATGGATAAGTTGGACCAGAGTGTCTGTTTCTGTACAGTATGACTCAATGACTCAACTCACCGACTGTGCAGCATCAGTGGAATGGATGGAGCCAATGTAACATGAATAGTAACCCCTTCAGAATGATTACCTTGTACAACAGACTGCATAGGCCAAACTTGCAATAGAGGGCACGTAGTTCAAAAATAAGAGGACTTGCTTTGAAGGAGATGAGGAGAAATTTTATTCTGAGTATTGTTGGGCTCTAGAATTCTCTTCTGCATAGATAATGGAGACTGGTTCTTTAAATCTTCAAAGCTGAGTTAAATAGATTTTTGACAGATCAGGGAGTCAAAACTACGGGGCAAGAGCAGACAGGAAAGTGGAGGTGCCATGAGCTGATTAAATGTTCCAATGTTCTTTCGATCCACAATTTTTTAAATGAAATGTATTTAGATTAAGATATCAGGTTGTTTAAAGGATAGCAAACAGCAAAACAAATCCTAACAAAAAAAGCCTCATAAAACTGCTACACTCACAACACTGCATTATATGTGTCCCTTTAAGCTACATTAATAATTGGATTTGATATAGTGGGCATAATATCAAAGTCCGTAGAAGATTCAAAACTCAGATATGAAGTAAACAATAAAGTAGATAATTGCAGACTTCACGAGGACTTAGATGGCTGATGAAATGGACAAATGTGGTGAATTAAATTTTACACCTAGAATATGAGGTGATACGTTTTAGTAAGAAGAATGAGTGACAACATAAACTACAGTTTTAAAAGATATCGGGCAGGAAAGGCACTTGGGAATGTGTATATATATATATATATATACATAAATCTTTAAAATTTGCCAGAACAAGTTAAAGAGGCTATTCAGGAAAAGAGCATATGGAATCCTTGTTTTATTAGGATCATAAAATGTAGGAGCACAATTAGGCCATTTGGCCCATTGGATCTGCTGTGCCATTCGATCATGGCTGATATTTTCCTCAATTTTTGGATGAATAGCACGTACAAGCAATGAAGTTTTGGTAAAACTCTTAAAAACATTTGTTAGGCCTCAGTTGGAGTACTAATTTCAGTTATGGGCTTCAGGGATGTTGTGATGGTCATGGACAGGATGCAGAGGAGATTTATTTTATTTCTCTTTTTTATATTCAGAAGTGCTATCACACACAATTTTTCTACCACCAAGTCATCTGTGGCAATTCTCACCTATTAACCACTACTATTAAACAACCTGTATTTCCAATTGTTCCAATTTAATTCTAAAACCCATTAGCAGCAATGCAATATAGGGGAGGCCATGCCTGGTCATATTTTCACTGGATTGTTAAACCAGAGACCCAGGCAATCTTCTGGGGACCTGGTTTTGAATCGCACCATGGCAGATAGTGGAATTTGAATTCAATAAAAATCTGAAGTTAAGAGTCTAATGATGATTGTGAAACCAGTGTCAATTATCAGAAAAAAAAAACATCTAGTTCACTAATGTCCTTTAGGGAAAGAAATCTGCCATCCTTACCTGGTCTGGCCTTCATGTGACTCCAACCCATAGCAATGTGGTTAACTCTTAACTGGCCTGTGGCCAGTTAGGGATTGGCAATAAATGCTGGCCTTGCCAGCAATGCCCTCATCCCATGAATGAATTTTTAAAAACCCACCAAAGGTGAGACAGAGGTAGGGAGAGAAAGGAGATGACTAAATCAGAATGGAGTTGGAGGAGGAAATAAGGCATTCTATCCCCTGTGATGCCCACCTTTTGGAGGAGGTTTACTGTAGGTGATGGACTTCAGTGAAATTGGAGAGACTGGAGAAATTGGGATTGGCTTCCAGATAGCAAAGTTGAAAGAGGGAAAAGAGAAGATTTGACGGAGGTGTTCAAAATCATGAATGGTTTGAATCAAGTCAAGAAGGAGAAACATTTTTCAAGAGTAGAGGGTTGCGAACCACATCTCACAGATTTAACATAATTGACAAAATAACCAGATGTGACATGAGGAAACTTGTGTTTTAAAAAAAAAGAACAAAGAAAATTTACAGCCCAAGAACAGGCCCTTTGGCCCTCTAAGCCTGAGCTGATCAAAAGATACTGTCTAAATCTGTCAGTCAATTCCTAAGCATCTGTATCCCTCTGCTCCCCACCTACTCATGCATCTGTCCAGATGCATCTTAAATGGATCTATCGGCCTGCCTCTACCACCTCTGCTGGCAACGCATTCCAAACGCCCAACACCTCTGTGTAAACTACTTGCCGCATGTATCCCCCTTAAACTTTCCACCTCTCACCTTGAAAGCATGACCTCTCGTTATTGAATCCTTCACCCTGGGAAAAAGCTTGTCTCTATCCACCCTGTCTATACCTTTCATGATTTTGTAAACCTCAATCAGGTCTCCCCTCAATCTCCTTTTTTCTAATGAAAGTAAACCTAACCTACTCAACCTCTCTTCATAGCTAGCACCTTCCATACCAGGCAACATTCTCATAAACCTTCTCTGCACCTTCTCCAAAGCGTCCACATCCTTTTGGTAATGTGGTGACCAGAACTGTACACAGTATTCTAAATGCGGCCGAACCAATGTCTTGTAAAATTTTAACATGACTTGCCAGCTGTTATACTCAATACCCCGTCCAATGAAGGCAAGCATACCATATGCCTTCTTGACCACTCTATCCACCTGTCAGCAACCTTCAGGGTACAATGAACCTGCACTCCCAGATCTCACTGCCCATCAACTTTTCCCAAGGCTCTTCCATTCACTGTATAATTCGCTCTAGAATTAGTCTTGCCTAAATGCATCACCTCACATTTGTCTGGATTGAAAGCCATCTGTCATTTCTCCACCCAACTCTCCAGTCTATCTATATTCTCCTGTATTCTCTGACAGTCCACTATGCTTTCTGCTACTCCACCAATCTTTGTGTCATCTGCAAACTTTCTGATCATACCAACAGTGCTGTCTTCCAGATCATTTATGTATATTACAAACAACAGTGGTCCCAATACTGACCCCATTTCGAGAAATCCCTTTAACTACTACTCTCTGTCTTTTGTTGCTCAACCAGTTCCCTACTTATGTCAACGTGATCCAGACTAATCAAACTTCTATCTCTAACCTCAAGATTCAATATGTTCCTCTCCTCAGTGAACACTGATGCAAAGTAATCATTTAGAATCTCACCCATTCTCTCAGGTTCGGCATACAGACTTCCTTCATTATCTTTTATACAGTAAGTTAATGTGATTTATAATATGCTGTATGAAGGGGTTGTGGAAAAAGATTCAATTAGTAACTTTCATAAAGAAAACATACTCGAAGTGGGAAAAAAATGAAAGAATGATGGGTGAATGATGTGGGCTATGGCGAGATGCATGGCAGAATAGGTCCTACGTAAGGTGTGATGATGGTGCTCCTTTAACAAGGTTATTCTATCCTTGGTATTTTTTTCACAGGGGTCGTAAAGACAGAGGTTTCGATAGGTCTGGAAATATCTACCTGAAAAGCTTTTCAGTGTTTTTTAAAAACACTTGTACAATGAAAGGGGTATGGCCATTTCTCCCAGTTTAGGGTTTGGTTTGGTTTGGTTTTAGCAAGCTGTTTTGTTTGTGGCTGCTGGTCAAGTCTTAGCTGGGAACCCAGAGAAGCTGCTGGGGGCCCAAAGAAGGAGTTCCATACTGATACTCATTCTCTCTCTCTGTGACTTCTCTCCTGTGTTTGACTTTTACCTTTTTTTGCCAAGGGGGTGTTTATTAGGATGTTGCAAGTATTTGGAACAGCATCGTGAAGTTGCAATAAAGTTGACTGGGTTTTCAGATAGGTTGTTATTCTATTCGGTTCTCTTTTGTTCGTGTTTCATTCAGTAGTTTGTAAATAAATTCTGTTTTGTTTAATACTGAGTAGTTGGGCCAACTACAACACTCCTGGAATGTTCACTTTAAAACAACAGGAAAAGTTAGAATCTGGGCTTGCTTCTTGAAATGTTTTGAGGGGGTCTGGCCTGGTCCATAACAGAGGCCCAGATTGATTTTGGGAGCACTTTGTTCTATATTTTCTGTTTTTGACAAGCAGCATGGTAAGTTTCTCACTAGACAGTGGTGAAGTGCCAATTAAGGGGGGACTTATTGTTTGTTAATTGTTTTATTAACTTACATAATTAACATTCAGCTTTCTATCTTACCAACTATGCCAAACAAGCTTTTTTTTAATTCAATCATTGGACGACAGCATTGCTGGCTGAATAGCTGGCATGAAAAGCTAAATGACCAGTTATTGCACATAATTTAAATGTGCATGATAAAATAATGATTTTTTTTCACCTTAGAATATTCAAATAACTTCAGAGACCTTAAAATAAAACCTGTGGGAGACAGTCACTTAGATCCATGGAAGTTATATTCATAATTTTACTGTTGGTCAAGGTTTGAAGTTCAAAGCTGGCACATCATCCATAAATACTTAGGAAGTATAACTCTATACTGCAAAGGTTAGAGGAGGTATTATTAAACTGTATATTGTAAAGATTAGAGGAGGTGTTATTTAACTGTATATTGTAAGGTTAGAGGAGGTGTTGAGTGTTTGAATCTCTTATGATATATGTTTAAAGACGTATTAGCATTTCAAATCATTGACTTGACAATATTGTGTTCGTGATTGTTCCTTTTAATCACAACTTATTCAGATCACCAGTTTCATAGAAGCAGAGTGTTTAAGAGTTGAGTTTTTCAGGGAAAGTTGTTCAGATGAAGGACCTCTGGTAATCCAGCAGGAATATTTCACTTTAATGACACCTTGAGACTAGGTTCTGATTACTCAAAGATTGAATGGTCTCATCTGATTCATCTGAAGAAGCAGTTCTATTGTCATTCTATTTTAGGAAGCTGAATCCTGAAATTTTTGGTGTGGTTGCTGTTGTAAAGTAAGTGCAATAATCATCTTGTGCGCAGCAAATGACAAAGTAATGATGTCTATTTATTTGTCTTTTTAGGATGTTGTTTGAGGAATAAATATTGCTCATGACACTAGAGAAAAACCCCCTATTCTTCTTTAAAATTGCATTAGAGGATTTATATCAACATAAAGAGCAAATGTGATCTAGGTATCTGGAGTGATTGGAACAAGGTTGGACAGGCAGATCTCATTCTGGCTTACAGATATACTGGGTAAACAGGAATCACGTGGATTCTTCTCATTCTTGGGTCTGGCTCTGGGCAAGCTGGTCAGACTCCATGTCCTGTACTTGTGAGAATAAAGGGTGGCTTGGTGGCAGGATACTGGTGTCCCTGATGCTATTTCAGTATCAAAGTGAAAAGTGGCACTTCTAACATGGCAGCTCAAAGCAAGTTGTTAAAATGGAGCTACATTGACTCAGCACAGCAAAGAATAATGACACAGCATTCAGTTCACAGGAAAGTTTGCCCCACAATTGAGGAGTGCCATGTTGGTGCCATAAGAAAGTGGCCTATATCTCTTTTTCATTCCAAAAAGCACTGTATCCAATGTCTCTGTCCACTCATTCAAAAGGTTTAGCTCAATTTGATGACAAAGGGAAACAGCAGTAAAGAACATTTTTTTTTCTCTGGGTAGGAATTAGTTACGTAGGAATGGAAAAGGGCCATATACTACTATTTAGTTAGATGAGAGCTGATCTTTGAACCATCAACATGTCTTTAGCATAGTAATCTCTAAAGGTGCTCCTTGGGTGTATTATCAAACACAATTTGACACCATACTACATAAGGAGTTAGTAGGACAATTGAGCAATGTCTTGACCAAAGGGGTAGAAAACAAGGAATGTCTTAAAGGGAGAGATGTGTGATTTCAGAAGCGTATTCCGGAGCTGGTGGCCTAAGCAGCTGACAGTCAACAATGGTGAAACAATTAAAATTAGGGATGTACATGAGGTCAGCATTGGAGAAATACCATCTTGGAGGGTTTGATCAAGCTGGGAGGTTTATGAAAAGGAGGATTAGAATTTTAAAATTGACATGCTGTCAGTTTGCAAGCCCGACATGCAACAGCAAACAGATGAGTGAGAACAGGACCTGATGCAGGTCTTGGATAAGATAGAAGGTGGGAGGTCAAAAGGAAACTGTAGTATTACAAAAGCATTATCAATTATCCACCTTGGGGCTATGACCCTTCAGTGTCAGATATTATCAGGCACTCGACTTTGCTGTGACAATGCCTTGTTTTTTTTTGCATTTTTTAAAATTGCGTTCAACTTACATTGGTGGTACTCTAAGATAAAACTTTTACACGTAATAACTTGCAATGCCTTCCTTCATTAATCTCAGCCTCTGCAAGAAGCTGTGCAATTTCGGCTCAACTCTGACTTGCTGCGAGCAATAAGCTCATGGTTCAGTAATTTTATCTTGACTGGATACTGGACTCGATAAATCATTTGCTCTCACAGAAATCCTCCCATTCGCACTGGTGAAGATTACCAACCTCACAGCTGCTGATAAATACGCAGAAAGCCATTTAATGAAACAGAACAATTTCTGCAAAGCTGCAAAACCTTTGTACAATAGACACTGTTGCTTTATCTCCATTGATTCGCTTTCCTTTCTCTTGCCACTTCATGTCACGCTGTCTGCACCGTGCATTCCAATAAAAAGAACAATAGTGTTGCTAAATCTGTATTTTCACTTCAGATGACAGCCCACTTAAATTATACTAATAAGTACCATAAAAGCCTATCAGTAGATGGCAAAGATGAAAGGGTGTGAAGCATAGTATAAGAAAGCAAAGACAGGTTACTGGACCAGTACTAAAGAGACATACTGCACGATGACACAGCTTAGGACCTGAATAGTAAAAGGCTCATATCTTTTAGGAAGGATAAGAATCTTGGAAAATGTGGTGGAGTAACTCTGTTAATCAATGATGGTATTTAGTACAATGGAGAGGGATAACTTACGTTTAGGAAACCAGTATATAGAAGCAGTTTGATTAGAGATAAGAAATTGTAGGAGAAGACATCATTTGTATTAGGAATGGAAAAAAACCCTATCAGTAACCACATGGTGGTTTGCAATCTAAAGAAAGAAGTAATGGGAGCCTGTCATAAAGGTACTGCAATAATCACAAGAAATTTTAATTGACATATAAATTGGAAAAATCAGAAATGAACATATAAATTCGGAGTAGAAGTAGTCTATTTGGCACCTCACGCCTACTCAGCCATTCGTTAAGATCATGAAATATCTAATATGTTTCAAATTTCACCTTTTAATTTAACCCCAATAACCTTTGATTCCCCTGCCGAACAAGAATTTATCTAACTCTACCTGAAAAACTATTAGGTGACTACCTTTTTTAAATTCGTTCATGGGACTTGTTGATTGAGCAAACATTTTTTGCCCATTCCTAATTGCCCTTGAGAAGGTGGCAGTGAACCGCTTTCTTGAACCACTGCAGTCCATTTATTGTAGTACACCCACAATCTTAAAGGAGTTCTAGGATGTTTACCTAGTTACACTGAAGGAATGGTGGTATCTATTTCCATGCACATGCAGTATGACTCTATGACCAGTAAATATACACCTAACTGATCCAGTTTCCCTTCATACATTAATCCTGCCATTCCAGTCTGGTAAACCTTCCTGCAGATATTGTAATGGAGAGATATATCTGTGGCAGGCAGGTTAGTGATAATGAGGTCAGGTATATTTTTCCCTATTTTTGGCTTCCTTACTACATGTTGCAGACCCAGACTAGCAGTTTTGTTTTTTAGGACTCATCTAACTCAGTAAGTAGAGGTTCTGCTGAGCCACTCTTGGTGAAGGACATTGAAAGCCACCACTCAAGAGTACACTCTGTGTCCTTGTCACCCTCAGTGTTCCTATGGCTTTCTGTGGCAAAGCGTTTCAAGTCATACAAGGAAAAAAAGTAGAGAGAAAACATTCGTATCAAAACTGTTCTAAAAAGGCAACCCTAATTTTAAAACAATACCACCTAGTTCTGGACTCATCCTCAAGTGGAAACATCATTACCAAATTCTCCTTGCCAAGACTGTTCAGGGTCTTGTATATTTCAATCAGGTCCACCCCTCTTGCTTCTAAACTTCAGTGAAAGCAAATTCAATCTGTCTTACCTTTCCTCATTTGTTAAGGCAAAGTCGTGTTTGAGAAATTTGATCGCGATATTTGAGAAGGTAACCAGGAGTGTTGATAAGGGTATTGCATTTGATATGCCTATATGGGCTTTAACAAGGCCTCATGGCTGACTGGTCAAGAAAGTAAGAGTCCATGGAATCAAAGGCAAAGAGGGGGGGTGTTGGATTTTAAACTGGCTGAGAAACAGGAAACTGTGAGGGTAGATGGATGTTTCTGTGGCTGGAAATCTGTTTTGGATGAGGTTCTGCAGAGCTCAGTGGTGGGACCTTGCTGTTTGTCGTGTACATTAATAATTTGCATTTAAATATCGGGATAATGATCAAGATAATCAGTAGGGTGGGAGGACAGCCATGAACTACAAGAGCAAATCAACAGACTGATCAGCTAGGAAAAGTGAAGTAATCCACTTGGAAAAGGCTAACAAGGCAAAGGATGAAACTATGAATGGTAGGACGCTGGAAAGTACTGAAGATCAGAGGGACCTTGGTTTGCATATACACATATCATTGAAGGCATAAGGGCAGGTAGATAAGGTTGTTAAGACAGCATATGGGATACTTGCCTTTTTTAGCCAAGGCATAGAAAACAACAGCAAGGAGGTTATGCTGGAACTGTATGAAATGCTGGTTATGCTACAACAAGAGTACTGTGTGCAGTTCTGTGTCTTCATATTATGGAAAGGATGCAAAAGAAATTCCCCCGATGCTCCCCGTACAGAAGATTTTGACATATGTGGAAAGATTGGACAGGCAGTGAAGTCGAGAGTGTAGACAGAGGTATAGAAGACTATGAAGGGCATAACTAGGGTGGATAGGGAGCCACTTTTACCATCAGTAAAAGGGTTAATAACTAGGAGGTACAGATTTAAGCTAAGGTTTAGAAGGCAAATTGAAGAGTTGAAGAGAATATTTTTTCAAAATGAAGGTATTGGGAATTTCAAACTCACCGAGTGGTTGAGTCAGAAACTCTTGTAACATTTAAGCAGTTTTTAGAGATCACTTATCTCCAGAGCTATGGACCGAGAGCTGAAAATGGGATTACTGTAATCAGATCTTTGCTGTCCGATGCAGACATGATGGGTTGAATGACCTAGTTCCATAATTCTCTGAATCTAACCCGCTCATTCCAGGTATCAGCCTAGTAAATCTCTTCTAACTACCTCTAGCACATGTACACCCTTCCTTAAATAAGGAAACCAAAACTGCACACAACATTTGGGATGTAGTCACGTCAATACCCTGCAGAACTTAAGCCTAACACGTTTATTTTTATACTTAATTTATCTCGTAATAAAGGATAGCATTCAATTAGCTGTCTTAATTACTTTTTGCTTTACCATCATACTAACTCTTTGTGATTCTTGCATTGGAACATTTTGCTCCCTCTCTATCTCAGAATTCTGCACTTGTTTTCCATTTTAAGTGATTTAAAAAAAAAATCTTCCTTCCAAAATGAACAATTTCATATTTTTCCACTTTACACTCTGTCAGATTTTTAACCATTCATCCAAACTATGTCAGTCTACAATCTCCTTATGTTGTCTTCTTTGGTTATCTGCAAATTTAGATGCCCTCATCTAAGACATTTATCTAAATTAGGAGTTGAGGACTCTGCACAGAACCCGACTCATTATATCCAGTCAATCAAAAATAGAACTATTTGTGCATTCTGTCTGCTTCTGCCAGCCAACCAATCTCCTTCCCAAATTTATGTTATCTCCTACACCACATGCTTCTACTTTGCACAATAATTTTTTTGTCAAACCTGTCAATGCCTTCTGAAAATCCAAGTACTGTAAGTCAGTAGGCTTCTCATTATCCACAATTTCACTCCTTCAAAGAACTCCAGTCAGTTGGTTGAACACGAATTCCCTTTGATGAAACCATGCTGATTCTTCCTGATTATCTTTAAGGACCCACATAGAAAAATTCAAGATTGATTCTAATACCTTCTCCACAGCAGACATCATGCTAACTGGTCTATAGTTTCCTGTTTTCTGTCTCCATTCCTTCCTGAATAGAGAGGTTATATTTGGTACTTTTCAATCTGTGGGAATTTTACTTTAGAATATATTGGAAAATTAACACCAACACGTCTACTGCATCATTAGCAATCTCTTTTAAGAACCCAAAATGAAGTCCATCAGGACTGGGGATTGTAATTTCAACAAGTTCTTTTCTTCCTTCCATTTCTTGATTTACAACTATTACTGAAATGTTTTTGCATCCTCTGTAATGAAGGTGGAAGCAAAATCTTTGTTAATTTCCTTTAGCATTTCCTTGTTTTCTACGATTAATTCCCCATTGTCACTCTCCAGGGGACCAACACTCACTTTATTGATGTTTTCTTGTTGGACACCTGCTATCAATTTTTACATTCTAACTAGCTTCCTCTTATATTCTAATTTCTTCCTTCTGATTAAAGTCTTAACCATTCATTATATTCTGACAATGTCAGATAATGAAACTGAACAATTTCTGTTCAAAGCTACAAAGCCTTTGTATAATAGGAACTGTTGGTTTATCTTCATTGATTCACATTTCTTTCTCTTGCTTCTCATTTCTGCACTGTATGCTCCAACAAAAAAGATGAAATTTTTCACTCCAGATCAGTCTTCCAGTTAGATTGTACTAATAATTACCATAAATTCCTATAATTACATGGCAGAGGTATGCTGAGTCTATTATATGACAGCAGGGACAAGTTACTGGACTAGTATTTCATAGCCAGCTTTGCTCAATTATATTATTTTTCTTTAAGTCTGATGCTGTCCTTAACTTCTTTGATGAACTATAGATGCTGGATTCTTCCTCTAGAATTTTTCTTTATTATAAGAATATACTTACTTATCCTCAGTATTCTGAAAGATCTCCTTGCCACTGTATCTCTATTGTTCTATCTCCTGGCCTGGTATCCCAGATTACCTCAGCTTTCATACCGATATAGTTGTCCTTATTTAAGTCTAAAATACTAGTCACTCTCTCTCCCATTCCAAATGGAAATTAAAACATATTATAGTTGCTGTTGCCTTTACTGTGAAGTCATTAATTAATTCTGCCTCATTACACAATACAAGGACTGATGTAAATAGCTCTCTGTTTGGTTCCAGACCTGCTGCACAAAGACTTTATCAACTGGATGTAGGTTTGCTGGCTGAGTGGGAAGGTTCATTTTCAGATGTTTCGTCACCATACTAGGTAATATCTTCAGTGAGCCTCTGGACAAATCACTGGCGTTTCCTGCGTTCTGTTTATATGTTTGGGCTTCCTTGGGATGGTGATGTCGTTTCCTGTAGTGACGTCACTTCATATGGTGATGTTATTTCCTGTTCTTTTTCTCAGGGGGTGGTAGCTGGGATCCAAGTCAATGTCTTTGTGGATAGAGTTCTGGTTGAAATGCCATGCTTCAAGGAATTCTCATGCATGTCTCTGTTTGACTTGTCCTAGGATGAATGTGTTGTCCCAGTCGAAGTGGTGTCCTTCCTTAACTGTTTGTAAGGATGCTAGTGAGAGAGGGTCATGTCGTTTTGTGGCTAGTTGATGTTCATGTATCCTGGTGGCTAGTTTACTGCCTGTTTGTCAAATGTATTCCGACCTTCCAGCTCAGTGAGCAAACCTACATCCAGAATCTCAACCCGAGCTACAAATCTTCTCAAAACTCGCTAATTTTATCAACTCCTCTTCCAGGCTACTATTGCCAATCGATGGCAAAAAGTATCTTAAATGGGAAATTTATAGTAAATTTTTGGGATAGTTTCTGAGAACAGCACATTCTGGAGACAACTTTAGAGTAGGTTATACAACAAGAAACATTCCAAAAATAGCTGGCAAATCAGAAAATGGAAGATAGGGAGATTTTGAGAAAATTACAGTCACCAGGGCAGTACTCAGTAAATTGTTGAACCTGCAGGCTGACAAGACCCTAGGTCCTGGCGGGCTTCATCCTAGGCATTTAAAAGACGTGGCTAGTGAGATTGGTTAATTTTTTAAAACTTCTTAGATTTGGGGAAAGATTCTATTAGATTGGAAAATAGCAAATATAACTTTTTTTATTCAAAAGGCCGGAGACAAAGCAGAAAACAACAAGCTACTTAGCTTAACGTGTTATACGGAAGATGTTAGGAGTTCAAAGAAGGATTACCAGACAAATACCTGGAATGGGGCTGGTTCTCTTATGAGAAAAATTTGCACATGCTAGGCTTGTATTTGCTGGGGTTTAGAAGAGTAAGAGGTGATTTGGTTGAAACAAATAAGATCCTAAGAGGTTTTGACAAAGAGGATGTGGAAAGGATACTTCCTCTTATGGGAAAATCTAAAACTAGAGGTCATTGATTTAAAAATAAGGGATCATCAACTGAAGTGAGGAGGAATGAATTATGAAATTGAGTGTTTTTGGAACTCTCTTCCTCAAAATGGGAGCAATTGGAGTCCTTGAATATTTTAAAATAGAGCTACATTCATAATAAGCAAGGAAAATGAAAGGTTTTGGGGGGTTAGGTGGGAGTGTTGAATAATCCAATCAGTCGTGATCTTATTGAATTGCAGAGCAGGCTCAAGAGGCTGAATAGCCTACTCCTGATCCAAATTTGGATGCTGTATTCCAGAGACCTTATTAACAATCCAGGAAGTTCAAATGCACCATGGTAATATCAACATATGAATTTAATTTTTTAAAACCTCGAAATAGGAAGCTGGTATGAGCAAGTGACAAGAAGAAGGTGATTGTTTAGTTATAGAGTCATAGAGATATACAGCATGGAAACAAACCCTTCGGTCCAACTCATCCATGCTGATCAGTTATCCTAAATTAATCTTGTCTCATTTGTCAGCATTTGGCCCAAATCCCTCTAAGCTCTTCCTATTCATTTACTCATCCAGATGCCTTTTAAATGTTGTAATTGTAGCATGCTGCACCACTTCCTCTGGCAATTCATTCCAAATAAGCACTACTGTCTGCATAAAAACTAGGTCCCTTTTAAAGCTATCCCCTCTCACCCCAAACCTTCCCCCAGCCCAGGGAAAAGACTTTGTCTATTTATTCTATCCATGGTTTTATAAACTTCTGTAAGGTCACCCCACAGCCTTTGACGCTCCAAGGAAAATAGCCCCAGCCTATCCAGCTTCTCCCTATAGCCCAAACCCTCCATCTGGCAACATCCTTGTAAATCTTTTCTGAACCCTTTCAAGTTTCACAACATCCATCCTATACGAGGAAGACCAGACTGCACACAATATTTCAAAAGTGGCTTAACCAATGTCCTGTACAGCCACGTTACCCCCCAAATCCAATACTTAATATTCTGACCAATAAAGGAAAGCATACCAAACACCTCTTCACCATCCTATGTACCTGTGACTCCATTTTCAAGGAAAGATGAACCTGTACTCCAAGGTTTCTTTGTTCAGCAACACTGCCCAGAACCTTACCATTAAGTGTATAAGTTCTGCCCTGATTTGCCTTTCCAAAATGTAGCACTTCACATTTATCTAAATTAAACTTCACTTGCCATTCCTCGGCCCATTGGCCCATCTGATCAAGATGTTGAATCTGAGGTAACCTTCTTCACTGTCCATTACACCTCCAATTTTGGTGTCATCTGCAAACTGACTGACTATTCCTCCAATTCATTTATATAAATGATAAAAGGAGTGGAACCAGCACCGATTCTTGTGGCTCACCATTGGTCACAGGCCTCCAGTCTGAAAAGCAACTCTAAAAGCAGTCTTTAAAAATAGAAAACTGGTTTGTTAATGTCCAGCAGTTAAGAAGATTTGCCATCCATACCCAGTTTAGCTTATGAGTCTTATTCCACATTAATGTGGCAGAATCTATCAATACTAGTCATGAGTTATAAATGCCAGGCTTGCCAGTAACTCTCACATCCCTAGAATGAACACATAATTAAAAAATGATTAGTCAGAAGGTGATAGTAAGTGAATTCAGTTTCCAAAGAGGGAAACATAATGAAAATCAAATTTTTCTCATCTACCACTTCACTCTGGTTGCATCTGTTCTGTACAAGACATAGATTTCTCATGCGCTTATGTCTTCAAAGTATAATTAGGAAACTAATTGGAATGCAGTCAGGTTAATGTGATGGGACTGTCTCTACTGAGATAATAGGGAATAGCTAGATTAATGGAATTAAGGAAACTGTCTCTATCCAGATTAATGAGACTGTGTTGACAAGGCCATAAAAGCCAGTTTTAGGGTAGCTACCTTTCTGCTTATAAATTCTGTGTCGGTATTCCTTTCGTCTCTCGTACTACGACTGAAGAAGGAACAGACCTCTGAAATCTCGCATTTTCAGATAAACCTGTTGGACTGTAACCTGGTTGTTGTGTGATTTTTGACCATAAAAGACTAACTAATGGGAAGAGTGGAACAGGGTCACTTCTCTTAGAATTAATAAACATGGATATCTCAGTGGGATTAATGGGATAACGGCATTTTTACTGGGATTAATGATACAATAGCTGAATGTGAAATGAGTTAAGATAATGGAATAGCAACACAAGTATCATGAGTGCAATACTAACAAGGCAAATTATGAACCAAAATTCATAAAGAATCTGGTAATTTAGGAACTGGTACCAAAACGTATTATTACAAACATGTCTGGATTGTTGTGGCTCATTTATATCGTCAATTTAAAGAACCTTCTATCTCTACCTGATCTCATCTACATGTGATTGCAATCTCACATTAAGTACAGTTCACTCTTAAAACTCTGGCACAACAAGGAATCATGAATAAATATTGCAACGCCCGCCTCCAAAGAACATTTTAACAAAAAAGATTAATGATGAATGGATGGCTTTATCACAAGTCCATTTTGGCTCAGTGGAAGGTCTCTCACTGCTGAATTAAAAGGCTCAAGTCTGATTCCAGCAACTTGAGTCATGGAGATGTACAGCATAGAAACAGACCCTTCGGTCCAACCCGTCCATGCCGACCAGATATCCCAATCCAATCTAGTCCCACCTGCCAGCACCCGGCACATACCCCTCCAAGCCTTTCCTATTCATATACTCATCCAACTGTCTCTTAAATGTTGCAATTGTACCAGCCTCCACCACTTCCTCTGGCAGCTCATTCCATACACATACCACCTTCTTGTGTGAAAAAGTTGCCCCTTGGGTCTCTTTTATATCTTTCCCCTCTCACCCTAAACCTATGCCCTCTAGTTCTGGACTCCCCGACCCCAGGGAAAAGACTTTGCCTATTTACCCTATCCGTGCCCCTCATAATTTTGTAAACCTCTATAAGGTCACCCCTCAGCTTCCAACGCTCCAGGAAAAACAGCCCCAGCCTGTTCAGCCTCTCCCTATAGCCCAAATCCTCCAACTCTGGCAACATTCTTGTAATTCTTTTCTGAACCCTTTCAAGTTTCACAACATCTTTCTGATAGGAAGGAGACCAGAGTTGCACGCAATATTCCAACAGTGGCCTAACCAATGTCCTGTACAGCCGCAACATGACCTCCCAACACCTGTACTCAATACTCTGACCAATAAAAGAAAGCATACCAAATGCCTTCTTCACTATCCTATCTACCTGTGACTCCACTTTCAAGGAGCTATGAACCTGCACTCCAAGGTGTCTTTGTTCAGAACACTCCCTAGGACCTTACCATTAAGTGTATAAACCCCGCTCTGATTTGCTTTCCCAAAATGCAGCACCACCCTTTAATCTAAATTAAACTCCATGCCACTTCTCAGCCCATTGGCCCATCTGATCAAGATCCTGTTGTAATCTGAGGTAACCTTCTTCGCTATCTACTACACCTCCAATTTTGGTGTCACCTGCAAACTTACTAACTATACCTCCTACATTCACATCCAAATCATTTATATAAATGATGGAAAGCAGTGGACCCAGCACCATCTTTGTGGCACACCAATGGTCACAGGCTTCCAGTCTGAAAAACAACCCTCCATTACTATCCTCTGTCTTCTACCTTTGAGCCAGTTCTGTATCCAAATGGCTAGTTCTCCTTGTATTCCATGAGATCTAACCTTGCGTATCAGTCTCCCATGGGGAACTTGAGCACTCCAGCAACAATTTGATTTCAGATAGTCAACATGGTTTTGTCAAGGGCAGGTTGTGTCTCACAAACCTCATTGAGTTTTTTGAGAAGGTGACCAAGCATGTAGATGAGGGTAGGGCAGTTGATGTAGTATACATGGGCTTCAGTAAAGCCTTTGCTAAGGTTCCACATGGTAGGCTGTTGGAGAAAAATGCAGAGGAATGGAATTGAGGGTGATTTAGCAGTCTGGATTAGAAACTGGCTTTCTGAAAGAAGGTAGCGAGTGGTAGTTGATGGAAAATATTCAGCTTGGAGTCCAGTTACTAGTGGTTTGCCACAAGGAACTGTTTTGGGACCACTGCTGTTTGTCATTTTTATAAATGACTTAGACGCAGACATAGGTGGATGGATTAGTAAATTTGCAGACAACACTAAAGTCGGTGGAGTAGTGGACAGTGTGGAAGAATGTTACAGGTTGCAGGGGGACTTGGATAAACTGCAGAATTGGGATGAGAGTTGGCAAATGGAGTTCAATGCGGCTAAATGTGAGGTGATGCACTTTGGGAAGAGTAACAGGAAGGCAGAGTACTGGGTTGATGGAAAGATTCTTGGTAGTGTGGATGTGCAGTGGGATCTTGGAGTCCATGTACATAGATCCCTGAAAGTTGCCACCCAAGTTGATAGTGCTGCTAAGAAGACATACGGTGTGTTAGGTTTCATTCAGAGAGGGATTGAGTTCCGGAGCCGCAATATCATGCTGCAACTATACAAAACCCTGTGCGGCCACACTTGGAATATTGTGTACAGTTCTGGTCCCCATATTTTGGGAAGGATGTGGGAGCATTGGAAAAGGTGCAGAGGACATTTGCCAGGATGTTGCCTGATCTGGAGGGAAGGTCTTATGAGGAAAGGCTGAGAGACTTGAACCTGTTCTCATTGGCAAGAAGAAGAAGAGGTGATTTGATAGAGACATACAAGATGATCAGAGGATTAGATAGGGTAGACAGTGAAAGTCTTTTTCCTAGGATGTTGATGTCAGCGTGTACAAGGGGGCATAACTACAAATTGAGGGGTGATAGATTTAAGACAGATGTCAGAGGCAGGTTCTTTACGCATAGAATGGTAAGGGCGTGGAATTCCCTACCTGCTAATGTAGTCAACTCAGCCACATTAGGGAGATTTTAAACAATCCTTAGATAAGCACATGGATGATTTTGGGATAGTGTAGGGGGACGAGCTGAGAATAGTTCACAAGTCAGTGCAACATCGAGGGCCGAAGGTCCTGTTCTGTGCTGTATTGTTGAATGTTCTATAATCTAGGCCTAAGTGGTGGTTGGCATGATGGCTCAGTGATTAGCGCTGCTCCCTCACAGTGCCAGGACCCAGGTTTGATTCCAGCCTTGGGTGACTGTCTGTGTGGAATTTGCATGTACTCTCCATGTCTATGTAGATTTTCGCTAGGTACAGAAAGATCGGTGGAGTTATGGATAGTGTAGAAGGCTAGTGTAGATAGTGAGATATTGAATAGTTGCAGATATGGGTGGAGAAATGGCAGATGAAGTTTAATCCAGTTAAGTGTGAGGTGCTGCACTTTGGAAAAGGAGATTTTAAGGAGAAGTTAATGGCAGGGGCCTGAACAGCATTGATCTTGGGGTTCAAGTCCACATTTCCCTGAAAATGGCCATGTAAGTAGAAAGGGTGGTAAAGAATATGGCATGTTTGTCTTTATTGGTTGGGCAATTGGAAACAAGAGTCAGGATGCAATGTTGCAGCTTTATAAAACTTTGGTTAGGCCGCACTAGTATTGCGTTCATTTCTGGTTGCCACATTATAGGACGTGGAGACTTTGGTGAGGGTGCAGAAAAGGTTTACCAGATGTTGCCTGGGTTAAAGCGTATGAGCTCTAAGGAGAGGTTTGAAAAACTCTGCTTGATTTCTCTGGAGCGGTACAGGCTGAGGAGAGACTTGATAGAAGTCTATAAAATTATGAGATGCATAGATAGTTAAAAATATTTTCCCAGAATTGAAATGCCCAAAACTAGGGGGCATGCACTTAAGGTGAGAAGAGGAAAGTTCAAAGGAGATGTCAGGGGCAAGTTTTTATACAGAATGTGGTAGAAGTCTAGAACGTGTTACCAGGGACGGTGGTAGAGGAGATGTGATAGGGGCGTTTAAGGAACTTTTAGATAAGTGCATGAATATGCAAGGAATGGAGGATATGGACCAAGGGCAGGCAAAAGGGATTAATTTAATTTGGTATCATGTTCAGCACAACATCGTGAGCCAAAGGGCCCGTTCCTGTGCTGTACCATTCTATGTTCTATGCTCCTCTTTCCTCCCACAATCCAAAGACGTGCAGGTTAAGTGGATTAGCCATGCTTAATTGTCTGTAATGTCCAGGGATGTGCCGGCGAGGTGGATTAGCCAAGGCAAATACGGGGATAGGATAGGGGGCTGGGTTTGGTTGGGATGCTTTTCAGACTCAATGGGCTCTTTCCACACAATAGGGATTCAATACATGCCAATGTAGTAATGGAAGTTGTTGAACTCTTGGAGATGCTGCAATTTTGAATGAGGCATTAAAATGTAACCTATCTGAAAGGAATGCACTTGGTCAAATATCCCTTATTCAATAACAGCAAAAAAAAGTGATAATTGTTCATTAGATCTCGAAGAGAGAAAATTGGTCACTGCTTTTCCTATATTACAAGTTACTACACTTCTAAAGCACTTTCAATGGTCACAATTCACTGTGTCATCCTGAAGTTGTGAAAGATGCTGTGTGAAAGCACAAGTCTTTCATTCATTCTCAGACATAATTGGATAGGACCAATTCAACAAGATTAATAACTTCATGGGCTGTTTCTACTGAGTTAATGGGGCATTGCTACATGAATGACCATAATTAGAAAAAAAATGACGGTCAAGCTTATGAGCAAAAATCTGATTTACTGGGTAAGAGTTATATATTCTTTGGAACATAGGCATCATCAGCATGGCTTGCATTTGTTGCCTATCCCTAATTCCCCAGGAGCTGAATATTTCCAGGCCATTTCAGAGGGCAGTTAAGAATCAATGAAATTTATGTGGATATGGAACCCATGCAGGCCAGATGAGGTAATAATGTCAAATTTCCTTCTCTGACGGACAATAGTGAACCAGAAGAGTTTTGTTTATAGTAATCAACGCATAGATTTATTTATTTCAGATTCCACCAACTAATGTGTGGAATTTGAACCTATGCCCCGTGACCATGTCTTGAACTTGGATTAATAATCCAGTGACATATGCATCACCTAACTTCCTCACACTACTGAATTTGAATGATTGATTAATTTATTGTTGTCAGACAGACCAAGATACGGTGAAAATATTGTTTTGCATGCCCTACAGGCAGATCGTACCAGGGTAGCAGAACAGAGTGCAAAATACAGTATTACAGCTGCAGAGAAGGTACAGGGAGAGAGAAAGAGAGAGAGAGAGAGAGAGAGAGAGAGAGAGATCAACAGTAACACTTGAGAATCCATTCAAAAATCTGATAACAATGGAGAAGCTGTTCTTGAATCTGTTCAATCTTTTATAACTTCTGCCCAATGGAAGAGGTGGAAGACAATAATACCAGGGTAGGATGGGTCTTTGATTGTGTTGGTTGCTTTTCTGAGGCAGCAGGAAGATGGAGTCAATGAATAGAAGGCTGGTTTGCGTGGACTGGGCTGTGTTCATGACTCTCTATAGTTTGTTGTAGTCTCGGGAAGAGCAGTTGCCTTACCATGCCATGATGCATTGATACAGGATTTTTTTCTTCGGTGCATTTATAAAAACTTATAAGAGTCTTGTGGACACAACAAACTTCTGCAGTCTCCTGAGGAGGTAGAGGCGTTGTTATTCTTTCTTGCCTGTTGCATTGATATAAATGGACCAGGACAGGTTGTTGGTGATCATCACTCCCAGGAACTTGATGGTCTCGACCGTCTCCACCTCAGCACCACTGACAGACCGGAGCATGCCGTCTACTCCACTGTCTAAAGTCAATAACCAGCTCCTTTGTTTTGCTGATGTTGATGGAGAAATTGTTTTTACACCATGTCTTTACACCATGCTGCTAAGGAGAGAAAGAAACCCACACTGCTAACTGACACAGCAGTGAATCTGCACAGTTACTGCCTTTGCTGTTTGAATTCATGTGTCGCCGGACATCAGAGTGTGTCTAGGAAAACATAACAAACAGCGAAATTCATAACTGATTTTGGAGGAACCTGTTTGGGAGAGGTCACAGCACAGAAACAGATAAGTGAATAGTTTTAAGTATAGCCTTGCTGTAAACCTACAATAGTGAGTAGAGTGGGTTCATTCTTCTTTATATGCTTTTTTATTGGGATCTGTCTCTTGATTAAATTTTTAAAAATAAGCCATAAGTATTAAGTTAGCCTGGAGTGATGTTTATTTAGAGCAATAAGATGGTGCCACTTTTGGAATATTGCATGCACTTCTGGTCTCCCTATCGGAAGGATGTTGTGAAACTTGAAAGGGTTCAGAAAAGCTTTGCAAGGATAGTGCCAGGGTTGGAGGATTTGAGCGATATGGAGAGGCTGAATAGGCTGAGGCTGTTTTCCTTGCAGCATCGAAGACTGAGGGGTGACCTCATAAAAGTTTATAAAATCACGAGGTGCATAGATAGGATAAACAGACAAAGTCTATACATCCCTATGATTCTTTGCTGTCTTGTCTGTGTTTGAGCTCCAACCTACAACAGTGGTATTGTCAACAAACTTATAAATGGAGTTGTGCGCGGAATTTGGTCACACAGCCATGAGTGTATAAGGTCTATATGTTCTATGTTCTATAGTAGGGAGCTGGGTATGCAGCCTTGTGGGGCACTTATGTTGAGGATTACGGTGGAGGAAGTGTTGGCACCTATTCTTACTGGTTGTGGTGTATGGTCAGGAGGTCGAGAATCCAATTACACATGGGTTGGCCAAGACCTAAGTCTTGGAATTTAGAGATGAGTTTGTCTGGAATTATGGTATTGAAGGCAGAATTATAGTTAATAGTTAGGAGTATGATGCAGGTATCCTTGTTATCCAGATGTTACTCGAATACCAGATACAGAAAATATACAGACGTATATGTCAGCAGATCAATATTTTGAGTGTATGTGTGGAGGGAACATTGAGAAAGAGACTAGCATGATGAACATGGAGAATGACTAAAACTTCCAAGCTGCCATCAAATCTATGCAGCCTTGGTCACACATTCCCATTTCTTCATGGTTTTATGAATGAATGCGTAATTTTATTGTCATGTGTATTTCACAGTGAGAAAAACAGTAAAATTAAAGTTTCAAGGCGGTCACAGTCAATCCTCATTGTGAACAGGGAAGCAGCTTTGACGGTGCCATTAAAACTGATATAGTTCTGCAGGCTAAATAGATGAGGGGCACCGGTGGGAGAAAGCTGCAATAAGGTACCACGATGACACTGGATGGTGAAGCAGGCTCGAGAGGCTGAATGGCATTACTCTTACTCCTTTCTTTATGATTTGGACTGGGGTGTACAAAGTTCAAAATCACACAACACCAATATACTCCACAACCGCCAGATGAAGGAGCAGCGCTCCGAAACCCAGTGCTTCCAAATGAACCAGTTCGACTATAACCTGGTGCTGTGTGATTTTGAACTTCCTTTTTTTTAAAAAATGTTTCTACCCTGGGACGAAATTAAAACACTTGTAACGCTGACAATACGGCAAGCCTTCGTTATTGATAAATGTTAATTTCGCTGCGCAGTCTCGGATGTGGATTTGTATCTCCCTTATAGCGCCGGTCACAACCTCAGGATATTCCAAAGTGCTTCACCGCGAATTGTTTGTGTGTGTGTGTGTGTAGGTTTTTAAAGTAAGACAATTTCCTGCTGCAATGGAGGAAACGCAGACGCCGTTCTGTGCACAGCAAGATCCCACAATAGTTCTCGTCATGTTGATGGGCAGAAATGAGTATTCGCCGCCGGGGCGTTGCGGAAAATTCCGCTCATGGTGAAAATATACTGAGCCCAGGGGGCGGGCAGGCCAAGGTTAGGAGTTAATTTTAGAAATCACTATTACTAATTCTGCTGTCACTTCAGGCGACTGTTTAACATAATATTGACGGGGATTATAGTCAAACCTAAAGCATTCTTCTCCAGTCCTATCGAGTACGCCCGGCTGCGTGTGGTAACTAGGAGCGGAGTCCGGGTGAAGGCTGTGTAGGCCGCAGTGACTTTGGCGACCGTTGTCATGGTGATGGTTGCCATGGGGACGGTCTCCCTGGTGACCCGATCACCTGACCAGGTCGCGCTCCGCCTCGTCCGTTTGAATCGAAACGGAAAGGGCGCGTGGGGTTTGATGACCCCTCCCGCTCTCTGTCACTCTGCGGGAGGAATGCTCGCAGCACCGGTGGAATCCTCAGAACCTCCTAGCCGGACCTCCGAGGAGTGTTGAGCGGTCGGTGTGTTATTATTACAATTTAATTATGACATCCTTTCCAATGAGGCCGGGCGGTCTGAAGGGTGGCGAACGCCGTTTGGAATGGGGCCTTCGGCACGGGGGCGAGACCTGCGAATTAGGGGGCGGGGTTGGCGGTCTAGGGGCGGGGTTCTGCTTTAGGGGCGGGGCTTTGGTGTTATGGGCTGGGTTTGTGCTGGTGGGGCGGGTTCTGGGGTGACAGCGGCGCCTGGGATTTGGGTGGGGAGTGGAGAGGCGGAGTCTGGGGCGGGTGGAGAGCAGGGGGCGGAGTCTGGGGCGGGTGGAGAGCAGGGGGCGGAGTCTGGGGCGGGTGGAGAGCAGGGGGCGGAGTCTGGGGCGGGTGGAGAGCAGGGGGCGGAGTCTGGGGCGGGTGGAGAGCAGGGGGCGGAGTCTGGGGCGGGTGGAGAGCAGGGGGCGGAGTCTGGGGCGGGTGGAGAGCAGGGGGCGGAGTCTGGGGCGGGTGGAGAGCAGGGGGCGGAGTCTGGGGCGGGTGGAGAGCAGGGGGCGGAGTCTGGGGCGGGTGGAGAGCAGGGGGCGGAGTCTGGGGCGGGTGGAGAGCAGGGGGCGGAGTCTGGGGCGGGTGGAGAGCAGGGGGCGGAGTCTGGGGCGGGTGGAGAGCAGGGGGCGGAGTCTGGGGAAGGGCCTGGGCAGGTGGTGGTGGTGGTGCCTGGAGCAGGGGGCGGAGTCTGGGGCGGGTGGAGAGCAGGGGGCGGAGTCTGGGGCGGGTGGAGAGCAGGGGGTGGAGTCTGGGGAAGGGCCTGGGCAGGTGGTGGTGGTGGTGCCTGGAGCAGGGGGCGGGGTCTGAGATGGTGGAGCCTTCGGCAGGGGCGGGATTTGAGAAGGGGGTGGGCTCTGGGGGAAGATGGAACAGAAACTTTCCTTCGTTGAAATGAGTTCCAAAAGAACTGGTCAGCAGCTCTGGCAGCCTCTGTAGAGAGAGCACTAAGGGTGAGTGTACCAGAAACGTTGCCTCTGCTTTTCTTCCAGGGATGCTGCCAGATCTGCTGAGTTTCTCCCCCAGTTTTTGTTTGTGTTTCTGATTTTCAGCATCTGCAGTTCTTTGGTTTTTTTGTTTAGCATTCTTCAGTATCCTTATTTTAGTGATATTTCAGTACTGACCAGGACACTGCAGAATTACCCCTGCCTTTCATGATAGTGCTGTGAAATTTGAGATGTGACACCTCTGTCTGGGGTTTGTGCCTTGATTCAAGTGTTCAAGACATGGAGTGAAACTTAAAACCATATCTTCTTACTCCTACCTGAGGCAGAGCTGACCTGTGATGATAAAATACCAGGAGGTAAAAGTAAAATACAGTGGATGCTGAAAATCTGAAACAAAATTTGGAGAAACTCAACAGGTCTGGCTGCATCTGTGGGGAGAGAAAGTTTTACGGTGGCTCTGTGCTTAACACTGCTGCCTTACAGCACCAGGAACCTGGGTTTGATTCCAGCCTCGGATGACCGTCAGTGCAGAGTTTGCACATTCTCCCCATGCCTGCATAGGTTTCCTCCAGGACTTGCCCATAGTGTTCAGGGATGTGTTGGTTAGGTGGATTCACCATGGTAGGTGAGAGGTTACAGGGATAGAGTATGGGCTGGGTGGTATGCTCTTTGGAGGGTTAGTGTGGATTTGATGGGCCAAATGGTCTTCCACAGTGTAGGGATTTTAATCTAGAGTTAACAAATGGGCGGTACAGTGGGTCAGTAGTTAGTACTGCTGCCTCACAGCACCAAGGACCGGGATTCGATTCCCGCCTCGGGCAACTGTCTGGGGAGTTTGCATGTTCTTCCTGTGTCTGTGTGGGTTTCCCCCGGGTGCTTCAGTTTCCTTCCATAATACAAAGATGTGCAGCTCAGGTGAATTGGTCATACTTATTTGCCCATAGTGTTAGGGGCATTAGTCAAGGGTAAATATAGGATAGGATAATGTGTCTGGGTTGGTTACTCTTTGAAAGGTCAGTGGGGACATATTGGGCCAAATGGCCTGTAGGGAATCTAATCTAAATCTGATATTTCTTTTGTTTGGAATGTCATAATAGATTTGGTACGATTTGTGACTGTTGTAGGCTGAGATCAAGAGTTATCCTTCTATCATTCTAGAAATCAGAGTATTGCCAGATGTTAATAGTCAAATTTTGGACAAATTTTGGGTTGAATGTGTAGAATGAAATTTACATGTAGTGGCATTTATTTAGAACTAAATAAAGAAAGGGTGATCATTTTGTCCAGACTGCTGGCTCTATTCTGGAACTAACCCTGTGCCCTCTTCTCAGCCTTTGCATCTCAACACTTCAAAGATGTGTTGCCTCAGTCTCTGCCTCAGTTCCTTCCTGTAACATGGAATTCTACACTCTCATAACCATCTGTTCAATGGTTTCCCTTAATCTCCCCCTTCTTTCTTTCTTATTCTAAATTGTCTCATTCTCTCTTAAAGATTACAGCCTCTGGTTGGACAGTTATCAACTATCAAATTCCTTTATTATTCTATATACTTTAATTTTACTCAGTCTGTCTTAATATCTGAAATTTCTTCATCGTGCGTGGGAAATCTTGTCTCACAAACTTGATTGAGTTTTTTGAAGAAGTAACAAAGAAGATTGAGGGCAGAGTAGTAAATGTGATATATATGGGCATCAGTAAGGCGTTTGACAAGGTTCCCCATGGGAGACTGATTAGCAAGGTTAAATCTCATGGAATACAAGGAGAACTAGCCATCTGGATTCAGCACTGGCTCAAAGGTAGAAGACAGAGGGTGATGGTGGAGGGTTGTTTTTCAGACTGGAGGCCTGTGACCAGTGGAGTGCCACAAGGATCCATGCTGGATGCTCTATTTTTCTGTCATTTACATAAATGATATGGATGCGAGCAAAGAGGTACAGTTAGTAAGTTTGCAGAAGACACCGAAGTTGGAGGTGTAGTGGACAGAGAAGAGGGTTACCTCCGATTACAACAGGATCTGGACCAGATGGGCCAATGGGCTGAGGAGTGACAAATGGACTTTAATTCAGATAAATGCTAGGTGCTGCATTTTGGGAAAGCAAATCTTAGCAGGACTTGTACACTTAATGGTAAGGTCCTAGGGAGTGTTGCTGAACAAAGAGACCTTGGAGTGCAGGTTCATAGCTCCTTGAAAGTGGAGTCGCAGGTAGATAGGATAGTGAAGAAGGTGTTTGGTATGCTTTCCATTATTGGTCAGAGTATTGAGTACAGGAGTTGGGAGGTCATGTTGCGGCTGTACAGGACGTTGGTTAGGCCACTGTTGGAATATTGCGTGCAGTTCTGGTCTCCTTCCTACCGGTAAGATGTTGTGAAACTTGAAAGGGTTCAGAAAAGATTTACAAGGATGTTGCCAGGGTTGGAGTATTTGAGTTAGGCTGGGGCTGTTTTCCGTGGAGCGTCGGAGGCTGAGGTGTGACCTTATAGAGGTTTACAAAATTATGAGGGGCATGGATAGGATAAATAGACAGTTTTTTCCCTGGGGTCGGGGAGTCCAAAACTAGAGGGCATAGGTTTAGGGTGAGAGGGGAAAGATATAAAAGAGACCCAAGGGGCAACCTTTTCACACAAGAAGGTGGTAAGTGTATGGAATGAGCTGCCAGAGAATGTGGTGGAGGCTGGTACAATTGCAACATTTAAGAGGCATTTGGATGCGTATATGAATAGGAAGGGTTTGGAGGGATATGGGCCGGTGCTGGCAGGTGGGACTAGATTGTGTTGGGATATCTGGTCGGCGTGGACAGGTTGGACTGAAGGGTCTGTTTCCGTGCTGTACGTCTCTATGACTCTACGACTCTATAAATGCTCATCCCTAAATCATTCTAATGAATCTCTATTGTATCTCTCCATGCTTTTAAATCTCTTTTAATAATAGGGACGTCCAAAACTAATTATACTGCAAAGTATTTGCCATGTATGGTGTACCCAATACATAAAAAGAAATTGGGTGGCTCTCTTATTGCTTGATCTGCCAACACTTTCAGAAAATGATGAATTTAACAACCTAGTTCTTTGTTCATCAGTACTCTTCACATTCCTTTGTTTTTCCTTGCAAAACAATACCTCATGCTTCTTCTTGTTCATTTGCATCTGTCTCCTTTCCAATTTCACTTAGCTGTTAATGTCCTTGCATCCCTTGCTGTTTGCAAATCCCTCTTGTATTGTCAGCTAATTTTGCCAAGAACTTGCTCAAGTTATTTCTGCAAACCTAGAAGAAAAGTGGACCCAGCTCTGACCCCCCTGAGTGATAGGACATTTGAAATTTGTCCAAACTGGCAATAATTGTAAACCTTGCCTTTTTGTTTCATATTGGCCTACTGATGTGGTATATATCACTCACTGTATTGAAATGTTTCCAGGTGCTTCACAGAGAGAATTACTCTGGTGTATTATGCAGGCAATTGCACCAGTCTTTCTATTATAGCAATAACATGAAACAAACATAAGAATTAATACAGTCTGATTATTTCCTCCATGCATTATGATTGCCTATTATGTCCCCTATGATTGAACACTTCTGCACTCCTTTTCAGATTCACACGGAAAGAATAGGTTTAGGCAAAGTCCCACAATATATTTAGCATTTTCAGAACCGTATCCCAGCAACCCAACGAGTAGGGAGATGTAGATGAGGCCCTGATGAGATTTGCATAAAGGGAAAAGAATTATAAATTTATGCTTTGGTAAGCCAGTGAGCAGTAGGTGATGTGTGAAAAAAGATGGATATTAAGCAACTTGAAGCTTCTTCCCGTGTCCTGGACTTAGGAGTATTTGTTCATTGAAAGGAAACTTGTCAGCTTTGTTATCTACAATGGAATCAGTGTCCAAATGTTGTACAAACACTATCTTCTCACATCCTGAGTGATGTGCATTCACTCAGCGTCTTTAAGCTATGTAAACAAACTGATGATTGGTAAAAGTCTGTGGTCTACCCAGTGATTGGAGTGACAAATGAACTTCATTAAAAATATGACATTTCTTGCTGGGAAAATAGAGAATTCACATACACATAGAAAAGCAGATACCTAAAACAAGTACAGAAAAGAAGTCTGTGGGTGCAGGTGCAAAATCACTAAAATTGGTAATGCTGAAAAAAAAAATACAGACACTAACAAATTCAGAAGAGAAATCTAGAGCTTCATCTTTATCGAGAGATTTAGACCATAAACCCATAAGAAATAGGAGTGGAAGTAAGGCCATTCAGCCCATCGAGTCCACTCTGCCAATCAATCATGGCTGATGGGCATTTCAACGCCGCTTACCCACACACTGCACGTATCCCTTAATTCTTTGCAAGATTAAGAATTTATCATCTATACCTTGAAGACATTTAACGTCCCGGTCTCCACTGCGGTCCATGGCAATGCATTCCACAGGCCTACCACTCTCTGGCTGAAGAAATATCTCCTCATTTCCGTTCCAAGTTGACCCCCTCTAATTATAAGTATGTGCCCACAAGTCCTAGTATCCCTGCCCGATGGAAACAATTTCCCAGTATCCATTCTTTCTAAGCCATGCATTATCTTGTAAATTTCTATTAGATCACCCCTCAACCTTCTAAACTCTAATGAATACAATGCCAGAATCCTCAGCCATTTATCGTATGTTAGGCCTACCGTTCCTGGGATCATCCGTGTGAATCTCTGCTGGACATGCTTCTAAGGTGTGGGACCCAAAACTGGACGCAGTATTCTAAAGTCTCAGTAGCACATCACTGTTTTTCACAGTCAACCCTCCTGAGCTAAATTACAACATTACTTGTAGGAATGTGGATTTGCTTGTAGGAATGTGGATCTCCACCACCACAGGGAGAAATTGGGGTTACTTTTCATGGAAAGCTAAACAAACTGAGGGAAAAGGAGAGATCAGATTGTACTGATTAGAATTGGAAGAAAGGAAAGAGTGGAGGCTTATGTGAAGTATGAACACTAGCCGTAATGGCCTGTTCTTGCTCAGTTAATACATTGCAAACAGCTTTTTTTTGGTTATTTATTATGGCAGTATTTTCTTCTTGAGCTGCATTTAAACTGTTTCCCCCATGGAATTCCTGTCAGTGAACTTACAAACATTACTACATAGCAGCTGTTTGCTCTTCTCTGTAGAAAGGATTAATGCTAATGCACATGCTGTCATCATGTGAACAGTAATAGCCAACTGGTGACTTGTGCAAGATCTTTCAAACCCTCTGATCAGTGTGTGTGGTGGCCTTGACTATTTTGAATCTGGTATATAATTGATGGCTTGGTTGCTGTTAAATAGTGAAACTAAAATTAATTTCATTTGTTTTATTTTACTGCTAGGGACTGAGGACAGAGAGGAATGCTGCCACAGGCTGGAGAATTTTATTTTTTGTGGGAGATTTGTTCAGGTGGTGTTGAAGAAGGAAATACAGTGAGAACATTTGGCAGGTATGTACAAGACAGAGTCAAAGTCAACACTTTTGGATTGTGTGTTATCTACCAATGGCAGCAGAGGGCATAGACTCTCTCGTAGGTACCTTTGTTTTTAGTAGTCCCATTTCACAGAATCATGGAATCCCTACAGTGTGGAAGCAGATCATTCGGCCCACCAAGTCCACATTGATCCTCCACCCTGTAACCCTGCATTCCCCATGGCTAATCCACCCAACCAGTACATCTTTGGACTGTAGGAGGAAACTAGAGCACCTGGAGGAAAGCCACGCTGGCGTAGAAAGAATGTGCAAACTCCACACCGACAGTCGCTTAAGGGTGGAATTGGCTCATTTAGCTCATTGAATCTGCTCCAATATTCAATGAGATCATGGCTGATCTGATAATCGTTGAGTCCACTTTCCTGTCCTTGTCCATAATCCTTGATTTCCTTACTGATTGAAAAGCTGTTTCTCTCAGCCTTGAGTATACTTCACTAGTCAGTCTCAACAGCCCATGGTGATAAAGAATTCCACAGATTGACTACCCTCTGAGAACAAAACATTCTTTTCATCTCTTTCTTAAGATTGTGACCCTCTGAGATGCTATCCTCTGATTCTAGACCCTCCCACAAGAAGAAACAAAGTCTCAGTATCGACTTTGTCAAGCTGCATAAGAATCATGTATTTCAATTAAGTCTTCTGTCATTCTTCTGAACTCCAGTGCGTACAAGCCCAACCTACTCAACTACTCCTTAGATGAAAATTCCTGCATGCCTGTAATTAACCTCATGAATCTTCCCTGGACTTCCTCTAATGCCTGCATGGCCCTCCGTAGATAAGGGGACCAAAACTGAAACCTCATGTTTTCCCACATTAAGCCAGGTTTTTGCCCACTCACTTAACTTGCCTATATCTCTTTGTAGACTCATTGTGTAATCTTTGCTACTTGCCTTCCCACCAACATTTATATCATCCACAAACTTCACAATAGTACATTCACTTCCCTTATCCAAGTATTAATGGCCTCCCTTATCCAAGTATTAATGGCATTTCTGGTTGCTGTTACTCCTCATGTAGTTCTCCTCATTGAACAGCATGTAATGGAACCGACAAGGGAGCAAGCTATCCTCGCCCTAGTCCTGTGTAATGAGACAGGGATAATTAATGACCTCATAGTCCGGAATCCTCTTGAAGAAGTGATCACAATACGGTTGAATTTAAAATACAGCTGGATAGTGTGAAGATAAAATCCAATACCAGGGTCCTGTGCTTGAATACGGGAAGTTATGATAGAATGAGGGCTGACCTGGCTAAAGTAGACTGGAAACAGAGACTTTATGGTGTGACAGTTGACGAGCAGTGGAGGACCTTCAAAGAAATGTTTCAAAGTGCTCAGCAAAAGTATATTCCGGTGAGAAGGAAGGACTGTAAGTGGAGGAGTAATCTGCCATGGATGTCTAAGGAAATAAGGCAGGTTATCAAAGTGAAAGAGAAGGCATACAAAGTGGCTAAGAACAGCAGGAAGCTAGAAAATTGGGAAAACTTTAAAGGTCAACAGAAAGCCGCAAAAAGAGCTATAAAGAAAAGTAAGATAGAACGTGAGAAAAAACTAGCTCAGAATGTAAAGACAGATAGCAAAAGTTTCTATAAATATATAAAACGAAGAAGAGTGGCAAAAGTAAATGTTGGTCCTTTCGAGGAAGGGAAGGGCAGTAAATTATAGGATATGATGAAATGGCTGAGGCATTGAACAGGTATTTTGCATTGGTCTTCACAGTGGAGATACTAATAACATATCAGTAAGTGACTAAGAGATGAAGGTAGGCGAGGACCTGAAAACAATTATTATTATGGAAAATTTAGTGTTGGGTAAGTTAATGGAGCTAAGGATAGATAAGTCTCCTGGCCTTATTGGAATGCATCCCAGGGTACTAAAAGAGATGGTGGGAGAAATAGCAGGTGGACAGGCTGTAATTTTCCAAAAGTCGCAGGGGCAGTCCCAGCAGATTGGAAAGTAGCAAATGTTACGCCACTGTTTAAAAAGCGACGTAGACAAAAGATGGGGAATTATAGACTAGTGATCTTAACCTCTGTACTGGGGAAGATGCTTGAGTCTATTATCAAGGAAGAAATAGCAGGGCATCTCAAAATAAATTGTCCCATTGTACAGGCGCAGCATGGGTTCATGAAGGGCAGGTCCTGCTTAATAAATCTCTTGGAATTCTAGGAGGACGTTTCAAGCAAGGCGGGCAGTGAGGACCCAGTGGATGTGGGCCAAAAAGCCTTTGACAAGGTGCTGCACAAGAGGCTGCTGCATAAGATAAGAATGCATGGTGTTAGGGATAGAGTATTAGCGTTGACGAAGGGTTGGTTGACTGACAGGAAGCAAAGAGTTGGGATAAATAAGTTCTATTCTGGTATGGCAATCAGTGAATAGTGGTGTGCCTCAGGGAATGGGGTTGGGTACCACAATTATTTACAATTTATAAAGATGATTTGGAACTGGGGACAATGTGTACGGTGTGAAAATTTGCCAATGAAACTAAGATGAGTGGTAGAGCAAAGTGTGAAGAGGGCTGTGATACTTTTAAGTGAGTGGGCAACAGTCTGGCAGATGGAATACAGTGTTAGAAAATGTGAAGTTGTCCATTTTGGTAGGAGTAACAGCAAAATAGGTTATTACTTGAATGGTGAAAAATTGCAGCGTGCTGATTTGTAGAGGGACCTGGGTGTCCTTGTGCATAAATCACAGAAGGTTGGTCTGCAGGTACAAGAAGTAATTAGGAAGGCAAAAGGAATTTTGTCCTTCATTACTAAAGGGATTGAGTTTAAAAGCAGAGAGGTAATGTTGCAGCTGTACAAGGTGCTGGTGAGGCCACATCTGGGGTACTGTGTGCAGATTTGGTCTCCTTACCTAGGAGGTACTGGCACTGGATGGGGTGCAGAGGAGGTTCACTAGGTTGATTCTGGAGGTGAGGACATTGGCTTATGAGGCGAGGCTGAGTAGATTGGGATTATATTCATTGGAATTTAGAAGAATGAGGGGGGATCTTTTAGAAACATATAGAATTATGGAGGGAATCGTGAAATAGAAATGGATAGAATGTTTCCACTGGTAGGTGAGATGAGGACAAGAGGGCATGGCCTCAAGATTAGAGGAAGCAGGTTTAGAACTGAACTGAGAAGGAACTTCTGCACCCAGAGGGCTGTTAATCAATGGAGTTCCTTGCCCAGAGAAGTAGTTGACACTACAGTAATCACTTTTAAATCTAAGCTGATACTTTTTTTTGAAAAGTAAGGGATGGTGAAAATGCAGGCAAGTGGAGCTGACTCCTTGAAAAGATCAGCCATGAAATTATTGAATGACGGAACAGGCTCAAAGAGCCAGGTGGCCTACTCCTGCTCTTAGTTCTTATGTTCTTCTCATCTTTACCTTTTCCTCTTGGATTGGAGATCTTGTGAATGGAAGCTCATTGCGGTAGTGCTTTCCTGTGGTGAATTCTGGAAAGGTGAAAGGACTAGTGGAGCATATTCGATGGGCTGAATGCCCTACTTGTGCGCCTACACCATATGGTCTAATTGAAAGAGATTTTACTTGGAGCAGAGTTGGAGGGAGGACTGTATTTTCAGTCAGTGTGACATAACTTTTATGTGAGCACAAAATTTCTCATTGTCCCTCTGCCTCATTTGTTTATTTTTCTTTTCCTCCTTTTTTTTAATATCACAGAATTGTTGCAGTGCAGGAGGAGGTATTTGGCCCATCATGTCTGCCTAGCTTTCTGACCATTAACATCATGACGGTCTCTTCCCTTTTCCTGTATCTCAGCACATTGTTCCAATTTAACTAGTCATCCTTTTGAAGGCTTCAGTGATCCTGCCTTTACAAATCTCCAGACCCTAGCCACCTGTTGTGTGAAAAAGTTTTCTTCTCACCTCGTATTTGCTTCTTTTGCAAAATGCTTTACAACTGTGCCACCTCCTAATTCACTCTGTCCAGACTCTTAATGATTTTGAAAATGTCTCTCAAATCTGCTAGCTTTCTGCTGTCTGAGGAAAATTCTACAAATTTCTTCAATCTATTCTCATTACTGAAGAGTCTCATCTGGAACCATTCTCACAAGCTGCCTCGTCTTTCCAATGCATTCACATCCCTCATAGAGTGTGGTGTCCAGAGTTGTACTCCTTTCTCAAGTTTTGGTCTAACCAGTATCATATAAATTCATTGTGACTCTATAAATAAATCCTGGAATACTGTATACTTTAACAACTCTGTCTATCTTCCCCCAGTGACCATTAATGACTTATGTATATATACAGTACACTTAAGTCTCTCTACTCCTGCGCACCCTTTCGATGCTGGTCACAATAGGTATCCATCTATAATTGGAGAACAGGCTTAAAATGGGATCCAATGCTGACTGCGAGTGTAGGATGATGAACGGATGGCCCTGTAATGTTACAGTGGGGAGCTGGTTGATGCAGTGGCTGGCTATTGTGGGCATGGCTCTGATTGGGCAGGGCCCTGGATGTGGTGTAGATGAAACTGGACTGACTTCTGACTTCTTGAAGCAGGCCATTGTCACCTCATTGACTTTCCCTGTCAAGGTGGATTTGATCAACTGTTAAACATTTTGTATTCCATTTGAAGTGCACTCGTTATAAAACATTCTTGTACAGGATTTCATAGGGTTCATCTTTCTATTAGAATCTATTGTCATACACCTGTCCTTATCCCAACGACAACATTCTAGTCATATCATCATACTGGCTGCTGGATACTGTCATGTTTGACCTATCCAACCCAGAGATCATTTCATGTGTTGATCAATCACTGCAAAAATGTTATTTGATTCCTCACTCTTTTTGTCCAGCCAACATGCTACAATCTGAAATATTTAAATGCTAAGACTAACCATTTTTAGCCTGTTTAGCACTTTGTAAACTGTTGTATTTTCGGGACAACTTGTGAATAGTGGAGTATACAAATTGGATGGGAGGAGGCCATTATCATTATTTGGGACATAAACATGGCCTTGGAACTGTTCTGTTCTATAGATTTCATGTATTTTGTGATGGCAGTTCACTTTCAGTATCTCTTCCTTTAACCTTTTCATTTAGCTGAGTTGTCCATTGGTCCCTTGGGAAATATAACATTTTGCTGTGCAAGAAAGATAAGCTGACAGGAGTTCCTGCTTTTTCTATGATAAATTACTTGGCTGAGACCTGAAGTAAAGCTCTGGACAAGAGTAAACCTCTCCACATTGGCAAATTTCTCAAACCGAATGTAAGAGAGTAGACCGAAACTTCAGTCCCACCTCTATAGAATACCACATTTTCCTTTAACATGACCACCACAATTTAAATGTATTCTTTTATAGGTTAACTACTTATGATGCTAGGATCTCAGAGGCAATTCTGTCTGTACATCGCAACTCGATCGATTATCAGCTTCAGGTCCGTACTTCACTGGTGGAACCATTTGAAGCTCGCATTGGGTCTGAGTATATGGTACTTGGAGAAATTGAAACCGCAGCAGGTATATGTAGCACGTGATGCAACTTAATCTGTTGTGCAGATTCCTGTTTGAATCATTTATAATCTTCTTTGCACACCTCCCACTGTATCCATATTTCCCCAATGTTTAAGATGGTTTTCGAAAGCTATCTTTTTATAAAATCTACTGTGTGGCTTATTATCAAATTTTGTTTGACACTTACATCTGTGAAGCACCTTGGGGTGGTTTTTTTGGAGGTGCTATATAAATACAAGTTGTTATTGTAGCTAACATCATCTTTTATGGGTGTATCAATGACAGCCAACTCTACCCCTCGAGCATTATTCTCAACTTTTTCACATCTTGAATTGTCTTTGCTTATTGGATATTCACTTGGACATTCTTGACATTCTCTGGTTACACATTGAGAAACCTGATACTACCACCTTGTAGTCTCAGCACAGGTTTATGTTGTACTGTCCTGAATCTCATTTTTCAAAAACTATCAATCCAAATGCCATCTCCAACAAAAATAAGCATCTTGATGAAAAGTGTTGAGGTTAGTAGCAAAGGAGGAGAGAATGTATTAAAAGGATGACAGGGCAACAGAGTGAGTACACAAAATATTCACCAAGACAGAACGTAGAACGAGAGGTTTTAGTTGTAAGGAAAAATTACAGAAATGAACACACTTTTTATTAAGCAGAGGGTTAAAGCTGATGTCATGCAGATGTTGGCAATTATGAAGAAATTTGATGAGATGTATAAGAAAAACTATGTCCTTCCATTGTTAAGATCACCTAGCATGAAGGGAGGAGTTGCAAAATGGTTATTTTACAGAATTGATTGTTAGGGCAGTGTGGTCCCTCTGCTATTGGAAGGATGTTGTGAAACTTGAAAGGGTTCAGAAATTTACAAGGATGTTGTCAGAGTTGGAGGGTTTGAGCTATAGGGAAAGGCTTATTAGGCTGGGGCTGTCTTTCCTGGAGCGTCAGAGGCTGAGGTATGTCCTTATAGAGGTTTATAAAATCATGAGGGTGCAAGGATAGGGTAAATAGACAAGGTCTTTTCCCCAGGGTAGCGGAGTCCAAAACTAGAGGGTCGAGGTTTAACGTGAGAGGGGAAACATTTACACAGGAACTAAGGGATAACCTTTTCATGTAGAGGGTGGTGTGTAAATGGAATGAGCTGTCAGAGGAAGTAGTGGAGGCTGGTATAATTACAGCATTTAAAAGGCATCTGGATGGGTATATGAATAGGAAGGGTATCAAGGGTTTTGGGCAGTGGGACTAGATTATCTGGTCAGCGTGGACAAGTTGGATTGAAGGGTCTGTTTCCATGCTGTACAGCTTTATGACTCTAATATGTATTGTTAAAAAGGAAGTGGGAGACCAAAAGGTTTTTAAATAATGAGGAAAAAAGGGCAAAATTAAGAGGACCATCCCAAGAGCAGTGGACAGAAGTCTTCATCTTTTATAAAATTCAATAATTATAATGTTTCAAAACAGAAAATTGGAAAAGCAAGCTGATCGTACTGTAGACTCAGGGCCAGTAGAGGTCAGTGCTTGATCTTTTCTATCTCTCTAGAAATGATTTGCATTATGGTTTAGAGAACATAGTTCTGAAATCTGTTGACACCATAAATTGCAGGTGAGGAAGACTGTGATTAGAACTGAAAAAGGCTTCAAGAAGGCCTTGGCTGTTTAGAGGGATGAGCAAACAGAGCTAAGTGTAATTTAATGTGAACCTATCCCCATCCAATTGTATTCCGTCAGAATCCCGATAACTGCCTTGAGAGCATCTGGCCTGCTTACTATAACCATGGCATTGCCATGGCAAGTCTAGTTTATGGTCAAATATGACATTATTGAAAGATTGGTAATGCTATTTGAATGTGAAAGAGAGGTGGTAATGATCTCTCTGTTTTGTGAGGTCATTGTCTGATACTAAAGTGGCATGAGTGTAGGTTATCAACTCAAACCAATATGTTGTCAAGATCTTGTTGTATGTGGACATAGACTGCTTATTTATCGGAGGAGCTGCAAATGGAATTGACACCAAAATCATCAGCAAAAGGTAGCTCTCACTTTATGGTGGAGGGTTATTCATTACTGAAGTTGCGGAGATAATTGGACTTTATCTCTGGTGCCATTCTGCAAAGCCTTGTAGTCCTCCCAAAAGTGTGATGTACAGAAGTGGATTGAAAACACCAGCTGAGCTGCAAATTGTGTCTCAGTGTTTCTAGGCATTTCTGATGTTTTTATACTCATCCCATGATGCTAGACTCCTTAGCTTTGGCTGTTTCATTTCCAAGGGGTATGAAGGCTAATTGTGGCACTAACTAAGATCAGTCATTTTATCACTAGGCCTCAAGTTAACCATTCACTTGCACCATTCTGTCTCCTGTGTACAGGCTGAACTTGTTCTGATTGGCTGAAGAGATATTAACTCAGTGCTGCATTTTCAGGCAACATTCCTGTGATCCAAGCTCGGCTACTAATGGATGCAGATGGAGTGAACTTGCCATTACTGGAGCGTGCCGTACAAGAGCAGAGAAAGTACTTCCAACAAAGAGTTGCAAGGGATGCCCTTGAAACTGAGATAGAGACCAACAAAAGGGATGTGTGAACATGTACACAAACTCTAAGTGAACCTTGTAACTCCCAGTGAAAACTGATCCGCCCGGCTCTGTTCTGTCTTGGACTGAGTCTGAATGTGTAAATCTGATTTGTGGACACCATGATGTACTTAGCCATTTAAAATTCATGCAGTTTTGCTTTTTGAAAATGTTTGGTCAGTTCAGGTGAAAGAAACATCCTGATGGAGTGTTGCTTCTGTGCTTAGAGTCGCAGTACTTGATGTTTCTGGAATACTCTTCTGAATGATTATGCTGTTTCAGGTCACCTCATCAGTTCTCCACTACAATCCACATGATTCAACAATCACCTGGCATCACTGAAGGAAAGAAGATTTAAGTGCTGTCATAAATGCCCATATTTTCTCCGTGTTCCTCATTTTCTGACTATAAAGTGCTAGATTGAAGCCGAGAAGGATATTTCTTTTAATGATATCCTTTTAGAATAAATCCTCAGTGGTAGAAGGCGAAATTTGAAAGTTGAGTTTATTTTGATACTGTTTATTTAATGAGGTTATTGCAGGGGTTGTGGTCCAACATCAAAGCTATATGACTGAGAAACATGGATCAGGTACTCCAAGATAATGCTGAAACTGGGTCACATTGATCTCCCGAACCGACCAAATTACTATATTGCTTTGTGATCACAGGAACAATGAAAGTTCCTGTGCTGTACTCTTCTTTGTTCAGTAGGCAGTCTATGAATAGCTCCTGCTATTTTTCTGTCCTATGAGTAACCTCTGCCTCTGCTCTGAAGGTTCGCAATGATTACCCTCCATTGTACTGTATAGTTAATGCCATACAATGCTACCTGAACTAGGTATGGCTATTAGTGTCATCCCAAATTACTCCTCTCTTTCTCTCTCTGTCTCTGGTACTGCTCTCCAGTAAATAAATTCTGTCTCTTGTTGATGTTAGGCAATGTTGTTCAAAACCACACTGTTACACTTGATAATGCATCTGAGGAATTTCAGTAATGCTGATGACCTGGAGTACTATAGTTCTTTGTTCTTTTTTTAAGCCACTGTGGATCCTTTGCCAGAGGACTTAATTTGACCAGAAATATAGGTTAGATTGCACACAGATTCTTTCCTGGTTCTTTGAGATTTATTTCTATACAGCTTCACAGTTGCAATTTAATCATTTGCCAATGAGGTGAAATTTAATTTGTCATCCAGGCACATGCTCACAGTGTTTATGATGAATGATTCTGGGATTTTCAGGTCCATGGACCTTGTATGTTCAATTAGAAGAGGTATCCTGAGTAATGTTAGTAACTGAAAAAGGCATTTCTCTTTGTCATTCAGTGGCAAATGTGTAAAGTCACTGCACATGGAAGGGCTGGGGTGTGGTGTGAATAACAGATGGATTTGTAATATTGTGAACAGTTTTGGGCCCTGTATCTAAGGAAGGATGTGCTGGCCTTAGAGGGGGTCCAAGGAGGCTTACAAGAATGAATCTGGGGCTGAAAGGCTAGACATATGAGAGATGGTTGAAGACTCTGGGTCTGTACTCGATGGAGTTTAGAAAGATGGGGGGAGGGGGGGAGGAACTGATTGAAACTTACATAATACTGACAGGGCTTGACAGGGTGGGCATGGAGAATTAGACTTGGCTTTAATGGCATGTACTGAAATGAGTTCAGTGAAAAGTTTACAAGTCGGCAATTATGGCACCATCCTAAGTACAAAGGTACTTATGTACAGATGCTTAAGTATAGATTCTTGGAAAAAAAAGTATAAAAATAAAGAAATAAAAAGTTCAGAAAAACAGTCCTTCCAACCCAGTATGAGTCAGGCTTTGATGCCAGACTGTGAGGTCAAGAGATCGCCATGTTGGGCCGCCAAGAGAGAGACTAGGATCACACATCAAAAGGTGCATGGATGAGATTATATCTGTACGTCGGACTGAGATGTGCTGCTGTGATTATTGTTTTACTTGTGCTGTGCCTCTATAATTATCAAGTAAGCTAGCTTCTTGAAAAGGGTAATGAAACTGGTTAGGAGGGGTGTGATCGCACTGTGAGAGGGTGCAGAGAGAGATTTATCAGGATGTTGCCTTGGGGCTTGACAGTTTGTGATGGAGAGAGATTGGACAGACTAGGGATGTTTTCCTAAGAGTTGGGGGGGGGGGGAGGGGGGGAATGATTGAGATGTATAAAATGATGAGAGGCATAGATGGGGTAAACAGGAAACTTATCCCCCTTGATAGAGGGATCAATGACCGAGTGAGTGGGGGTAGATTGAAGATAAGGGACAGGAGGTTTAGAGGGGGGAATGGGAGGAGAAACGTTTTTCACCCAGACAATGGTGGGGAATCTGGAATTCACTGTCTGTAAAGATGGGGTGAGGCAGAATCCCTCATTACATTGAAGAAGGATTTGGGCTTGCGATGCTAAGGCAATGGGCCAAGTGTTGGGGAAATGGGATTAGAATAATTTTTATTCTAATTACCTGGTCTAGTTTACACATTACTCCAGGCCCACAACAGTATGGTTGCCTCTGGGCAGTTAGGGCTGGACAATAAATGTTGGTCTGGGCAGTGATGTCACATGCCATGAATGCTGTTTTTTTTAAAAAATTCAATCAGCTTCCACCAGATTTTTGAATAAGTAACAAAGAGGATTGATGAGGGTAGAGCAATGGATGTGACCTATATGGATTTCAATAAGGCATTCGACAAGGTTCCTTATGGGAGCAAGGTTACGTCACACAGAATAGAAGGAAAAAGTAGCGATTTGGATAGAGAACTGGCTCAAAGGTAGAAGACAGGGTGGTAGTGGAGGGCTGTTTCTCAGACTGGAGGCCTGTGACCAGTGGAGTGCCACAAGGATCGGTGCTGGGTCCACTGCTTTTTGCCATTTATATAAATAATTTGGATGTGAACATAGGCAGTATAGTTAGTAAGTTTGCAGAAGACACCAAAATTGAAGGTGTGGTGGGACAGTGAAGATGATTAATTCAAAGTGCAATGGAATCTTGATCCGAAGGACCAACGGGCTGAGGAGTGACAGATTTTAATTTAGATAGATATGAAGTGCTGAATTTTGGAAAGATGAATCAGTACAGGAGTACTGATGGTAAGGCCCTTTGGAGTATTGCTGAACAAAGAGACCTTGGAATGCGGGTTTATAGTTCATTGAAGGTGGAGTCCCAAGTAGACAGGACAGTGAAGAAGGTGTTTAGTATGCTTGCCTTGATTGGTCAGAACATTGAGTACAGGAGTTGGGAGGTCATGTTGTAGCTGTATAGGATATTGGTTAGGCCACTATTGGAGTATTGTGTGCAATTCTGGACTCCTTCCTATTGGAAAGATATTGTGAAACTTGAAAGGGTTCAGAAAAGATTTACAAGGATGTTGCCAGGATTGGAGGGTTTGAGCTATAGAGAAAGCTGAATAGGTTGGGACTATTTTCTTTGGAGTGTTTGAGGCTGGAGAGTGACCTTTATAGAGGTTTATAAAATCATGAGGGGCATGGATAGGATTAATCAACAAGGTCCTTTCCCCAGGGTGGGGGAGTCCAAACTTGAGAGCATAGGTTTAGGGTGAGGGTGAAAGATTTAAAAGGAATCCAAAAGACAACTTTTTTTACACAAGAGGGTGCTGCATGTATGGAATGAGCTGCCAGAGGAAGTGGTGAAGGCTGCTACAATTACAGCATTTAAAAGGCATCTGGATGGGATTTTGAACAGGAAGGGTTTAGAGGGCTATGGGCCAGATGCTGGCAAATGGGATTAGATTTTTTTTAGGGTATCTGTTCGGTATGGATGAGTTGGACCAAAGGGTCTGTTTCCGTGCTATATTTCTCCATGACTGTAGGACCCAAGGCATAGCCTCAGAATGAAGGGTTGATCTTTCAGAACTGAGATGAGAAGAAATTTCTTTAGCCAGAGAATGGTAAGTCTGTGCAATGCTTTGCCACAGAAAGCTGTGAAGTCCTTGCCTTTAAGACAGAGATGGATTCTTGATTAGTAAGAGAATCAAAGGTTATGGTGAGAAGGCAGGAGAATGGATCAAATAGCAGAGCAGATTCGATAAGCCCAACTGTTCTTACTCTTCATACTGTACTGCCATTTGGTTCATTGTACATGGCTGAGCTGGGGCAGTTCAGATTTAAAGTGTGAACATAGGGATAGCTGGAAGTCACAGCACCTTAAGTCACTTTTTTTATATTATCAATTTCAAGAAGGCGGAGCCAGCATGGTAGGTGATATTCAGGCTTGTTGGAGCCCATCCACTCTAGGCCAGCAGCATCCTTTTCTCTCTACTTTGTGTCTTCTTTTTCTTTTTCTTTTCTTCCTTTATCTCCGAGGCTAGAGTGATATTGGCAGAACAGTGGCAGCAGCGTGGATCAGGACTTGCAGTGGCAGTGCCTAGAGCCTGTACTCTTGGCAGCAGCGGTGCCTGCAGGGGGGATCTTCTGGTGGCAGAGGGTCTGGAACCTGGACTCTTGGTGGTGTTGTACGGTGGTAGAGCCAGGGTCTCCTGCAGCATAGGCATTGTTGTTGCTGTTCCTGCAGCGGAACTCCTTGCAGAAGCTCTGGAGCTGTGCTTTAGACCCAATTTAAACAGAAGATAAACTTGTTGTTGGATAAGTTATTTTTATTCTTCTTGTAGCTCAAAATGGTGCCGGATTGTGTGACAAAATACTTTTCACGGTATCTTCGAGATGTTGTGACAATAAAATCATTCATTCATTCATTCATTTAAATACTTGCAGACCTGTAGACTGTGGACAGCAATCAAGATTGGGTAAAAATCTGCTTGTATTCTGATTATTATTCCAGTAGAGGTTAGGAAATAATTTAAGCCTTGATTTTCTAGTAATGGAGCTCAACAGACTGGAGCTGATTGTTTTGTTGAATTTGTATGGGTCATTAGTACAGAAAAATCTTTCCTGCAGCATATGGCTACAGAAGAAGACATCTAGTAAAGACCACTTTTTAAAGAAAGCAGCCAACTATTCTCTTGGCTTGCCATTTAGCTCCTGACCTCATTACAGCTTTGGTTCAAACTTGGACAAAAGAGCTGAACTCCACAGTGGAAGTCAGAAGTCAGACAACACCAGGTTATAGTCCAATATGTTTATTTGAAAATCACAAGCTTTCAAAATGTTGCCCTTTCACTTCACCTGATAAAGGGGCAGCACTCTGAAAGCTTGTAATTTCAAATAAACGTGTTGAACTACAACCCGATATCTGACTTCTGACCTTGTCCACCCCAGCCCAACTCCCACACCTCCACATCAATGCTTCCACAGGGAAAGTGAGAGTGGCTGCATTTAACAGCAAGGCAGCACTCACTGGGTCTGGTATCAAGGAGCCCAAGCAAAACTGGAATCATTGGGAATCAAGGAAGGATAACCTTCCACTGATTAGAGCCATATCTGGTACAAGGAAAATCATTGTGATTGTAAGAGATCAATCATCTCGGTCCCAGAACGTCAGTGCAAAGGTTTTCTCTGGCTGGATTCCGAGGCCAATGTCTTCAGCTCCTTCACTGATTTTTCCTTTGCCATTAGGTCACAAGTGGGAATGCTCACTGATAAGTGTTCTGTAACATTCACAAGTCTTCAGATACTGAAACAATCCCTGTCTATATGCAGCAGGTCCTTGCAATATCCAAGCTTGTGCTCCTTGAATGCGAGGCAGTGGCTATCACAGTAAGAGAGAATCTAACCATTGCTCCTTGACATTCGATGGAATCACTGCTGAACCTCCCACTATCAATATCCTGCAGGTTACTGTTGACCAGAATCTGAAGTGAACCAATTATATAAATATTGTGGCTGCAAGAGCAGGTCAGAGGCTCGGAATGTTGTGGTGAGTAACTTGCCTCTTGTCTTGCAAATGCCTGTGTATGAAGCACAAATCAGGGATCCCCACTTTCCAATGAATGCAACTCCAACAACACTGTCAATGCTCAATATCATTCAAGATACACTGCAGCAACTCACTAATCTCCTTTGATGGCATTTTCAAAACATACAAACTGACAAAGCATCTTCCTTCATTATGCTCAATATGTAAAGTCATTGTTGCAGGTAGAAGGGATGAGAACTATAGCATGCAAAACAGATGATATTCTTGCACAATGCACTCCCATTCCTGAGGACAGAGGTGGGGAATCTTTTCATGTTGGAAGGCTGCATTGTGTTAGTTGTAATCTAATAAGGTCGCATCCAAGAAACTTCAATTATATATTCTTCAAAGTTCGCATTATTTTGTAAAAATCTAACTACTAAGTACTAACTTAAAAAAAAAGAAAAAAATTGTGGATTCTAAAGTTAGCTAACCTTTTAATGACTGTTGTGACTGCTTTTTGTAGGAAAGCATTTTAATATTTGGTTGCAGCATGGAGGTCTGCAGTTTTAGCTGATCCTCTAGATGGCTGACCTATTTGTACCTTAAATCTACATTCCTGCAGATTAAAATAAAAATAATAAAGGACGAAAAAAAACATATTCATAAAAAAATAAAAGATTTGTTCTTCAAAATTTAGATTCATTCAAAAGGCCACACACACACTGGCCTAGAAGGCCGCAGGTTCCCACCCCTGCCCTAGGACATAATATCATCTTAAAGGATGAAGACAGCTATTGCAGGGAAACACCTCCACCTGCAAGTTCCTCTTCAGGCCATACATCATCCTGACTTGGAACTATGTCACTGTTCTTTCATAGTCTTTGGGTCAAAATATTAGAATTCCTTTCCTAACAGCACTGTGGCTGTTTCCAGTCTACATGGCCTACCACCGTGTAGACTGCTATCACCACTGTGTGGGGCAACAAATACAGACCTAGACAGTGACACTGACAACCTGTGGATAAATAAAGTTTAAAAATATGCTCTTCAGCCCTATAAGCCTTTGAGATCCCTGCTGTACTCTAATTTTGGCTTCTTAATTATTCCACTCTTGGCACTCGTGTTTGGCTGTCAAGTCCCTAAGTTCTGGAATTCACTAAAACTCCTTTGATTCAACTCTGTCTCTCTCCTCCTTTAAGATTCTCAATAAAACCTAAATTCTTGAATAAGCTTTTGGCAACCTGTCCCAATGTTACCTTATATGTTGCAATGTCAAACTTTAAGTATAATCATGTGGCTGACTTTCACATTTCTGAGTGATAAGGTTATGGATTCAAGTTCCACTCCAGAGATTTGAGAGCAAAAATCTAGGATAAGCACTGCAAAAGTCAAAGAGCTCTGCATTGTTGGTGGTGCCATCTCTTGGATGATATCTCAAAGATGGATCTGAAGCAGGGCTTCTCAAAGTGTTGGGAGTGGGTGGGGGAAAGTGTGGCTGGGATCCCAAACAGTTGCCTGGAGTGTCGAAGGCTGCGGGGTGATCTTATAGAGGTTTATAAAATTATGAGGGGCGTGGATCGGATAAATAAACAAAGTCTTTTCCCTGGGGTGGGGGGAGTCCAGAGCTAGATGGTATAGGTTTAGGGTGAGAGAGGAATGATTTAAAAGGGACTTAAGTGGTAATTTTTTCACACAGAGGGTGATGCGTGTATGGAATGAGCTGCCAGAAGAAGTGGTGGAAACTGGTACAACTGCAGCATTTAAAAGGCATCTGAGTGGGTATATGAATAGGAAGGGTTTAAAGGAATATGTACCAAGTGCTGGCAAGTGGGAGTAGATTAATTTAGGATATCTGGTCGGCATGGACAAATTGGACTGAAGGTTCTGTTTCTATGCTGTACATCTCTATGACTCTAAAGCTATGACCTCATTTTGATAGCTATATCCTCCGTCTAATAGGCCCTGGCTCTTTAAGCTTTCCCCCATGCACCCACCTCTCTCAATTCTCAATGAAGAGTTTTATTATTCATTCACAGGTTGAAGGTGTCACCAGCTAAGACAGCATTAATTGACCAGAGGGCAGTTAAGACTCAGCCATATTGCTGTGGGTCTGGAGTAACATGTAGGCCAGACCAGGTAAGGATGAACATTAGTGAACCAGATGTTTTTTTTCTGACAAACAACAATGGATTTATAGCCATCATGAGACTCCTAATTCCAGATTTTTATTGAATTCAAATACCACCATCTACTTGGTAGGATTCAAACCTTGGTCCCCAGAACATTACCTGGATCTCTGGATTAGCAGTCCAGCAATAATGCCACTAGACTACCATCTCCCTCTATGATAATTTTCAAACCTTACAAAACAGTCACAGTGGGAAATGTTTGGGAAGCACTTAACTAAGGGATCCCAATGCACTATTTCTAAGAAGAGCAGAGAATTAACCCCATTGTATTGACCAATATTCATTGTTAGTAAACATGTATTTCTCACGATCATGTTGAGATATTGCTGTGTGTAAATTGCTGTCATATTTTGCAATACTGACTATACTTCAAACAGTTTCATTTGCTTTGGGATATCCTGAAGTAACAATATAAATGTATGTTATGTTAAGGGTGCTGTGTAATGGAAAAATAGAAATGGGAATAATTGATTGCAAAACAATGAGGATTTGGAGGCCCTCCTAAGAAAATATACCTTGGAATTGTACCTGAATAAGGCAGATGGACAACTGTGTGCAGCCTGCCTGTGAAACAGATGTATAGGGTTGGCTTTCTCACATGTTCTGATAGTCTGGGAAGGGAGCTTGAAGAGTGATGACTGTTACAGTAATGGCAGCAGACTCATCATTCAAGTTTTCATTGCATCTTGCAGTGCAAATAGAAGTCTTTGAACCTATTGTGCCTGTGCTTGTTTTCTGAAAGAACTATCTAATTAGGCCCAGGTCTTTTTCTTCAAATCCATAAATTTTTATTATTTCAGTATTTATTCAATTCCCTGTTATTGTTGAATTTGCTTCCAGCATCATCTTAGACTGTGCATTCTACATCACAACAATCTGCTGTGTTTTTATAAAAAAAGCTTATTTTTTCCCAAGCTTTTTTTAAAAAAAACTTTTTATTTAAATATGTATCCTCTGAATCCCGAACACAGCAAACTATTTCTCTTTATGTATTGTAGTAAAATCTCATATTGCTTTGAGCATGTCTGTTTAATCTTTTCTTTATCTAGGTTCTATGGAGGAGAAGACCAATTCTGAACTAAATTAAGTTACTCTTTCTTGGAGTCATTATAATAAATTTACACTGCACTCTCTCTAAGGCTTTGCTATCTTTCCCAAAATCTGATACCCAAAATTCGACATCACACCTCAACTTAACCTTGACAAAAGATTTGTAAAAGTTTAGCTTATTGCTTGTTGCTGTTTTTAAGTGATCCCCCCCCCCCCCATATGTTTTTTAATCTGAAGCTTTTTTTTGATTAGGTCATAGGAATTGGTGGTAACATTGATATTTCTTGCCCATTCTTAGTTGCCCTGTGAAAGTGGTGGTTGGCATTCTCTTTGTACAGCTGCTGTCGGTATGATAAATGGAATTCCTGGAATATTGTTTAACCTCTTGCATCTGTCTAATGGAAAGCATCAGTTCACCAGACACGTTAAGAACAGAAATCTCTCATATCATCCTGAGAGTAGCTGAAATCTTGCCCTCTTCCAACAATTTGTTGTTAATGATGTTTTAATTAAAACCTGAAACTGTTATTTGAGCAGAAGTGCATAAAGAAACAGCTGCACTATGGTCCCACTGCGCAGAAGCAGAGTGTCACTGTGGTTACTTCAGTTTCGCTGAGTGCTTTTGAGGGGCTGAGTGTCAAGTTAATAAATGTGTTTGCTTCATAAATCAATTAAAGTAGTTTCTTGTTTTTATAAAGCACACACATTTTTGCTTGTCCCTAAGGCATGTAAATGTTTCAATTCGACCACGTCTGTTTACTAGACTGGGCAGTAGTAGAACAGGTTGCATTTTACAGAATCCCAAGACTTTTAAATAAGTTTCTATTTGTAACATGTGGCAGGGAAAAGATAGAATGTGTGTCGAATACAGAAATAGAGAACTATTGGATTGTTTTCCCTTTCCATGAAGTCATAGGAATACATGAATTTGAAATGGGAACATTTTGAAAGTTCCTTAGTAGATGTACCCCAGTGTAGTTTCTATGTGGATGTTGATGACATCCAGCTCTACCCCATCACTATCTCCCATGATCTGTCCACTCTGTCAAAATTATTAGACCGTTAGCCTGATATTCAGCACAGGATAAGCAGAAATATCCCGTAATTAGGTTTGGGGAATGTCCGAATAGTTGTATTTGGTACCCACTGCAGACTTCATTCCCTAGCTACCAACGCTATTCCTTCTCTTTGGCAAATGATAGAAGCTCAATCAAACTGCTTGTAAACTTGATGTTATAATTGACCCCCAGATGAGTTCCTGACCTTATCATCAGACCATCACTAAGGCTGCATATAGCATGATCTGTCTCTATCCCTGCCTCATTTCATGCTGAAACCCTTATTTATGCCTCTTCCAGCCTATAAGACTTCAAGTTGAGCTTCTCCAGTTCTAGTCTCTTGTGCCAACCAATTTTAATTACTCTCCACCACTGGTGAATCTTCTTTCAATGATGCTGGCCTCAAGCTTGGACTACTCTCCATATACCTCTCTGCCTCTGTACCTTGCTTTCTTCCTTTAAGATGCTCCTTCATGGAAGAGAAAGAGAGCCGGCCTTTTGTCATCTGATCCAACATTTTGTACATTTTGGTGTTAAATTTTGTTTTGAGGTGTTTATATTAAAGTAATTGTGTAAATGCAAGTTTGTTGTTTCAGATGCAACTATTCTAATGTTCTCCTGCCGCCCTCCTCTGCTATAATCTCTCCCTTCAATCTCACTTGAAGTGATCCAAAACTCAGCTGTTCATTTTCTTACTAGGAACAAATCTCATTTACCCATCACTTCTGTGTTTGCTAACTCATACTAGCTCCTGGTTAAGCAACCCCTTAGTTTTAAAATTCTCATTCCTGTTTTCAAATTGACCTTGCTTGTTCTTATATCTTTGTGATTTCTTCCAGTCGTATAACTCTCAGATACCTGTGCAGTTTCACTCTGGCCTCGTGAACATTCCCAGTTTTGATTGTTTCACCCTTGATAGTCATCTGCTGTCTAGATCTTCCCTTGTCAAACCCCTTTACAATCTTCCTCACTCTCTCTTCCCTTCTTTACAATGCTCCATAAAATAAGATTTTGACTAAGATTTTGGACATCTACCCTGATATATGGCTCAGAGTCAAAATTTGTTTTATAACGTTCCTGTAAAATGCTTTTGGATTATTAATTAAATTCAAACCTCTATATAAATTCAAGGTTGTGCTGAAGAGGTTGTCAGTGATGATATACCAGTATTATAAAACTTGCATTCAATGTTGAATTCAACAATGTCAGATCTTAAACACTAATCCATCAATGGGACAGCAGGTGTTTTTTTTTCCATTTATTCATGGTATGTGGGTGCCACTGACATTTTGTGCCCATTCCTATGTACTCTGGAGAAAGTGACTGCCTTCCTGAACTGCTGCTGTCCGTGATTTTGACCCAGTAACCTGGAAGGATTGCAATATAATTAAAGCTTAGGATGGTGTGTGACTGAGATTGGAACTTGCAGGTGGTGGTTTTCTCATATATATGCTGCCCTTGTTCTTCCAGATGATCATGTTTATTGGCTCTGAAGGTGCTGTGAAGTTTTGGTGTGTACCTTGTAGATTGTACACATTGATGGTGCTGTGTTTCAGAGCTGAAGAGAATGAATATTGAAGCTGTTATGTGGATTGCCAATAAAGTGGGAAACTTTGTCCTAGATTGTATTAAGCTTCGAGTGTTGGAACTGCATCCATCCAGGGAAATCAGGTGCTTGTAATGGTTGTGCTGTTGCCATTTGCCCCTCCTCCAGAGACATACCTTCTCCTTCTTTATTTATCCCTAATGCTACCCTTTCTTTCAAATTCCATTTTTAGTTTACTTACTCCTGTCTTCCATCATATCAAACCTTCCCTTTTTTTTATTATTGTTGTCCCTCTCTTCCCCCTGCACTGACCCTGTTTTTTAAAAAAACTGTTAAGCTCTGACATGTTCCAGTTCTGATGAAAAGGTATCCACATAAAACATTAATTCTGTTGCTCACTGTACAGAGCCTGTCTGGATCTGCTGATTAGTTAGCAGTATTTTTTGTCAGATTTTCAGCAATACTTTATTTTGTTTTTGTATTCATGAATCTTTGAAGTTGCTTGTGCAATTTACAGCATAGTTCCCCAGGACCAAATCAGTTCAGTTAATCCAGCTGCAAAATGAGCAATATTTCACTGAGATGGCCAAATAAAAATTAAGCAAATTTAAGCCAGATTTCCTGAGTTCATTTGCTGTTTTATTCAGGAATTAAATGAACTTTTTAGAAGAACGAAACAGGAGCCATAAAAGGCCAATTGACTCTTCATCCTGATCTGCCATTCAATAAGATCGTGGTCGCCTATTTGACTTCAAGATCTTTATCCATTTATTTTTATATGGACTACCAATTATGGGAGTAAATCCAGGAGATTAATATCTCATTTTTTAAGGTTCATTTTGCCAGTGATTTAGCTCCTCATATAAAATAACAAGTAGAATATTCCTGCAGATGTCACTGTGGTTGTAGCTGTTTCTAACAGACAATCTCCTGCTCTAATCTTCCTCAGACTTTGAGGACAGAGAAACCTGCTTGCAACAGACAAGTTATCTGCTGTCAAGATCACACCTTGAAGAGGAAGTATTCATCTTTGGATAACATGTCTGATCAGCTTCAACAAAATGGCAGTTTTGTTGTATGAGGAGGAATTGGGTTGACTAGGCCTGAACTCACTGGAGTTTAGAAGAGTGAAAGGGGGTCTCCTTGAAACAGACTGGCTGCAGGGATGATATTTCCCCTGGCTTGGGGGGATTTTCTGTAACAAAGCTTCATAGTCTCAGGATATTAAGGACTCAGATAAGGGGAAATTTCTTCACTCAGATAGTGGTAAATCTGTGAAAATCTCTCTGAGGAGGATGAAGAGACCAACTCACTGAAAACATTTCAGAAAGAAACATTTCTTGAAGCTAAAGGCATCAAAGGTTATTCAAGGTAGTGGGAATCTGGCACTGGAATAGAGGATAAGCTATGATCATATTGAATGATACAGTTAGCTTGATGGACTGAATGGCCACTGCTCCTATTTTCTATGTTTATAAAATTTCCTTTTTAGTGCTGAAAATACAAGTCCATTCCAACCAAGATGTCACTTTTCAATATGTGGTACTGTAAAATCCAAAAAGATGACATTTACCTCCTCTTTGTCTCTGTCAATGACATTTCTGAGGGCCGTGTCCAAGTTAAGGGCGTTGTTGATACATATATCTGTGATTATGTGTACACATATTATTGTGTAGGCATTAGAGATTGTAATTGGGAGACCAGTCATGTATGGAGTGCAGAAGGAATGGTTCTGATTGGTTGAACAGCTTTTCTAACTTCAAACATTTTTATGTTAGGAGATTCTTCATTTCAGGTGCAGTATGTCAATAAATACAGGGATTCTATGTCAGTCTCACTGTTTGATTCATTAATGATTAAGTAACTGCCCATTGTGACTTTTCCAAGCCCTCATTTTGTGAGAGATCCCAGTTTAGTTCCTGTGCTATCTATCTTGGTCTCTATCGTGTGTCTAACTATATTAACAACATATACAGCATTATAACACCCAGTGACATTGAAGGGATGAATCTTGAATTATACAGTTCAAAAAGTGGTCATTTGCATTTTTGAAAGAGCTAATAGTCCCATTCCCTGCTCTTCCTCCATTGCCTGGCAGTTTTCTTTTCTTCAGGTATTTATCCAATTCCCTTTTAAAACAACTATTTATTCTGCTTCCACCATTCCTTTCGATATGCAGTCCAGATCAGCGTAAGTTGACTTTGCCTGAATTTAAAATCCTTGGCCCATTTGTATCCATGACTACTGTTACAAAATACACATCTATACGATTACGCAATGGGACCAGTGATGAGGTTTCAATCTTTTACAATTTATATACATGATTTGAATGAAATGATTAAAAAATGGTTGTTAAATTTGCTAATAACATAAAGATAGATAGGAAAGCAAGTTGTGAAGAGGGAAATAAGAAACTAACAAGTGATGTAGGTAGATTAAATGAATAGGCAAAGATGGGACAAATAGTGTATCATGGAGTAAAATGTGGCATTGTCATTTTGGTATATTAAAAAGGAAGCATACATTTTCAATATTGAGAAATTATAGACTTCAGAGATGCGAAGGAATCTGCGTATTACAATGCTTGAAGTACAAAACATTATGGCGGCACAGTAGCTCAGTGGTTAGCACTGCTGACTCACAGCGTCAGGGACCTGGGTTTGATTCCAACCTTGGGCAACTGTCTGTGTGGAGTTTGCACATTGTCCCGGTGTCTGTGTGGACTGAATGGCCACTGCTCCTATTTTCTATGTTTATAAAATTTCTTTTTTTTGTGCTGAAAATACAAGTCCACTCCAACCAGGATGTCATTATAAGGTACTGTAAGATCTGGAAAGATGTCATTTACCTCCTCTTTGTCCCTGTCAATGACATTTCTGAGGGTCGTGTCCAAGTTGAGGGTGCTCTAGTTTCCTCCCACAGTCCAAAGATGTGCAGGTTAGGTAGATTGGTCATGCTAAATTGACCATAGTGTCCATGAATGTGCAGGTTAATTGGGGTAGCCATGGGAAATGCAGGGTTATAGGTTAAGGGGTTGGGTCTGGGTGGAATGCTCTTCAGAGGGTTGGTGTGGGCTTGACGGGCTGACTGGCCTGCTTCTACACTGTTCGATTCTGTTAGTATTCAGCTGCAGCAAGTACATTGGAGGCACTTGGATACTGCAAACCCCCTATGAGCCCTGACAACATTCTGGCAATAGTACTGAAAATTTGTGTTCCAGAACTTGGGGCTTTCCTAGTCAAGCTGTTCCAGTACAGCTATAATACTGGCATCTACCCAACAATGTAGAAAATGCCCAGGTATGTCCTATAAAGAAAAAGCAAAAATCCAACCCCCCAAAAAATTGCCCTATCAGTCTACTCTCAGTCATTAGTAAAATGATGGGGAAGATGTCATCAACTGTGCTGTCCAGCAATACTGGTTATTGCTGCTCAGCAATAACCTGCTCAACGACACCCAGTTTTTGTTCTGCTAGGACCACTTAGCTTCTGCCCTCTTTACAATGTTGGTTCAAACATGGTCAAAAGAACTTAATTCCAGAGGTGAGGTGAGACTGAGAGCCCTTGATATTGAGTCTGCATTCAACAGATTGCGGCATCAAGGATCCCAAGCAAAACTGGAATCCTTGGGAATCAGAAGAGAACTACTTGTTGGTTGGAGTCATACCTGGCACACGGGAAGATAGTTGTGGTTGTTGGAGGTCAGTCATCTCAGCTCCAGGACATTTCTGCAGGGGTTTCTCAGGTAGTGTCATAGTCCAACCATCTTCAACTGCATCAAGGATGTTTGCTGATGATTGCCCAATGTTCAAACCATTCACAACTCCTCATACTGAATCAATCCACATTCAAATGCAGCAAGACACCTTGACTATATCCAGCTTAGGCTGAAAAATGGCAAGTAATATTCATGATACATAAATGCCAGGCAATGACCATCTCCAATAAGTGACAATCTAACCATCGCCCTTGACCATCACTGAATCCCCCAGTATCAACATCCTGGGTGTTACCATTGACTAGCACCTCAATTGGACTTGCCTTATGGAAAAGGTGGCTGCAAAAATAAGTCAGAGGCTAGGAATACTGCAGTGAGTAATTCACTGCCTGACTCCACACAGGTGGTCACTAGCAAGAAGGTAAAATCAGCATGTGATGTAACACTCCCCATGGGTGCCTGGATAGATGCGACTCCAATAATATTCAAAACGCTTGACACCATCCAGGACAAAGCAGTCCGCTTGATTGATTATGGATATGGTGCCATCCACTCCCTCCACCACCGACGTTTAGTAGCAACAGTGTGTACTATTTACAATATTCACTGCAGAAATTCATCAAAGATCCTCAGACAGCACCTTCCACACTTACTACTGTTTCCATCTGGAAGGACAAGGGCAGCAGATATATGGACATACAAGCACTTGCAAGTTCCCCTCCAAGCCACTTACCATCCTGACTTGGAAACATATTGCCGTTCCTTTACTGTTGCTGGTTCAAATTCCTGGAATTCCCACCCTAATGTCGTTCTGGGTGTACCAACAGCACACGGACTGCAGCGGTTCAAGAAGGCAGCTCAATCCCCACCTTCTCAAGGAGCAACTAGGACGGGCAATAAACACTGACCAGTCAGTGACACCATCAATGAATTAAAAATAAATTGGGAAAGGTTATAAAATATGATTGTTTATTGTGAGGGGAAGTGAATACAAATGCTTTAGTTGCATTAGTATGACCACATTTGGAGTACTGTATATAGTTGTTGTGGTTCTGTTCACCGAGCTGGGAATTTGTGTTGCAGACGTTTCATCCCCTGTCTAGGTGACATCCTCAGTGCTTGGGAGCCTCCTGTGAAGCGCTTCTGTGATGTTTCTTCCGGCATTTATAGTGGTTTGAATTCTGAGGATGCCACCTAGACAGGGGACGAAACGCCTGCAACGCAAATTCCCAGCTTGGCGAACAGAACCACAACAACCACCAGAGCTACAAATCTTCTCACAAACTTTGAATACTGTATATAGTATTGGTTCTTTATTTAAGGAAGGGTATAAATGTTTTAGAAGCAGTTTATGGAATGTTTACGAGACTAATACTTGAAATGGCAGTGTTACCTTATGAGGAATGGTTGGACAGGCTAGTCTTGTATCTGCTGGAGTTTGGAAGAATAAGTGATGACTTGATTGAAACTTATCAGCTCCCGAGTGGTCCTGACCAGGAAGATGTGGAAAAAATGTTTCCTCTTTTGGGAGAATCTAGTACTGAGGTCACTGTTTAAAAATAAAGGGTCACCCATTTAAGACAAAGGTGAGAATTGATTTTCTCACAGAGGGTTATGAGTCTTTGGAAGTACCTTCTTGAAAAGGCGGTGGCAGCAAAATCTTTGAATACTTTTAAGGCAGTAGTGAATAGATTCTTGAAAACCAAGGAAAAGAAAACTTATTGGGGATAGGTGGGAATGTGGAATATTCAGATCAGTCATGATTTTATTGAAAAGCAGGGCAGTCTCAAGTGGCTGAGTAATACCAATTCTGCTACTGAAACGTATGGTTGTATGTGTGAAACATGTGGTTGTGTATATAACTTTATTCCTGATGAAGGGCTTTTGCCCGAAACGCCGATTTTACTGCTCCTCAGATGCTGCCTGAACTGCTGTGCTCTTCCAGCACCACTAATCCAGAATCTGGTTTCCAGCATCTGCTGTCATTGTTTTTACCTATATAAAATGTATGTTGTATGTATGAACTATCTCCTTAATGTGAGAGAGTATGGAGGAATTAAAGGAAGCCATGTGGCCTGAATTATGCCCAACAACAGGCTTGGCTGACTTGGTTATTAAAGGAGGGCCCAGATTGTTTTACTGAGAAAAGAACATGCAAGATGTAAATAGTGACATCTGTGGAGAGACTCACATGGAGTTATTAGGAATGTCATAGTTTAGAAATGGTTATGTTTTGATCTATCTGCTTAATTCCAAGATAAAATTGAATTAATTGTAGGTTTAGAATGTAGTTAATCAGTGGTTCAATCTGGATATATAAGGGATGTTGTCATGGAGATGGGCTTTGAAAGGGGAACAGGCCATAGAAAGTCATTTTTATCTTGATTTTGCAATTTCGCTTGAGATATCCCCGAACCTGTCAGGCGGGTCAGCCTGCAAAAATCTGAGAGAGAGAGAACCAAAATAGAAGAGTAACCAATCTCTTTTTGTCCACCATGCAGAATGCAGGTGAGAACTCATGCTTGGATTTAAAATACCAAATTTGGGGTGAGCTGGGAATCTCCAGGGAACCTTCACCATGAAAGTCAGTTTGGAAATTAGAAGTTACTCACTTGGAGGGAAAAAAGGAAAAGAGCCATTGGGAGCCAAAAGTAGCTTTGGACTTGTTGCAGTAAAACAATGTCCAGTTTGGTGACAGGCTTCCAAGGTAAGTGTTGGACCCCAAGTGAGGTAGCAAGCTCCAAGTCAGCAATGGCTACGAAGCTGCATTAGCCTCTCACCCCCACTTCCTCAGGTTGTCTTTCTCTTGTCTCCCGTTCTTTTTTGGATTGAAGGATCACAAAAATATTCAAACCCTGAAATGAAAACGTCTGGGAAACACTCGGCTAGAGTGTAATTGAGAAGATGGATGGAATAATAGAAGCAAAAATCACCTGGAGTTGCACAGCATATCTTTCAGGAACATGAGCAAGTGCTGTACTTGTCACTTGGTAAACAGTGTGTATATGCATTAGTGCTCTGGAGAGATTTGAACATAATAACCCAGAAATGAGTTTGCAGCATCACTGAACAAATATGCAATGCACTGATATCACATTCCTGGGTCTTTTTTTTTAGCAGAGACATTAACTTACACAATTTGAGTTTATATTAAAATGGTGAATGGAAGCATGTATTAAAACCTTAATACTGATTCCAGTCACACTCATTTTCAGGTCTTTGGGAACAACCACAATGAACAGGCCAAAGAAATGTCCATTTTCTAGATTAGGCTCACGGTAATAACCAAACCCTAAATGTTCCCTTACATAAAACGGGTGATGATTCTTGTGGTCAGGAGTAAAGCCAAAATTGCCATTCTTTTTATTGGGTCTTGCACTTATTGGTTAACAAAAAATTCTTAAAATCACAAGAAACTGCTCACCGTGTAGGAATTACCTATCTTCAGCCTGTAAGTTGGTCTCAGCAGTAAGTTTTACAACAGCATGACCATTTTTTGGGCTGTTTTCCTCTGCATTTATAGCAAGCTAACAAGGTCTTGTAAACCATTTTAAGACTAACATTTGACTGAAGAAGCTATTTTGCGTTCAGTACTTAGTCAAGTATACTAAATCAAAAAATTAACCAAGCAATTGTATTTATTAATGACCAATCAGAAATAGACAATTGAAGTAACTAGCCTTAACTGAATTGAAATTAAACAGTGAATGATTAATCAGCATTTACTTTACATTTACTCATGATTAAAAGTCTGAAAGCCTGTTTATCTATTAGTACTAGAAATCTTTCTGTGTATGAAAGAATCTACAATCAGTGTATACTAGGACCATCTTTAACCTAGGTTAGACCCTAGTCAATAATAGAGAATGATGATTCAGGTAACAAAACAACTTTCAACTGTCAATTATATTTGTGTTTGTTGCAAAAATGCAAGTAAATAAACTCCCATCAGAATAACACGGTAATCAAATTGCAACATGTCCGATTTGAGATGAGGTTATGTTCATTTTGGGTACAAAGGTGGAGGTATGACGAGGCATTCTTTGCTATACTGTAAGAAGAATATCCTTGATAAAAAGATAAAAAGCAAGCTACACTTCAAGTGCTTGATCACTTATTGAGAAGTAGTAACAGACTGTCTTAAAACCAATAGGTATATCTTTTACCTTTGTATTGATGAAGTTAATTCCAATTAAAATTGTTGAGTTCAGAAAGGATGTAGTGGAATTAAACCATTTCAGACGTGAATGCTATTTGGTTCAGGGTACTGAAAAAACTCCACAAAGGTCAATATCCTGTCACTCGCCCTTTATTTACACATACATAGTACGTGACACTGATCCAGCTAGCTCAGAGTCAGCTCCAAAAGTGAGTAGAACCTCTGACACTCCTCTGTCAGCTAGGGCTCTCTGATTGAACCAGGTTAACAGCCCCAATCAGGGAACTCCTATTCTATGAGGTCTAGCTGGCTGATCTCCTTTCTATCAGTGCACATAAAGGTCTTGCCACATGAAGCCCTCCTGCTTCAGTATTCAAATAATTCTGTATCAATACACATTCTTCTTGTGAATAAATGTCTTTACATTTGGTGTTAGAACAGTCTGTTTTACTTTGTGGGTTGTTTGAACCTAAAATAGTTAAAATAAATTGCTGGTGAATTAGCTTGATGCCAGGCATGCATTAAAAAATGTTCGGCCCTTTTACTACATCTCTCCCCCACCCCCACACCCCAATAAAAAAAACAAATCACTGCTTGTTCCAGATCAGAAGATTTCTGTACAGGATATGACTGGGATTCCATGCTTTATTATACCACTGTGTCCCTGACAATTTGTGATTCCTTGTTTTGGCAGCATTCTGTGGTCAGTTCTCAATTGCCTCTTTATACATATTAGAGAAACTGTACAATGAAACTCTGAAGGTTTCATTTAGGACTTTTACTATCAAGCTTGTGTTGTGGGAGTAGCTTCCCCAGGATTTCTGCATCTGATAAAAACTAATAAAAACAGTAATTTAATTTAAAAGCAAGCATGTCGTAGAGGTAGAAAAGAAATCCTGAGTTAGCAACCTATCCAAAACACAAGTGTCTGCAGTGCCACGCCCCATTTGCAGCAGAATCCTCAAGGCACAAATCAACCTTCACAGTCATCTCCTTGTCCACTGGAACCAGATTAAACACCCCAGATGACGAACATGATCACCTTTGTTTCTAAAGACTAACTAGACAGATCATGCTTGATCTTTATGTTAACTCCAGCTACTTGCCTTCTTGCATAATGCTAACATTCTTACCCAAAAATGATCTGTTTGAAATTTTCAGATAAACTCTCTCCCCAGTCAAAATATTTTTAGAAAGCTCTGGATTTCACTACTACTTTCAGTTTTGAAGAACTCGTATTCAATTGGAAACAATAACTAAATTCCTCTTTCATCAGATCCTGTCACATCTGCTAAGTATTTCCAGCAGTTTTCTGTTTTTATGCCCATTGCTGTTTGCATGAAGAGTCTGATATTGCTTCTGAACAGCTTAGCTCTAATTTTATGGTTATGGCCCTCTGTTCTGGACTTCATGACCAGGGGAAATAGTCTCTCTGTATCTAGCTCTCCTAATATCTCATGTGACTTGGTATCAAATGTTGTTTTGATCTTTGCTCCTGCAAAGTGCCTTGGGATATTTTTACTATGTTAAAGGCGCTGTCTTACATGCATGTTGTTGTGATGAGTGAGCCATTATTACATCCACAAACTGCTGTAATTTAGCTTTTGTGTCATTGAAGGCCTGAATTACTGGGGTTAGACCCAGTCTATATTAAGCACGTCGACACTGTCTCAGGCTGGCTGCCAGCAGTGTTTACAACTAACCTCATTTTGCATAAAAACACCTTTGAATGTGGTTTGTAGCTGCACTGATTTGCAAAATGAGTATTTGATTCCTGTCACCAGCTGAGTCTGTTTACACAAAGCCTGTGTTAGAGATTTTATTGCTCAGAGAATGACAACCCGTAATTTATTCCAAATGTATAAAGATCACACCGTTTTTATAATGCTGAACAGGTAAAAATAATTTAAAATGTTTGCTTTCCTATTTAGTAATTAGCTGACTCAAGAAATCTTATTGCTTAATCTAAAAACATTGGTTTCACTTTTGCTGACCTCGTCAAGTTCAGCATTAACATAATTAAAGCAAAATCTACATTTTCAACCTTATTGTCGGATTTTAAATGATAGGATTTCTGTCAGGAAGAGATAGCTATTTCCTCCAGCTTATGTGGTAATGAAGGTGTGGATCTGGTACATATAACAAGATGGCAATGTAATTTTGCATCAGTGTTGATTTTTCTGATCTCTGCTAATATTTTGGCCATGGCTCAGTGGGTAGCATTTTATATTCTCTCAGTCCAAAGCTCACGAGATTAGGACTCATTCCATGCTAATGTCAACATGCTCAGATCAGCACTGATGGAGTCCTGCACTGTTGGAGGTGTGTTTCAAATGAAACATTAAACCAGGACTCCATCTGTTCATTCAGAAATTAGATCCAATGATACTGTCTGGAGAAGAGCAAGGGATGTCTTCCCCATAGTCCTTGTGGAGGAATGACATTCGTGTAAATCATGGTGATGCAACTGATCACAGTAACTGTCTTAAATGTGTTTACACCTTCCTTAAATAAGCTGACCAAGCGCTGTATGCAGCAGGCAAAAAGTAGTCTCACTGGTGCCCTGTATAACTGAAGCATAACCTTCTGATCTTTGTATTCAATTCCACTGAATCAGTAATAGTATTCTATTAGTTCTCCAAATTACTTGCTTCATCTGCATGCTACTATTTTGCAAATAAGCACAAGGATACACAGATCACTCCGCATCTCAGACTGCTGCAATTTTTCACAATTCTCTTTTACACTTGCTGCTAAAAAGGACAATTTATTTAATTTTCCATTCCTTTGTCCACTCATTTAACCTGTCTATATCTTTTTGAAATCTCTTTCTGGCCTCTTCTGAACCTACTTTCCTACTTAACTTTATCAGCAAATTTGGGAACCATACCTCACTCCCTTCATCAAAGTCATTTGTATAAATTGTAAAAAGTTGAGATCACAGCACTGATCCTTATGGGGCACTGCTTGTTACATTGTGCCAACCCAAAAAAGACCACATTTCGGCTTCCTGTTAGCCAGCATTCTATCACATACCACAACTCATAGCATAAGATTTGATTTTCTGAAATAACATTTGATGTGGCAACTTATTAAATGCCTTCTGGAAATTCAAGTCCAGTAAATCCACTGGTTCCCCTTTACCCATAGCATGTATTACTTCCTCAAAAAACTCCAATAGATTGGTCAAACATGATTTCTCTTTCACAAAACTATGTTGATTATGCCTGATTAGCTTGAACTTGCTGTAAATTCTTTAATAATATGTCACAGGGGAAATGTTAAATGCTATTAAGCCTACTGACTTATTTTCTGTTTTCTGGCTCAATCCTTTTTAAATAAAGGTGCACTTGCTATCTTCCAATATAATTGGGCCAATGGAACTTGGAAATTAAAACCATAGCATCAACTGTCACACCATCTACTTCTTTTAGTACTCCAGGATGCAGTCATTAGGACCCAGGTACTTATCAGCTCACAGCTCCAACAATTTACGCTGTCCCACTTCTCTGGTAATTGTGATTTTTCTGAGTTCCTCACTCCTTTCCATTTTCTGATTTATTGCTGCTTCTGGGCCGTTACTATTATCCTCCATAGTGAAGATTGATCCAAAATACCGGTTCAGTTAATTTGCCATTTCCTTAATTTCCATTAATCCTTCTTTACTCTCATTTCTTATAGGTCTGATGCTGGCTTTGTTGTTTTTTATTTTTTAACTATTTATAGAAATTCTTACTATTTCTATTTATGGCTAAATTTCTCTTGTACTCAAATATTTTCCTCATTAATATTTGGCCATTCTTTGCTGTTTTAATATTTTGTCCATTCTTCTTAACTGCCACCATCCTACACAATTATATCCTTTTTCTTTCAGTTTGATACTATATTCAATATTTCTAGTTAACCACAGATGGTGGGTCTGTGACTTGGAATTATTCTCATTTGATGCAATTTATCTATTCTCTGTATTCTGAAATATTCCCTTAAAAGTCTGTTAGTGCATCTCTATTGGCCTATTCCTTTACCTAATTTGCTGATTTACTTTAGCCAGCTGTGTCCATACCCTCATAGTTCCCTTTATTTTAATTTAAAAAGCTAGTCCCAGACCTTCTTCTCTCAGCCACAAATGAAACGCAAAATTCAATTATATTATGATTGTTCCTACCATGAGGTACCTTCACTATGATATAATTAAACAATTTTGTCTCATTTCATAATACCAGGTCTCGTAAGACCTTCTCTCTGAATGGCTCCAGAATATTCTGTTCTCATAAATTATTCTGAAAACATTCTATGAGCTCCTCATCTAGGCTACCTTTGCTCATCGGCTTTGCATTGAATGTAAGGATTAAAATTTTTTATTATCATCCCAATGCCTTTCTCATAAGTTCTCATTATTTATTCTTTTATGCTCCTTCCAATGTGTGGTTACTATTAAGAGGTCTGTACACCACTTTTACAAATTGTTTCTGTTGCATTTGTGAAGGATTTTGGGATATACTGTAGTTATATGAGGTGCTCTATCTCTTTTTCAGAGGTGATATTGTCCACAGTCTCATTGGCAGAAGAGAAAGATGGGGAGGATCGGTCGGAATACTTATTGCTAATCATTCTTGATCGATTCCTGAAACATGCACATGTGTGAAAGCTGACTGAAGATAGAATTCGATTGATTTTGATCACCTTGCATGTGAGGCACATCCCCATGAGTGAGACATCAGAGACAGTTTCACATCCAGGAAACTGTACCAAGGTGAAACATGAGAGCCGTTAAGACAGTCAGGATGGGAAAATAATAGGTTGATCTTCCAAATTTAACCTTGGAATTATTTCTTGACTAATATTGTAAGCTACCAATTTAGTTATTTTGTATGTCACTCCCACACTGAGTGCCTAGTTGCTGTGAGGTTCAGTTTAAAAATATGTGCATGCTATTTAAGCTTCTAACTGAAATAGGCGAGGAGGATAGTTAGAGATGATGCATGTGGCAGGTTCCACTGTGCTGATTCACAGGGAGACTGGAGGTGGAACAGACAAGTTCCCTCTGATTTTGTACTCCCAATACTCCACTGGCCTTTCAATCTTCATTCACTGTAATTCTTCTGCTTGACACTAATCTTGTTCATAAAAGCTCAAGGAGACCTTGCCCAGGAAGGGGACTGTGTGAGTGTGTTTAGGGAGTAACATGGAGGGATTTTATTTGGAGGGGAATGGGGATTTGTATATGGTGAAATGGTCAAGGAGTGTGCATTAGAGAAGAGTGTGTCAACTGTGCATTTGGGGAGGATGGTGTACATTTGAGGTGGAAGGGGTTTGTGTTTGGATTGGGGGTTGAGTGCATGGTTGACTGTTTCTTTGGGGTTCACATTTTAGTGTGAGCTTGGGCAGGGGATTTGAGAGTATTTTGGGTGGTCTGTGTGTTTAAAGAGAGGCATATGTATTTGGGGAGTGTGCCTTTGTGGAGGGTAGGGTGTGCTTTGGGGTGGAGAGTGTGTATTTGGGCAGCATGTTTACTATTAACCGATACATTCTGAGATATTGTCTCTTTTTTTGCTTGTAAATGTTTGGCATTTGCATGTTTTTATGAAACAACAGATGAAATCAGCTTCTTGCAGCAGAAATCCCACATTTATCTAGAGCCACACTCAACAGGCTGGGAGTGTGGAAATCACATCATTCCTTTGGTGAAAAGCATCATTCTGTTAAAATATTTAGCAGCTAACAGAGGGACCACTAACTCTCTTAATCCTAGGCTGCCAGCACTCAGTTAAAAATAGTAAGATGTAAATCTCCAGTTGTGCACTTGCTCTCAGCTGTGAGCTGGTTATCTCTATCCATTGGTAAAATTGTGATTGGTGATTAGAGGATGCAGAAAAAGTGCTGAAGGTCAGCAACTTCTGTTTTGTGTGGCAGAGTGTGACAAGTTATATTTCTCACTCACTCTCTGCTGGTTGTACTCATGATGAAGTCTTTGATTCAATGACTTCAGACTTAATTTTTATGCTGCAAACAATTTAGTTAAAGAGTCACTTTCCCAACACCTGGGAGCTGGGGCATTCATTAATTGAATATGAAATGGAAGTGTATTTGAGGCTGTCTGTATCAGCTAATGTATTCCAGATCAATTGAACGAATGTTCTTCAAATCGAGGTCTTGATTATCTGTTCACCTTTCTGTGAGAACACGAGAATCTTTCAACATACCTTTTTGCATTATTCAGTTAGTCAACACACTAAATATCAGATATACCAACAGTGGTGCAGCCAAGGTCGGAGCTTGTTTCTGATCTAATAGGGAATTCTGCTGACTTGCTGCATAAAAAGTATGACCAAATGGGAAGATCCCAGATTTGATACTTTGTTTTTAATCAACCTGTTCAGATATGTTATGACATGGAGCATGTGAGACTTGAACCCAGGCTGCTTGGCTCTGAGGTATGTGCCACAAGAGAGCTGTTTGCCTTCACTTTACCTACAGCATATCATCTATGGTGGTTTCAGAAGGCAGTTCACCACCACCGTCTCAAGGACAACTAAGGACAAGCAATAAATGCTGAACAGCTAGTGATGCTATGTCTCACGAGTGAATTAAAAATAGTCCTGTATGTTGGAATTAGCTATTATGCTCATAATTAGCTCGGATATGTATATGGCCTGTAAATTATTAAAATTTAAAAGACAATTTAAGGAGCATTATCAAACCTAATACAACATCAACCCATATGAGAAAATATTGCGACACATGATGAAGTGTTTGGTCAGAGGTAGGTTTTAAGGAGCATCTTAAAAGGAGAGAGCGATGAATAAGGAGGAATTCCAGAGCTTGTGAAGGTATAGTCATCAGCAGTGGAGCAATCAAAAACAGAAGCAGGATTTTATGTTTGCAAGTCAGGACAGCTGCTGCCCTATGCACATATAAAATCTGGTGTATGGTCAAAACTCAGAAATCAATTTGTGAGCGCCAAAACCAGCAGCCTGTCTGCCATTTAAAAATGGATAATTGAGTTTAGTAGCAAGTGAACTGATCGGAATATTTTGCTGCCCATTGCCATAATGCAGTTGGAGTGGGCCGACAAGTGAGAGTGATGAGCGTGATTGTTCATGATCTGAGGAAGGACATGGGATAAATTGTTTTTGGGAGTGCCCTCTGTGTAAGTGGAAACTCCCACCTAAGTCAAGATGATGCCACACTTTATACTTCCCTACATGACTATTGATTAGGCTGTCTGATCTGTTACCAAGTCAAATACCCGAGGCTTACCTGTATCTGGGACCTGCTGCGTCTATTGCTCATTTTTCATGGATCTGATTGCAAGTCTAGTAACATCCACGACTGAGCTTTGGTGATGTTGGAGCTGCTAAATCTGCTGGGCATTTCAAGTCCAGGTCCTGAGGTGCTGAAACCTGCCACTCAGCTTTTGTAATGGGTTGGGATGAACATTTTATAATGTTCAGCCTGAAGATCTAACATAGGTGCAAGACATCAAAAATGGAAGAAAGTTATAGAGCTGGAGGACGTTACAGAGGGAAGCGGTAAGGCAGTAGTGGGATTTGAACACAAGAATGAGAATTTTACAAGTTCTTAAAGAAGGTGAGAGAGAGAGCTGGTGAAGGTATACGTGCAAAATCCAGTATAAAGGGCTTCAGCAGCTGAAGCACTGTTCTTTCATCATTGGTCCATGTCAGGCCTAGAGTCTTATGAAACAATATCTTTAAAACAACTATAATATTTTAAACTTAATTTACAGTCTGAATAAATGTATAGCTGCCCAGGTTTACCCTAATCTCTTGCAAAATCTCTAAAATTCCACATCACCATGTCTCTCTTTAGTCAAACCTTCCTTAAAGCTGCCTCTTTGACAAAGCTTTTGGCCAGAGATCCTAATAACCCCTAGTTGTGAGACTCAATATTGAATTGTGCTTAAAAGTGCCCCAGTAAAAGGTTTTGGAATGTTTTGCTACAATAAACTTGTTTTTAAGTAAATAAACATTTCTTTATCAAATTCCAGTTGAATGAGAAATTGAGGGAAAATCTAAGAGAGTGTATGAAGCATGAGGCAGATTAACAAAATGAGCAAATAGATAGTAGATGCAGTTCGGTGGAGTGAAACATGAAGTAGTATGTGTTGGAAGAAAGTACAATCAATAAGGTATTACATTTTAATGCTAACATGAGAGGGCTGTCTCCCTACTATAGGAATATATTGTGAAACTTGAAAGGGTTCAGAAAAGATTACAAGGATGTTGCCAGGGTTGGAGGGTTTGAGCTACAGGGAGAGGCTGAATAGGCTGGGGCTGTTTTCCCTGGAGTGTCAGAGGCTGAGGGGGATCTTACAAAGATTTATTAAGTCATGATCAGATGAATAGCCAAGGTCTTTTCCCTAGAGTAGAGTAGTCCAAAACTAGAGGCTTAATGTGAGAGGGGAAAGATTTAAAAGGGACCTAAGGGGCACCTTTTTCACGCAGAGGATAGTGCATGTTTGGAACACGCTGCCAGGGAGGCTGGGACAATTGCAACATTTAAAAGGCATCTGGGTGGGTATATGAATAGGAAGGGTTTAGAGGGATATGAGCCAAATGCTGGCAAATGGGACTAGATTAATTTAGGATATCTGGTCAGCATGGATAAGTTGGACCAAAGAGTTTGTTTCTGTGCTGTATAACTATGACTGTAAATAAATTGTGAAATCTAGAGGTGGAGTTTCAGTCCAAATGAAGGCATGTGGGGTTCAGGGTTTATTGGTAAGAACATTCAAAGAGTAGAAAAATGCATTTCTGTCTGCATTTCATGGCTTGGGCATTCCAAAGCTTTTCACAGCAAAAACAGTTCAAATGTAGTATCAGAGTATTTAAGCAAAACACATTTTACAGTTAAAATGCAGACAAATTAAAAACAAAGCAAAAGAATTGACTTAACTGTAACTCTATTGAAAAGCTTAACAAAGTAACATATACATTAACTCCTAGTAATAGGTAGCTGGGGAGTCTGATGAGTTGAAAAAAAGCCATCTTAAATGCATATCAGCCAATACCAGAAGCCTACAGCCAACATTTTAGGAATCAAAGGAGGGAACCTGGTCAAACGTAAAGGATCAACCAAAGTAATTTTGACAGGAGGATAAGGGCATTGAAAATAGATCAAACATATGACTCTCTCAGAGAGACTGTGAAATATTTTGGAGGAGTTCAAAAATTCACTTGCTGAAGTAGTGAGAACTCATGTGGAAGAGCAGAGAGTTAAAACAGCAAGATTAGCAGCTGAAATGGCTGATGATTATGAGTTGGTCCATAAATCAAAGTTTGGCTTCTGACGTCGATTTCAATCCGTGAGGGATTTAAATTGGGGAAAAGAGAAATCCTCAGGAGTTATGGGAAAAGGACATCTCATTGAAGATAGTAAAGAAGTTTACCACAGGGTAAAATGGAAGCTCATGAAGGGGAAAGAGAGGTTAAAAAAAAAAGCTCAGGTGTTTTCACTGTAATAAAGGAGGACACATGAGGTTGCAGTGTTCATTGTTCAGAAAAGGCTTTGGGAAGATGGAGGTGGAAGAACAGGATAAGCCAGTGAGTTTTGTTGAAATGGTAAAGGAAAGAACAGTGGAAGCTAAAAAGCTGCAAAAGAATGTACAATCTGGTCAGGGGTTGGTTGAAAAGAAAATGCCAGATCTCTTTAAAGAATGTAGTAGCATGGGTAAGGTTTACTCATGTGTACCAGGATGAGCAGGTAAAGAGATTAAAATTTTAAGAGACATGGGAGCAAGTCAATTTTTGGTGATGAGAGATGAGGAGAAAGGTGATTCAGAAGGAGTATTGCCAGAAAAAGTGACAAAATGTGGAATTCATGGTGAGAACAGCAGTGTTCCATTATATAAAGTGAAGTTGGAGAGTCTGGTGAAAAGTGAAGTGGTGGCAGGAGTAATAGAGAACTTCTTGATTCCAGAAATATGGTTTATCCTTGGTAATGATAGAGCTGGATCACAGGTAGCAGTGATGCTGACAGTGGTTGAAAAGCCAGTGGACAACTAGCAAGTGAGGTGTTACAGGAAGTATATCCTGGGATTTTTCTTGACTGTGTTGTAACAAGGTCACAAAACCACAAGTGGCAACAGAAGGAGAAATCAAAGAATAAACGTAAGGAAGTTGAAGTTCAGTTATTCAGAAACTGTGTTTGATCAAATGGATGAGAAAATAAAAACAAGAATTGGTGGAGGACAATGTGGATATTTTTAATTCAGAAAAATTAGCTGAATTAACACAGAAAAATGAAAAACTAAAGCAGTTGTATCAAAAAGCATACACAGAAGAAGAGTCTGAATCTTTCCAGAATGTTATTATCTTAAAAATAATGTCTTGATGAGGAAATGGAGACCACCACATATTCAAGCTTTTGAGAAATGGGCAGAAGTTCATCAAGTTGTATTACCAGTGGGTTATAGAACGGAGGTGTTGCAGATAGCATGTGAATTACCAGTAGGAGGTCATTTCAGAATAAGGAAAACTTAAGCTAAAATACCAAAACATTTTCATCAGCCTGGAATCCATAGGAATGTGGTGGACCCCACCCATCTTCTCCCAACCTCCCCCATTTATCCCTCAGCCCCTTTCCCCTCCACATTCCTGATGAAGGGCTTATGCCCGAAAGATTGACTCTCCTGCTCCTCGATGCTGCCTGACCTGCTGTGCTTTTTGACTTTGACTCTCCAGTATCTGCAGTTCTCACTTTCTCCATTTGCCAGACATGTCATACATGTCAGATAATTGGAAAATCTCAGGCAATGATAAAATCAGCACCCTTAATATCCATTCACACATTTGAGGAACCTTCTACAAAAGTCTTAATTGATTACATATGACCCCTACTAAACCAAAAAGTGGAATCAGTATTTGTTGAGCATAGTGAATGTGTCTACTAGATTTCCAGAGGTCATTCCATTATACAGTGAAAAGGATTGTGGAAGAGTTACTCAAATTTTCATAGATAGACACTGCCCACAGAGATCAATCAGGTCAAGGTTCAGGTTTTATGTCAAAGTATTGAAGGAAGTTATGGATATCGTAGAAATAAAACAATTCAAATCCACTGCATACCATCCAGAATGGCAGGGAACATTAGAACAATGGCATCAAACCTTAAAGACCATGTTGAGGGTTTGTAGCCAAGACTATGCAGAGCATTGGCATAAAGAAATTCCATTTGTACTTTTTATAGTTAGGGATGCACCTAATGAATCAAGTAAATTCAGTCCATTTGAATTAGTTTTGGGGATGAGCTGCATGGACGACTGAAATTAATTAAGGAGAGATTAGTGAGTCACAGTTCAGAATCCACATGTTTGGACTATTTGTCAGATTTTAGGGAAAGTTTAAATAGAGTGAGTGAGTTAGCTAGGCAGCATTTAAAAGTAGTATAGCATGCAATGAAACATAAAGCAGACAAGAGAACAAAAAGTCATAATTTTGCTCGTGGAGATAAAGTGTTAATGTTACTCTCAGTGGTAGGTCAGAGATGCAGAAGAGTCCTGTTAAGTGTATCAGAAATGTGGCAAGTGTGTTCTGAGAGGCTAGAACATGTCAGATGCCAATGTGTGTGGATGTGAGTGCATGTGAACTATGTCCCTTTTCAACAAAGTGGATAATTGGAGTTAGCGATGACAAGTTTTCCCAACGCCTAGTTTGTTGACTAAGTTTCGTCAGATCGCAATCATAATATGAATGAAGCGAGTCAGGCCTTTAACAAGTGTCAGTCACTGTGAATAGGCAACTTGCCACTGCTCTGTGAGAATCTCAACACGCTGATTCAAACAAAGCCCATAAAAGATGACACAAGATGATTGTGAAATTGAGATATACCTAGCTGGACCTACTGCCCGATTCTGCCACGCATCTTGCTGGAGCCTACATTGCTCAGCCCCCATACAATTCTGACCTTTACATTATTTACTGTTTCCAAAATTATTTCCCAATTTATTTATAAAGATTACTAACAGTAGAGATGTTCTGACTGTTCCCGGGGCCCTGAACATAGCCTATTAATTTAAACCATTTGCCATTGCTATTATTAGTCTTTTTTTCCATTATTTACCTAATTCATTATCCAACTTAAAAGCTATCTGCTTTATCCCCCAGAGTTCTCAATTGAGCCAGAAAATCTCTTGTGCATGATTTTATCCAGGGCCTCAAAAAGTTAAAATATGGGACATGAATAACCTTATGATCATGCAACAGCTCTGTTACGTCCTCCTGGGATTGCAGTGAATTTGTTAGATGTGACCTGACCTTCATGGATCAGCATTTGTTTGGAATTACTGCCTATCCCCTTGTTAGATGCTCTAGAATTGCTTCCACTAATGTTTACAATGTTTTACCATTGGGAGTCATCGTCACAGGGCAATCTCCTGCATTTCTGTATTTGAGATCTGAAATATTCAATATTTTCTCCTAATCTGGTACCATCCCTGTATCCAATGAGGTGTGAACAGTTTAAACTGTCAATCCTTTACTTCTATCGTCATTTCCTTAAGTGCTCTTGAGATGCCTTCCATCTGGTTTTCGTACTTCATGAATATTTAAGTACTCAGCTTTTTAAGGTCCATTTCACTACCAGACATGAATTTAAGATTCCGCTTTGGGAAAGATGTACTAGAGCGATCTAGTGGTGACAGAAATTTGAGTCAGTGTAGGAGCAAGGCATCTTTTTGCATATCTTGTCAGTTACCATGTTTTCCTACACACTTTGCCTTGAAATATTTTTGGATTATGACTTGTTTCAAGTATAAGCTAATATCAGAATGGATTAGTGGTGCTGGAAGAGCACAGCAGTTCAGGCAGCATCCAAGGAGCAGCGAAATCGACGTTTCGGGCAAAAGCCCTTCATCAGGAATAAAGGCAATGAGCCTGAAGCGTGGAGAGATAAGCTAGAGGAGGGTGGGGGTGGGGAGAGAGTAGCATAGAGTACAATGGGTGAGTGGGGGAGGAGATGAAGGTGATAGGTCAAGGAGGAGAGGGTGGAGTGGATAGGTCAAAAAGGAGATAGGCAGGTCGGACAAGTCCGGACAAGTCAAGGAAACAGTGCTGAGCTGGAAGTTTGAAACGAGGATGAGGTGGGGGAAGGGGAAATGAGGAAACTGTTGAAGTCCACATTGATGCCCTGGGGTTGAAGTGTTCCGAGGCGGAAGATGAGGCGTTCTTCCTCCAGGTGTCTGGTGGTGAGGGAGCGGCGGTGAAGGAGGCCCAGGACCTCCATGTCCTCGGTAGAGTGGGAGGGGGAGTTGAAATGTTGGGCCACGGGGCGGTTTGGTTGATTGGTGCGGGTGTCTCGGAGATGTTCCCTAAAGCACTCTGCTAGGAGGCGCCCAGTCTCCCCAATGTAGAGGAGACCACATCGGGAGCAACGGATACAATAAATGATATTAGTGGATGTGCAGGTAAAACTTTGATAGATGTGGAAGGCTCCTTTAGGGCCTTGGATAGAGATGAGGGAGGAGGTGTGGGCACAGGTTTTACAGTTCCTGCGGTGGCAGGAGAAAGTGCCAGGATGGGAGGGTGGGTCGTAGGGGGGTGTGGACCTGACCAGGTAGTCACGGAGGGAACGGTCTTTGCGGAAGGCGGAAAGGGGTGGGGAGGGAAATATATCCCTGGTGGTGGGGTCTTTTTGGAGGTGGCGGAAATGTCGGTGGATGAGCCATTGAGATATTGGCAAATTATGGAATCAACGATCTATGTTTTTAACCCAAAAGATTTAAGAGTTAAGAAGGAAAGGAGCAAGAGAGAAAGAAATCTGGAAAGAGTCAAATGCAGAAAGTCAGATGCAGAAAGAACCAAAGAGGGAAAAATTGGAGCAAAAAAGTATTAATCAAAATAAAATTAATTACATTTTAAAAATCTCTCAAACCAAGTTTCCACATGCCTTTCTGCTGGGGAGATTGTTGCATTACCAATTAAAGATGGCTGCATGCTTCAGCAGCTGCTTGGCACAAAGAGAGCCCTGTCAATATAGACTCCCCTTCCTTTGGAGCAGCCACTTTCTCCTCCCGATCCAGACTGAATTAGGACGAGGAGCCGAGAGAGCATAAAAAGTGACCAAGGCAGCACGGGTGGTGAGTGAATTGGCTGTCACTTTTAAAAACAAGTCACCGTGAAATAAAGATAAGGCAGTCTGTGTTGGCACTAACAACACTGCGTGTGGAACATGGTACCATCTGCAGCACATGGGCAGAAAAGTGCTGAAGCCTATCATGTCCAGCTCACATTGTGCTGACGAGTATTTCAACAGTCAGAGCAACTTATCCATTAGATGATATGCAGTTAGTGTGAGCTGTGATTTTCTCATCAAGCTCAGTCCATATCAATGTGAAATTCTAGCAGAAACTGGGAAGTTAAGAGCAGGGCCCTGCTTGTATGAAACAAATGGTGGAATCATAAGTCAAACTGCAAGTTCTGTTGATTGGTAACTCTAGTGCCTTTTGCTTCCTGAACTTGCTGACTAATTGTGCATTATTAATGCCAAGCATTTTTATTATTCTGTGAAAATCTGGCCTTCCACAGTCTCCTCTAACTTCTTTCACTATTTATTTCCCAAGTTATCTCATATATTGATATCATGGCCTTCAATTACCCCTCAGAACCTGGTCCATTATTGACAGAATGTTCCGGCACTCATTAAGTGTATCCTCTTGCGTCCGTAAGGGAACATAAGGGAGACAACTGAGCAGCATCTTTCTCATCAATAAAATTACCAAATATCATTTAATACTTTGAAAGTTCAAAAGAATCAAATTTTATTCCCTACCTTAACCTTGTAGATTTCTTTTTTTTAACCTTCCTTTCTACTCCAAATTATCTGATTGGCAGCTCCTGGTTTAGTTTATTTTCTAAGCCTCTACCTCTTTTTAACCTCTTACAATATTTATAGATACCTTCATACTGTTTCTGTATTTTTTTAAACACTTAGCTTCCTTCCCTAATAACCTATGCTGCAGTCTGATTAACCCGCTGATGGAAAGATTTATAGCTAAATTCCTTTTTGTTTTACTTCAATTGTCATGGCCTTACATGAGCTCCTCCAGAATCAGAGCCATTACTGCCAAGCACTAAAATGAAAAAAAAACAAAAAATTACTGAAAACACACATCAGGTCTAGCAGCATCTGTGAAGAGAAATCAGAGTTAACATTTCGGGTCAAGTGACCCTTCCTCAGAATTGATGATAGCCAGGAAATGGAGTTTTTTTTATGCAGAAGACAGGATGGGGAGAGGTAGGAGGAGTAAACAATAGGTGGAGATAGAGCCCAAACAGAGAGAAAGACAGTTGAACAGAAACAAGAGAGGATAAAAACCAGCATAGGAGAATGAGGTTGTTGTGGTTCTGTTCGCCGAGCTGGGAATTTGTGTTGCAGACGTTTCGCCCCCTGTCTAGGTGACATCCTCAGTGCGTGGGAGCCTCCTGTGAAGCGCTTCTGTGATCCGGCATTTATATTGGTTTGAATCTGCCGCTTCTGGTTGTCAGTTCCAGCTGTCCGCTGCAGTGGCCGGTATATTGGGTCCAGGTCGATGTGCTTAATGATTGAATCTGAGGATGAGTGCCATGCTTCTAGGAATTCCCTGGCTGTTCTCTGTTTGGCTTGTCCTACAATAGTAGTGTTGTCCCAGTCGAATTCATGTTGCTTGTCATCTGCATGTGTGGCTACTAAGGATAGCTGGTCGTGTCGTTTCGTGGCTAGTTGGTGTTCATGGATGCGGATCGTTAGCTGTCTTCCTGTTTGTCCAATGTATGTTTTGTGCAATCCTTGCATGGGATTTTGTACACTACATTGGTTTTGCTCATGCTGGGTATCGGGTCCTTCGTTCTGGTGAGTTGTTGTCTGGAGAATGAATGGATGCTAATGGGGACTGTTAGAAGCTGAGAATGGGTTGTGTGTGTGATGACAAGGCCTGGTGTGTGGGGATGGGGGAAAACATGGGGGAAAGTGCTCAAGCCCTAAAACTATTGAACTCCAGTCCAGATGGCTGCAGGGTCCCCAAACAGAAACAAGGTGTTGTTCTTCCTTGCTGGAACACTGCAGCAAGCCTGAGACAGAGATGTTGGCCAGGGAATACGGTGGGTGTGAGAGTGGCATGTAACACGAAGATCAGGATCTTTCTTGGAGATAGAATTAATGTGTTGTGTGAAGCAGTTTGCACTTTGTTTCCTCAATGTAGAGGAGACCACTCTGTCAGCAGCGAATGCAGTTGACAAGCTGTAGTTTGGTTAGTGGTAAGAAGGGCACCACCCATCAGACCTCTTGTGCGCACCTAGTCTCTCTGTATCTCGTTGCCCTTGAAACGGCCACAATGGTGAAGGAACTGTTGCACATCTCTGTCTGGAATAACCCTTTGCAAAGAAGATCTGGAGAGCAATGCAGAGGTTTGTCATGAACAGCTCCATGACACAGGACTCTGATCTACAGACTTCCCTGGGAAGTACATTGTGACAAACATCAACTGCTCCTAGAGCATCGTCACCTCAGTGGAAGACGTTTTTTGCTCTGCCTAAATCTTGGTGAACTTCCCATGTAAAAAGATTTTCTTGACCGTGCGTTGCAGACTGACACATTCCAAGGTCGTGGACTACATGCTGGGGAACACACCAACACTTGGGGCAGCTGATATCAAGGTGCAATGAGGAAAGGCCACTGTCTAAGGCCTTTCTGCCAATGATATCCCAAGTATCTGTAAACTTCTAGAACTCATTATAGTTTGTATCTAAATGTACATAGTTCCTAGTCATATTCAATAAGTGATCCAATGCATTTGGATGGAAACCTGAGGGTGATGCTGAAAAGAAAAACATGATATTTTCTGTAATGTCTAACTTGAACTGTTTTGTAATGTACTCATAGATAATTAATGAATAAAGTATATTTTTGCAAAACAAATTCTTGACTCATTGAGTGATTCCTTCCTGAGCACTAGAGGAGTCATGAGGAACAAACATATGGAACATAAAAATAAAACAAATACATGCTGATGCTGGAGATCTGAAAAAACAAAAAAGAACAGAAATTGCTGCAGAAACTCTGTTGGCCTGGCAGCATCTGTGGAGAGAGAACAAAGTTCATATTCCAAGTCCATTGACCCTCCTTTAGAACGGAACAAGAGTCATACTGCATTCGGGAGGCTAACTCTGTTTGTCTCTTCACAGATGCTCCAGGACCTGAGGAATTTCTCCAGCAATTTCGGTTTTTGTTTGAGACATATGGAGCAGTCTGATGGTTTTTTAAAATAATGCCTTTTTAAAATTATATCTTAGGTGTAGAAAATGGCAATACTTTGCATTGTAAGTAGTTCTTTTATTTCAAAAAGTAACACCACACTGTGATACTAAACCACGCGCATCAGGATGCCTCTGTTCGTCAATGAATATTAATAATTTGAATACAGGTCTGGAAGGAGGTCTGATGCATTATATTTTTTATCCATTGGTTGTGTGCTTCTTCCACTTGGTTTCGTGGGGGTAGTGCATACATTTTCCCAGCTTCTCATAGAGTCTGCCTCTCTTGTTCGCACTTTTACTTGACTTCAAGAGGTTCTGTTTATTTATAGAGCAGCACACATTTCCCTCCTGTCGTCTCCCTCTCCTTACAGGAGCAGGTCCCTTGTTGATTCAGTTTCATTGCAGTAATGTCCAGTGGCTGCTTTCTGTTCTCTAAGATACACACGCTGACACTCTAATACAAAACTGTTATGACTACAAAGAATAATCAATCCTACAGCAGAATATATTCCACAATTCCTGGTCAGGAGGGAGGCTTCTGGTAAAATTATGACATTAAGAGATGCCAAATAGGATCACGTAAGCTGATACATGTGGAACAGAGACAAAGAATAGAGCCTTTGGCAAAGTCAAGTCTCTGTACCAGTGCAGGTCTGTCACTAGGAGTCTAGAGCAAGCAGTGACAAATTCAAGCTTCACAAATTAAGAGAAAGCTAATTGATTTGTCCTTTGAATTCAACATCAATCAATTCAAGATTTTTGACTAATATTTTCAATAGGGCATATTGTTACACAACTCCGGAGCAATTAGATTTGAAACCAGGTCTCCTGGATCACAGGTAGGGACACTGCCACTGCAACGCAAGAGCCTGGTACCCCCTTGTAACAAGTCTCAGAGTGACATTGCCATCTGTTGGGAGCAGGTTGCATGGTTAACAATGCTGCCTCACAGCGCCAGGGACCTGCATTCAATTCCAGCCTTGGGCAACTGTCTGTAAGGAGTTTGCACATTTTCCCCGTGTCTTGAGTGGGTTTCTGCCAGGTGCTCTGGTTTCTTCCCACAGTCGAAAGATATGCAGGTAGGGTGGATTAGCCATGCTAAGTTGCCCCATAATGTTCAGGCTGTGCAAGCTAGGTGGGCTAGCTTTGGGCAATGCAGGGTTACAGGGATAGGGATGAAAATGTGGTGCTGGAAAAGCGCAGCAGGTCAGGCAGCATCCAAGGAGCAGGAGAATCGACGTTTCGAGCGTGAGCCCGATAGGGATAGGGTAGAATGCTCGATGGGCTGAATGGCCTCTTTCCGCACTGTAGGGTTTCTGTCATTCCTGCCAGTCACTTCACATGTCAGCAAAACAAAGGAGTAGGTCATTGACTTCAGGAAGTGGAGTGGAGCGCACACGCCTGTTTGTATCAATGGTGCTGAGGTGCAGGTGACTGGGAGCTTCACGTTCCATGGAGTAAGTATCACCAATGATCTATCCTGGTCGATCCAGCTTCCAGCTCAGTAACTGTCCCCTTGACTTGCCCGGACTTGTCCTACCTGCCTATCTTCTTTTCCACCTATCCACTCCACCCTCTCCTCCTTGACCTATCACCTTCATCCCCTCCCCCACTCACTCATTGTACTCTATGCTACTTTCTCCCCACCCCCACCCTCCTCTAGCTTATCTCTCCATTCTTCAGGCTCACTGCCTTTATTCCTGATGAAGGGCTTTTGCCTGAAACGTCGATTTTGAAGCTACTTGGATGCTGCCTGAACTGCTGTGCTCTTCCAGCACCACTAATCCAGAATCTGGTTTCCAGCATCTGCAGTCATTGTTTTTACCTGGTCGATCCATGTCAATGCTACAGTCAAGACGGCACACCAATGCTCTACTTCCTCAGGAGGCTAAGGAAATTCGGTGTGGCCACAAGGACTCTGACCAATTTTTATAGATGCACCATAAAAAGCATCCTATCCTGATGCATCATTGCTTGATATGGCAACTGTTCTTCCCAAAACTGCAAGAAATTACAGAGAGTTGTGAATGCAGCCAAGTCCATCAGGAAAACCAGCCTTCCATCCAATGACAACAAAAACAGAAATTGCTGAAAAAGCTCAGCAGGTCTGGCAGCATCTGTGGAGAAAAATCAGAGTTAACGTTTCAGGTCCAGTGACCCTTCCTCAGAACTGATGGTAACTAGGAAAATGTTGTTTTTTATACAGAAGATAGGATGATGAGAGGAGTTAAGGTGTAAATGATAGGTATGGATAGAACTCAAACAGAGAAGGACAATTGGATAGATAAAGGAGTGGATAACGATTAAGCTAGGAGATGAATAGCTATTAATGGGGACTGTTAGTAGCTAACAGTGGTTGCAGCAGACCATGTGATAACAAGGCCTGGATTGTGGGGAAAGGGGTAAGGACATGAGAGAAGCTCAAGCCCGAAAGTTGTTGCGCTTAATATGGAGTCTGGATGCTGTAGAGTTCCCAAGCAGAAAACTAGGTGCTGTTCTTCCAGTCTGTGCTGAGCTTTGCTGGAGCAACGCACCAAGGCTAAGACAGAGATATTGGCCAGGGAACAGGGTGGGGTGTTGAAGTGGCATGCAATGGGAATCTTAGGGTCTTGATTGCGGACCGCATAGCAGTCACACAATCTATCTTTCATTTCCCCAATGTAGAGTTTCTTTCCATTGATTCTGTCTATACTTTCTGCTGCCTCGGGAAAGCATTCAACATAATCAAAGGCTGGTAGGTATAGGGAATGCTGGATGACTAAAGAAATTGAGGGTTTGGTTAAGAAAAAGAAGGAAGCATATGTAAGATATAGACAGGATAGATCGAGTGAATCCTTAGAAGAGAATAAAGGCAGTAGGAGTATACTAGAGAGGGAAATCAGGAGGGCAAAAAGGGGACATGAGATAGCTTTGGCAAATAGAATTAAAGAAAATCCAAGAGGTTTTACAAATACATTAAGGACAAAAGGGTAATGAGGGAGACAATAGGGCCCCTCAAAGATCAGCAAGGAGGCCTTTGAGTGGAGCCGCAGAAAATAGGGGAGATACAAAACGAGTATTTTGCATCAGTATTTACTGTGGAAAAGGATATGGAAGATATAGACTGTAGGGAAATAGATGGTTACACTTTGAAAAATGTCCATATTATAGAGGAGGAAGTGCTGGATATCTTGAAATGCATAAAAGTGGGTAAATCCCCAGGACCTGATCAGGTGTACCCTAGAACTCTGTGGGAAGCTAGAGAAGCGATTGCTGGGCCTCTTGCTGAGATATTTGTATCATCGATAGTCACAGGTGAGGTGCTGGAAGACTGGAGTTTGGCTAACGTGGTGCCACTATTTAACAAGAGTGGTAAGGACAAGCCAGGGAACTATAGACCAGTGAGCCTGACATCGGAAGTTGTTGGAGGGAATCCTGAGGGACAGGAGGTACATGTATTTGGAAAGGCAAGGACTGATTAGGGATAGTCAACATGGCTTTGTGCATGGAAATCATGTCTCACAAACTTGATTGAGTTTTTTGAAGAAGTAACAAAGAGGATTGATGAGGACAGAGCAGTAGATGTGATCTATAAGGTGTTTGACAAGATTCCCCATGGGAGACTGGTTAGCAAGGTTAGATCTCATGGAACACAGGGAGAACTCACCATTTGGATACAGAACTGGCTCAAAGGTAGAAGAACTGGTTCAAAGGTGGTGGTGGAGGGCTGTTTTTCAGACTGGAGGCCTATAACCAGTAGAGTGCTACAAGGATCGGTGCTGGGTCCTCTACTTTTTGTCATTTACATAAATGATTTGGATGCGAGCATAAGAGGTATAGTTAGTAAGTTTGCAGATGACACCAAAATTGGAGATGTAGTGGACAGCGAAGAAGGTTACCTCAGATTGCAACGGGATCTTAAACAGAAGAGCCAATGGTTAAAGGAGTGACAGATGGAGTTTAATTTAGATCAATGTGAGGTGCTGCATTTTGGGAAAGCAAATCTTTGCAGGACTTATACACTTAATGGTAAGATGCTAGGGAGTGTTGCTGAACAAAGAGACCTTGGAGTGCAGGTTCATAGCTCCTTGAAAGTGGAGTCGCAGGTAGATAGGATAGTGAAAAAGGTGTTTGGTATGTTTTCCTTTATTGGTCAGAGTATTGAGTACAGGAGTTGGGAGGTCATGTTGTGGCTGTACAGGCTATTGGTTAGGCCATTGTTGGAATATTGCATGCAATTCTGGTCTCCTTCCTATCAGAAAGATGTTGTGAAACTTGAAAGGGTTCAGAAAAGACTTACAAGGATGTTGCCAGGTTTGGAGGATTTGATCTATAGGGTGATGTTGAATAGGCTGGGGCTGTTTTCCCTGGAGCATCGGAGGCTGAGGGATGACCTTATAGAGGTTTATAAAATCATGAGGGGCATGGTTAGGTTAAATAGACAAGGTCTTTTCCCTGGGGTGGGGGAGTTCAGAACTAGAGGGCATAGGTTTAGGGTGAGAGGGGAAAGATATGAAAGCCACCTAAGGGGCAACGTTTTCACGCAGAGGGTGGTGCAAATGTGGAATGGGCTGCCAGAGGAAGTGGTGGATGCTAGTATAATTGGAACATTTAAAAGGTATCTAGATGGGTATTTGAATAGGAAGGGTTTGGAGGGATGTGGGCTGTGTGCTGGCAGGTAGGACTCATTTGGATGGGCTATCTGGTCAGCATAGATGGGTTGGACCGGAGGGTCTGTTTCCATGCTGTACATCTCTATGACTCTATGACTCTGTGACTCAGATCAAATCAAATGTGAATCATTGTCATAGTTGAGTGGTTGACCAATAACTGTTCACAGAGGTAGTGAGGCACTGGATTGAAGACATGCATATCCATGCCTCATAAAGTACAAGGAACAGCTGTGTCCGGTGTCAGGAGATGGAATGGTATCCAGTTGTTTCCACTAATGGGGTATGAGAATGGCCTACAGGTGTATCTAGTGTCTGGGGTGGGTGGTGCTAATTTATCATTATGTCCAATATCAGGATCGGGAACGGTTTAAAGCTGTTTAAGAATGGTGCCTTTTTTTAAACTCATTCACGAGATGAGGGCATCGCTGACTAGGTTAGCATTTATTACCCATCCCTAATTATTCCTGAAGAAGGGCTTATGCCCGAAACGTCGATTCTCCTGCTCCTTCGATGCTGCCTGACCTGCTGCGCTTTTCCAGCAACACATTTTTCAGCCCTAATTATTAAGAGTCAATTACATTGCTGTCGGTCTGGAGTCACATACAGGCCAGACCGGATAAGAATGGCAGCTTCCTTCCCTAAAGGGCATTAGTGAACCAGATGGGTTTTTCTGACAATCGACAATGGACTCGTGGTCATCACTAAACTCTTATTTCCGAATTATTTTTGCTGAATTCAAATTCCACCATCTGCCATGGCAGGAGTTGAACCTGGGTCTCTGGATTAATGATCCAATAATAATACCACTAGGCCATCACTGTTAAAGAAGTTTGACCAGAGACTGGCTTTATTTTGATCCCAGCCTCATTATTGGCAATGGCACAAACCCAATACAATTGGGCCTCTTTTAATAAAACAAACCCGTGACAAGAGGTAGAATCAGCCTATTTCACTAAAGCAGCTTAAAGCTCAGTGCTAATAATTTAACGTTTATTGATCGAAACAGTAAAACGTTTATCAGCTTGACTTGAAGCAAACTGTTTTCAAGTACTGCAGTGGTTTCCTTAGGGCCATTTTCTGATTGTTCCCAGTGGGCTAATAAGACAAGGACTGCGAAAGATTAGTCTAATAGGCCTATAATTCCCCTAATGTGATAACACAGAGGTCACACATGTAACACCACTGTCTGAGGACAAGTATTACATAAACTTAACTATTTGCAGGGAAATCTGATGTCTTTAAAAGATAAACACGGGGTTTAAATATAATAACTGTGTTCAATAATATAATGTCTGACATTGTAAGAGACAAGTCTCTAAAGATGTAAATACTTGCAATTCTGAAGAAGAGTCATACCTTACTTGAAACATTTACCTCTGTTTCACTCTCCATTGATGTTACCAGAACTGTTGAGTTTCTCACAACTAGGACAAGTTTAATCTGAATCACTTATCACTGATGTTGTTGTTAAAGCTCTTCAGATTGACTCATTCTGAAAGCCTGAACATAATAATCTGCAGCAAATGTTTGATGTGAAACTGTATTTGGGTTTTATTGCAAAGCCTGATTCCCTCTTCTGACTGACTGTGAGGACTCTGGATAATAGGAATTGTATTCACTGCCTCCAACTTCAAACACCTCTCTCCTCTTTTAAAATGAAGCAGCGTGGGATTCTGGCCAACCCAACTCTGCTGTAGAACCTAGAACATCGAACATCACAGTGCAGTACAGGCCCTTCAACCCTTAATGTTGTGCCGATCTGTGAAACCAATCTGAATCCCATCTAACCTATGCTATTCCATTATCAAGCATAGGTTTATCCAATGACCATTTAAATGCCCTTAACATTGGCCAGTCTACTACTGCTGCAGGCAGGGCATTCCACACCCCTACTACTCTCTGAGTAAACAAACTACCTCTGACATCTGTCCTATACAGGGTAGACCATTTAGGACAGAGATGAGGAGAAACTACTTCACCCAGAGAGTGGTGGCTGTGTGGAATGCTCTGCCCCAGAGGGCAGTGGAGGCCCAGTCTCTGGATTCATTTAAGAAAGAATTGGATAGAGCTCTTAAAGATAGTGGAGTCAAGGGGTATGGAGATAAGGCTGGAACAGGATACTGATTAGGAATGATCAGCCATGATCATATTGAATGGCGGTGCAGGCTCGAAGGGCTGAATGGCCTACTCCTGCGTCTATTGTCTATTGTCTATTGTCTATATCTATCACCCCTCAATTTAAAGCTATGTCCCCTCGTGCTAACCATCACCATCTGAGGAAAAAGGCTCTCACTGTCCACCCTATCTAACTCTCTGATTATCTTATATGTCTCTATTAAGAATCCTCTCAACCTTCTTCTCTCTATCAAAAACAGCCTCAAGTCCCTTAGCCTTTCCATGTCTGCCCCACTTTCAAGGAATTTCATAGACCTGTAATCCATTATACTGCATTCAGAGTGGAGTAAAATAATTGCTATTAAGTGGGGGGGGGGGGGGGGGTGGGGCGGTGGTCAGGGAAGAAATGACTATATGAATCCACATCAAACAATGACAATTGAAAGATTGGAGAGCTGGATTAACTGGATAGTTCTACCATAGGCCTGGCATATACACAATCAGCTGAGTAACCTCTTTTATCAAGTGTTGAATGGCCCACCCTGCTCTATTATTCTATGATTCTAGATCTGAATTTTATATTTGAATAATGGAAGTATATGAGTAACAGTTTGGATTTGTACTTAATACATTATCGAAAAGACACCAAGACCAACAGGGTAGCATTCCCTCAGTACAGCACGAGACTGTCAGGCCACAACTTCCAAACTCAGAGGGAAGGATAATATCAACTGAGCCTCAATGGTGATTTTATGGGGAGAAACTGTTGAAGTGGGAGAAGAGAGCCTTAGTGTCAAGCTGGACGGCTCAGTGGTTAGCGCTGCTGTCTCACAGTGCCAGGGACATAGGTTCAATTTAATCTCAGATGACTGTTTATGTGGAGTTTGCACGTCCTCCCCATGTCTGTGTGGGTTTCCTCTGGGTGCTCTGGTTTCCTCCCACAGTCTAAAAATGTGCAGCTTAAGTGGATTGGCTGTGGGAAATTGCCCATATTGTGCAAGCTAGATGGGTTAGTCATGTGGAATGCAAGGTTACAGGGATGGGATAGGTGGGTGGTTCTAGGTGGACTTGATGGATTGAATGGCCTGTTTCCACACTGTAGGGATTCTGTGATCTAAGATCATTGTTCTGTTGCAACACCAACTAAAACACATAATCATCAGTGTGGTTTCACTGTTGAATCTCATCACAAAAGTTCACAAGCACATCTGCTATGTGAAAAGGACATTAAAGGTTTTTTTTTGCTAATTTGAAATAATTGGAGTTTTGAGAATTTGAGCAAAAACTTTTAGTTAAAAAAAACTCAAATTTGAAAAAGTTGTTTCCTTTTGTTTGGAGCATTGTTAATTTTTTTGTAAGAGTTTAAATTGGAGACTTCAGCTGTGGTTTAACTAGCATTCTCGCCTCTGAGTAAGAAGGTTGGAGACTCAAGTCCCACTCCACAAGTTTGAGCATTAGTCTAGGTTGCTATTTCATTACTTCTGAGTGAGGGCTGCATAGCCAGAAGTGCTGATTATTGAACTGAGGCCTTCTCTGCCCTCTTGAATGGATGGAAATTATCCCAGAAGAGCAGTGGAGAATTCTCCCTAGTGGCTTAACCAACAGGGCTCTCAACCACAAACAAAACAAATTGCTGGAGAAACTCAGCAAGTCTGGCAAAATCTGAGAGAGAAATCAAAGTTAATGTTTTGAGTCCAATGACCCTTCTTCAGAACTACTAAATTTTTTCAGCAATTTTTGTTTTCCTTCTGAGGAAGGGTCACTGGGCCCGAAACGTTAACTCTGATTTCTCTCCACAGATGCTGCCAGACCTGCTGAGCCTTTCCAGCTATTTCTGTTTGGTTTCTGATTTCTAGCATTCACATTTTTTTTAATTTCAGGCTCTCAACCAAATACATTGAAGCAGATTATCTCACTCTTATCACGTTGGTGTTTGTGGGCAATTTAGCTGCCATGTTTTCCAAACGTCAACAGTGACTGCAGTTCAAAAATTACTTAATTGGCTTAATGTGTTTTGATACATCCGGAATTTGCAAAAGGTGCAAAAGATGCAAAGTTTTCTTTATATGCCAAGGTTGAATTCTTGAACAAGGAATCAAACACACAGTTTACGAAAGATTAAACAAAACATGGACTTACATCAAAGACCAAGATTACTAAATACTATTTGTCATTGAAAAATGCACATTTGATCCTAACTATATACCTTCTCTCCTCTTTCTCTTTCTACTTTTAACTTATGTGTATGTATCGATGCATTCTTTTTCAGATCCTAGCTGCACTAATCAATGGGCACTTGCCTTTCACAACATGACATGTGTGCATTCCCAGTTTCAGTCTATATCAGTGGATACCCAGATGTTCTGTGCTATCTGAACATCAATCTTTTTTTTGATATTCCTGGTTCAACAGGGAAACAGAAAACATAATTGTTTTAGATTGATGAGGCTTCAAAGGAAAGTGGAGTCTTGGAGACTGGAAGTGAATATAAACCTGCACGAGCTGGAGAAAGACAATCCTTGTGCACATATATTATCAGCTTTGATAATAGTCGTTCAGTCTTAGATTTCTAACTACTGTTCTATTCATACAAAATGGATTTCTTATTTTTGAACTTGGTGTCTATTAGTTACATCTTCGTGTTTGTTTCAGTCCGAGTTCAGGATGTTTACAAAGTAATTTCTGATGTTAGACTTCTCTACTGGGAATCTCATGACCATCGAGGTCACTTGAAGTTTAAAAGTCAGCGTTATAAGTTTGCCTGACAAAGGAAAACAGTTGCCGCATGGTTAACCTCACCTCCTGTTCTTTAGCTGGATTTCGAGTCCATAATTCACTTGTAATTGTGATGCCATCAGACAGAATGTGATTAATGCAATACAGATGCATCTCGGTTCTGGTTTCAGAGTAAAAAATAGGTGAATTAAAGTAAGGATTCCTTTTTCATCGAAAAATGAAGGAGAATCTGTTTCTAATGGTCTCTGAAGCAAGAAAAAATCTTGCAATTTGAAGTAGAAATCAGATTTTTAAAAAATTTTTTAAATGATTCTTACCCATTCACTGTGTATTTGACTTAGATATTGTACTCTGAGAAAGATTCTTTTTAAGTAGGTGACTAAAAGGTGGGAGAGACAGGATCTACCACAACATTTAGGAGATATTTTGATGAGCGCTTGAAGTACCATATCATATAACCAACATGCCAAGCGCTGGAAAATAGAAATTTAGATCAGAGTGGTGCTGGAAAAGCACAGCAGGTCAGGCAGCATCCGAGGAGCAGGAAAATCGACATTTCGGGCAAAAGCCCTTAATCAGGAATAGAGGCAGGAAGCCTCCAGGGTGGAGAGATAAATGGGAGTGGGGGGAAGGGAGGGGGTGGGGTGGTGGTGGGGAGGGTGGAGCTGGTGAGAAGGTAGCAAAGAGTACAGTAGGTGAATGGGGGTGGGGATGGAGGTGATAGGTCAGAGGGGAGGGTGGAGTGGATAGGTGGGAAGGTGGGCAGGTAGGACAGATCATGGGGAAAGTGCTGAGCTGGAAGGTTGGAACTGAGGTAAGGTGGGGGGAGGGGAAATGAGGAAACTGGTGAAGTCCACATTGATGCCCTGGGGTTGAAGTGTTCCAAGGTAGAAGATGAGGCGTTCTTCCTCCAGGCGTCTGGTGGTGAGGGAGTGGCGGTGAAGGAGGCACAGGACCTGCATGTCCTCGGCAGAGTGGGAGGGAGAGTTGAAATGTTGGGCCGTAGGGCAGTGTTGTTGATTGGTGTGGGTGTCCTGGAGATGTTCCCTGAAGTGCTCTGCGAGGAGGCGCCCAGTCTCCCCAATGTGGAGGAGACTGCAACGGATATAATAAATGACATTAGGGGTGGGGAGGGAAATATATCTCTGGTGGTGGGGTCCGTTTGGAGGTGGCGGAAATGTCGGCGGATGATGTGGTTAATGCAAAGGTTGGTAGGATGGAAGGTGAAGACCAGGGGGGTTCTGTCCTTGTTACAGTTGGAGGGGTGGGGTTTGAGGGCGGAGGTGTGGGATTCAATGAGATGCGTTGGAGGGAAATTGTGGTCTCTAAAGAAGGAGGCCATCTGGTGTGTTCTGTGGTGGAACTGGCCCTCCTGGGAGCAGATACGGTGGAGGCAGAGGAATTGGGAATATGGGATGGCATTTTTGCAGGAGGTAGCGTGGGAAAAGGTGTAATCCAGGGAGCTGTGGGAGTCGGTGGGTTTGTAAAAAATGTCACTGTCGTCATTAATGGAGATGGAGAGGTCCAGGAAGGGGAGGGAGGTGTCAGAGATGGTCCAGGTAAATTTAAGGTTGGGGTGGAATGTGTTGGTGAAGTTGATGAACTGTTCAACCTCCTCGCGGGAGCACGAGGTGGCGCCAATGCAGTCATCAATGTAGTGGAGGAAGAGGTGGGATGTGGTGGCGGTGTAATTACGGAAGATGGACTGTTCTACATAGCCGACATAGAGACAGGCATAGCTGGGGCCTGTACGGGTGCCCATGGCTACCCCTTTGGTCTGGAGGATGTTGGAGGATTCGAAGGAGAAATTGTTATGGGTGAGGACAAGTTCAGCCAAACAAATGAGAGTGTCAGTGGAAGGGTACTGTTGGGGACGTCGGGAGAAGAAGAAATGGAGGGCTTGGAGGCCCTGGTCATGGCAGATAGAGGTGTAGAGGGATTGGATATCCATGGTGAAGATGAGGCGTTGAGGGCCAGGGAAACGGAAGTCTTGGAGGAAGTGGAGGGCGTGGGTGGTGTCTCAAACGTATGTGGGGAGTTCCTGGACTAGTGGGGATAGGACAGTATCGAGGTAGGTGAAGATGAGTTCATGGGTCACAGAGGACTGGAAAATCACTAACGTGCCATCTCTGTTTTAAAAAGGGGTAAGGCATAAAACGGAAAAATATAGACCGATTAGCCTAACCTCGGTTATGGGTAAGATCCTGGAATCCATTGTGAAGGATAAGACTTCTGAATACTTGGAATGGTATGGTAAAATAGGGCAAAGTCAGCATGGTTTCATCAAGGGGAGGTCAGGCCTGACAAATCTGCTAGAATTCTTTGAGGAAGTAACTCGGAGTTTAGATCAAGGAGAGCCAATGGATATTATCTACCTGGACTTCAAGAAGGCCTTTGATAAGGTGTTGCACAGGAGCAAGATAAGGGCCCATGGTGTCAGAGGCAAGGTGCTAGCATGGACAGAAGCTTGGCTGTCTGACAGAAAGCAGAGGGTGGGGATAAAAGGGTCCTTCTCAGGATGGCAGCCAGTGACAAATGGTGTTCCTCAAGGCTCAGGGTTAGGACAACTTTTCACTTTATACATTAACGATCTAGATGAAGGAACTGAGGGCATCCTGGCTACGTTGCAGATGATACAAGAATAGTGTTACGACATGGGATAAACCCCTCTGCTAATTTAATCCCGACACACAGAGAAATTCACCTCGTGCCATAATCTGTTAAATTTTGAGAGGCAACGAACTATTGCAGAGGTCGCTATTTAAAGTAAAAATTAACAATTTTATTCTTTAAGTTAAAAAGGGAAGATCAGACAACTACTTCCAACTCCTTTCTCTTAAATCTATCTTGTACCTCCCACTCTACAATACTGGTCCAATTAAAAAACCCTGATTAAGATTTACAAAAAAAAAATCATGTTTCAAAACCAGTCAGCTTTGTTGATTCTCCTTTGTACATTTTCTTCTGTAGATTTTTGTCTAGGTCGGCTCCGATGTTCTGCTGCACAAACTTCTTATCGACAGGTACCTTTCAGAGAGCTCTTTGGCTAGCAGTCTATACTTGTTGGTGTTCTTAGCATTTCTCCCTCTAACTGTTCAAAATGTCTCGTTATATACCCCAAAACATCGAATCATTTCTTTGGTTTGATGTTGTCAAAATACTAAATTCAAATTTGATTGGGTTTTGGTATCTTGGGGTATAATTTAAACTGATTGGCCGAAATTGAATTTGTTTTTGTATCATGGCAACTCAGTCGCACTATTGGTTTCACAGTCAAATGTTACACTTTATTTTTTTTCAGCACACTCTGAAAGTCTGTGCCAGCTTCCAGTCTCTCTTAAAGGTACAGTACACAGCTACACCCTCAAAATAAGAGGTAGAAGTATAAGCAGCATTGAGGAGGCGGGAAGGCTGCAGAAGGATTTGGACAGGTGAGGAAAATGGGCAATTGATGTGATAGATGGAGTACAATGTGGGAAAGTGTGAGGTCATGAACTTTGGTAGGAAGAACAGAGACATGGACTATTTTTTGAATGGGGAGAAAATTCAAAAAATCTGAAGTTCAAGGAGACTTGGGAGCTCTAGTCCAGGATTCTCTCAAGGTAAACTTGCAGATTGAGTCAGTAATTAGGAAGGCAAATGCAATGATGGCATTTATTTTGAGAGGACTTGAATATTAAAACAGGGATGTACGTCTTAGGGTCTATAAGGCTTTGGTCAGACCACATTTGGAGTATTGTGCACAATTTTGGGCCTTATATCTCAGGAAGGATGTATTGGCTGGAGAGTGTGTTCAGAGGAGATTCATAAGAGTGGTCCTAGGAATGAAAAGCTTAACATATGAGGAATGTTTGGGAACTCTGGGTCTCTACTCGATGAGTTTAGGAGAATGAGGGGGGGATTTAATTGAAACTTACAGAATACTGAATGGCCTGGACAGAGTAGATGTTGGGAAGATGTTTCCATTGGTAGGAGAGACTAGGACCAGAGGGCACAGCCTTAGAGTAAAGGGAAGACCTTTTAGAATGGAGATAAGGAGAAACTTCTTCAGCCAGAGAGTGGGGCATCTGTGGAATTCATTGCCACAGAAGGCTGTGGAGGCCAGATCATTGGGTATATTTAGGACAGAGATAGATAGGCTCTTGAGTATCAAGGGTCACAGGGAGAAAGCGGAAGAATGGGATTGATAAACATATCAGCCATGATAGAATGACAGAGCAGACTCGATGGACTGAATGGCCTAATTTCTGCTCCATATCTTAAGGTCTTATGGTAAAACTCTGCTACTTTAATACGCAACCAATAAGTACTTAAGGATAATTGATATAATCAAGACTGTTGAGGTTTAGAAATTATGTCAGCCCAAAGCTTTGGAGTTAAGCCAATTGGGTTCAACTGAGCTGTGGCTCAGTGGTTAGTGCTCTTGTCTCTCTGTCAAAAAGGTTCAATTCAAGAGGCTTGAACAGAGTCTGGGTTTCCACTGCTGTATTGTGTGAGGGCTCAGCTGCCCCAGGTACCATCTTTCAAATGTGATGCTGTACATGTCAAAGATTGCATCGCACATCGAGGTGGGGAATTCTTCTCCATGTCTGAGCTGTATTTAGCCTTTAACCAGCACCTAAACCAAATCACCTGATTGTTTTCAACATGGCTGTTTTTGGGACTTTAGTTTGCAAATTGGCTGCCTCACTTCCTACATTGCAACAAGCACTTCACAAGATCTTCATTGACTATAATGCCCTCACAGAGATGTCTTTAAATTAAGAAAACTGTTTTCTAAATGAAAGTTTTTTTTTCATCTGGGTTTCACATGTGATTGACATTCTTTTATTTCAGTTTTGGCAATTTCACTACCATCCCCGACTTCCGCCATAATCCCGACCACACCAGTCTCCCTCTGGATTGTCCTCATTTATCCCCACCCTCCTGAGTGGCCAAGACTCAGCTCTCTTATAATATCTGAGAAACTAGGAGCAGGAGTAGGCCATTCAGCCCTTCAAGCCTGCTCTGCCATTCAATATGATCATGCCTGGTAGTCCAACTCAGTCCCCTGTTCCTATTTTCTCCCTGTACCCTTTGATCCCTTTAGTTCTATGAATTGTATCTAACTCCTTCTTGAAAATATTCAATGTTTTGACTTCAACCACTTTCTGTGGCAGAGAATTCCACAGGCTCCCCACTCTCTGGGTGAAACATTTCTCCTCATCTCAGTCCTAAATGACCTACATCTGTCCTTAGACTGTGGCCCCTGGTTCTGGGCTACTGGGTCATTAGGAACATCCTTCTTTGTTTAGCCTGTCTAGTTCTGTTAGAATTTTATACACTTCTGTGAGATTCCCCATCACTCTTCTTAACTCCAGCGAATAATGTCCTAACCGATCTAGTCTCTTTTCACACATCAGTTCTGCCACCCCAGGAATCAGTCTGGTAAACGTTTGTAGCACTCCCTCGATAGCAGTACACCCTTTCTCAATTAAGCAGATGAAAACTGCACACAATAATCCAGGAGCAAAAACTGAAATTGCTGGAAAAATTCAGCAGGTCTGGCAGCATCTAGGAGAGAAATCAGTGTTAACGTTTCGGGTCCAGTGACCGTTCCTCAGCACTCCAGGTGTGGTTCCTCCGAGACCCTGTACAGTTGCAGCAAGACATCCCTCCTCCTGCACTCCAATCCTCTCTGCACTTTCCTAATGCTGTCTGTGAGACTCTCTGAAATCTTATACTTCTGATCATTCAGCACAGAAGGAAAAGCTTCAAGCCTCAGACCTTTTAAAATAATATTAGTGAATCTGGAAAAATAACAGGTCACCTGTCACTCTGCCTCATGGGCCTAAAGACTGTGTCAAAGCACAGTGTAACTATTATCACAGCAGGATTTGGAAGAGACAGTCACCAAGAGACACAATTACTGTAAACAGCTCCTGATATTATCCCAAAAGATCAGATCCCTTCAACGTCGAATGCTGGAATAAGGGGTGTCATGAACTGACAGCAAGAATGGGAGCTTCAATAAGATAGAACTCCCTCTGTGCACCAGGCTTTCTTTCTGCTGACAGAACTAAAATGGATGCCTGGAAACAAAGCTCTTGGAATCACCATAACACAGTAATAGACTGATAGAGAGATAACACTTCCTGTAATGTGGAAGTCCAGATAAGAAGCACAATCTTAAGAATAGATAGAAAACCGAAAGATCTGTGGCTGCTGTAAGTGTGAAACAAGAACTAAAATTGCCGGAAAAGCTTGGAAGGTCTGGCAGCATTTGCGGAGAGAAATCAGAGTGAATGTTTCGGGTCAGGTGACCCTTCCTCAGAACTGGACCCAAAACATTAACTCTGATTTCTCTCTGCAGGTGCTGCCAGACCTGCTGAACTTTTCCAGCAATTTCTGTTTTTGTCTCTTAAGATGAGGTTTGTTTTATCCAGCTGTGATGCCAGGAAACAGGAGTGAAAATCTGAAACTTTCCCCTTGGAAAATCTGTGAAGGTTGGATGTCAACTGAAAATTTTGTAACTTGAGATTGGTGGACTATTTTTTATTAACGCTAATAGACTAGAGTAAGATGGTGGAATTAAGGTACACATCAGTCTTAGTCTTAATAAATGGATCAGCCACGATCCTATTAAATGGCAGAGCAGACTCGAGGGTTGAATGGCCTATTCCTGTTCCTATTTCTTACTGGGTTATGTGGGAATTGGTTAGCTCAGTTGCCTGGATAGCTGCTTCTGATGCAGAATAGCACCAGCAACACAGTTTCAAATCCTGCACCAGCTGAAGGTACCTGGAAGGATTCTCTTTCTCAGCCTGTCCCCTTGCCTGAGGCATTGTGACCCCCAGATGTCTAATGGGAGAGTGGCCCTGTAGCACCTTACCTTAAAAGATCTTGCAGAACACACTCATGTGGTCACATTGTACCCTCCTGTTGCTGTGCTCCCACTATCAGACAAGCAGATCCCAAACTGTACCAATGTTATAGCTGGGTAAAAACAGTGACTGCAGATGCTGGAAACCAGATTCTGGATTAGTGGTGCTGGAAGAGCACAGCAGTTCAGGCAGCATCCAAGTAGCCTCGAAATCGACGTTTCGGGCAAAAGTGCTCCCTACCATCCTGAACCACTGAGCACGAAACACAAAAGCATACCAACTCTGCGCATGAAAATGCAACTTGAGGTAACTGCTCAGAAGCAACATCCAAGCTACTTAGCAGTCACTGACCTTTGAAAGAGACATTAAATCAATGTCCTCATTCTGCTTTTCAGGTGAACTTTAAAAAATTGTACAGAAGATTTACTCAAGGAAGGGAGTTTTCCTAACACCAGATCAATGTTCATTCTTCAACCAATACCATCAAAGATAACAAAGGTGTCGAGGAGCTAGTGTTGGACTGAGGTGGATAAAGCTAAAAATCACAAAACACCAGGTTATAGTCCAACAAGTTTATTTGGAAGCACTAGCTTTTGGAGCGCTGCTCCTTCATCAGGTAACTGTCAAGTTAACAAAGTAATTGTCTACCAGTTGTTTGTGAATCAGGCTGGCATACCTAGCTGCATTAACCTAAAAGGAGAGCAAGACTTGTTGTTTCTATAAGGGCATCCCAAAGTCCTTTCAACCAATGAAGTTGGTTTGAAATAGTCATTGTTATAAAAAGGAAACAACAGCATATCTGCACATAGAAAGGTCGCAAATATTAATGTGATAATGGCCAGATTATTATTTTAAGCAACATTAATTAAAGAATAAATATTGGCTGTAATATGAGGGATATTTTTCCTATCCTTCAAAATCACGGCACAGAATCCTTTATAGTCATCTGAGAGGGCAAGCAGAACCTCTGTTTAATGCCACATTACCCTCAGAACTAAACAGCAGCATCAGTCAGGTTTGGACTGAAGTCCCTGGAGTGGGATAGAACCGTAATCTTCTGACTCAGAACAAGAATGCTACCAACTGAATCACAAATGACCACATGTCTGAGCTTGTGGAATTTAAATCTAATCCATTCCTCAAAGTACTTTGAGACATTTTTGTACTAGAAAGGGGCTGTGTAAATGCACAGATTATCACCTGCTTGCAGTAAGTTGACTTTTAAAAAGCCATGTATTATTTATTATACCCTTGTGTCTGAGCACTGTAGATTTCTATATTAGTGTTTTAAGGGTCAAGAGGCTGGGACAAATGACACCCTTTGGCAGGTATGTGGCAATTATGACAAGAGTGTAGTTCATCAGTCAGTTCAGGGAAGACTAATTAAGGAATAAATTGCTGGCCACTTGGGATAGATCTTACGGAATTAGATTAAAAAAGGATGCTTGAGTCAGAGCTAAGAGTTACTGTGATACTGGAAGATCACAAACGATGCCTTTATTCAAAGGTCGTTACTTTCTGCTGGTTCCATGTGGAAATGAATGTGACTTGTCTTTACATTAAGGGAAAATTTCCTAGTGTGATCAAAAAGTGTACCAACTAATTCTTTGTGCACACATTACAGATTCTGAAAATCTGATTGAACAATTGTGAAGTGTTGGAAGCTGTATTTTTGGATTGATGGATTTCATTGTGCTCCTGAACTTAATGTAAAATAATTGTAATTGCTCTCATGATGTATTTCCCATGTTGTCATCCATTTCATTCTTTGAGTACATTTACACACATGCAACAGGCATCTCTCCACTTACAGTGCTGTTTGTTACTGAAGTTCCCCTCTTGAAACTAAAACTAACTTGATTTTGTTCAATTTGGAAAGTTTCTGCCTTGTTTTGCTGAAATGTGCACTGCTTTCAATTCCACATGCTGCTAGTCTAATATCCTGTGTTAGCTGTACAGAAAATTTATTCAATTAAATATTGGGAAGTCCACTCTGTAGCATCTAATTCCATCTCTCTCCCTAGCAACTGTGAGAGGCAGATCCAGACTGTTCATAATCTCAATGCCCTATCTGAATATGTATACCCCTCCTTTGAACTAAGTGGTTTGGCCACATGTCCTCAAAACTCCTTATGTGGTTGGGTGTCAGATGTCTCTGATAATGCTCCGGTGAAGCATCTTTGTCATTTACTTTATGCTATACAAGTGAAAGTTAGTGTTGTTAGCTTGAAGCCCCCACCTAAAAACCTGGCCCTTGTGTCTATGCCATGCATTTCATTTCTCCAGCAATCTGCAGTTCCAGTTTTTATATGATCTCAGGGCCACTAGTTGGGGCTGTTGTGCCACGTGTAACCTTCATCTATTTTACCAGTGGAAGTGTTAACACCCCCAACATTTCCTATAATCAGACTGACATTCACTGAGATTAAAAATAACTCTGAGTTATACCATCTCCGCAGTCAATCCTGGAACCCACATTTGCATATCAACAGCTTCAGCAACTGCTTGTCCTTCAAAATGTACAGTACCAGCTCACACTAGCTCTGCACTGACTGCTATTCATTTATGAGATGGAAACCCATATTGATTTTGTAATGTACATAACACATGTTACGTATTGTGATGTACTGGTTCTGTTACCAGACTGAAAATACAGAGAAGGTGCATTTATAATCGCACCTTGGATATTAAAAATTTGAACGCATTCACAGGACCACAGAATTCACAAATTCCAAATAAAAAAAACTGATATCAGTAAAAATGACCACGAGGCAGTTGAATTGTTGTGAACACTGATTCACTGATATCCTTTGGGCACGTTAAACTGCAGTCCTTACCTGGTTTGATCAATACACAACTGATACAGTCCCACACCAACCCCAATGATGGCTACTCAGCTGTATTAAACAGCAGCAAATAAATTGCATTTATGTAGTGCCATCAATATAGTAGAATTTTCTAATGTGTTTTGCTGAGATATTAATGAAACAAAATTTGGCACTGAGCCACATAAGGAGATATTAGGTAGTGCAGAGGTGGATTTTAAGTAAGATTTTATTTTGAAAGGGACATTGGAGGGAATTCTAGACTCTGGAATCCAGGATACTGAAGTTGTTGCTGTTGATCCTTTGGGATTACACCTTTCTGTGTCTCTAAGACCATAAGAAACGGGAACAAGAGTAGGTTGTTAGGTTCCTCGACCCTGCTCCACCATTCAATAAGATCATGGCTGATCGGACATTCCTCATGTCCACTTTCCTGTTCTTTCTCTGTAACCCTTGACTCCCCAACTGATCATGAATCGATTTCAGCCTTAAATGTACACAAGTATCCCCCACCCCCCTCCAGTTCTCTGTGGCAAGGAGTTCCAATGATTCACAATCTTCTGAGAGAAGAAATTCCTCTTCATCTCAATCTTAAATTGGTGCCCCTTTATTCTGAAACTATGCCCTCTGATCGTAGACTCTTCCATAAGGGGAAACATCCTCTCAGAATTTACCCTGTTAAGCCCCTTCAGAATCGGAAATGTTTCACTTAGATTACCTCTCATTCTTCTAAACTCCAATAAGTAGAGTTCCAACCTGTTTAAGCTTTGCTTATAAGACAATCTCTCCCTAGGGATCATCCTAGTGAACCTTCTCTGAACTGCCTCCAATAAAGTTTTTCCTTGAATAAGTGGACCAAAATTGCTCACAGTATTCCAGTTGTAATCACAATACACAGCACTGCAGCACCTTGTATAGTTGCAGTAAGGCTTCCCTACTCTTCTACTCCAACCTTCATGAAATAAGGGCCAACATTCCATTACCCTTCCTGATTACCTTTGGGCTAGCTTTCTGTGCTTCATATTCAAATACCCACTGGTCCCCTTCTGTTGCAGCTTTCTGCAGATTCTCTCCATTTAAATGGTATTTTATTCTTTTGTTCTCATTTTCAAAATGAACAACTTTACATTTTCCCACATTATATTCCATTTGCCATATTTGTGTCCTCTTTGTGTCTAGTACCACCAGCCCTAACATTAATTTGGGCACTGAATATTTTCTTATCTGAGTTCCCTGCAGAGTCCACCAACGTCTGACTTTATTTGTTGGGAATCCATATTCATATTTAAAGACTATCTGGCAAATACTGGAATATTTTGAACTGTGAAAACATTCTCTGGATTGAGGGGGCCTGGGAATGCAGTTTACAATGTGCTGTAAGCCACCCTCATTTCCCTGGAAATCAAATGGCTTTGAAGAACGTGCTGGGAAAAATTTTCAAGGACATAAGAGAAGGGATTTATTACCTTAATTCCAAAACAAGGCTTTGGGAAATGACTAGAATCACCAATGTTAATCCAGCAACTCTCTCTGTGTTTAGAGTTCTGTTTCATAGAACCAGGGGTCCTGAAATTCTGTTCCTTCGAATAAACCCAAAGAACCTGAAAAGAGTTTCCAAATGCAACATTTTTGTCTGATAGAGCCTGAAGTAGTGGACTTTGACTAATTTTTAACAGTACGAATCAAAGTTGATTGGAATCAGAACTGGACATTTATCATCAATCTATCCTCTCAGCAATTCAATTCGTCCACAGGAAATTCAGCAAAAATAAAAATTCATCACAGTTTATCCATTGTTTCTAGACCATTGGCCTACAAGAATTGTTTATTCTATCTCCTTTCATGTTTTCTTCGAAAATGTACCATCTCTGAAGGGTTATCTTATTTCTGGGATTAAGATGATCTGGTTTTGATGCCAGATCAAAGTTTAAATGTTAACCAGAGTTTTCCATTGAGTTTAAGAATAGGTTTTCTTCATAATAAGCAGATTATTTTGAGCTCATTAAAGTAGTACAAAAAAGAAATAATTGGTCATTGAATCAAATAGTTTATATCATGGTGTGACTGGTAGAGTAGTGGGACTTGATTATTAGTGCATTCCTCCCATCACACATCATAACAACTTCTCAACAAAATGATCCCAGATTCAGCCTGCAATGTCCAGAATTATGGGACCACCATCCCTGAGATCATCAAAGTGTTCTTGAATGCCTCAGAGTTCCTAAATTTTGTCTCTATTTGCCTCGTACTCTCTTCCCAGATATGTACATATAGGGTAGGAAATAGAAATGAGGTTGTGAAACAAGCAGAGCAATAGTGTTGGGAAGAGAGAGACATATTTTAAGAACTGTGTTTGTTACATGTGGTGCAGTGAGGGAGGCATTTTCTCTTTGTCTAGTTATTTTAATTCACTGTTAATGAGCTGTACAGAATTTTAATAATCTTTGCCTGGCATGGTATGAACTAGTTTCCAACAAAGTGACATGAATTATGTTGATTGTATCCTCTTATCATTTTAATTAAATGCATCTTTAAGTTACGTTAAAAAGCAATTCACTGATGTGCTAATAAGGAGATGTTTATTGAATACATTATCAGTCTTTTTAAATAGGTATCTGCATTGAGGAATCTTTGATATATGTTGATGAGATGTTTTCTTTTCTTTGCTAATTGTTGTATGCCAAATACCTATTATTGATCAGTTGTAATTAAATATGTCTAATATTTAATATTATATGTCATACACATCAGCATGGTCTCTATTTTAACTCGAGGCGAAGGGTTCATTTTAAGTGTATTAGGTCCACTGTCTTTCTCTGAAGAAACAGAGGAAAGAAACAGAATTGAGAGGTAGAGAGTGAGACATAGTGCAGGGATAAACAACCAATGATAATCCAGCAATTTGTTTAATGCTTATCAATTTTCTGTTCCTCTCCTTTGCTTCTCTGCTGCCAGTCTGAGAAAACAGTGGCACCACCTTTCCCATTGAGAGGAGTTCACTTCCACTAACCTCTCCTGATATCTTCTCAGAGCCCAAAGATAAGGAATGAGCCCAGGGAATGAACCACTCAGTCTATCTCTCTTGCTTCTTGCACACAAGTTTGCAATCTCCCTGTTACAGATTGTTCATTTAGTTTTCTTCTCCAGTCCACTTACCCATTTAATCTCCTGTCGCAGGTCTCTAACTAAATACTAAAATAGAAGCACAGTACTGTGGATGTGGGAAATCTGAAACAATAAAAAAAGTGCTGGAAAGACTCAGCAGATCTGGCAGCTTCTGCAGAGAAAGAAAAAAATGAACATAGCAAGTTGAGTGACTTTTTTTAGTGCTAAAGGAAAGTTGAAATTTAATGGGTTGAAAGTGGGAATGGGGAGGAAGAACAGAAAGGAAGTTTTGGGATAGGGTACAGGGAAGGAGACTTTAAATTACAAAGATACCACTGAATAATAGACAAAATGAACAATAATGGTTACAGTAAAGAAACAAAGAATTGTTCAGCACGTAAATGAGTTTTTTGTTGGTATTTCTTCATGTTCCCTGGGATGTTGAGAAGCTTTGAATTGATCGGTTTGCAGCTGTCAGTACTGTGAAGGGAAGTGACCAAATTAATTCAGGCAATGCCAAGTGAAAAATTCAAATATCAGAGGGCACACGTCAGACATCAGAAGGTTAGTGAGAAAGGTAATTAGAAAGAACATTTTAATATAACTGTTATAATATAACCTACATTCAGATAGGTCAGTGACTGTTTTATGAATGCACTAATTTCCTGTCCACAAATTTTAATTCGAGCTACCATTTTTAAAAAAAACGTGATGTAAACATTTAAAGTTGAAATTTTCTATGTGGACATTTACTTCACTGACTCAAAGACGTTTACAGCACTGAAGGAATGTATTTGGCCCATGATGTCCATGCCAGTCAACAAAGATGTGATTACAATAATCTCATCCTTTAGTTTTTTTTTGACCCATAAATGTGGAGGCCAAGAAATTATCTAAATACTGCCTGAATGTTATGAGAGTTTCTGAGTCACCTACCCTTTCAGGCAGTGAGGTCCAGCCTCTCACCACCCTCCTGGTGAAAATATTCCTTCTGAACTCTCCCCTTAGCCTCCTCCCTTAAATCTATGACCCCTGGTTATTACCCCCTCTATGAATGAAGAAAGTTTACCTCTAATTTATCTGTAAACTCTTTGTGGCTTAGTCAAATAGTTTAAAATGTATTTTAAAAAGAACATTTATGCAATTACCTCACTAACTGAAATTTATAATGGCCAAATTAAGGTTTTAAATAAATTAGAATTACAGCTGATTAAATCTCTCACAGTAACATTTATCCATTGTAACATCCTCCATTGTAATAGTGATGTTCTTTCAAAAGTATGTCATTGACTATAAAGCCTCTTTGGGATGCTTTTTATTACTCTTTCCTACCTTTAATTAATTCCTTCCGGGATCTGGATTTAGATTTTCTTTTCACCTCACAGAAGTTGTCTAGAATTATCAGCTACAATTCTTTTGCAGCAATTCATTCATTGATGAGACTTGACAAATGGAAAGTTTAAACCTCATCGTATGAAGATTTAGAGTTTACTTGTTAACTGAAGACTGAATATTAATTCTTATAGAAATGATGGATGTAAAACAGTAAAAGTAAAGCTACAAGACCATCTCTCTCATTAAAGAGAGATGGCTGCTCTCTCATTAAAGAAAGAAGGCTGATGGGGAATTAACCTAAGGATCTCCATGCTTCAGACAAGGGGAGAGGTTGAGAAGTGAAGTCCTTCATGGTGACATCAGGCAATGCAGGAATTGAACCCACGCCAATGGTATCATATGGTGTCACAAACCAGCCATCCAGGCTAACCAACCCCCTTAATGGATGGATAAATTCATGGTCAGTTGGGTTTTGTTTTTCACTGTCTTACAAGAGACATCTATGAGGGGCAGGATATTCAACATGGTGAAGAGTCCATGTTGTTTGGGATTAAATGGAATGTGTTTCAAGAATGAATTGGTGATTGTTGTGTTATGGACCAGGCCAGGCCAGACCCACACCCCCCAAAATATTTTAAGAAGGTAGCCCAGGCACTAACTTTTTCTTATTTTAAAGGCAGATATGAAGTTCCATGTTCCAGATGTGATGCGATTGGACAATCCACTCAGCTTTAAGCAAAACACTACAGTTTAAATATCAACAAAAGAGAGTGGAATCTAGAGTAGCTTAACTATTGGAAAAAGTAACCGATCCAATACAGTAACGTAACTAATTAACTGTTCCAATATAATAACATCCCATTTACACACCCCTTGGCAAAAAGGTAAATACAAACACAAATTCTTACAGGCAGGAGGGAGCAGCATCCAGGGAGATTTCCAAGAATCATTTACTGAAACATGCAATCCTTCTGATACTCAAAACATCTTGTGACAGCTACAGCTAAAAAAAATCTATAACCTGAACTGGGAGAACTGGCCACTTCCATTCCATTGTCAAACTGGTTTAAAATAACCCAGCTCCCTCGACTCTTCAGCACCTCTGCCTTTGCAACCTCGCTTCAAAAAATCCCAGGACACAATAACCTTTTCAAAGTGACAGCATCATCGCAATTGTTATTGAAAATTAAATTTTTAAGAATTCCCCCTTGCTGACCTATTTAATATTGACCTTCTAAAAATGTCAAAAGTAACTGCCTTGTTTATTTGTGGATATTTCATTTTCAGGGTTTTAAACCAAGTTCACATTTAAACCAAGTGACACACAAAATGGGGTATTTCTGAACTCATCCCATTTTTCCCTGTGCCCTTCACTTCTTCTGGCTAAGTCTCCACCCAAACTATCGCGGAGTTGTTAAAATCCTAACAAATATGATCAGAATATTTCACAGAGGACTGAACATGTGGGAAATTGTCCCTGCTTTAGTGTGAACCGCCAATATCAATCATTACACAATGAAAGTCACAGTGCCTCTGGACTCCTCAGGGATTTATTTAATTTTGGCTGTTTTATTTTTGATAGTCCAGATGTTGACAGCAGTAAAAGAATCCTGCATTGGGACTGAGACCATTTTCAAGGAACTAATTTTCATTTCATTCACTGCATCAATATTTGTTAACCTGTCAAGCTGAATAATAAATGGAATTCTCAGAAAACCTTTTAAGAACATATGAAATAGGAGCAGGAGTGGGCTGTTTAGCCTATGAGGCTGCGGTGCCATTCAGTAGAAGCTCAGCTGATCTCAGTTCCACTTAAGCAAGCATCCACAGTTCTCTGAGGTAGAGAATTCGAAAGGTTTACAATAGTGAACAAATTTCTCCTCATTTCAATGGCCAACCCTTTACCATGCAATGATGAACCCTCGGTCAGGAGTCTCCGGTCAGGAGAAACAGCCTCTCCCTGCCACACTGTCACACTCTCTGTCACCTCTCATTCTTCCAAACACTGGGGTATTTGCACAATCAATATTCTCCCCCACAGGAGCTTCACATCAGAAAGCCTGTAGAATACAGAGTATAAGGAAGCCTGGGTTCAACTCTCACCTGATCTGAAACAGCTTGATTGGAAATTACACTACTCTCCTCTCGTACCCACGGGCGATATGTTCCAATACCTACCGGGGAAGCCTGAAACCGCGGATAGGAGTGAACCCATTCATTTCTTTTTTTTTCCACAAGTTTACAAAAGAAAACTAAAAAAAAGACCCAAGTATAAACATTGATATACAGATAAATCTTAAATAAATGATAACCAAAATCTATGAAACAAGAAAAAAAATACCAAGAGATAAAAAAAAGACAAAACTCAACTAACTACTCATCTAACTGACAACTAACCAGAGTGTATCATTAAAATTCTTACATTATTCAAGAGAGAAAAAAAAATCCAATTGATAACACGTAAATTGAGCAGTGATATACATGCTCGGAATGTGTTAACATCAGATCACAACAAAACCCGTATTTATCCAAAACATCCCGAGCATATAAAATTTACAAAAATAAAAGCTCTTTAGTACATTCAGATCAATATAATAAAAAAAACCTATTAGTAATATAGTAAATAGTAAAAAAAAGTATAAAATGTATTTAAATGGAGGTCTTCCCCCTTATTCCCAGAGGGCATCACTTCCTTTCCAAAAAACCCCATCATAACCTCTCCCAATGAATGACCCACCCTTGACCCAGGCACCCCACGATAGAATAAAGAAAATTCAATATACTGCTGAACTAGAACTAACAGTGAGTACCCTATCCCCCACCCACACCAAAACCTGGATATATTTGGTAATGTTAATACCATATATAAACATATATGACTTTAAAATTACAGTCTCAGCAAATAATAATTAAATATATTAATACAAAATAACAGGGGAAAACAACCCCACTCCCAAGGACAAAGATAAAATAAGATAAGGCAGCCACCTTCCCCCCATCAACATTAACAAGACCCCCTGGCAAAAGGGGAAAGGAAAACCTAAGTAAAGGATGAATAAATAAGTCCTTCTTCCCACCCCCCCGGAGATAATATTAAACAATAAGATAATGAAAGGAAAAAAAAGGGGGGTAAACCGGAGTGGGGGTAGGGCAAAACAACATCAATTAACTCTTATAATTTGTCTAAGAGAGTCCAAAAGTTCCTTGGCCTTCTCCGGTGATTCGAAGTTATACACAGACCCTTCATGGCTAAAGTGTAGTATAGCTGTGTAGTGCAAGAGTATTGAATGTTTAAATCCCTTAAACACTTCTTTGCTTCATCAAATGCCTTCCTCTTTCGAACCAAAGCTGGGGTAAAGTCCTGAAATAATATAATCTTGGATCCCTTATGAGTCATGGCTTGTGGATCTTTCCCAAAATTTCTAGAGGCTTCCAAGAGCATCTGCCTCACCTTATAGCTCTGCAGCCGGAACAGGACAGGACGGGGGCGCTGGTTTGAGCTGGGCCTGTGTATTGTGACCCGGTAGGCCCATTCTACCCTTACCTGGCCTGATCCAGCCTCCACATTCAATAACTGCAGAAGCCACTGTCCAAGGAACCTTGTAAGCTGGCCGCCTTCTTCTTCCCGTTTGGGAAGGCCCAGCAAACGAATATTTTTTCGACGACTTGATTCTCGAGGTCATCAATGTGATTCTCTAAGGCCCGGACTTGCTGCTCGAGAGTCCGGACCCGATCCACGGCTGATTCTGCAATGGCCTTGGAGATCGTGGCCTTTAGCTCCGCCCCCTCCGACTTGGCATTCGATTTCTTCGATGTCTCGGCTGTGCTTTTGTAGCGCGGCCGAGAATGAATTCCACCGACTTCGGGACTCTTCTATGAAAGCATCGATCTTCGCATCGAGTTTGGAGATTATTTCCGCGAGGCTCGCCACCGTAGGTAAGCCCCCCGGGGCAGCTGCGGACACCTCTGCTGCAGCTGGGGAGGATGGGGGAGGGGCTCCTGCCTGCTGAGAACTGCAGGCTCTTTTCCCCCTAGTCATTTTTACAGGAGATTGAACTGTATGAATTTAGTAATAAACCACTAAATACATTAAATAAAAACTATTTTTAGTTGTTTTAGTGAGTGTGGTGGGGGAGGGTGGCCCACTTTGCCTAGGTCTTGGGAGGAGCACTATAGACTCAGACTTGCTGAGTCGCCGCCATCTTGGATCGCCAACCCATTCATTTCAATAGGGAATTTACCGTTCCAGCAGCCCCCTGGTCCCTGGTTCCTGAAGGCTCCCTATAATATGTTTGGGCTGTGGTAAACCACAGGTAATTGAAACCGCGGAAAATGATTCCGTGGATACGGGGATTGCCCTGTATCTAAAATACAACATCCTTCCAGCTAAGGAGGTATTAAGTCAGGTGTTCAACTGCTTATGATGGACCCAGACAATGACCAAGACTTCCTTTTTTCTCCTGATGGGTTGGGACGTGTGTGTTAGGTGGTGACTAATACACTGCAGCCACCAAGAACCCACCCAATTGCCTGCCAATCCACTTCTTATGAGCTGACTAGCTGATCATGGGCAGGTAACTCAGTCTCAGGGTCACCAGATTCTGACAGATAATGGACTATGGGCAGATGGTACTGTATCATAGAATCCCCACAGTGTGGAAGCATTCGGCCATCAAGTCCACACTGACCTTCCAAAGAGCATCCCACCCAAACTCATGCCTCCATCCCTATAACCCTGCATTTCCCAAGGTTAATCCACCTAGCCTGCACATCCCTGGACACGGTGGGCAATTTAGCATGGCGAATCCACCCAACCTGCACATCCTTGGACTGTGGGACGAAACTGGAGCACCTACACAGTCACAAGGAGAATGAGCAAACTCCACACAGACTGTCGCCCACGGATGGAATCAAACCCGGGCCCTGGTGCTTGGGGCAGTGGTGCTAACCACTGAGCTACTATGCAGTAATATCATTGGGCTCGTGATCCATTAGTTTCCAGACTAATTCTCTAAGGACATGAGTTAAAATCCCATCCTGGGAGATGGCGAAATTTAAATCTTCAAAAATCTGATATTAAAATCTAGTCATGTTGTGGTCATTGATAATTGTCATAAAAACCTAGCTGGTTCATTAATCTCTTTTACAGAAGGAAATCTGCCGTGCTTACCTGGCCTGGCCTACATGTATCTCCAGGCCCATGGCAATGAGATTCTTCTGAAATGGCACCAGCAAGCCACTTGATTCAAGGGGTATTGGAGATGGGTAATGACTATAGGCTTAGCCAACAACTCTCACATCCTGGGAACCAGTACTTTTATTAATAAAACCTGCCATTCAAGGTCCACGCCTTAGGGATCCAGCAGTGAGAAGATACGTTTATTTTCTTGTTCCCTTGAGGTGGGAGGTTGTGTGCCGTGTCAATGACAAGGGTATGAGAATGGTTTTCAGAGACCATCCCTTTGCCTGTTGCCTTTGCCTCCAGTTGCCCCCAGACTGAGACAGTTGGAGACTTCCTCCCTCCCAACCCCACCACCCCTCCAGCAGACCATTCTGGTCTCACACTTGGGAAACTAGCTAGCTTGATCCTCACTGGGAAGATGGGTGGATTGAGGCCCTTAACCGGCCATTAAGTAACCACTTAACTGCTGATCGGTTGGGAAAGTTGCCTGTGGACTTTCTTGCCCAGTATTTAATTGCAGAGGTGGCAGGAAGGGGTGGGTTTGTGAGAGAATTTAGCTCAATTCTTTCCCCTCTCATTAACTCCAAGTATCTCACTGAGTGAAACTTAGTTACACCCACAATACAAAGCCAGAATAGGACAGATGCTAGAAATGTTTAGTGGGCAGCACAGTGGCACAGTGGTTAGCACTGCTGCCTGACAGCCCAGAGACCCGGGTTCAATTCCCACCTCAGGCGACTGACTGTGTGGAGTTTGCACGTTCTCCCTGTGTCTGCGTGGGTTTCCTCCGGGTGCTCTGGTTTCTTCCCACAGTCCAAAAATGTGCAGGTCAGGTGAATTGGCCATGCTAAATTGCCCGTAGTGTTAAATGAAGGGGTATGGGTGGGTGCGCTTCGACGGGTCGGTGTGGACTTGTTGGGCCGAAGGGCCTGTTTCCACACTGTAAGTAATCTAATCTAATCTGGAATAAAATCAGAGACACAAAAAGGCTGAAGGTGTTGACATGAAAAGTTAACTTTGTTCCCCTTTCTCGATGTTGCTAAGTATTTCCAGCATGTTCTTTGTTAGTTGTCATACTGTTTTGAGGCAACAATCTTCTTCCTTACATAGTAATCCTGTCTACATCCTTCAGTTACAGTCCACTTTCGATGTCTTTGAGATTGGTCTTCTGTTTAATTTTCCTGTTGATTTTTGAGGTAATGATGTTCTTCCTTAGGTTGGAGACCATATAGTAACCCGTATACACTCCTCCTGATGGGTTCTTCTAAATGTCAAGTACAGTTACAGAAGCATTTCCTTGCTGGTAGATATTCTTAATCAACCTGTTCAGACATCTTTAAAATGCCACTGGAGCAGGTGGGACTTGAACCTAGACCTCCAGGTTCAGAGATAGAGACACTACCACTGCATCACCCAGGCCCTATCAATTCTCCTGTAATAAAGCCTAACTTTATATACTTCCCCAAAACAAAGGAAAGAACGATGGATGCTGGAAATCAGAAATAAGATCAGAATGTGCTGCTAAAACTCAGCAGGTCTGGCAGCAAATGTGGAGAGAAATCAGAGTTAATGTTTTGGGTTCCCTCACCCTGCTTCAGAACAGATCATATGCTTCCCAATTGCTTCCTGTATTTACTGTTAATTTTTAAATGATTCATGAGTAAGGATGGCCACGTTATTGTGCATGCCAACATTTAAAAGTCTGTCACATTTTAGAGAAAGGATTCTACTTTTCTATTTTCCCAACCAAAATGGATAACTTCACCTTTCTCTGTGTTAGACACCAGCAGATTCTTAGCTACTCTGTCAGCTTGTCTATATCCCTCAGTTACACTCCACTTTCAAATACCTTTGAAACTGCTCTTATGTTTATTTTTCTCTCTACCTGTTGATCTCCAATGAAAAGCCACTTGTTCTGGGAACAGCAATAGCTAGTGATGCGAAGCTCCTGAAAGTTCCCAATGAGCCCCTGATGAAGTGAATGAGGAGTTGTTAACTCTGTTCACTGGTTCTCAATCAGCAATGATTGCTATCATATCATTTCACATCACGCTGTGCTCCCAGAGAAAACCAACTCCTTCCTGACTCAATCATTTCCTAAAGCCGCCAGTTGCTCACTGGAGAGAGAGTCTCAGACAGAGAGGCAATCACATCTCTGCACTGCGGAGAGATTTGGCCAACTCTGAGAGATTTAGTTACAGTCACTCTCCTCGGGATACAGAGATGATAATGTCACACACACAGCCTCAGGACTGAGGTACAGTCCTATCCCAGCTCTCTGTTGGAAGGGTGATATATCAGAGTGATGGTAAAACTGATTCCTTTCAGATTACCAGCTGCCCTGCACCGATAGAAACACAAACAACAGCATCAGTGATTTATCAAGAGCAAGGAGCATGAAATTGATTCTTAACTTCTAATAAGTCAGCTTTAATTTGAAAAGTGTACCAGGAAAGAGTAACACATTGCCAGCTCAAAGTTGCTGGGGGAAAGTGAGGGAGACAAGTGAATCTTCACAAGCTGAGATGAGAAGCAGCCATGGACTCATTATATTTATCGCAAGGGGATTGGGAGTCTGTCAATGTGAGGTATATATTGAGGGATTGGTCAGGCTGCCCCAAACTACAGTAAAAGATGGTGCTGCTTCTCTTCATTTTTCCTTTTTTCCCATCATTCCCTTTGGGCTGAATCTTACTTGTTTTTGCTAAGTGCAAGATGCAGCAGGTTTTTAGGAGGGAATTTCACTGCAAGCCTCAGTGAGATTTCCTGCAATGTCTTACCAAACCCGCCCTATTAGCTACCTGCCCTGTCCCTCTGGTATCCCTCATGTCTTGCCCCATCTTACCACACGCACATTCCCAGAACAGCTCATCACTCAGCGGATGTCTCCCTAAAGACCAGCATTTCCCAAACTCGTGTCACCTTTCAAAGCCCGTTGTGCTCCCGGACGGACACTGTCTGACCAAAGCTGCCCTGTATGCTTCCTGACATTTGCCTCAGATCCAGCTGATGGGGGGAATGGATGCCCTGCTCTACGGGCAGGATCCTGGAAGTCTTCCTGGAATGGGGGTGATGAAAATCCGGGACTTCCTCTTCCCCCAGGACCAGCAGTTGAGGCCATGCCAGCTGCACCCTCCCTAGTGAGAGCAGTCAGGTGGCTGCAGGATGCCCCCTCTGCACTACCCACTCACTCATTCGGGACACCTCTCTCCACCTTCACCAAGAGTTACTGTAGTGCCATTCCCTTCATCTTGTGTAATGCCTGTCTCACTTTCATTCCAGGAGGAGAGCAGCCCCCAGATGGGAAGCGAGAGTCCAGAAGGGTAGTGGGCTTTTAGATGTTCACCTCCATAGCCCTCATGTGGAGAGGATCCTGACTGACCAGCCCAAGTGACTGTCTAATAGGGTCTATGCCCCAGACTGGTATAGGAGGCTGCCCTGACCTAATAAGCCAGGACTCCTACAGTAAAAGGTATCACCATTGACCCTGCTGACACCCAGGACAAGACTCCCAGCTTTGTGACTGACCTATCCGGCATGACAAGAGAACAGGATTATGAGCCAGATCCTTCTGGCTGAGGGGGCAATGGGCAAAAACTGAAAACAAGGCAAGGCAGGGATGCTGTGAACATTGGGGTCGGCTCCAAGTGAGTGAGGTCTATGAGAGTGATTGAAGATCCCAGGGATATAGCCCAGTGTCTCCCTGAGCTGGGTGTGTCTCCCTGAGCTGGGTGTGTCTCCCTGAGCTGGGTGTGAGTCCCTGAGCTGGGTGTGAGTCTCTGAGCTGGGTGTGTGTCTCTCTGAGCTGGGTGTGTGTCTCTCTGAGCTGGGTGTGTGTCTCCCTGAGCTGGGTGTGTATCCCCTGAGCTGGGTGTGTGTCTCCCTGAGCTGGGTGTGTGTCTCCCTGAGCTGGGTGTGTGTCTCCCTGAGCTGGGTGTGTCTCCCTGAGCTGGGTGTGTCTCCCTGAGCTGGGTGTGTGTCTCCCTGAACTGGGTGTGTGTCTCCCTGAGCTGGGTGTGTGTCTCCCTGAGCTGGGTGTGTGTCTCCCTGAGCTGGGTGTGTGTCTCCCTGAGCTGGGTGTGAGACCCTGAGCTGGGTGTGTGTCTCTGAGCTGGGTGTGTGTCTCTGAGCTGGGTGTTTCTCCCTGAGCTGGGTATGTGTCTCCCTGAGCTGGGTGTGTGTCTCCCTGAGCTGGGTGTGTGTCTCCCTGAGCTGGGTGTGTGTCTCCCTGAACTGGGTGTGTGTCTCCCTGAACTGGGTGTGTGTCTCCCTGAGCTGGGTGTGTGTCTCCCTGAACTGGGTGTGTGTCTCCCTGAACTGGGTGTGTGTCTCCCTGAGCTGGGTGTGTGTCTCCCTGAGCTGGGTGTGTGTCTCCCTGAGCTGGGTGTGTCTCCCTAAGTTGGGTGTGTGTCCCTGAGGTGGATGTGTGTCCCTGAGCGCACAGTGTCCTTGCTGCAGTATTACAATAGGAGTTACCACGGGCAGCACTAAGTTCCAGCACTATCCTGTAAGTGTATCAGAGATGTGCAAGGAGAGTTCAGAGATACTGGCACATCAATGTCAATGTGTGGCTGGTGCCAATGGAGCGTGGCCTGAGATGTTGCCATTCTGTATCCACCGTGGAGCTCTTTTGGAGCAAATGGTGAGCTGACGTCACCAGGTACCTGCTCCCTGCTCTGTTTTCTATGTCAATATTTCTCGATGCCTAGCTTGTTTGACACATTTGGTGAAATGGGAAACTGAATATTAATGATGCTGTTAACAAGGCGTTTAACAAGCTGTAATCCCTCTTCATTGGCAACCTGCCGCTTTCTGGTAAGAAACTTGCCCCACCACTCGTCTAAAGTATAACACAAGCAGGGATGGTCCTGATGTCGAGCTGGGCCTCACTCGACCTCTCGGTCTAATTCTGCCACAAATCTCACCATCACTCCAGCCTTTTTTCCGCCCAGTCTCTCTCTCTCTGACCTCCTCTTTCTAAATCTCATCCTTTTATTCTCCATCTTTTTCTTTCTTTGTATTATCAAGCCAAATAATATAGCAGGAGAAAAGCCTTTTGAAAAATTACTGTGTGCAAGGGATGAGTGAGAGAAGATCTGATTAAGGAAGGATGTTATTAGGGAAGGATATTATTATAGGAAAGGTATTATTTAAGCTGGAGAGAATTCAGAAGCGATTTACCTGGATACTACTAAGAGTGGAGGGTTTGAGTTATAAGGAGAGGCTGGATGGGCTGGGACATTTTTCGCTGGAGCGTAGGAGGTTGAGGGGGACCTTATCGAGGTTTATAAAATCCTGAGGGGTACAGATAAGGTAAATGACAGGGGTATTTTCCCTAGGATGGGGGACTTCAAGACTAGGGGCATAGTCTTGGGGCAAGAGAGAGGAGAAAGATTTATAGAAGACATAGGGGGCAATTTATTTTTACACAGAGAGTGGTTGGTGTGGGTACAGTTACAATGTTTAAGAGACATTTTGATAAGTTCATGAATAAGAGGGATATGGGCCAAGCGGAGGTTGGTGGGACTAGTTTAGTTTGGGATTTTGGTCGGCATGGATTGGTTTGACCGAAGGGTTCTGTTTCCATGCTGTATGACTCAAATAAAACAATGAGGAAAAGGCAAGACAGCACAATAGCAATAAGGGAAATGATAACCAGCATGTGGTGGGAAGGGAGCACATCAATAGATAAGGCGAGTTGTTGTGAAAATAATAAAAAGACAGAATTAAAGACAATCCTTCTCAATGCAGCAAGGTGGATAAATTGTTGGCTTAGATAGAAATAAACAGGTGTGATCAAATTGCCATTCAGAGATGTGGCTGCAGGCTGACCAAGACTGAGATTCTAATATTCAAAGGTATTTGAGATTTGGGAAGGTGAAGCAAAAAGGCAGAGATGGAGTAGTGTTGCTTTAAAGGATGAGATTAGTGTGAGAAGATCTTTGATCATCAATTCAAGATATACCATCAGCTTGGATGGAGCTAAGAAACATCAACCGGAAACAATCAATGGTAGGACTTGTTTATAGGTCACTAATCAAATCAAGTCACCATAGCCCCTTTCTCTGTCTCATTGAAGGTTTAACCTGAGGGTCACCACACATCTGGCAAGGAGGGCCGGGAAGGGGTTGAGAAGCTAGGATATTCAAGGTGCAGGAATTGAAGTCTTGCTGTTGACATCATTCAGCATTGCAAACTAACCATCCATCCAGCTGAGCGAACCAAATCCCACAGGATGAAGGTCACTAAACACCAGTTATAATGTCAGGCATGGATTAGTGCAGGCAATTACATGTAGCATAAGTAATTATAGTCATATAGATGTACAGCACGGAAGCAGACCCTTTGGTTTTGACTTGTCCATGCCAACCAGATATCCTAACCTAACCTAATTTGCCAGCACTTGGCCCACATCCCTCTAAACCCTTCCTATTCATACACCCATCCAGATGCCTCTTAAATGTTGTAATTGTACCAGCCTCCACCACTTCCTCTGGCAGCTCATTCCATACACGCACCAACCTCTGTGTGAAAATGTTGCCCCTTAGGTCCCTTTTAAATCTTTCCTCTCCCATCCTAAACCTATCCCCTCTAGTTCTGGATTCTCCAATCCAGAAAAAAAGACCTTGACTATTCACCCTATCCATGCCCCTCAATCTACATGACTTCCATCTACATATAGACTGGTTAAACGTAAATAGCACTAATGCTCTTGGGATGAATTCCTGGAATATGTAAAAATGGCTTTCTGGAACACTTAGATTAAGGATCAAACTACAGAATAGATTATTTGAAGTTTAGTCATTTGTAATCAGAAAGGGCTAATTAATAATCCATTTGCAAAGGCATCTCTAGAGAAGACTGATCATAATATGTGGAATTTGACATCAGGTTCAAGAATGATGTCATTTAATCTAAACAAAGAAAACAACAGAGACTGGGAAAGGCAGGGAATGGTATGATGGTAGACAAGCAGTGAATATATGACTTACAATAAATTTTACGTTCCTTTGAGGCATACAAACCCAAGCAGAAATGTGATTCAACCATGGCAAAAGGAAATTAAAGATTGCATTAGATCAAAGGAAGCTTATAAAGTTGTCAAAACATTGTAGCCTGGGAATGGGGAGCATTTTAGAATTCAACAAAAGTGGACCAGGAACCTGATAAAGAAAATACAGAATATGAAAGTAAATTAGTATGAAACATAAACATGAACTGTAAAAGCTTCTGTGGGTTCTAAAAAAAGGAAAGAATCAGCAATGACAAATGTGGACAAACTGCAGACAGAGATTGGAAAATTGATTAAAGGAAATAAAGAAATGGCAGGGAAACTAAATAACTAGTTTGTGTCTGTCTTCATGGAGAAGTATATATTTTTTTAAAACTCCCAGGAATACTGTAGCACGGTGACTCAGTGGTTAGCACTGTTGCGTCACAGAGCCAGGGACTTGAGTTTAATTCCAGCCCCAGGTGAATGCCTGTGTGGAGTTTGCATATTCTCCTTGTGTCAGCATGGGTTTCCACCAGGTGCTTTGGTTTCTTCCAACAATCCAAAGATGTGCAGGTTAGGTGGTTTGGCCATGGGAAATGCAGGGTTACAAGGATGGGGTGGTTCTGGGTGGGCAGCCCTTCAGAGGGTTCATGTGGACTTGATGGGCTGAATGGCCTGTTTCTACATTGTAGGGATTCTATGATTCTACTAAAGATCTACGGGATAGTGAGAATAAGAAACTGAAAGAAATTGTATCACTAAAACAAAGTAGCACTAAGAAATTTTTCTTAGTTTAGACTACATCCCAGAATGTTGAAAGAAATATCTTTAATATTAATGGATATGTTAATGAGCCTTTTCTAAAATATTGTTGGTTCTGGAATGATTCCCCCAAACGCAAGATGGTAAATGTTACTGCATTACTTAGGAAAGGAAGACGAGAGAAAAGGAGAGAGGGATCCACAGGCCTGCTATCCTGAAATCAGTCGGGGGTCAAATGCTAGAACCTAGTATAAGAGAGGTGATACCTGGGCATCCTTGAAAATAATGGTGAGATTGGATAGGTTCATAATAGCTTTATAAAAGGAAAATCATGTTTGACAAATATGTTAGAGCTTTTGAGGATGTTAAGAGCAGAATAGGGAAGAGGGAGCCAGTGAATGTGGTGTATTTTAGAATTATATGATCATGTCCCACACACAACGTTGTAAGCAAATGAGAGCTCACGGGTTTGGGGATGACAACTACGTTCAATAACCTTATAGGCTAACTTCAATACTTACATGTTCCTGGGGATTTTGTTTCAGTAACTTCAAAGCCACTCAGGACTTAATTCCTTCTGCCCAGACTGTTTTAGAGATTGCTTCACTATATAAAAGAACCCTGCACACTCACTGACCTTCTGGTTGGTTATGTTTCTCTAAAAGCACCTGTTTCCATCCCTGTCTCCCTGCATCATAGGATGCCTTGCTACTAGGCAATAGTTCAATTTTATTTGCCCCTCTTCTACTCTTGTTCTCCAAAGCATGTGTTTCTTATCTCAAGGTTTGTTTTTAGAAGTATGTATTTCAATGTATGTAAATAAACTCCAGATAAACCATCATCATCCACACAACTAACCTAGCATGAAACTAAAACAATCTCCTCTTCTTAACCAACATGATTTAGAAATACATAGGCAGTAGGGTGGTTAGCACTGCTGCCTCACAGCGCCAGGAATCTAGGTTCAATACCAGCCTCAGGCAACTGTCTGTGTGGAGTTTGCACATTCTCCCTGTGGGAGCGAGTTTTCTGAAGAAGGGCTCATGTCCGAAACGTCGATAAGGTTCCTGAAGAAGGGCTCATGCCCGAAACATTGATTCTCCTGCTCCTTGGATTCTGCCTGACCTACTGCGCTTTTCCAGCAACATATTTTCAGCCCACATTCTCCCTGTGTCTGCAATGGGTTTCTCCGGGTGCTCTGGTTTCCTCCCACAGTCCAAAAATGTTCAGATTACATGGATTGGCCATGCAAAATTTCCCATAGTGTCCAGAGAATAGCAGGTTAGATGTATTAGCTATGGGAAATGGAGGATTACAAGGATAGGGCGGGAGGGTTGTTCTGGGTGGATGCCCTTTGGAGAGTCAGTGAACTCAAAGGGCTGAATAGCCTGCTTCCACACTGTAGGGATTTTATGATTCTATGAAATCATACTAAGCATGGTTCTGTCCATGTTATAATCCAAGTTTCCAAACCATAATAACATATAAGTCTTCATCAGATATTGATCTTTTCTCTGAGCTTCATGTATTTTCTGAAATTTAGAGAAGATTAATCATCCTATTGTGAAAAATATAATTGTAGAATGTTAAAACTTAAATATTTATGGCAGGGTGATGGCCTAGTGCTATTATCACTAGTCTGTTACTGCAGAGACTCAGGTAATGTTCTGAGAACACGGGTTCAAATCCTGTCATGGTGGATGGAATTTTGATTCAATAAATATCTGGAATTAGGAGTTTAATGATGGCCATGAAACCATTGCTGATTGTTAGGGGGAAAGAAATCCCTCTGGTTCACTAATGTCCTTCTCGGGAAGGAATTTGCCATCCGTACCTGGTCTGGCCGACATGTGACTCCAGACATATAGCAATGTGGTTGACTCTTAACTACCCTCTGGGCAATTAGGGATAGGCAATACATACTGGCCTTGAGAATGGTGTGGGGTCCATTTATCAGTGGCGGAAATGTCAGCAGAAGACATTGGTGGGTGAGGACCAGGGAGATTCTGTCCTTGTGGCAGTTGGAGGAGTGGGGTTTGAGGGCAGAGGTGCAGGATGTGGATGAGATGTGTTGGAGGGCATCTTCAACTGCGTGGAAGGGAAAATTTCTGTGCTTAAAGAAGGAGGCCATCTGGTGTGTTCTGTGGTGGAACTGGCCCTCCTGGGAGCAGATGCGGCGGAGGCAGAGGAATTGGGAATATGGGATAGCACTGTTGCAGGAGATAGGATGGGAGGAGGTGTAATCCAGGTAGCTGTGGGAGTTGCTGGGTTTGTAAAAAATGTCAGTGTTGAGTCAGTCCTCGTGGATGGAGATGGAGAGGTCCATGAAGGGAAGGGAGGTGTCAGAGATAGTCCAGGTGAAGTTAAGGTCGGGGTGGAATGTTTTGGTGAAGTTGATGAACTGTTCAACATCCTCGCAGGAACACGAGGTGGCGCCAATGCAGTCATCAATGTAGCGGAGGAAGAGGTGGGGAGTGATGCCGGTGTAATTACGGAAGATGGACTGTTCTACATAACCAACAAAGAGACAGGCATAGCTGGGGCCCATACGGGTGCCCATGGCTACCCCTTTGGTCTGGAGGAAGTGGGAGGATTGGAAGGTGAAATCGTTGAGGATGAGGATCAGATCAGCCAAACGAATGAGAGTGTCGGTGGAAGGGTACTGTTGTGGATGTTGGGAGAGGGAGAAATGGAGGGCTTGGAGGCCCTAGTCATGGTGGATGGAGGTGTATAGGGACTGGATATCCATGGTGAAGATGAGGCGTTGGGGGTTGGGGAAATGGAAGTCTTGGAGGAGGTGGAGGGCGTGTCTCGAATGTATGTGGGGAGTTCCTGGACTGGGGGTGGGGGGGGAGGGCGCAGAATAGGATAGTATCAAGGTAGATGGAGATGAGTTTGGTGGGGCAGGAGCAGGCTGAGACAATGGGTCAGCCGGGGTGGTCAGGCTTGTGGATCTTGGGAAGGAGGTAGAAACCGGCGGTGCGGGGTTCCCGGACTATGAGGTTGGAAACTGTGGTTGGGAGATTTCCTGAGGTGATGAGGCTGTGTACGGTCTGGGAAATGATGGTTTGGTGATGGGGGGTGGGGTCATGGTTGAAGGGGGGCGGTAGGAGGAGGTGTCTTTGAGTTGGCGTCTGGCTTCAGTGGTGTAGAGGTCAGTGCATCAAACTACCACTGCACCCCCCTTGTCTGCTGGTTTGATGGTGAGGTTGGGATTGGAGCAGAGGGAGTGGAGGACTGCATGTTGTGAGGGCGAGAGGTTGGAGTGGGGAAGCGGGGTGGACAGGTTGAGGTGGTCAATGTCCTGGCGGCAGCTGGAAATAAAGAGATCGAGGGCAGGTAATAGACCAGCACGGGGTGTCCAGGTGGATGGGGTGTGTTGGAGGTGGATGAAGGGGACGTTGGAAGGTGGGTGGGAGTCTTGATGGAAAAAGTAAGCTCGGAGGCAGAGGCTGCTGAAGAAGTGTTCGATGTCACAAAGTGTGTTGAATTCGTTGATCCGGTAGCAGAAGGGGATGAAGATAAGGCCTTTGCTGAGGACTGATTGTTCATCATCAGTGATGGGGAGGTTTGGGGAGATGGTGAAAACTCAACAGGGCTGGGAGCTAGTCTAATCTCCAGCGTCTGCAATCTTCACTTTCGCTTAATAAATACTGGCCACTGATGCCCACATCCTGTGAATGAATTTTTTTTAAAATTAGGAAATCAAATTACGGAGAACAGTTTTCAGTAGACATTTTAACATTGGAACGGCTTTAGGAAATGTTTTCAAACCAGCTCTATCGGTACCCCAAAATACAACAAAGAACTGCAGATTTTGGAGATTTGAAACAAAAGCAGAAATTGCTGGCAAAACTCAGCAGGTCTGGTAGCATCTGTGGAGAAAGCAGAGTTAATGTTTAGAGTCTGGTGACACTTCTTCAAATTCTGTTGTTGTTTCTAATTGTAGCCCAACAGCTTTTTTTTTATTATTTTCAAATTGACAACCTTCCAAGTTTGCCCCTAGGTCTCAGAAATCAAACCTGGCAAAATGCTCACAAACTCAAAGAAGAAATTTTATAGTTATAAATGCATTCAACGTGCTGGCAGAAGACTGACGACAGGCTATGGAAACTCATCAATCAAGAACTGAAGAGTCTATTCAGTTTTCCAATGAGCTGTAAGAAGGCAAGGAGAAAATCTCGACAGCCTGTCGTGATGGGAGTGTGGGGGTGGAGCATTTAGATTCAGGAAGCTTGAGACAGTCCTGGCACAGTCACAGTGGGTTGAGGGCTCTCCAGTGCTCTGATTCTATCTGCGCACCTCTCTCCTTGAGTATTTGTACCATTTCTGAATGTTTATACAGAACATCGAACAATGCAGCGCAGTACAGGCCCTTCAGCCCTCGATGTTGTGCCGACCTGTGGATTAATGATTTCCAAATCTTTCTTATGGAAATATGATGGGGCTTCTAAAAATGCAATCTGGGTGGAACTGGATTGGATACAGGGGGCCCCACAGTGAGTGGCTTGCTGATATCTATTGTCTTGACTTGCATGAAGAATGGAAACTGGCAAGAATAGTTTCTTTGTAAATTGCACAGTTCAACACCCATGCTATTATCTGCTGTGAGTTGCTGCTAACTGGCAGCAGATTTCACGGCAGGCAGGCTTATTGCTGAGCACGACTTGGCTGAGATTGATCTCAGTCTATCTCCGTCTATGACTTCCTGTCACCCAGCCTGTCACTGAGGCTCTTGCAATCGCTGCACAGTTTAAATATTTCCTGATTGCACTGCTGATTCTGCTGACGATCAACAAGTGCTACTTGAGGTGTAAGAAGATAAATGTCAGTGAGGGCATAAATAATGACAGAGAGCAGGCAAGGGGCCTGACACTCATCAACAGAATTGCTCTGTGTGAAACAGTGACAGCAAAATTGCTTGTAATTTCAGAACTGTGTTCCAGTTTGTTCTGGATCATTCCACCGAAATTTACAGCAAACATTGGGCGCGTCAGCAGACGCAAGGAGCTGATGTCCTCATTTGTCAACAGAGCAAGCATTCAGCAGGATGCAGGGAGATTACTGAGTTCCTTCTCACTGCCTAATAACTGTGTACATTACCTGTGTGCTGCGAATGTGGATCTCAGTACTACAAGGAGTAACTGAGGTGAATAACATAGGATCATCGAATCCCTATAGTGTGGAAACAGGCCATTTGACCCACTGAGTCTACACTGACCCTCCAAAGAGCATCTCACCTGGACCCACCCCATCCCTGTAACCCTGCATTTCCCATGGCCAATCCACCTGACCTGCACACCTTTGGACTGTGGGAGGAAACCGGAGCACCCAGAGGAAACCCACACAAATACCGGGAGAATGTGCAAACTTTTCACACACGCCCAGTCACCTGAGACTGGAATCAAACCCAGGACCCTGGCACTCTGAGGCAGCAGTGCCAACCACTGAACCACCGTGCCACCTTGGCATGCATTCAATAGAACCACAGAAATGTACAGCACATAAGGAGGCCATTCAACCCATCGTGTCTGTACTGATTCTTTGAAATGGCAGCTATGAGTAGCATCCCCCATTCCCCCTCTCTCCCTGAACCCTTGTAAGTTTCTTATCCTCATTAAGGAAGTATTAAGTTCTTAACAGCAGCCTTCTAACTGATTCAACACTGTGCCATGGTAATGATAGAATACCACTCTGCCATGGTAGTCTCTACTGCATTGCCTGCTGAGGAGGACAGGGGGCTGAGAGAGTACACTTCTGTTTTCTTCCAGCCCTTGTTGACTAGGTGAGCTTTTTACTTCTGCTCTCTTCTTCCAATACCCCTTCAACCAGGTATTCTTCATAGGTCCCAGCCATCAGCACTGCCTCCCACTTATCAGGGTCAATGTTCACCATCTTCATAAGCCACCTGCAGCTGTCGTTGCTGCAGAGCACTGGGCAGCCAGTGACTGGGCCAGCGGGCAAGAGGTTCTATGACAATGCAGCCATCACCTGACCAAGAATGTGATCAAACCAGCACAGCTATCATGGTCTTGGTGATGAGGTCACACACATTCTTAAAAAAATCATTCATGGGATGAGGGCATCAGTGGCCAGGTCAGCATTTATTGCCCATCCCTAATTGCCCAGAGGGCAGTTGTGAGTCAACCACATGGCTGTGGGTCTGAAATCATGTGTAGGCCAGACCAGGTAAGAATGGCAGTTTCCTTCCCTACAGGACATCAGTGGGTTTTTCCCAATAGTTGGCAAAGGATTCATGGTCGAAGAACGAGAACAAAGAACAATCCAGCACAGGAACAGGCCCTTTGGCCCTCCCAGCCTGCACTGCCACATTTTGCCCTTCCCTTTCATTCTAAAACTGTCTTCACCTACAGGATCTGTATCCCTCTATTCGCTTCCTATTTAGGTATTAGTTCAGGTGCTTCTTGAGTCCTGCTATTGTGTCTGTTTCCACCACCTTCTCTGGCAGTGCATTCCAGGCGTTCACCACCCTTTGTAGGAAACATTTCCCCCCATTGCATCATGAACCTGTATCACCTAGTGATTGACAGCTCCACCCTGGGAAAAAGCCTCATGCTTTCCACTCTACCCACACCATGATAAACGTCTATCAGATTGCCCTTCAACCTCCTGCGTTCCAGTGAGAACAAACCTTCATAGCTAAAATCCCCCATACCAGGTAACATCCTGTTAGAACTTGTCTGTACCCTCTTCAAAGCATCTGCATCGTTCTGATAGTGTGGTGACCAGAATTGTACTGGTCACCATCTGTACTCCTCATTCCAGAGTTCAAATTCCACTATCTGCTGTGGTGAGATTTGAACCTGGATCCCTGGAGCATTACCTGGGATTCTGGATTAATAGCCCAGTTGTAATTCCTCTAAGCCATTGCCTCCCCTCAAGCTACAGGGACCTCTGAGTTGGTGATCCCAAGGATAGACAGAAAAGTGAAAATTGTTCAGTCTTTTCTTGTGCCAGTGTGAGTTGGCTCAGCCTCACCACCAAGAGAAATTCATTGAGGACACAAACTTTGTAGGCTCTCTGTTTGGTGCTCGCGGCTGCTACACACTCCCTCACTCAGTCTGAACACAACAGCGGCAGCTTTTGAAATTCTGGTGTTGGTTTCAGAATCAATTGACTGATTGTTTCTCATCATATCTCCACTCTACAATCACCAGTAATCAACAAGCTTCAGGGTCACATTGTCAATGCTGATAGATGACCATGTAGCAACATCCAGGGTCATGGCATTCATCTTCCTGATACTGATAGTCAAATCAAAGTCTTTACAGAAGTGAGAGAATCCATCCATTTGTTGCTGAAGCCTTTCCTCAGGGTTAGTGTAGCACCATTAGCATAAAGCAACTCCCTGCTGAGGCCTGGATGGACGTTTCTCTTCAATCTCAGCTAAACAAGGTTGAAAAGCTGTCATCAATTCAGGAATGTAGGTGGACACCTTCTGTAGATGAACTGTAGACAAATTACAGTAACAAAGAGAAGGCTATGCCGAAGAACTTTAGTGTAAGAATGTAACATGGTTGACCCCACTGCAGATCTCAAAGGGTTCTGATGTTGCTCGTGCTGTCACTGGCCTTGCCCATTTTAGAATGAGGCGATCATGGGTGGCACATGGCTCAGTGGTTAGCACTGCTGCCTCACAGCACCAAGGTCCCAGGTTTGATCCTAGCCTCGGGTGACTGTCTGTGTGGAGTTTGCACATTCTCCCTGTGTCTGCGTGGGTTTCCTCCGGGTGCTCTGATTTCCTCCCACAGGCCAAAGATGTGCAGGTCAGGTGAATTGGCCATGCTAAATTACCTGTAGTGTTAAGTTCATTCGTCAGAGGGAGATGGGTCGGTGTGGACTTGTTGGGCCGAAGGGCCTGTTTCCACACTGTAGGGAATCTGAGCAGCTTTAGGGGCTAGTCATATTTCTTCAGCAGTTGAAATAGACTGCCTCTGCTCACATGGCCGAATACCTTGCTGAGATTAATGAAGGCAATATATATCATGGCTCCTTTATTCACAGCCTTCCTTTTGCAGCTACCAAACCAAAATGATCATGTTGATTGTAGATCTTCCAAACTCAGATGTGGAGAATCTGCAGGCTGCCTAGGCCAATACAAAGCAATGTTCAGCAGAGAGGTGCCTTGATAGTTACTGCAGTCGCTCTTACTCTCGCTCAGGGTCACAATCTTTTGAACAATCTTTAGAAATCTAAAGTGCAAAGACAGTTGAAAGTTCTAGCCCAGGATTCTCTCAAGGTAAACTTGCAGGTTGAGTCAGTAATTAGGAAGGCAAATGCAATGATGGCATTTATTTTGAGAGGACTTAAAGATAAAAGCAGGGATGTACTTCTGAGGCTCTATAAAGCTCTGGTCAGACCACATTTGGAGTATTGTGCACAGTTTTGGGCCCCATATCTCAGAAAGGATGTATTGGCCATGGAATGTGTTCAGAGGAGGTTCATGAGAATGGTCCCAAGAATGAAAACCCAACATATGAGGAACATTTGAGGATTCTGAGTTTATTCTCAATGGAGTTTAGAAGGATGAGTGGGATCTAATTGAAACTTACAGAATACTGAATAGCCTGGACAGAGAGGATGTTGGGAAGATGTTTCCATTGGCAGAAAGACTAGGACCTAGGGGCACAGCATTAGGGTAAAAGGGAAGACCTCTTAGAACAGAGATAAGGAGAAACTTCTTCAGCCAGAGAGTGGGGAATCTATGGAATTCATTGCCACAGTAGGCTGTGGAGGCCAGATCATTGAGTATATTTAAGGCTGACATAGATAGGTTCTTGAGTATCAATGGTTACAGAGAGGAGGCGGGAGAATGGGGTTAAGAAACGTATCAGCCATGATTGAATAGCAGAGCAGACCTGATAGGCTGATTGGCCTAATTTCTAATCCGTTGCCTTATGGTCTTATGGTTTAACAGACATATTGCTGAGCATTGTCCTGACCCTCCAGGAGAGAGATAGAACGTGCAGCTGTTACCGGAGCCTTGGTTCCCCTTTCTTGATGTATTCAGCACCTAGAACATTGCAATTTGCAAGTGAGTCAATAAGTTTTTTAAAAGTGTTTATTCATTAATGAATCTGGGCATTGCTGCCAAGATTAACATGTGTTGCCCATCCCTAGTTGCCCTGGAGGAGATTGTGGTGGGCTGCCTTCTAAAGTCCTCAGGGTGTAGGGATGCCTGTAATGCATTAGGACAGGATTTTGACCCCACGATAGTAAAGGGACAGTGATATATTTCCAAGTCAGGATGGTGAATGGCTTGGAGGGGAACTTGAAGGGGGTGGTGTTCCTACATATCTTCTGCCCTTGTCCTTCTCTATGGTAGTTGTTTAAAGGAGCATTGTTGAATTTCTGCAGTGCATATTGTAAATGGTTCACACTGGTGCTACTGAGCACTGGTGGTGGGAGAGTGAGTGTTGAAGATGGTACATGGGCTTTGAATCAAGCGGGCTGTATTGTCCTGGATCGTGCCAAGCTCCTTGAGTGTTGTTGGAGCTATAACCATCCAGGCTAGTGGGGAGTATTCCACCTCACTCCTGACTTGTGCCTTGTAGGTTGTAAAGAGTCAGGAGGGGAGCTTTTCACTTCACTCTTGTAGTCACATGACTGGTCCAGTTAAAGTTTTACACTAATCCTATTCCCAGCTCTTGGCCCATAGCCCTCAAAGCAATGGCAAGTGAATATCTAAATGCTGCCTAAACATGACAACAGCTTCTGACGGAATCCTTCTTAACCTGGATGGCACAGTGGCTCAGTGGTTAGCACTGCTGCCTCACAGCGCCAGGGACCTGGGTTTGATTTCCAGCCTTGGCCAACTGTGTGTGCGGAGTTTGTACATTCACCCTGTATCTGCGTGGGTTTCCTCCAAGTGCTCTAGTTACCCCCTACAGTCCAAAGCTGCATGAGTTAGGTGGATTGGCCATGCTAAATTGCCCATCGTGTCCATGGATGTGCAGGCTAGGGAGATTAGCCATGGAAAATGCAGGGTTACAGGGATAGGGTGGGAGGCTGGGTCTAAGTGAAAGGCTATTCAGGGGTTCAAAACAATTTGATGGGCCAAATGGCCTCTTTCTACACTGTAGGGATTCTGTGATTCTTTCAGACAGTGACTTCCAGACTCCCACCACCCTCTGAGTAAAAAGAAAAATCCTCAACTCTCCTCTCAGCCTTCTGCTTCTTACCTCTAAATTGTGCTCCCTGGTTATTGACCCCTCTGCTGATGGGAATGGTAACCCACCCTTATCCACGTCCCTCATTATCTTATACACCTCATTCAGGTCCCCTCTCAACCTTTACTGCTCCAAGGAAAACAACAGCAGCCTATCCAATCTTCCTTCATATTTCAGCCTGGGCTGAATCCTGGGGAATCTCCTGGGCATCCTCTCCAGGACAATCATATCCTTCTGATAAAGTGATGACCAGAACTGTGCACAGTAGTCTGGTTGTGGCCCAATCAGCAGTTTATACACTTCTATGCCTTGGTTTTTAAGGGTAAGTATGGTATGTATCTTCTTAACTACCTTATCCAGCTGCGCTGCTACCTTTAGGCATCCATGAATATGCATACCAAGGTCCTTCCTATTTTCATTCCTTTCCAGGGTCCTCTCATTCAGAGTGTTGTCCCTGGTCTTGTTATTCCTCCCAAGTGCATTACCTGATAGGTTTCTGGGTTGAATTCCATTTACCTCTGCCCAACTGATCAGTCCCTTGAATCTTCCTCTAGTTTATAGCTATCCTCACTATTTCGCACCCTACCAATTTTGGAGTCATCTATGAAATGTTTGATCATATATCCTATGTTTAACTTGAAATTATTAACAAGCATCACAAACAGCAAGTGTCCCAGCACTGAGCTCTCTGAGAACCCAGTGGGAACAGACTTACAGTCTCTCAAGCAGCATGCTCTGCTTCATTCCTCTCAGCCAGTTTTAGATCCAACATAAAATTTTGCCTCAGATTCCATGGGCTCTTACTTTCTTGGCCAGTCTGCAGTGGAACACCTTATCAAAAGCCTTGCTAAAGTCCACGTGGTCCATATCAAATGCATTACCCTCATCAACACTTCTGTTTGCCCCAAAAAATTCAATCAAATTTGCCAAACATTGCCTGAACAAATCTCTGACTATCCATTATTATTGTGTCTTTTCTAGTGCAGATATATTCTGTCCATCAGGTTTTTAATAACTTACCCACCACTTAGGTTAAGACTGACTAATTTCCTGGTCTACTCTTCCTCCCTAATGAGACAGTATTAGCAGTCCTGTCAAAGTAAACCCAGATACTGTGGAAAATTTATGAATATTAGTCTAGGTGCACCACCTTGCAGTTTGTTGGACATTTCTTCATTTCTTCTGTATGAGATGTGGCCTTCACTAGCAAGACCAGCTTTAGCTGCACATCGGTAATAGGCCTTGGACTGCATCGTTTGTTCAACCATTTCAGAGGCACAAGAGTCAAACATGTTTTCTGGGTCTGAAGTAACACATAGAGTCAGAGAGTCATATAGCACAGAAACAGACCCTTCAGTCCAACTCATCCATCCTGACCAGACATTCCAATCTGATCCCAACCCATTTGCCAGCATTTGACCCACATCCCTCTCAACCCTTCCTGTTCATATACCCATCCAGATGCCTTTTAAATGTTGTAATTGTACCAGCCTCCACCACATCCTCTGGCAGATCATTCCATACACACCACCCTCTGCATGAAAAAGTTACCCTCAGGTCCTTTTTAAATCTTTCCCCACCACCGTAAACCTATGCCCTCTAGTTTTGGACTCCCCCCACCCTGGGAAAAAGAGCTTGTCTATTTACCCTATCCATGGCCCTCATTTTACTAACCTCCACAGCCAGACAAGGTAAAGATGGAAGATCTATTTCCCTATCAGTGGACCAGATTTTGTTTTTAAACAATCAACAGTAGTTTCATAGTCACCACTATAGGGACTAACTTTTGATTTCAGATTTATTAATTGAATTTACATTTCAATGGTCAGGAGCCTGGTCTTGTAGATTACCAGTCTAGTGACACCATCACCACAATTTAGGGAATTAATGAAATCAGGCCACTTGGTTTTAATGATGTGTTCTAACACAGTGATGTCACCCTCAAACCAGCCAGCTGTTTCCACTCTTGCATCCCACATGTTGAGAGCGCAGAGTCATAGATTTTGAGTTGAGGTATGCACCATTTCTCTTCAGCGCTCTGTATAAGAAATGCCCAAAACACCAGCTTTGCGTATCAAATATCATGGTTTAATATCCCAGGTGTTTCAATGCACTGTTACCAAGTGGGTTAAACTTGTTAATGCAGCACACATAGTGTAAACTGACAGTTAAATATCACACTTTGGTACACAATCTGTACTGTGAAAATTAATTGGCATTTGAATTATGATGATGATGTCATGTGCAGAATAACGATGGCACAATCCATTTTGAAATTCCGAGCGTTCTGTGTGATCAGTGCCTGGAGGAAACATGCAGACATTTCCATAAAATCGCATTACATTCTGTGCAGGCAGAGAATGCCTTCATTATTTGCATGTTAGGGTTCTCACTAATCAGACCCTCATTAGGAAAGATTTACATATTGTGAACCTCCGACTAGCTCACATTTCAAACAATCAATGGGAAATGTCAGAGGAGCAGTTTTAACGCAGCAGGAGAGATTAATGTTTCATCAGAGCTATGGCACAGAAACAGGCCATTCAGCCCAACATATTCTATGGTCATCCTTTCCTAATCCCCTGTTACTACCTTAATCTCTTATTCCCTTATCCCCTTCCTTTAATCACATAACTGACCTACTCTTAAATGTGGACATGGTCTCTATTCTAAACACTAACATTCTTCACCTCATGACTCACTAATATTTAAGCTCATATCCATACCTACTCATTCTAGGCTCCTCAATCTCTTCAATTTTTCTTTTGTCTGTTAGCCCCCTCTCTGGAATTCCTAATGGCTCTGACAATCATCCCACACACTCTGCAATTCTAACAAAAATAGTCCCTTTTACATTCCTTAAATTTGTAACAGCCCATACATCATCCTGGTGCACCTTTACTGCATGTTCTCTATCACCTCTATGCCTTCCGCACTTTGTGGAAGCTAAATTACAGCCACGTTTCCCACATTCCAACAGTGGCTACACTTCAACGAGTGCTTGCATTGTCATAAGAATGTCGACAAGTCCTGAGGTGAGGCAACTAATACGTAAAAATGCAATTTTTTTTCTTTCTCTCTTGCCATTTCTTTTCCGTTTTTCTTTCCTCTCATTTTTGCTCTTCATTAAGTAATCCTCACTCCTGCACTGGAGACTCAGGTACTGTACTGAGGCAAATCTGAGTTCCAGGGCCCAATGTAAGGTGCTAATCCTGGATTCTAAACCTCAGGAGTAAGACACATCCAAAGGTTCAACTGTCGACTGTCCTGTGCTGCCAGAGGCACGCTGGGGAATTGGTCTGTTGTCTTCATCAATCACACAAAGTTAATCAACACAGCGACAGCACAGGTCAATATTTATAGCTAATCCTTGCTGCAGCTCCAGATTATATTGCTGGTGCTAAATATTACCTTTGCTTCCTCACACTCTGCATCCTAGTTCGCACGGGGCGAGTTGTTGATTCTGCCAGCATGTGGGTTTTGGACTTTATCTGTTGGAGAACATTCCGAGACACAGAGAGAGAGGGTGATTTGGCCCTTCGAGTCCATACTGACCCTCTGAAGAACATCCCACTCACACCCATCCCCATACCCGTAACTCACATTTCCCATGGCTAATCCACTTTACCTGCATCTCCCTGAGTAGTATGGGCAATTTAGTATGGTCAATCCACCAAGCCTGCACATCTTTGGATTGTGGTAGGAATCCGAAGCACCCGGAGGAAAACTATACAGACACGGTTGGATGTGCAAACTCCACAGACAGTCACCAGATGCTGGAATTGAACTGGAATCCCTGGTGCTGTGAGGCAGCAGTGCTAACCACTGAGTTAAAGCTGTTCAGCAAACTGATCCCAGGGGACTGTCCTAGTAATCATGAATTATTTTAATTTAATGGATTAAGGTACTTGTGGTAAATGGAGATTGAATTTGTCATTTTAATTAACTATCCAGTGGGCAGGAGCCTCTGTCATCTGATTAATGACCATTATCCCAGAAAGTTGACCTTTCACCCTTGAAATTTGATTTGGGGTCCAATCCAAAGCAGTGATCTGTCTAAATTAACAGTGATCAGTATGTGCTGCTGCCTCAAACTTTACAAACTTGCTTCATTGGGCCATCCTTTCAGTGTTTGATTTTTATTGACGCTGTCAACACGGAAGCTTGTAACCTGAAGGAATCTTCCTCATAAAACAGATAAAACTTGTGAATGCTGAAGATGTGCAATACCCCAAAAATAGAAATTGCTGGAGAGCCTCAGTAGGTCCCGCAGCATCTGTGGAGAGAGAAACAGAGTTAACATTTCAAGTCCAATAACCAGTCAGTTCTGAAGAAGAGTCACTGGACCCAAAATGTTACTCCATCGAGTGGTCTGAGTGGTTCAGCGTATTATCAGGGTCTCTGGATTAATAGTTTATTGAAAATACTAGTAGGCATCACCTTCCCATAAATAAGGGTCATAACTTCAAGATGTATTTTACTTATTTGTGGGGTGTGAGCTTCGCTGGTTGGCCAGCATTTATTGCTCTCATTGCCCTTGAGAAGGTGGTGGCAAGCTGTACACATTACTCCAGGTGCAGTCTCACAAATGCCTTGTACAGTTGCAGCAACATTTCCTCACTTTTATACTTTATTCTTTTAGCAACAAATGCCAAGATTCCACTTGCCTTCTTTATTACCTGCTGTACCTGTGCACTAGTTTTCCATGATTCATGCAGGAGGACACCTAGATCTCTCTACACCAAAGCACTCTAACATTTCTCTCCATTTGCTTCTAAAGGATGTGTTGATCAAACATAATGCTGCATTTGGGCCAGGATGATGCTACACTTGCAAATAACCTTAAGGTAAGAGAATTAAAATAAGTTATAAAACATGTTAGTGCATCTCTTGAAGGGTCTATAGATGGTGCTGTGAATAGTGCAAGGTGATATGCCCAAATTATCAGAATACAGACAAACAGAGCTTGGTTAAGTCTCAGTTAGAAGGTCTCAACCTGTTTCTGACTGGAACAGAGATGGCCTTGTACGAGAGACATCAAGTTATGTTCAACAATGCTAAAGGAATATTCTTGATCACCTAACACGGTAAGAGTGAAGTCATTCTGTCATCTCCAAATGAGCATTTGCTAATCTGTGTATTTTGCCTCTCTCAGGAGATATTGTAACTCTGAGGGGGTGTGTGTCTCTCTATTGTGAAGCATTGAGGTTGGTTAGCTCAGTTGGTTGGATGGTTGGTTGTAATGCAGAGTAACGCCAACAGCATGGGTCATTTCCCACACTGGCCGAGTGTACTGTTACATCACATTACTTACAGTGTGGAAACAGGCCCTTCACCCCAACAAGTCCACACCGACCCGCCGAAGCGCAACCCACCCAGACCCATTCCCCTACATTTACCCCTTAACCTAACACTGTGGGCAATTTAGCATGGCCAATTCACCTAACCTGCACATTTTTGGACTGTGGGAGGAAACCGGAGCACCCGGAGGAAACCCACGCAGACATGGGAATTGAACCCAGGTCTCTAGCGCTTTGAGGCAGCAGTGCTAACCACTGTGCCACCATGCTGCCCACTGTAATTACCATACCGGGAGTCTCCTCAATCTCTCACCTTGCCTGAGGGATGGGTGACCCTCAGATAAAACCTCTCTAATAAGGGAACAGCCCCAGTGGGCTCAGCGTGAAGTGGTGGCAGCCTCCTGGATTGAAAGCACAGGCCGATGTGGCTCCTCCCATGATCAATGCGAGACTGACAGGCAGACGAGTTGCTAGGCCCAGGTACCTACATCAGTGGTTCCAAACCCCATATAGAGATAAGACTTTGACAATAAGATCTGGGCGCTTTTCTTATCTTTTGGCTTTCTTTTACTTTTTCTGTAGTTTTCTTTAAGATCCTGGTTTTGTTATCAAGATGGCACTGGAGAATGGCGATGTAGATTTTTCACGATACTCCTGTATTCCTATATGTGAAAACAGGTGAAATAAAATCTATTTCTAGTTCTAAGATGATGGCAACTTTATTTTGAATCAACACAACAGATTGGAGGCCGAGAGTGTCTTTTACTGTTTGTTAGTTTCCCATATGGTCACCATTCCCTTATTTGTGTTGAAGGGAAAACATGGATTTCAAATTGAGAAGCAAATCCAGATTTTGAAGACACAATTTCATCAATGATAGCTGATTATCAAAGCACCAGAATGTCAATAATCAGCAGATTTTTATTTTGAGAAAGTAAGATAGTATGATACTTGGTACTCAGCAAGGTCTCTTCTACTCGCTGGCACTTTCCATGAGCAGTAATTGAAATATTAAAACCTTCAATATGACATTAATGGGTTTTTCTCTATTGAACTGAATGCAAACCACATTAAAAGTCCCACGGTACTCTTCCAGATGTTTATTTCTGTAACGTTTCCAGAGTTGATGCTATCCAGCTGGAACTAAACCCAATCAGTGCTTGTCATCTGTAGAAAGACTCCTGTTTGTACTAAGTTTCAACATCCACCTACTGTTCCACTCCAACTAACCCTGCTCAGGCATAGAGAAAATAGAGAGCCTGAACTTCAATATGGCTCTCCAAAATATCCTATAATCACACCCTCTAGCTCTGGATGGATGTTTGCTCACTCGCTGAGCTGGAAGGTTTGTTTTCAGACGTTCCGTCACCATATTAGGTAACATCATCAGTGAGCCTCCAGATGAAGCACCGGTGATATGGCCTGCTTTCTATTTCTATTTAAGTTTTCTTGGGTTGGTGATGTCATTTCCTGTTCTTTTTCTCAGGGGGTGGTAAATGGGATCCAAGTCAGTGTGTTTGTTGATAGAGTTCTGGTTGGAATGCTATGCTTCTCGGAATTCTCATGCATGTCTCTGTTTGGCTTGTCCTAGGATGGATGTGTTGTTCCAGTCAAAGTGGTGTCCTCCCTCATCTGCATGTAAAGATACTAGTGAGAGAGGGTCATGTCTTTTTGTGGCTAGTTGATGTTCATGTATCCTGGTGGCTAGTTTTCTGCTGTAGTGTAGTGTTTGTTACAGTTCTCGCAAGGTATTTTGTAAATGACATTAGTTTTCCGTGGTGTCTGTATAGAGTCTTTCAAGTTTATTAGCTGCCGTTTAGTACGTTGGTGAGTTTGTGGGCTACCATGATGCCAAAAGGTTTGAGTAGTCTAGCAAACATTTCTGAGATGTCTTTGATGTAGGGGAGAGTGGCGAGGGTTTCTGAACATGTCTTGTCTGCTTGTTTGGGCTTGTTGTGGAGAAATCGGTAGACTGTGAATCGAGTGCCTGTTCTTTTTGAATTCACTATATAGGCACCTTAACAAACACTAAAAAAGCCATCTTAGTAAGAGGATTAAATTACAACTTCCAGGATACGGACAATAAATATTTCTTAGCAGCATTAGAAACAAAACTGAAAGACAACCAACTCACAGAAGAAATCCAGCAAACCATCAGACAGACAGTCGCACCGACAGAAAGCAGAAAAAAGGAAGGAAACACACTCAATACACAAGAAAGGAAAGCACTGGAAAAACTAAAAAAAGGCATTGTCAACATACCTGCAGACAAGGACTCCAGACAGTCATTTTAAATCAAAGAGACTACATTGAGAAAGTGAACGCACTACTTGCAGATACCAACACTTACCATCAAGTGGCGATAGACATGACCTCACACCTGGAGAACCGAGTCACAGCCCTACTCAAAAAACTTCAGAAATCTGGAGAAATAAATAAGACTGTCTTCTAAAAATTTAAACCAAACAGATCCAACACACCATGCTTCTATGGATTACCCAAAATTCACAAACCAGGAGCCCCCCTTAGACCCATAGTCTCACTACCTGGAACACTACCTTACAGATTGGCCAAGGAGCTAGACCAAAGACTAAGACATTTAGTAGAAGACTCAAGCCATTCCATCCACTCCACTCAAGAATTCCTGAAGACCATCAAAGACACCAAGATAGAAAAGGATGAAAAAATGGTCTCCTTTGACGTAACAGCCCTGTTCACATCCATCAATATCAACCTAGCCAAGGAAACACTGACTACACTATTAGAAGAACCAAACACCACCAACGTCATCAGCAAGGACAGTATTGTCAAGCTAGTGGACCTATGCCTTACCACCCACTTCACCTTCAACAACAAAACCTACAGACAAACCAACTGAATACCCATGGGATCTCCAATATCAGGATTCTTAGCAGAGGCCATAATGCAGAGACTTGAACAAACAGCTCTGCCAATCATCCAACCCAAACTCTGGGTCCGTTACATGGATGACACCTTTGTCATCACTAAACAAAACAAATTAGAGGAAACCTTCAAGACCATCAATAATCCCCTTACTGGCATAAAATTCATTAAAGAGGAGGAAAACAACAACAAACTGCCATTCCTAGATGTTGCAGTATAGCGAACAGCCAATGGGGAACTTCAAACTAGCGTCTACAGGAAAACTTCACAAATGGACCAAATACTGATCTACAGAAGTAATCATCCTAACACCCACAAACGAAGCTGCATTAGAACATTATTTCAATGAGCCACCATACACTAGGGCACAGAGGAACTACACAGAGCAGAGCAAAATCACCTACACAGGGTCTTCAAAAAGAACGGGTACCCAATGAACACGGTCCACCGATTTCTCAGCAAATAACCCAACAAGCAGACAAAACACATCCAGAACTCCTCGCCACTCTCACTCATCAAAGATATCTTGGAAATGGCTGCCAGATTACTCAGACCCCTTGGCATCTTGGTAGCCCACAAACTCACCAACATACTAAAACAGCAGCTAATGAACTTGGAAGACTCGATACAGACAACAAACAAAACTAATGTTATTACAACATACCGTTCAAGAACTGTAACTAACACTACATTGGACAAACAGGCAGAAAACTAGCCACAAGGATACATGAACATCAACTAGCCACAAAACGACATGACCCACTCTCAATAGTATCTTTACATGCAGATGAGGAAGGACACCACTTCAATTGACACAACACATCCACCCTAGGGCAAGCCAAATAGAGACATGTGTGAGAATTCCTAGAAGTATGGCATTCCAACCGGAACTCTATCAATAAACACAATTGACTTGGATCCCATTTACGACCCCCAAGAAAAGTAACAGAAAAGGGCATCACCACAGGAAATGACATCACCGCAGGAAATCTCATCACCAACCCAAGGAAACCTAAGCACATAAATAGAAAACAGGCTACAACAGTGCTTCATCGGGAGGCTCACTGATGATGTTACCTAGTATGGTGACGAAATGTCTGAAAATAAAACTTGCAGCTCAGCGAGCAAACCTATATCCAGAACCTCAACCTGAGCTACAAATCTTCTCAAAACTCACTAACACCCCCTAGCTGTTACTGAGCCCCAGAGACCTCAATGCTATTAGAATAATTAGATATTTCTTGCTACATCTCTGTGACGTGGATATCTGCATAAAGATTCTTGGAGGCAGTCAGTATCTTGGCCTGGCATAAGACTCATTTGCCCCTTCACTTAGCACTTTTTTATTTACAGATCTCACTACAAGTTACTGGTTCCCTAGCCTAGTGCCTTAGATAACTCTCTTCACAAACATATTCCTCACTTAAATTCTTCTTCTGCTCTGCTGATAATCAAAGTAACCTCCCCATCAATTACATCATAATTATTTGTAAATTCCATCACACCACAACACAGTCACTTTGCTCAGGGGATGGTTCGTGTTTACCTAATAATCTGATTAACTGTCAAAATCTCCAAAGTTCTTTTCTAGATGAGCAAGCGATTTATTTGTACTTTCAATTCAGAAAGCTGTGTTCACGATGAGGCTTCTTCTGCATTTGGGAGACCAAACACCGACTGGGTGATCTCCTTGTTACAAATCTCTGTTCAATCTGTTGGTGTAACCCTGAGCTTGCAGTCCCTTGCCTTGCTAATTCATTGACCCATCTTCACACTAACCTCCTGGTCATCCGTCTCCCACCTTGTTCGAAAGAAGTTCAAGGGAAGTTTGAGGAACAGCACGCTTTATCTTTTGAGGAAGTACTTTACAATACTTTAGTGCAAGAACATTATCTGGTTACCTGCACTCCTGTATTTTGATGGTACTGGTTCTGTTTTTCCCCTTAAAGTCTTCCGCTGAAACATCTGTTGGTCTTTACTTGTCTCGTTACATATCTATTGCACATCATCCCTATTGTCAGTGACTTCTCCTGTATTTCACCCAACTACAGGCCTTCCGTCTTGGTCCTAATTGCTTATCCCAATTCCTTCCCTGCCTCTGTTTGTGCTTAAAAGCTACTCCTTGTTCCAGTTCTGGGGAAAGACCTTCAACCTGAAAGATTAACTCAGTTTCTCTAGAGATTCCCCAAGTGGTTCCAGCATTTTCTGTTGCTTGTCCATACTTCAGTTGCTGAAGCCTTTATTCCAAGGTGATCAGTGTTGGCATGTTCTATCCAGTTGTCCTGAGATTTCTGGTTTGGATTCTCACACTGATGTTGAGGAGTGGGAAGGTGAGTGATCCACATGGGGTTGGTGATCTAGCCTCGTAACAAAGCTTTGTTGTAGCAGGAGGTTTTGACCTTGTGTGATTCTCTGTAAGATGGGGAAGCAGTGAATCAGCTTTCCTGTTCTACATCTCTCCCAGAGTTTTATTTTCATTGTCCACCCATTTTACTCAAATGAGCAAAGTTGATCTTACACCCTTTTTTCATTGGTCATGAATCTCATGGAGTATATATCAGTTAACTCACTTTCCCAGCCTCACATTACAAAATGAATATTAAAATGCCCTACTGGATTGTTCAAACTGCTTTGAAGGTAATTCTTTTTGCCATGCATTCACCTGTCTTTTTGTCATTGACAATCACTCACTAAAGAGTCAGATTGTTCATTGAGGAAGTTCTGTCTCATTGCTTACAGATTCTGTTGCTCCTTGTGCTACTGATGAGCCTGATCCTAAATCCACATCTCTCACCACATCAAGTGGCACGGTGGCTCAGTGGTTAGCACTGCTGCCTCACAGCACCAGGGACCTGGGTTTAATTCCAGCTTCGGGTGACTGTCTGTGTGGAGTTTGCACTTTCTCCCCGTGTCTGTGTGGGTTTCCTCCCACAATCCAAAGATGTGCAAGTCAGGTGGATTGGCCAACTAAATTGCTCATAGTATTAGATGCATTAATCAGGGGTAAATATAGGTAAAAACAATGACTGCAGATGCTGGAAACCAGGTTCTGGATTAGTGGTGCTAGAAGAGCACAGCAGTTCAGGCAGCATCTGAGGAGCAGCGAAATCGACGTTTTGGGCAAAAGCCCTTCATCAGGAATAAAGGCAGAGAGCCTGAAGCATGGAGAGATAAGCTAGAGGAAGGTGGGGATGGGGAGAAAGCAGCATAGAGTATAATAGGTGAGTGGGGGAGGGGCTAAAGGTGATAGGTCAGGGAGGAGGGTGGAGTGGACAGGTCATGGGGACAGTGCTGAGCTGGAAATTTGGAACTAGGGTGAGGTGGGGGAAGGGGAAATGAGGAAACTGTGTATAGGGTAGGGGAATGGATCTGGGTGGGTTACTCTTCGGAGGGTCGGTGTGGACTTGTTGGGCCAATGGGCCTGTTTCCACACTGTAAGGAATCTAATCTGGGAGGTGGAATTGGTCCTTGCCTTTGAGATCATTGGCATTCCTTTACTGTAATACCTCTTGCCGATGGGTGTTCTCAAAGAATTGCATCTCTTTACACAGGACCTTCCTCCAAGTTGGTTTCTTCTGAACAAGGGAGTCCCATTTGTTGACATCTTTATAACATTTCTTGAGGAAAAGCTTCAGGGAGTCTTTGAAGCTCTTCCTATGTTCTGTCCTTGTTTGAGGGCCTTCCTTGAGCTGGGTGAAGATAATTTGCTCTGGCAGTCGGAACTCAGGTTTCCCGGGCACTGAGCATCCTTCTGGACGGAACCAGGAGCCTTGCTGATAAGTTTGGTTTGAAAATGTGTAGAAACAAGGAGAATTCGATGGTTGAAGAAAGGAAACAGAAATTATTCTCAGCCTAATTTTTGACATGGCACTTGTGAACATCCCAAAGGGCATCGCAACTAATGAAGTAATTTTGAGGTGTGGTCATTGTTGTAGTGTGTGAAACTAACCCACCAAGTTTGTAGCACAAGTTCCGACAGACAGCAATGTGATAACAACCATGGCAAGTGCACCAGGAAGAACTCAAATAAAATCAAAATACTGCAGTTGCTGGAAATCTGAAACGAACACAATGGCTGGAGAAACTCAGCAGATTTCACAGCATCTGTGAGGCGAGAAACAGAGTTAATGTTTTGAGTCCAGTTACACTTCTTCAGAATGTCCCTTTCTCCACAGATGCTGCCCGACCTGCTGAGTTTCTCCAGCATTCTCTGTACCACAAAAAAACTTCATTGCTGTCTTTCACAATTATGTAATTGAATCATTTACATTCACCTCAGGGAATCCCTACAATGCGGAAGCAGGTCATTCAGCCCATCAAGTCCACATTGATCCTTGGAACAGTATCTAATCCAGACCCATTTCTCTACCCTATCACTGTATTTTTCACATGGCCAAACCCCCCTAACCTGCACATCTTCGGACTGTGGGAGGAAACCGGAGCACCCTGAGGAAACCCATGCAGACACGGGGAGAATGTGCAAACTCCACACAGACAGTCACCCAAGGCAGGAATTGAACCTGGGTCTCTGGCACTGTGAGCCACCTTGCCACTCACTTGAGAGGTTGGACAAAGCCTCATTTGTGATTTCAGTCTCGGGTGACTGAATGTATGGAGTCTATATAGTCTCCCTGTGTCTGTGTGGGTTTCCTCTGGGTGCTCCGGTATCCTCCTACAGTCCAAAGATGTGCAGGTTAGGTGGATTGGCTAGGGGAAATTGTCCCATAATACCCAGGGACATGCCAGCTAGTGAGTTAGCCATGGAAAATGCAGGGGATAGAGTGGGGGGTGTGGGTTTCAGTGAGATGCTCTCTGGAGGGCCAGTGTGGACCCAATGGGTTGAGTGGCCTGTTTCCCCGCTGTAGGGATTCTGTGATTGGTTCTATGATTTAATGCCTCCTCCAAAAGCTGGCACCTATGACGTTGCAATATTCCCTCAGCTTGGAACTTGTGAGGATAGATTGTGTCCTCGAGCACATCAATCCCTTGTCTGAACCCCTGCCACTTAACCCCCTGCACTTGTCTAATAAAAAAATGGGTGGCACGGTGGCACAGTGGTTAGCACTGCTGCCTCACAGCACCAGGGTCCCAGGTTCTATTCCAGCCTCGGGCGACTGACTGTGTGGAGTTTGCACGTTCTCCCCGTGTCTGCGTGGGTTTCCTCCGGGTGCTCCTGTTTCCTCCCACAATCCAAAGATGTGCGGGTCAGGTGAATTGGTTGTACTAAGTTGCCCATAGTGCTCGGTGCACTAGTCAGAGGGAAATGGGTCTGGGTGGGTTACTCTTCGGAGGGTCGGTGTGGACTGGTTGGGCTGAAGAACCTGTTTCCACACTGTAGGGAATCTAATCTAATGAGGCTTCCATTTGCTCTTCATCTCTCTCTGTCCCTCTCCGGAATGAAGGGTTGTACAGGAAACAGGGATTTGTGATTGGGAGGGTTGGAGAGGTAGAGGGGGTGGGGGTGTGCAGCTGGCTGGAATTGCCACATGAGGGTGAGGGTCAAGCTACCACTGGGACTGAAGCCAGAGGATTGGGATAGCACCAGGGACGTGGACTGTGCAATCCTTTGGCGATGGCAGCTTAGAAACTAGGTCAGGTTCATTGCCTCTCAGCTCAAGTGTGCCAGAACACAACTATTAATATTCCAGTCAGACACATCTGTTTGAAATGAAATGCCTGATTTGTGAATAATGTTGCTTTCATTTGACATGACTCAATGATGTAATTACAGGGAGTTGCTGGAATAATTACGATCCACAATAATTTTTTTAAAAATCTATTACTCAACATCCAAGATAATTATGAAAAGATTCCAAATTATTTTGTACTTAAAAATACTTGCTGCATACAGTCTCTTGTTGGGATACTTTTCTTTGAAATAGCAGATTAGCAACAAAAAAACTTTCATTTTCCTTTAATATAATAAAAGATCTCAACACAGAAATTCCTAAATAAAATCTGACACAGAGACACATAAAGAGAGATTAGGACAAATGGGAAGGCATTGACAGAGCAGAATTGCTGTCAGACTAATAATTCAGAGATCTAAATAATGTTCTGGGGTCCTGGGTAAAATCTGCAATTAAAACCCTAATGATAACTATTCTCAATTGTTGTAAAAACCCACCTGGTTCACTCATGTCCTTTCGGAGAGGACATCTGTCATCCTTACCTGGTCTGGCCAAACGTGGCTCTGAAATAGCCAAGCTAGCCACTCAGTTGCAGCCACTCTGGGTGGCACGGTGGCACGGTGGCACAGTGGTTAGCACTGCTGCCTCACAGCGCCGGAGACCCGGGTTCAATTCCTGCCTCGGGCGCCTGTCTGTGTGGAGTTTGCACATTCTCCCCGTGTCTGCGTGGGTTTCCTCCGGGTGCTCCGGTTTCCTCCCACAGTCACAAAGATGGTCAGGTCATGCTAAATTGCCCGTAGTGTTAGGTGAGGGATAAATGTAATGGTATGGGTGGGTTGCGCTTCGGCGGGTCGGTGTGGACTTGTTGGGCCGAAGGGCCTGTTTCCACACTGTAATCTAATCTAATCTAAAGCTGCTACAAACCCTCAAAATAGGAATGGGACCTACAGGTTAACCTGGAACTGGAAGGCAGCAACTGTAAACATAGCCCTGTCGACTGAATGTCCTTTGTTCCAAATTCTGGGGAGAAATGACAAAACTGTCTCATAGACTAATCAAGAAATAACCTGACAGATTGTACCGAGGGAATCATACCTCACGGACAATGACCCAGACACCGCCATCACCAACCTTGGGTATGTCCTGTCCCACCGGCAGAAATCTGCCCCCTTCTTTGTCATCACCATCTGGAGGAAGCACTGAGGGTGGCAAGAGCGCTGATGTACTCTGAGTTGGGGTTTCAATGTCCACCACCAAGAGTGACTCGGCAGCAGTACTACTGATAGAGCTGGTCGGGTCCTAAAGGACGTAGCTGCTAGACTGGGTCTGAGGCAGGTGGTGAGGGAACCAACAAGAGGGAAAAACATACCTGACCTCCTCCTTACCAATCTGCTGTCTGCAGATGCATCTGTCCATAGCAGTATTGGCAGCAGTGACCATGCTCAATTCTTGAGGAGATAAGGTCTCATCTTCATATTAAGAATATCCTCCATCGTATTGTGTGATACTATCATTGTGCTAAATGGGACAGATTTCAAACAGATCTAGCAACTCATGACCATGTATCCATGAGGTGCTGAGGGCCATCAACAGCAGCAGAACTGTAATCCAGAACTGGACAATCTGTAACCTCATGGCCCGGCAATCCCCCACTTAACCATTACCATCAAACCAGGGGATCAACCTGGGTTCAATGGAAAGTGCAGGAGGACATGCCAGGAGCAGCACCAGGCAAACCTGAAGATGAGGTGTCAAGCTGGGGAAGCCACCAAACAAGACTACTTGTCAAACAATATAAACAGCAAGTGATTGACAGAGCTAAGTGATCCCACAACCAAAGGATTAGATCTAATCTCTGCAGCCCAGCCACATCCAGTCATGAATGTTGGTGGAAACTTAAACAACTCACTGGAGGAGGAGGAGGCTGTACAAATATCCCATCCTTAATGATGGAACAGCCCGGCACATCATTACAAAGACAAGGCTGAAGCAATTACAATAATCTTCAGCCAGGAATGCCGAATGGATGATCCATCTCAGTGGATCTCCTCCAGTGATCCCCAGCATCACAGATATCAGTCTTCAGCCAATTCGATTCATTCCATGCAATATCAGAAAACAGCTGACAGCACTGGATATTGCAAAGACTCAGGATCCTGACAATGTTCCACCAATAGTACTGAAGACTTGTGCTCCAGAACTTGCGACTCCCTTAGCCAAGCATTTCCAGTACAGTTACAATGCTGACATCGACCTGATAATGTGGAAAATTGACCAAGTATGTCCTGGACATAAAAACTAGAGCAAGTCCAATCCAGCTAGTTACTGCCCCATCAGTCTACTCTTGATCATCAGTAAAATGATGGAAAGTGTCGTCAATAGGGCTATCAAGCAGCTCCTGCTCAGTGATGCCCAGTTTGGGTTCCCCCAGGGCCACTCAGCTCCTGACCTCATTACAGCCTTGGTTCAAACATGGACAAAAGAGCTGAATTCCAGAGGGGAGTGACATCAAAGCTGAGTTTGACCAAGCGTGGCATCAAGGAGACCCAGCAATATGCAAGTTAATGGGAATGGGGGGCAAACTCTCTGCTGGCACATATGCAGATAGTTGTGGCTGTTGGAGATCTGACATCTCCAGGACATCTCTGCAGGAGTTCCTCAGGGTAGTTTTCCGGGCCCAAGCATCTTCAGCTGCTTCATCAATGACCTTCCCTCCATTGTAATTTGCGGTGGGGGAGGGGGAGGGGGGGCGGGAAGGAATAGTCACTGACGATTATGCAACATGTGGCACCATTCACAGCTCATCAGAAAATGAAGCAGCCCTGTGTACAAATACAACAAGATCTGGACAATATTCAGACTCATCTCCTCCCGGCAATTGGAGGCAGCAGCAAGGACATCCTCCCGGCATTTGGGGACAGTAGTAACGGTAAAGCTCCTCCAACGGCCCGAGGTGGCTGCAGTGTTAGTAGCAGCAAGAACATTGCTCCTCCCAGCGATTGATGGAGACTTGCAGGTTTATTGAGACATCAGGCCATGGCTAGGCTTCGGTACTTGCATCGGTGGTTCCTTTATGGAGATGACTTCAAGATCTGGACATTTCTTTTATTTCTGCTGTAGTCTTTTTCAAATTCTGGTTTTGTAACCAAAATGGTGCCCGAGATTGGCGACATTATACACTCTTCACAGTACTCATGTGTTCCTATACTCGAATACACATTACAATAAAATCTGATTCCAATTCCAATTTCAATAGCAACATAGTTCAATAGGCTTAGAATTAGAGCTATGCAATCATTTTGGAATGTTATAGGGCTGCAGGAGATTACCAAGATCAGGAACAGTGAGGCCATGGAGGAACTGGAAATGAAGAATAATAAATTTTAAACTTAGATATTGCTAACTCAGTGAGCACACACTGAGTTAGCAATACCAAAGGTTATTAAATGACTGTCTACAACAGTGTATATGATGGAACTAACCACAAATATTGCCCATCTTCAGGGAAAATGGATTGGGTAAGGTGTACTTGAAAGAATCGCTGGATCCATTTGGTGAGGCTTGAGGCCTGTCAAGACCCCATTGATACTTACTTCCATCAACTGGAGAGCAACATGACCACACACACTCCCTCCCACTCCACACTGAGATACTTGTATTCTAAAGCCTGAACTTCTTGGTTTTGGAGGTAGCTTCTGGAATCCCTGTTAGGCCATACATGTGCTTAGCTTCCCTGAGTCTCACTGGTGCTTGGCACATCATTTGAATAGTAATGGTGTGAGGGGATATGGGGAAAAGGCAGGAGATTGGCACTGGGTAATTGAACCAGCGCAGGCACATTGGGCTGAATGACCTCCTTCTGTGTTAGCACAAGTCTGTGATTCTGTAATCCACCCAGACCTACCTTGCAGAATGAGCCAGCCACCACTCTGGTTGGGCGTCTGGAGATGTTCCGCCCTTGCTCTCCCACCAACATGTCCAATATTACACCTTCCTGCACCACAATTTACTGGGTCATTTTTGTACAGGTACCACTGACCAAGTTAAAAGCAGATCCATCAAGTGCTTTAGCCTTCAAAAGATTCTGCCCTGTGGACTGTGGGAGTCCAAGTATGTGGGGTTCCTCCAGTTTCTGCACAAGAAGACTGTGGTGAATAAGAAAAGAGGTAACAGGCGATATCAGCAGGGGAAGTGCTGTGTTCAATGCCTCAGTAGTTATATTGGGATCTCAATTGTTTCCAACTTACACAAATTACTTGAATTCAGAGATTCAATGAAATTGATCAGATTTGTAGATAGTACTAAAATAAAGTGGGTTGCTGACTCTGAAAACCACAAATGTGTTCTACAAAATGCCTAAGTAGGCAGATCAATGACAGATGATATATAATACAGACTTGGGTAACACACAGCTTGCAAAAAGAATAGGGTGCCCTATGTTCAGTGTTTTTTGTAAATCATGTCAAGGCAGCTACGATGAAATTGAAAGAGTCCCAGGGGTTTTGGTGGACTAAATGCACAATGTAACAACTCTCCACTCTCCTCCATCCCTACCTGGTTTGTCCTGAATATTAATAACAGATCAAGGTAAGGCATATTGGAAAGAAGATGTTCACAGGCTGGTTGCCTTTCATGTCCTTGATTTTCCTTGCCCTCTTCAATGGTTATGACAAATTAAAAGAGAATTTTCTCTCAGTAATTTATTTCAAGTTTGAATATTGAAGGTAAGAACAGTTATTAAGGTGCAATGAAGTGACACAAATTCATACTGAGAGCTATACAGAACAATTAAAGTTGGGTTTCAGCAAAGATTGAATAACAAATTATTTTCTGGAATGGACTATAATCTTCCCATTTCAACAATTTTTGAAACAAAATAGAAACTCTGTTTTATGATTTGTAGTTTGTGCATTTTATATTAGCTACCAGAATCAGTGATGCTCAGTCTGTAAGAATATCCGTCATCTTAATAAAATACAAGCACCAGAATAACATTATGATGTCGAAGCATCACCAGCACTTAACCTTAGATTTAGGGATAATTCATTGTGGAACTAGAATTGCTATTTATTCAGGGTTAGAGTTACTCTATGTGCAGCTGTACAGAGTTACTATTTATTCAGCCAGATAAGTGTAACACAATGTGAATCAACACACTGTTCCATACTTACTTGTTAATTGTTGAGATATAGGATAGTCTTTCTTGCACATCAGTCACTGAAGGCATTAGGGATTCCACCAAAGAGTCTTGTAAAAATGTCCCTGCCTCTGACACAGAAGGTCTGGGTTCAAGTCCCACTTGCCTCAGAAGTGTGATATAGCATGTTCATCCAGGTTGATAATAAAATTAAAGAAGGATCTCCATACATAATGGGACTGGAATTAGATTTAGGCCAGATCAGACAGAGATAGCAGGTTCCTTTCAATGACAGACATTGGTGAATCAGTGAGACTTTATAACAATCCGTTCGCTTCCATCATCATATTTTTCATGATAATCATGAGATGACTTGACTTTATTGAGTTTGATTTTACAACACGATGTCAGTGCTAAAAGGATTAAATTAGAAGGTCAGGTATAAATGCAGTGCATTACAGGAGTGAGCTACTCTCACTGGGACTGTGTCATACTGCTCTCTCAATATTCCAAATCACTGGGACTGTGTCATACTGGTCTGTTGATGTTCCTTCTCACTGGGACTGTGTCATACTGGTCGGTTGATGTTCCTTCTCACTGGGATGGTGTCATACTGCTCTCTCAATATTCCATATCACTGGGACTGTGTTATACTGGTCGGTTGATGTTCCTTCTCACTGGCACAGTGTCATACTGGTCTATTGATGTTTCTTCTCACTGGGACGTTGTCATACTGGTCTGTTGATGTTCCTTCTCATTGGGACTGTGTCATACTGGTCTGTTGATGTTCCTTCTCACTGGGACTGTGTCATGCTGGTCTGTTGATGTTCCTTCTCACTGGGACAGTGTCATGCTGGTCTATTGATGTTCCTTCTCACTGGGACGGTGTCATACTGGTCTGTTGATATTCCTTCTCACTGGGACTGTGTCATGCTGGTCTGTTGATATTCCTTCTCACTGGGACTGTGTCATGCTGGTCTGTTGATGTTCCTTCTCACTGGGACCAGGTCAAACTGGTCTCTCAGTATTCCCTCTCACTGGTGTCTCTCTGAAGATGCTGTCAGGAATCTGCTGAGTTTCTCCCATGCTCTCAGCGTTTGTTAATTCCAGCGCTCTGAGTAGCTGCTGGCTATGGCTGTATTGGACTGTTCATGATCTTAATGCAACACTCACTTCATCACCAGGGCTGCCTGCTACATTGAGCCTCCCTCAATTGTTGCTTAAGTCCTCATTACTTGAATAAATAGTAACTCTCTACAGTTGCTTGGCAAGTAATTCTAACCCTGAATAAATAACAACTCTGCACATTTATGCATTGAGTAACTCTTATCCTGAGTAAATTGCAACTTTAGTAATGCTAGCAGTGAGTTCTCCTTATATCTGAGGTTAAGTGCTGGTGATGCTCAGACATCACAATGTCATTCTGGAACTTATATTTTGTTAAAACGACTGATATTCTTACAGAAGGAGCACCTCTAATTCCCATAGCTAATATTAAATTCACAAACATCAAATAATAAAGGGGCATTTATGTTTTGTTTCAAAAATTATTGAAACAGGAAGGTTATATTTCATTCCAGTAACTAGCTTGTTATTTAATCTTTGCTGAAACTCAACCTTAATTGTTTTTTGTCTATTCACCTCAAGACTTGACTATTCTAATACACTCTTGGCGTATCTTGCTTAGATCTATACTCCAGAAAATGAAGGTCATCCAAAACTTTACAGCCTGCATCCTAAGTCACATTAAGACCCATTCACCAGGAAGCCCCATGCTCCCTAACCTACACTGGGTCTTGGTTAAGCAACAATTCCATTTAAAAATTTTCATGCATCATCTCAAATCCCTCCTTATCTCACCCCTTCCTGTCAGACCTTCAAGTTGTTTACACTCCTCCAATTCTGGCCTCTGGGCCAACACCACTTTTACTTGTTCTACCAAAGATCCTGCAATCAGAGTTTAGGGAATTAGATAGAAAATTGTAAAGCAGGATTTCAAGAGAAATTATTTTTGGATTACTCTAGGTTCCACCCAGTAGTGAGTTTAGGAATAGAAAGATAGGGCAGATGAATGTGTGACTGAAGAGACGGTGCAGGAAAGAGAGCTTTAGATTTCTGAGCCATTTCGAGAGTCATAGAGTCATCCAGCTTGGAAACAGACCCTTCGGTCCAAACTTCAGCCTCCTCCAATGCCACTCCCTAACCACCCTGGAGGAAGAATGCCTCATCTTCTGCCTCGGGACTCTCCGACCACACAAGATCAATGTGGATTTCACCAGTTTCCTCATTTCTCCTTTCGCCGCCTTATCTCTGTTCCAATTCTCCAACTCAGCACCACTCTCTTGACCTGTCCATCTTCCTTCCCACCTATCCGCTTCACTCTGACCTAGTATCATTACTCCCACCTTCATCTATCTATTGCACTCTCAGCTACCTTAACCGCCCCCCCCCCCCCCCCCCCCCCCCCCCCACACACACACACACACACACACACACTTTTCTCACCATCTCTTTGGCTCACAGCCTCATTCTTGATAAAGGGTTAATGCCCGAAACGTCAATTCTCCTGCTCCTTGGATGCTGCCTGACCTGCTGCGCTTTTCCAGCACCACACCCTCAAGCCTTTGGTCCAACCAGTCCATGCCAATGGTGATCCCAAACAAAACTAGTCCCACCTGCTCCTGGCCCATATTCCTCCATACATTTCTTATTCATGTACTTACCTAAATTTTTTAAAAATGTTATAATTGTGCCCATGTCCACCACTTCCTCTGGAAGTTCATTCCAGACACAAACCACTTTCTGTGTAAAAGAATTGCCCGTCATATCTTTTTAAAATCTTTCTCCTCTCACCTTAATAATATGCCACCTTGTTTTGAATTTGCCCACCCTAGTGAAATGACACCTGTCATTCAATTTATTTATACCAGTGAAAACCCCCAGCCTATCCAGCCTGTCCTCATAACTCAAACCCTCCATTCCCAGCAATCCCTTCTGAACTCTCTTGAGTGTAAGAAGATCCTTCCCATAATTGGATGACCAAAAGTGGACACAGTACTCCCAAGGATGCCTCACTAATGTCCTGTACAAACTCAACATAACATACCAATTCCTATACTCAAAGGTCTGAGCAATTAAGGTAAGCCTGCTAAAAGCCTGCTAAATCTATATGTGATGCAAATGTCAAGGAATTATATAAATGAACCCCTCGGTCTTTCTGTTTTATAACAGTGCCCAAGGTCTTTTTTGGGAATGGTGTGATGGATTGGATGGATTACATCTGAACAGAAACAGTATAGCATCCTCGTGGGAAGGCTTACAAATGCTGTTGGCATGGAGTTTGGGTCACTGCACTATAGGAGGATTGTGACTGCCCTCAAGAGAAGAAATTTACCAGGAGGCAGGAGGGTTGGAGCTGTGAGGAAAGCTTGCATTGATTACAGTAGGCTTTCCTAGATCAACGAAGGCTGAGAGACGACTTGTTAGAGGTGTATAAGATCATAAGAGACAAAGATAGGAAAGCTGGCTTTTCATCAGTAGAGGGGCTAATAGCCAGGGAGCACAGATTTAAGGTAAGAGGTAGAAAGGCTAAAAGGAATGTCGAGGGAAATTTTTAATAAGCAGTATTGAGATGTTCACTTGTGTTGCCATAGTATCCAGGACCATGTGCCAAATGCTGGAAGGTGGATTGATACAATCAGATATTTGTTGACCATCATGGACACAATGGGTGTTGGCATCCTTCTGTGCTGTATATGTCTATGGGTCTACAATTGGTTGCCTGCATTCAATGACTGAGGCCCTGAGCTCTGGAAGTTTCTCCATAAACCTCTCCGGCTCTATCCCCTTCTTTAAGGTTACTCCTTAACGCTGACCTTTTCAACCAAGCATTGGTCATCTATGCTAATATCTTTTGCTGATGTTTAATAGGTTAGCAGCCCTACATAAATGCAAGGTGTTACTGATTAAATTGAGGCATTTAAGGTGATTAAGGAATTTGATAAGGAATAAGTAGATGAATAAGAAACATTTTTTGACAGAGGAGTCAGATTAAGGAGGCATAATCTTAAAAGTAATGCCAGGCCATTCATGGATGGTATCAGCACCTCTGTCCCCCAAAACTAACTAAATCTGGGGGTTATTTTGGTTAGGGAATAATATGAAAGATTACAGACCAAGACTGGAAAATGGAGCTAATATTTAAATCAGATTAATTGAATGATTGTGAAATAACTTCACACAGGCTGGTATCCTGTCACCAAGTCACTGTTTGTTTACATCTGCCCAGTACACAGGCTCTGACCAGCCAGCTCAGAGCCAGTCCCTAGATTGAGGAGACCCTCTGAATCTCCTGTCTATATTGTCAGTCAGGGTTCCCTAATTGGCCCCAGGTCAACAACTCCAATCAAGGATCTCATCGTCAATGAGACTCACCTAGCCATGGTTCCAATCACGACTGATAGAGACATATTGGAGGGGCTGAATAGCCTGCTTATGTTCTATATTCCTTATTATCCTTCTTTCCACAGATATAACTGCACTGTGTTGGATTTATCATTGCCTTCTGCCTCACTGAAGTTGAATTTTACACTTAAATGTCTGATCGGTTTTCGTTGTAGCCACAGCATTAACAATGCATGTCATTATTCACAGACAAATCAGGCAACAAGTTCAAGCAAAGATGACAAATGCATGAGGTGCAAATCTCCATAACTTGCTGATCGATTTATAATGCTTCTCACAAGCAGCATCTCAATCACCTAGTTTTTTTTTATTAAAAGGAAAAGTTGCAATAAGTTGACAAATGATGACATAAGGAGATTGTGATCTGGGATCTCAGGCTGCATTTAATGAGTTAGATACTCAGTGACTTTCAGGGATTATTAAAAGTTGATTCACAGCTAACTTTCGAAAAGATCAATTCCACCGTTGGATTTCGTTTTAAGCTGAGAGTTGTAGAATCGCAATCAAGAGACAGCTTAGTCACCCACACAAACCACAGCTCTGGCTCTTTATATCTTTTTATATAAAAAGAATTTTAAGAAATTTCACTACTGCTGAAATTTTTTCAGGAAGCTTGATGAATCATTACTGGTGTCTCCACACACCATTCAACCTGACTGTTATATCTTTTGGTTTCAATACAGGTTTTCAATGAGATTAAGCTCTGCTGCCTTTCCTCAGTTCAGCCATAATGGATCAAAACAAGCTAGAATTGTAATCATATTAAAAATGTGTGTAGGAAGACTCTCGTGTTGCAGGGTAGTGTCCCTACTTCTGAGCCAGGAAGCTTGAGTTCAAGTCCACCTGCTCCAAAGGTGTGTAATAACATGTCTTTGGACAGGTTCATCAGGAAAATATTTAGATTAGATTACTTACAGCGTGTGGAAACAGGCCCTTCGGCCCAACAAGTCCACACCGCCCCGCCGAAGCATACCCACCCATACCCCTACATCTACATCGACATCGACCCCTTACCTAACACTATGGGCAATTTAGCATGGCCAATTCACCTGACCTGCACATCTTTGGACTGTGGGAGGAAACCGAAGCACACCCACGCAGACACGGGGAGAACGTGCAAACTCCACACAGTCAGTCGCCTGAGGCGGGAATTGAACCCGGGTCTCCGGCGCTGTGAGGCAGCAGTGCTAACCACTGTGCCACCGTGCCACCCACTATATACCCACTAATATGAGTGTAATTATTAACATACAGATTGGAAAGCAAGTTCAAATGAAGAAGGCATGGGGCAAAAGTTGAAACTCTCCAGAATTTGCTCATCGATTTATACTGCTTCACACAAATCTCAACCTTGGCTTTCCTTTGTTTAAGAGGGATTTGCTGGATTTATGTACTAATTGTGCATTAACTCCCCCGCAGAAAGTTAAGCCTAATAGTTAACTGTGTAATTGCCCATTTAATGCTGTGTCCATTGCCTCTAATTAATCCCTCTAGACCAGGATGTGAAGGATTTATTGTGGAATCTCAGTTCTTCAAGTAGTAAATTGTTCATAGAGATTTTACAAAGGCCAAGTTTTAAAATTTTCTCTTCTACATAAGAATATAATACAAATATAAGAGCTAGGAGCAGGAATAGGCCATCTGGCCCATCAAGCCTGCTCTCCCATTCAATAACATCATGGCTGATCTTTTCATGGGCTCAGCTTCACTTACCCGCCCACTCACCATAACCCCTAATTCCTTTACTGTTCAAAAATCTATCTATCTTTGCCTTAAAAACATTCAATGAGGTAACCTCAACTATGTCACTGGGCAGGGAATTCCACAGATTCACAATCCTTTGGTGAAGAAATTCCTCCCCAACTCAATCATTTCTCACTTTTCTCTCAATTTCTCTTTTCTCTCCCTCTCTCTATCAGATTGATATAACTAACACTGCAGCAGTGTACACGATAAGGGACCCTTGTCCTCCTTGCCCACCTGAGGGAACTAGACATTTGTTTACTTGGAAGCATCTGAAACCACAAATGAAACTGAGAGAATGAGGAGCCCATGATGTTAAAGTTGAAAATGTTACACTCAGAAAGTCGCATTTCAATCATCTGTGAGGAAGAAACCCTGCCCCACGATTGTATCTGTGGGCCATTCAATCCCTGAACCCTCTCTCATCATTCAATCAGTTCATAGTTTAACTCCACTGTAGGGCTGTATCAACTATATCTATTTCTTTATCTCTCTCTGCCTCATGTTAACTTCCCCTCTATCCCCCTTTCCTCCAGTGCTGATGTACGAACCTGTGTCAGAGCTGATGGTATTGTTTGTGGGATGTGGTTGCCACTGGCATGAATGATATTTATTGCTATTTCTGTTTTAATGGGGGAGGTGGTGTTGAGCTGCCATCTTAGACTTCAGCTATCCATCTGATGCACCATCCTCCCAGGGTAGCACATAGCAAAAGCTTCAGTTTTCCTTTGTTCAAAAGTCAAAATTTGTTAGTAAGTAATGGCACACCCACAAGGGCATCAGAAATATCAACTAAGCTGCAAGTAAATAGTTCCCAGACATTATGAGTCTCAATGCTATTAACCAGCTCTGCAGCAAAGTGCCTTTTAATATACTTTGACCTCAGCTGATATCAAATTTTACATGAACATAGTACAGAACAGTTAGTCAATAGTTTAAAAATCCGCTGTGATATGAAACCATCCATGGGGCATTGATGCTCTGTTTGATCCTTAATGCATTTCCACAGCCTCAGGGGATCTGACAAACAGCTTTTAGATAAGATCGCTTCATCAGTAAATCACTGACTAGAATTGCCATCCTGCACCACAAAACTGTCAATCACAGAGCTCTGCAGATAGACATCACAGCCAAGCTGTCAGTAAAACAGTTATAACAGAACCAGCTCACAAAAACCTGCAAGAAGCTCATAGCTCACGGCTGGCCAAATGGGTTCATGGTCAAGGTGGGGAGGTTGTCTGGTATGGTTGACACTTCCTAATTAGGTTGTGACCCCCATCACTAATTCTAATGACACTCCACTGGGGAATGGCACGAGACCATCAATCTGGAACATTCTGGCTGATGCTCTGGGGATATGGGTTCCAAAGCCATTGTGACAGATAGCAAAATTTGAATGCACATATAAGTCTGGAAGGAGAAAAACTCCTTTACTTTTGACCATATAAGCACTGTTCACTGATCTGGTTCATCAATGTACTTTCAGGAAGGGGCACCTGGAGTGGTCCAAGGTTCCTTCTCTCCCAGTCACTGTTGGTGAAGATGGAGTGATGGATTGTGGGTCCATGTCTACATGGCACACACTGAGGCTGCTAGACATCTGTCTCCATGACAACTGCCAACCTGTCCTCAGGGGCAGACACACACTCTCCTCCCAGAGGTGGCTCAGGGCAGGTGGTGTTGGTGAATTCCTCCAACTTTCTGATCAGTTTCCCAACAATTCTGCCCGCTGGACCCCATGTCCGTTTGTGCATTTGAATGAAATGATTAGCGGCCAGTGCCATGGGTTCCTCTCCTGCTCGGGGCTGAGTGGGCGCCTGGTCTCCCAGAGTCCTTCAAGTGCCAGCGGCTTGAGGCATCTCTTCATCGACCAGTTGTGGAGACGTGGCAGCGATGTGCTCGCCAGACAGTGCTGCCATCTGTATTGTGACTAAAACACGCAGCAAGGTGTCAGGATCTGAGCTGGGGAGGGGCAGGAGGCTGCAGCCTTGCCTGAGCCTCCCCTGAGGGATCTGCAGCTTCTTCCTCAGAGATGGAGGAGGGGCATGGTGTTCCTGAGGGGCAGCTCTCTTCATGTGGTGACTGTGAAGATGCCACAGGCAAGTGGAGGAGACACAGGAGGGACTGCGTTGGGAATAAGCGGAGGAATTTGGTGGCAATAATGGGAGATCAGCGCAGTAATAGAGAATGCTTGGTACTTGGTTACTGAGGCATAGTGGTATTGGCATATCCTCACAAACTGTCTTGGTCCTCACCAGCCAGCACCTAGACTCTCTTGACACAAAGGGTGAGGAGTTAAGTGTCAGGCATCTCAACACTGGTGCTAGTTCTCTCTGTCTGACAGTGAGCTATTTTCTCCTGGAATGAGAGAAAGAGGGTGAGTTGAATGAGATAAAGTGGGTGGTGTCAGTGTCGATGAGGTTGGTGAAAGGTGATGCCCGAGTCAGTGAGTAGGCAGGGAGAGTGGGCAAGAGGGTTGGGTTGGGTGAGACCAAGTGAAGGAAGGTGTGGCAGGTGATACTGAGACTGGTAGAGCATGAGCCTTGGTGGGAGATGTGTGATGAAGCAGAGATAGAGAGTGTGAGGGATTGCAGAGATGTCTGTGGCACTTATCCGGGTGCAGTCAACGTCTTGCTGCATTGATGCCCATTTCTCCATATCACTGAGATCTCACTGAGCCAGGCCAACAGAGCCTGGTCTTATGGCCTCCTTTGGCAGTCTTAGTTTAGCTTAGATTAGATTAGATTACGTACAGTGTGTAAAAAGTCATCACTAGTAGCCGTCCTCCACACCTCTCTGTCCACAAGCACCTCCAGATCCCTGGCCTCAAAGAGGACATCAATTTACCCCGTTCTGCCATGACCATGGTGTATAATATGACCCATACCGGGCACTGGCAGCACTTGACCAGCTACACAGCTGCCTTTTAAACGTGGATCCAGTGTCAGGGAGCTTGGGAGAACTGGACAGTGCTGAGTATGTTTGTCTACAGCAAATGGGAGAACACAACGAGTGCACAGTCACAAGGGCATGGTGTAAAGGTAATGGGGCAGGTTTGGGATCTTAGTGCAAGAAAACTGTCCCCTGCTTTTCGTCATTTATATGAATGGTTTGGATGCAAACATAGGAGGTATAGTTAGTAAGTTTGCAGATGACACCAAAATTGGAGGTGTAGTGGACAGCAAAGATTACCTCAGGGTACAATGGGATCTTAATCAGATGGGCCAATGGACTGAGGAGTGGCAGATGGAGTTTAATTTAGATAAATGTGAGGTGTTGCAAATCAGGACGGGACCCATACGGTTAATGGTAAGGTTGTGGGGAGTGTTGCTGAATAAAGAGACCTTGGAGTGCAGGTTTATAGCTCTTTGAAAGTGGAGTCACAGGTGGATAGGATAGATTGGTATGCTATCCTTTATTGATCAGAGCATTGAATATAGGAGTTGGGAGGACATGTTGCAGCTGTACAGGACATTGGTTAGGCCACTGTTGGAATACGGCATTCAATTTTGTTCTCCTTCCTATCGGAAGGATGTTGTGAAACGTGGAAGGGTTCAGAAAAGATTTAAAATGATGTTGCCAGGGTTAGAGGGTTTGAGCTACAGGGAGAGGCTGAATAAACTGGGGCTGTTTTCTCTGCAGTGTCCGAGGCTGAGGGGTGACCCTACAGAGATTGAGAAAATAATGAGGGGCATGGATAGGTCTTTTTCCAGGGGGTGTGTAGTCCAAACCTAGGGGTCATAGATTTGAGATGAGTGGGGAAATATTTAAAAGGGACCTAACGGGCAACTTTTATCACACAGAGGGTAGTACCTGTATGGAATGAACTGCTTGAAGAAGTGGTGGAGACTGTTAAAATTACAACATTTAAAAGGTTACTGGATGGGTATATGAATAGGAAGGGTTTGGTGGGATATGGGCCAATGCTGGCAAATGGGACTGGATTTATTTTGGATATCTGGTCGGCATGGATGAATTGGACTGAAGGTTCTGTTTCTGTGCTGTATATCTCTATAACTTGAATACTCTAAAATGCAGTGCAGGGAGAAAAACCTTCTGTGAAACTCCCCAAAACTAACACTTAGCCGATTTAGATGTAAGTTTGCTCACTGACCTGGAAGGCTTGTTTGCAGACGTTTCGTCACCATACTCGGTCACATCATCAGTGAGGTCGCGGTGAAGCACTGGTGGTATGGTCTGTTTTTTACTTATGTGTTTAGGTTTCCTTGGGTGGGCGACGTCATTTCCTGTGGTGACCTTTTCTGTGGTGAAGTAATTTCCTGTTCTGTTTTTCAGGGGGTGGAAAATGGGATCCAAGTCAATGTGTTTATTGATAGAGTACTGGTTGGAATGCCAAGCTTCTAGGAATTTTCATGTGTGTCTCTGTTTGGCTTGTGCTGGGATGGATGTGTTGTCCCAGTCGAAGAGGTGTCCTTCCTCAGTCACAAGACAACATGACCCTCTCTCAATAGTATCTTTACATGCAGATGAGGAAGGACACCACTTCGACTGGGACAACACCTCCATCCTAGGACAAGCCAAACAGAGACACACACGAGAATTCCTAGAATCATGGCATTCCAACCGGAACTCTATCAACAAGCACATTGACTTGGATCCCATTTACCACACCCTGAGAAAAAAACAGGAAATGACATCACCACAGAAAATGACATCACCACAGGAAATAATGTCACCAACACTGATGATATTACCTAGTGACGCAACGTCTAAAAATAAACCTTCCAGCTCAGCGAGCAAACCTACGTCCAGAGCCTCAACCTGAGCTACAAATCGTTTCAAAACTCGCTAACTTAGCCAATTTGTGGCAAGATTGATAGAACACAGAATATTCAAACCTTGTTTCATTTGTATAGCATTGCAAAGTAGTTAAACATCTCGAGTGTTTATCAAACCAAACTTATCATTGAGCCACGTAAAAAGATATTGGAATGTAAGAAACTGGTTCTGGAGAAGAGGTGATCACCTCATGGTATTACCACCAGAGCATTAATCCAGAGAACGCCACCCCCCCCAGCGACCATTAACTCTATCTGGACCTTTCGTGATTTTATAAGCTTCTATCAGGTCACCTCTCAACCTCTGATGCTCCTGTGAGAAAAGTCCCAGCCTTTCTTTTTAGTTCAAACCATCCACAACCACAACATCCTGGTAAATCTTTTCTGAATCCAAAATGGTCATTATCTTTTTCATAGTTTTGAGCATCCAGCCATGGTCAAGAATCTCTCAGAATCTAATGAAATTTAACAAAATAAGTAAACACCAGAAGTAGCAATGAGTCATGATGGTTAGAGAATTTGAACTATGGGGAGAGGCTGAACAGCCTGGGGCTGTTTTCCCTGGAGAATCGGAGGCTGAGGGGTGACCTTATAGAGGTTTACAAAGTCAGGAGGGGCATGGATAGGATAAATAGACAAGGTCTATTCCCTGGGGCGGGGGAGTCCAGAACTAGAGGGCATAGGTTTAGAGTGAGAGGGGAAAGATATAAAAGGGACCTACGGGGCAACTTTTTCACACAGAGGGTGGTGCGTGTATCGAATGAGCTGCCAGAGGAAGTGGTGGAGGCTGGTATAATTACGGCATTTAAAAGGCAATTGGATGAGTATATGAATAGGAAGGGTTTGGAGCGATATGGGCCGGGTGCTGGCAGGTGGGACTAGATTGGTTTGGGATATCTGGTCAGCATGGACGGGTTGGACCGAAGGGTCTGTTTCCGCGCTGTACATCTCTATGACTCTATGTTACAAATAGAAGCCTGGGTGGGTGGGATGGTAGGTGGAATGGTGCTTGATAGCAGCAGTTTCAGAGATTGGGAGCAAGGCAGATTGAGGCCGGTTTACCAAGGTTGGAGGGTCGAAGGCTGGAGCTTGGGAAGATCAGTCGTAGACAAGGGTCAAACCTCAGGAAGGATACACTTTAGAGGAAGACATCACAGATCACATCACAGCTCCTTAAAAAAGGCTTAATATTTCAAATGATACAGTTCCAGGCTATTTGACAGACACTGTCTCGCTTTTATGTTAATAGCCAAGAATTAACATTAAACAGTTTTTAAATGACTAATTGTGCATAAAACTAACAAACGATAAATTACACAATTCTCCCTGCTCAAGGTCTTTGTTTATGTCGAGCCTCTGAAAGACCAGCGCAGTAACGATGTGACTGTCAGCTCACCCCACACTGTGCTAATTACCAGTACACACTCACTATGTTGGCAGTTTTTAGATTTGCTACCAGGACAGTAAATGACTCTAATTAACTGATATTACCCTGTCAGAGCTGCTCCACTGCCTGCAACCTATCGCCGAACACTACTTTCTGGGAAAACCCCTCCTATTACATCAGCCAGAGATGGTCAGCACTGGTCTCACAATGAGGGGAGTGTTGGTCAGCGTCTCACGGTGGGGGGAGTGATGGTCAGTGTCTGTCCTCACGGTGAGGGGAGTGTTGGTCAGTGTCTGTCCCCATGGTGGGGGAGTGTTGGTCAGTGTCTGTCCTCACGGTGAGGGAGTGATGGTCAGTGTCTGTCCTCATGGTGAGGGAGTGATGGTCAGTGTCTGTCCTCACAATGAGGGGAGTGATGGTCAGTGTCTGTCCTCATGGTGAGGGAGTGATGGTCAGTGTCTATCCTCACGGTGAGGGAGTGATGGTCAGTGTCTATCCTCACGGTGAGGGAGTGATGGTCAGTGTCTGTCCTCACGGTGAGGGGAGTGATGGTCAGTGTCTGTCCTCATGGTGAGGGAGTGATGGTCAGTGTCTATCCTCACGGTGAGGGAGTGATGGTCAGTGTCTGTCCTCACAATGAGGGAGTGATGGTCAGTGTCTGTCCTCACGGTGAGGGGAGTGATGGTCAGTGTCTGTCCTCACAATGAGGGAGTGATGGTCAGTGTATGTCCTCACGGTGAGGGAGTGATGGTCAGTGTCTGTCCTCACAATGAGGGAGTGATGGTCAGTGTATGTCCTCATGGTGAGGGGAGTGATGGTCAGTGTCTGTCCTCACAGTGAGGGAGTGATGGTCAGTGTCTGTCCTCACAATGAGGGAGTGATGGTCAGTGTCCGTCCTCACAATGAGGGGGGTGATGGTCAATGTCTGTCCTCACGGTGAGGGGGGTTAAGGTCAGTGTCTGTCCTCATGGTGAGGGGGGTTAAGGTCAGTGTCTGTTCTCACGGTGAGGGAGTGATGGTCAGTGTATGTCCTCACGGTGAGGGGGGTTAAGGTCAGTGTCTGTTCTCACGGTGAGGGAGTGATGGTCAGTGTATGTCCTCACGGTGAGGGGGGTTAAGGTCAGTGTCTGTTCTCACGGTGAGGGAGTGATGGTCAGTGTCTGTTCTCACGGTGAGGGAGTGATGGTCAGTGTCTGTCCTCATGGTGAGGGAGTGATGGTCAGTGTCTGTCCTCACAATGAGGGGGGTGATGGTCAGTGTCTGTCCTCACGGTGAGGGGGGCGATGGTCAGTGTCTGTCCACACAGTGAGGGGCGTGATGGTCAGTGTCTGTCCTCATGGTGAGGGAGTGATGGTCAGTGTCTGTCCTCACGGTGAGGGGCGTGATGGTCAGTGTCTGTCCTCACGGTGAGGGGGGCGATGGTCAGTGTCTGTCCTCATGGTGAGGGGGGCGATGGTCAGTGTCTGTCCTCATGGTGAGGGGGGCGATGGTCAGTGTATGTCCTCACAGTGAGGGGGGTGATGGTCAGTGTCTGTCCTCACGGTGAGGGGGGTGATGGTCAGTGTCTGTCCTCATGGTGAGGGGAGTGATGGTCAGTGTCTGTCCTCACGGTGAGGGGGGTGATGGTCAGTGTCTGTCCTCATGGTGAGGGGGGCGATGGTCAGTGTCTGTCCTCACGGTGAGGGAGTGATGGTCAGTGTCTATCCTCACGGTGAGGGGGGTGATGGTCAGTGTCTGTCCTCACGGTGAGGGAGTGATGGTCAGTGTCTGTCCTCACGGTGAGGGGAGTGATGGTCAGTGTCTGTCCTCACAATGAGGGGAGTGTTGGTCAGTGTCTGTCCTCACAATGAGGGGGGTGATGGTCAGTGTCTGTCCTCACGGTGAGGGGAGTGATGGTCAGTGTATGTCCTCATGGTGAGGGAGTGATGGTCAGTGTCTGTCCTCACAGTGAGGGAGTGATGGTCAGTGTCTGTCCTCACGGTGAGGGAGTGATGGTCAGTGTCTGTCCTCATGGTGAGGGAGTGATGGTCAGTGTCTGTCCTCACAATGAGGGGAGTGATGGTCAGTGTATGTCCTCATGGTGAGGGAGTGATGGTCAGTGTCTGTCCTCATGGTGAGGGGGGTGATGGTCAGTGTCTGTCCTCATGGTGAGGGGGGTGATGGTCAGTGTCTGTCCTCACAATGAGGGAGTGATGGTCAGTGTCTGTCCTCACGGTGAGGGGAGTGATGGTCAGTGTATGTCCTCACGGTGAGGGAGTGATGGTCAGTGTATGTCCTCACAATGAGGGAGTGATGGTCAGTGTATGTCCTCATGGTGAGGGAGTGATGGTCAGTGTCTGTCCTCACAATGAGGGGGGTGATGGTCAGTGTCTGTCCTCACGGTGAGGGAGTGATGGTCAGTGTCTGTCCTCACGGTGAGGGGAGTGATGGTCAGTGTATGTCCTCATGGTGAGGGAGTGATGGTCAGTGTCTGTCCTCACGGTGAGGGGGGTGTTGGTCAGTGTCTGTCCTCACGGTGAGGGAGTGATGGTCAGTGTCTGTCCTCACGGTGAGGGAGTGATGGTCAGTGTCTGTCCTCATGGTGAGGGGGGTGATGGTCAGTGTCTGTCCTCACGGTGAGGGAGTGATGGTCAGTGTCTGTCCTCACGGTGAGGGGAGTGATGGTCAGTGTATGTCCTCATGGTGAGGGAGTGATGGTCAGTGTCTGTCCTCACGGTGAGGGGGGTGTTGGTCAGTGTCTGTCCTCACGGTGAGGGAGTGATGGTCAGTGTCTGTCCTCACGGTGAGGGGGGTGATGGTCAGTGTCTGTCCTCACGGTGAGGGAGTGATGGTCAGTGTCTATCCTCACGGTGAGGGAGTGATGGTCAGTGTCTGTCCTCACGGTGAGGGAGTGATGGTCAGTGTCTATCCTCACGGTGAGGGAGTGATGGTCAGTGTATGTCCTCACAATGAGGGAGTGATGGTCAGTGTATGTCCTCACGGTGAGGGAGTGATGGTCAGTGTATGTCCTCATGGTGAGGGAGTGATGGTCAGTGTATGTCCTCATGGTGAGGGGAGTGATGGTCAGTGTCTGTCCTCACAGTGAGGGAGTGATGGTCAGTGTCTGTCCTCACAATGAGGGGGGTGATGGTCAATGTCTGTCCTCATGGTGAGGGGCGTGATGGTCAGTGTCTGTCCTCACGGTGAGGGAGTGATGGTCAGTGTCTGTCCTCATGGTGAGGGAGTGATGGTCAGTGTCTGTCCTCACAATGAGGGGGGTGATGGTCAATGTCTGTCCTCATGGTGAGGGGGGTGATGGTCAGTGTCTGTCCTCACGGTGAGGGGCGTGATGGTCAGTGTCTGTCCTCACGGTGAGGGGGGTGATGGTCAGTGTCTGTCCTCACAGTGAGGGGGGTGATGATCAGTGTCTGTCCTCACGGTGAGGGAGTGATGGTCAGTGTCTATCCTCACGGTGAGGGAGTGATGGTCAGTGTATGTCCACATGGTGAGGGAGTGATGGTCAGTGTCTGTCCTCACGGTGAGGGAGTGATGGTCAGTGTCTGTCCTCACGGTGAGGGGAGTGATGGTCAGTGTCTGTCCTCACGGTGAGGGAGTGATGGTCAGTGTCTGTCCTCACAATGAGGGAGTGATGGTCAGTGTATGTCCTCTTGGTGAGGGGAGTGATGGTCAGTGTCTGTCCTCACAGTGAGGGAGTGATGGTCAGTGTCTGTCCTCACAATGAGGGGGGTGATGGTCAATGTCTGTCCTCATGGTTAGGGGCGTGATGGTCAGTGTCTGTCCTCACGGTGAGGGAGTGATGGTCAGTGTCTGTCCTCATGGTGAGGGAGTGATGGTCAGTGTCTGTCCTCACAATGAGGGGGGTGATGGTCAATGTCTGTTCTCATGGTGAGGGGGGTGATGGTCAGTGTCTGTCCTCATGGTGAGGGGGGTTAAGGTCAGTGTCTGTTCTCACGGTGAGGGAGTGATGGTCAGTGTATGTCCTCACGGTGAGGGGGGTTAATGTCAGTGTCTGTTCTCACGGTGAGGGAGTGATGGTCAGTGTATGTCCTCACGGTGAGGGGGGTTAAGGTCAGTGTCTGTTCTCACGGTGAGGGAGTGATGGTCAGTGTCTGTTCTCACGGTGAGGGAGTGATGGTCAGTGTCTGTCCTCATGGTGAGGGGGGTGATGGTCAGTGTCTGTCCTCATGGTTAGGGGGGTGATGGTCAGTGTCTGTCCTCACGGTGATGGGGGCGATGGTCAGTGTCTGTCCTCACAGTGAGGGGCGTGATGGTCAGTGTCTGTCCTCATGGTGAGGGAGTGATGGTCAGTGTCTGTCCTCACGGTGAGGGGCGTGATGGTCAGTGTCTGTCCTCACGGTGAGGGAGTGATGGTCAGTGTATGTCCTCACGGTGAGGGGGGTTAAGGTCAGTGTCTGTTCTCACGGTGAGGGAGTGATGGTCAGTGTCTGTTCTCACGGTGAGGGAGTGATGGTCAGTGTCTGTCCTCATGGTGAGGGGGGTGATGGTCAGTGTCTGTCCTCATGGTTAGGGGGGTGATGGTCAGTGTCTGTCCTCACAGTGAGGGGCGTGATGGTCAGTGTCTGTCCTCATGGTGAGGGAGTGATGGTCAGTGTCTGTCCTCACGGTGAGGGGCGTGATGGTCAGTGTCTGTCCTCACGGTGAGGGGGGCGATGGTCAGTGTCTGTCCTCATGGTGAGGGGGGCGATGGTCAGTGTCTGTCCTCATGGTGAGGGGGGCGATGGTCAGTGTATGTCCTCACAGTGAGGGGGGTGATGGTCAGTGTCTGTCCTCACGGTGAGGGGGGTGATGGTCAGTGTCTGTCCTCATGGTGAGGGGAGTGATGGTCAGTGTCTGTCCTCATGGTGAGGGAGTGATGGTCAGTGTCTGTCCTCACGGTGAGGGGGGCGATGGTCAGTGTCTGTCCTCACGGTGAGGGAGTGATGGTCAGTGTCTATCCTCACGGTGAGGGAGTGATGGTCAGTGTATGTCCTCACGGTGAGGGAGTGATGGTCAGTGTCTGTCCTCACAATGAGGGGGGTGATGGTCAGTGTCTGTCCTCATGGTGAGGGGGGTGATGGTCAGTGTCTGTCCTCACAGTGAGGGGGGTGATGGTCAGTGTCTGTCCTCACGGTGAGGGAGTGATGGTCAGTGTCTATCCTCACGGTGAGGGAGTGATGGTCAGTGTATGTCCTCACAGTGAGGGGAGTGTTGGTCAGTGTCTGTCCTCACAGTGAGGGGGGTGATGGTCAGTGTCTGTCCTCATGGTGAGGGGGGTGATGGTCAGTGTCTGTCCTCATGGTGAGGGGGGTGATGGTCAGAGTCTGTCCTCACAATGAGGGGGGTGATGGTCAGTGTCTGTCCTCACGGTGAGGGGAGTGATGGTCAGTGTCTGTCCTCACGGTGAGGGAGTTATGGTCAGTGTCTGTCCCTATGGTGGGGGAGTGTTGGTCAGTGTCTGTCAACACAGAGAGGGTGTGATGGTCAGTGTCTGTCCTCACAATGAGGGGGGTGATGGTCAGTGTCTGTCCTCACAATGAGGGGGGTGATGGTCAGTGTCTGTCCTCATGGTGAGGGGGGTGATGGTCAGAGTCTGTCCTCACAATGAGGGGGGTGATGGTCAGTGTCTGTCCTCATGGTGAGGGAGTGATGGTCAGTGTCTGTCCTCACGGTGAGAGAGTGTTGGTCAGTGTCTGTCCTCATGGTGAGGGGGGTGATGGTCAGTGTCTGTCCTCACGGTGAGGGGGGTGTTGGTCAGTGTCTGTCCTCATGATGAGGGGCGTGATGGTCAGTGTCTGTCCTCACGGTGAGGGAGTGTTGGTCAGTGTCTGTCCTCACGGTGAGGGAGTGATGGTCAGTGTCTGTCCTCACGGTGAGGGAGTGATGGTCAGTGTCTGTCCTCACGGTGAGGGAGTGATGGTCAGTGTCTGTCCTCACGGTGAGGGGGGCGATGGTCAGTGTCTGTCCTCATGGTGAGGGGGGTGTTGGTCAGTGTCTGTCCTCACGGTGAGGGAGTGATGGTCAGTGTTTGTCCTCACGGTGAGGGAGTGATGGTCAGTGTTTGTCCTCATGGTGAGGGGGCTGATGGTCAGTGTCTGTCCTCACGGTGAGGGAGTGATGGTCAGTGTCTGTCCTCACAGTGAGGGGGGCGATGGTCAGTGTATGTCCTCATGGTGAGGGGGGTGATGGTCAGTGTCTGTCCTCACGGTGAGGGAGTGATGGTCAGTGTCTGTCCTCACGGTGAGGGAGTGATGGTCAGTGTCTGTCCTCATGGTGAGGGGGCTGATGGTCAGTGTCTGTCCTCACGGTGAGGGAGTGTTGGTCAGTGTCTGTCCTCACGGTGAGGGAGTGATGGTCAGTGTCTGTCCTCACGGTGAGGGAGTGATGGTCAGTGTCTGTCCTCATGGTGAGGGGGGCGATGGTCAGTGTCTGTCCTCATGGTGAGGGGGGCGATGGTCAGTGTCTGTCCTCATGGTGAGGGGGGCGATGGTCAGTGTCTGTCCTCACAATGAGTGGGGTGTTGGTCAGTGTCTGTCCTCACGGTGAGGGAGTGATGGTCAGTGTCTGTCCTCACGGTGAGGGAGTGATGGTCAGTGTCTGTCCTCACGGTGAGGGAGTGATGGTCAGTGTCTGTCCTCACGGTGAGGGGGGTGATGGTCAGTGTCTGTCCTCACAGTGAGGGGGGTGATGGTCAGTGTCTGTCCTCATGGTGAGGGGGGTGATGGTCAGTGTCTGTCCTCATGGTGAGGGGGGTGATGGTCAGAGTCTGTCCTCACAATGAGGGGGGTGATGGTCAGTGTCTGTCCTCACGGTGAGGGGAGTGATGGTCAGTGTCTGTCCTCACGGTGAGGGAGTTATGGTCAGTGTCTGTCCCTATGGTGGGGGAGTGTTGGTCAGTGTCTGTCAACACAGAGAGGGTGTGATGGTCAGTGTCTGTCCTCACAATGAGGGGGGTGATGGTCAGTGTCTGTCCTCACAATGAGGGGGGTGATGGTCAGTGTCTGTCCTCATGGTGAGGGGGGTGATGGTCAGAGTCTGTCCTCACAATGAGGGGGGTGATGGTCAGTTTCTGTCCTCATGGTGAGGGGGGTGATGGTCAGAGTCTGTCCTCACAATGAGGGGGGTGATGGTCAGTGTCTGTCCTCATGGTGAGGGAGTGATGGTCAGTGTCTGTCCTCACGGTGAGAGAGTGTTGGTCAGTGTCTGTCCTCATGGTGAGGGGGGTGATGGTCAGTGTCTGTCCTCACGGTGAGGGGGGTGTTGGTCAGTGTCTGTCCTCATGATGAGGGGCGTGATGGTCAGTGTCTGTCCTCACGGTGAGGGAGTGTTGGTCAGTGTCTGTCCTCACGGTGAGGGAGTGATGGTCAGTGTCTGTCCTCACGGTGAGGGAGTGATGGTCAGTGTCTGTCCTCACGGTGAGGGAGTGATGGTCAGTGTCTGTCCTCACGGTGAGGGGGGCGATGGTCAGTGTCTGTCCTCATGGTGAGGGGGGTGTTGGTCAGTGTCTGTCCTCACGGTGAGGGAGTGATGGTCAGTGTTTGTCCTCACGGTGAGGGAGTGATGGTCAGTGTTTGTCCTCATGGTGAGGGGGCTGATGGTCAGTGTCTGTCCTCACGGTGAGGGAGTGATGGTCAGTGTCTGTCCTCACAGTGAGGGGGGCGATGGTCAGTGTATGTCCTCATGGTGAGGGGGGTGATGGTCAGTGTCTGTCCTCACGGTGAGGGAGTGATGGTCAGTGTCTGTCCTCACGGTGAGGGAGTGATGGTCAGTGTCTGTCCTCATGGTGAGGGGGCTGATGGTCAGTGTCTGTCCTCACGGTGAGGGAGTGTTGGTCAGTGTCTGTCCTCACGGTGAGGGAGTGATGGTCAGTGTCTGTCCTCACGGTGAGGGAGTGATGGTCAGTGTCTGTCCTCATGGTGAGGGGGGCGATGGTCAGTGTCTGTCCTCATGGTGAGGGGGGCGATGGTCAGTGTCTGTCCTCATGGTGAGGGGGGCGATGGTCAGTGTCTGTCCTCACAATGAGTGGGGTGTTGGTCAGTGTCTGTCCTCACGGTGAGGGAGTGATGGTCAGTGTCTGTCCTCACGGTGAGGGAGTGATGGTCAGTGTCTGTCCTCACGGTGAGGGAGTGATGGTCAGTGTCTGTCCTCACGGTGAGGGGGGTGATGGTCAGTGTCTGTCCTCACAGTGAGGGGGGTGATGGTCAGTGTCTGTCCTCACAGTGAGGGGGGTGATGGTCAGTGTCTGTCCTCATGGTGAGGGGGCTGATGGTCAGTGTCTGTCCTCACGGTGAGGGGGGTGATGGTCAGTGTCTGTCCTCATGGTGAGGGGGGCGATGGTCAGTGTCTGTCCTCACGGTGAGGGGGGCGATGGTCAGTGTCTGTCCTCATGGTGAGGGGGGCGATGGTCAGTGTCTGTCCTCACGGTGAGGGGGGCGATGGTCAGTGTCTGTCCTCATGGTGAGGGGGGCGATGGTCAGTGTCTGTCCTCATGGTGAGGGGGGCGATGGTCAGTGTCTGTCCTCATGGTGAGGGGAGTGATGGTCAGTGTCTGTCCTCACGTTGAGGGGCGTGATGGTCAGTGTCTGTCCTCACGGTGAGGGGGGCGATGGTCAGTGTCTGTCCTCACGGTGAGGGAGTGATGGTCAGTGTCTGTTCTCACAGTGAGGGAGTGATGGTCAGTGTCTGTCCTCATGGTGAGGGGAGTGATGGTCAGTGTATGTCCTCACAGTGAGGGAGTGATGGTCAGTGTCTGTCCTCACGGTGAGGGGGGCGATGGTCAGTGTCTGTCCTCACGGTGAGGGAGTTATGGTCAGTGTCTGTCCCTATGGTGAGGGGCAGTGATGGTCAGTGTCTGTCCTTCCGATGAGGGTAGTATTGGTATCTCAGTGCTCACAGTGCTATCAATCCTGTCACTGCTCCCCCTAATGTTCCTGCCTCGCTTTTGTTTCTGATCCTACAATGCATCAGATTGAATTCCGTCATTCTCAGTATCTACCAAATTAGTTAATTAGCTGCCGTACCTCAGAATCCACTGTTTCTGTGGCAATATCCTTGTGCATTGTCTTATTTTGGCACTGACCATTTGTACCTTTGTGTTTCGCATTGGCCCCATGGTCAGGAAATCACCATGAACATCTCCTTACCTCTAATCTCAACCCCTTCTCGAAAGCCCTGTGAAAGCACTCCTTTTATCGTCTGCGGCTATGGCTGCACTGTGAGTCACTTGTATTACCTTATTGTAGCACTTCTATGGAAGTTTTCTATAACTGAGGTGCTACATAAGAACATAAAAAATAGGAGAGGAGTAGACCATTTGGCCCTTCGAGCTTGCTCTGCCATTCAATAAGACCTTGACTGATCTTTTTGTGGACTCAGCTTCACTTACCCGCCCGCTCACCATAACCCTTAATTCTTTTACTGTTCTAAAAGTTTTCTTTGCCTTAAGAACATTCAACGAGGTAGCCTCTATAGTTTCACTTGGCAGGGAATTCCACAGATTCACCACTCTCCTCAACTCAGTCCGAAATCTGCTCCCCCCTATTTTGCGACTGTGCAGATGTTGCTATATGTCAATGTTTGTAGTCTATGACTTAAGGGTTAAAGATAAAGGTTTCACTGTTCATCCCCTTCAACCTATTACTCTGCACCATAACTGACCTATGACCTCAACATATTACTGTCCAATCTGCACGGCCCATGATTGACTCATTGATCCCCCCTCTGATTCAGAAGGTCCCACTGCACAATCTATTTCATATCAATATCTCAGAGTCTGATGCTGGAGTTTCCATCGGTATTTCTAACCTTGATTCTGAAGGTTGTGGAATTTAGAGAGTGCTTGCTTATATCCCCCAGCCCCCGTGCTGAGAAGCACCTCATAAATATAACAGGAGTTGAGGCTGCAGTCTGATTGTAGGAATGTTTCCAGGAAATATGTGTGCTGCACAGACAGTGTTGAGGTATCATCTTCAGAGCTGACAATTAGGAACTTAAATACAGCACAACCTATAATTGCAGCTAAAATAATAGTGATGTTTATCAAGTCTCTGCCCGGTGCATTTCGGTCTTTGCTCAATCATAGTTTGATGTGGAATTGCTCCAAGTTATTGACCACAATTCATCGGAGACTCTGAGATCAGGATTTGTTGCACAAGGTCACAAATCATTCAGCAAAGACGATGCTGTGACACCTCCTTCAAGGATCTGTCCAATTAGTTCCACTCTCCTGCTCTCTCCCCATAGCTGCAAATGTCTACTTATCCAATTCCCCTTCAAAGTTAATATTGAACTTGCTTCCAGCATCCTTTCCCGCAGCTCTTTCTGGATCACAACCACTTACTGAACAAAAGAAATTATTCTCATCTCTCCTCTGGTCCTTTTCCCAATTATTGTTAATCAGCATTCTCCGCTTACTGACCCTCCAGCCAGTGGAAAGAGTTTTCCCTTCTTTAGTCTGTCAAAATGATGTTAACTGTGTTATCATGCTTTAAGCCAATACTGCTTCATGCACACTGACAAGCCTGTTTGGAAAACTCAGGTTTTTAGAATCTGTTCCCACACACTCTGACCCAGAGACTACTTTCTCTCACAAAGGATTTTAAATTTCATACGTCCTGTAACTGCTTTATTTATGACTTGGAGGTGCCATTGTTGGACTGGGGTGGAGTTCTGGGATTTACATATTAAAGAACCGAAACGAGCATATCCCATTCTAAAAGATGAAAGACTTAATCTAAATTTGTTTAATATATCATTACTGCTCCATGACACTGTTACCCTTTTGCTATAAATTCTGTGAGTTATGGTCCTGTTCCACAACCACATGATGAAGAGGCAGAGTCTCGAAAGCTAGTGCTTCCAAATAAATCTGTTGGACTATAACCTGGTGTTGTGCGATTTTCAACTTTGCTTTATTTATATCTGTCTGTAACAGGTTCTCAAATACAGCTCTCTGGTTTAGTTTCCAAGTCATAGAGATTTACAGCATGGAAACAGTCCCTTCAGTCCAACTTGTCCTTGCTGATCAGGTATCCTAGACTAATCTAGTCCCATTTGCCAGCATTTGGCCCATATCCCTCCAAACCCTTCCTATTCATACACCCGTCCAGAGGCCTTTTCAATGTTGTAATTGTTACCAGCCTCCACCACTTCCTCTGGCAGCTCATTCCATACACGCACCATCCTCTGCATGAAAAAGTTGCCCCTTAGATTCCTTTTAAACCTTTACCCTCTCACCTTAAGCCTAAACCCTATAGGGATAGGTTTGGATCTCCCACCCCAGGGAAAAGACCTTGTCCATTTACCCTATGATAATCATGCCCCTCATGATTGTATGAACCTCTATAAGGTCAGCCCACATCCTCTGACGCTCCAGGGAAAACAGCCCCTGTTTTCAGCCTCTCCCTGTAGCTCAAACCCTCAAACCCTGGCAACATTGTTGTAAGATTTTTCTGAACCCTTTCACGTTTCACAACATCCTTCCTTATAGGTGGGACACCAGAATTGAACATAGTATTCCAAAAGCCCTCTCTCCATACAATAAAATAAAAGGTAAAATACTGTGGATGCTAGAGATCCGAAATAAAACCAGAAAGTGCAGCTCTGTTAACTCTGTCTTGAGAAATTGTTCTGCTCTGTGGAGAACAATCACAGCTTCACTCTGTACTGGGTTAAGAGATAACAGAAGCCCCTCATCTCTAATATCAGGCCTGTAATTCCCCTCTGCACCCTCTCCAAGGTGCCATTGTGCCCAGGATTGAACTGTCTCTCCATCTGTTGTACTCAATTGATCATCCAAAAGCTAACCAATTAATTACAGATCGGTGTATCAAATGGTTTATAACTTCTATCAAGGTGAAATACCACGTGGATGGTTCATACCCCAAGTAATGATATTAAGCTCTTGGCATTTTGGGCAATGTTTACGATGGAAGAGTTACTGCCTCCCATCACTGACATGTGCGATATCCTGCTCCACTTTGGAGCAGTGTTGTACAGTTATGCTGCAAGGCAGTCATTAACTCTGGGATGATACCATGCTGTGGAAAAAGGACTAATATTGCTAACACATGAGACTAGTTTATAGTGCAACAGGTTTATTTGACATCACAAGCCTTCTGAGCACTGGTCCTTTGGCAGGTGAAAGAGCTACGCTCTGAAAGCTTGTGATTTCAGATAAATCTTTTGGACTACAACATGGAATTGTGTGACTTCTGACCATGTTCACCCCAGTCCAACACATTGGATTTATTTGGAATCACAAGCTTTTGGAGTGCTGCTCCTTCATCATGTAAACCTTTTGGACTATAATCTATGTGACTGTTCTGAGGAAGGGTCACTCGATCTGACACATTAACTCTGATTTCTCTCCACAGATGCTGCCAGACCTGCTGAGCTTTTCCAGCAATTTCTATTTTTGACCTTTAACCTGGCGTTTTCCACCCTAGTCCAACACCGACACCTGCACATCAGTGAAACCCAGGACTGGCTACTTGGTGATATCACTGCCTGGGAAGTGTACTTGAACTGGCCGTCTTCTGCCTGTTTGGATGAATTGTCTGGTTCATGAGTAACACAGAAGGAAGCTGGCATCAGGAGCAGAGAGCTTGTCAATGATGAAACTTCTGCAGTTAATCAATCAATATGAAGCCAACTGATGGGAAGCGAAGAAATGTCAGGGAGCATTCTGACAGAGATGCCAGGTGAGGTTTGAGGAGGGTTTGTTATTGTGGTAGCTGCTTAGAGTCGAAAGGATTGGATCAATTTCAGTTTAAAGTGAAAACAATACTGTGTTACTGAATAAATTGACACCTCTTTTATAATGAAAATTGCTATCCCTTTAAAGTGAAAATTGATCTTCTGTAGAAACATGTCCCAGTCCAACATACAGAGACAAATGTATAGCTACAACAGAATGACTGCTGAGCATCATAAAGCAGCTGAAGACTGTCAATATACTGACGGAATGTGTTAATTAAACTTTATAAAGCTGTCAATCTATTTTAGCTGCTCTCAATAGTCAGTTACAATCCTTTTCAAGGATAACGTCGCCTGTATCCACCCCTGCCTCAGCCCACTTACTGTTCAAATCCTCACTCACGTCTTTGTTACCTCTATACTTCCACTTACTGTCAGCACAAAGTACAGGAAGCAATCTCTGTGAGGAATTTATTTGAGGCTGTAAGTGAATGTCGTTTATAAATTGCCTTTTGAATGAAATTCAGTGTTTGGAGATTGGAGAAACAAATGCTATAATTTAATAAGCGGCCTGTGACCATTGCTCACTTGTTCCGCAAATTTCTCACACATCTTAAAAATGTCACAGTTAATTTGGTGTCACAAATAGTTGATGTAGTGATTAAACCAGATCACCGTCCATCTTTCAGATCGATAGTAACAGGAGGATCATGCATGAACTCAACAACAAAATGGGCGAGATCAGCTTTTAACAAATGGTAATTTTCTCTCCACAAATCTGCTGAATCAGGAAAACAACAGATAATGAATCTGTGTCGACTGTAGGCTGATATTTATGAAGTGTTGTGATTATACCGATCCAACCTCCTCTTTCCCTGTTACTCCATAGTTCCAAACTTTGCTCAGGCTCCAGTGGAGAGATAGGTAGAGATAAGGAGGTGGGAGGCTGCCGAAGAACTTGGAGGAGGTGAGGACTGCAGATGCTGGAGACCAGAGTTGAAAGTGGTGTGCTGGAAAAGCACAGCAGGTCAGGCAGCATCCGAGGAGCGGGAGAATCGATGAATCTGTAATTTCCTGATGAAGGGCTCTTGCCTGAAACGTCGATTCTCCTGCTTCTTGAATGCTGCCTGACCTGCTGTGCTTTTCCAGCACTTCAATTTCGACTGTTCGGAAAGTGGGCAAATAAGTGGCAGACGGAATACAATGTGGGATAGTGTGAGGCTATGCATTTTGTAGGAAGAGTAGAGGCATAGACTATTATATAAATGGGGAAATACTGTGGAATTCTGAAGCACAAAGGGACTTCGGAGTCCTAGTTCAGGATTCTGTTAAGGTTCAGTTGGCAGTTAGGAAGGCAAGTGCAATGTTCGCATTCAGTTCAAGAGGGCTAGACTGCTAGAGCAGGGATGTATTGCTGAGGCTGTATAAGGCTCTGGTCAGACTGCATTTGGAACATTGTGAGCAGTTTTTTGATGAGTAAGGGGTACAAAGGTTATGGGGAGAAGGCAGGAGAATGGTGTTGAGAAACTTATCAGTCACAATCGAAAGGTAGACCAGCATTGATGGGTCAAATGGCCTAATTCTGCTTATTTATCTTATGGTCTTATGGCTTTATTCTTCCTTTCTTCCCCCTGTTTCCACATGCTCTTCAGAAGGGAACTGCAGAGTTTGGGGGGCCCAGGCAGCTGAAGGCATGGGGTATGAGTGGAAACTATGGAAACTCAAGAGTCCAGACAATGGAAAGCAGTTGTCAGGGGCTGGGGGAGATAACAGAGAAAAAAAATCATTGCATGTCGTTCGAGATGCCATGCTATAGGAAGGATGTGGAGGCTTTGGAGAAAGTGCAAATGAGGTTTACCTGGATGTTGCCTGGATTAGAGTGAACTAGCTATAAAAATAGGTTGGATTGTTTTTGTTAGAGCATTGAAGGCTGAGGGGTGATCTGCTAGAAGTGTATTGACATGGATAAAGTCGACAGTCAAAGTCTTTTTCCCAGTATGTTTGAGGTAGGGGTGACCACCGATACTCCTGCCGACTTCGTGTGCAGGAAATGCAGTCAGATCCTGATCCTCACCGAACGAGTTAGGGAACTGGAACTGGAGCTGGATGAGCTGAGGATTATTCGAGAGGCTGAGAGGGTGATCGATAGAAGCTACAGGGACATAGTTACGCCGGAGAACAGAGGTAGCTGGGTAACAGTTAGAGGTGGGAAGGGGAAGAAGCAGGCAGTGCAGGGTTCCCCTGTGGTCGTTCCCCTAAAAAATAAGTATGCAGCTTTGGAAACTGTTGGGGGGGACAGCCTTGCAGGTGTAAGCTGCAGTGAAGGGGTCTGTGGCTCTGAGATTCAGAAGGGAAAGGGGGAGAAGAGGAGAGCGCTAGTTATAGGGGACTCTCTAGTTAGAGGGACGGACAGGCGGTTCTGTGGACATGGGCGAGACTCTCGGATGGTTTGTTGCCTCCCAGGTGCTAGGGTCCGAGATGTCTCGGACCGTGTCTTCAGAATCCTTAAGGGGGAGGGTGTGCAGCCAGAAGTCGTGGTACACATTGGCACCAACGACATAGGTAGGAAGAGGGGTGGGGAGGTCATTCAAGAGCTCAAGGAGTTAGGCTGGAAGCTAAAAGCTAGGACAGACAGAGTCGTCATCTCTGGGTTGTTGCCGGTGCCACGTGACAGAGAGGCAAAGAATAGGGAGAGAGTGCAGTTGAACACGTGGCTGCAAGGATGGTGTAGGAGGGAGGGCTTCAGATATTTGGACAATTGGACTGCATTCTGGGGAAGGTGGGACCTGTATAAACAGGACGGGTTGCACCTGAACCAGAAGGGCACCAATATCCTGGGGGGTAGGTTTGCTAGCACTCTTCGGGGGGGTTTAAACTAATTTGGCAGGGGGATGGGATCTGGACTTGTAGTCCAGCAAGTAAGCTAGCTGTGTGTCAGGATGTCCAAGACTGTAGGGAGGCTGTGGAGAAGGTAGCACTGACAGGGACTACTTGCGGACACAGAGATGGGCTCAAGTGCGTATACTTCAATGCAAGGAGTATCAGAAATAAGGTGGGTGAACTTAAGGCGTGGATCGGTACCTGGGACTACGATGTTGTGGCCATCACGGAAACATGGATAGATGAGGGACAGGAATGGCTGTTGGAGGTTCCTGGTTACAGATGTTTCAGTAAGATTAGGGAGGGTGGTAAAAAAGGAGGGGGGGTGGCATTGCTAATTAGAAATGGCATAACGGCTGCAGAAAGGAAGTTTGAGGGGGATCTGCCTCTGGAGGTAGTATGGGCTGAAGTCAGAAATAGGAAAGGTGCAGTCACCTTGTTGGGTGTTTATTATAGGCCCCCCAATAGCAGCAGAGATGTGGAGAAACAGATTGGGAAACAGATTTTGGAAAGGTGCAGAAGCCACAGGGTCGTGGTCATGGGTGACTTCAACTTCCCAAATATTGATTGGAAGCTCTTTAGATCAAGTAGATTGGATGGGGCGGTGTTTGTGCAGTGTGTCCAGGAAGCTTTTCTAATGCAGTATGTAGATTGTCCAACCAGAGGGGAGGCCATATTGGATTTGGTACTCGGTAATGAACCGGGACAAGTGGTGGGTTTGTTAGTGGGTGAACATTTTGGTGATGGCGACCACAATTCTGTGACTTTCACCTTGGTTATGGAGAGAGATAGGTGCGCACAACAAGGAAGTTTTTACAATTGGGGGAAGGGAAATTACGATGCTGTAAGACAGGATTTGAGGAGCATACGTTGGGAGCATAGGCTGTCAGGGAAGGATGTGGTGGAAATGTGGGACTTTTTCAAGGAGCAGATACGACGTGTCCTTGATATGTATGTACCGATCAGGCAGGAAAGAAATGGTCGTGTGAGGGAGCCTTGGTTGACGAGGGAGGTTGAATGTCTAGTAAAGAGGAAGAAGGAGGCTTACATAAGGTTGAGGAAACAAGGTTCAGACAGAGCAGTGGAGGGATACAGGATAGCCAGAAGGGACCTGAAGAAAGGGATTAGGAGAGCTAAGAGAGGGCATGAAAAATCCCTGGCGGATAGGATCAAGGATAACCCCAAGGCATTCTATGCGTATGTGAGAAACCTGAGAATGACGAGAACGAGGGTAGGTCCGATCAAGGACAGTGGTGGGAGACTGTGTATTGAGTCGGAAGAGATAGGAGAGGTCTTGAACAAGTACTTCTCTTCAGTATTTACGAACGAGAGGGACCGTATTGTTGAAGAGGAGAGTGTGAAACGGACTGATAAGCTAGAAGAGATACCTGTTAGGAAGGAAGATGTGTTGGACATTTTGAACAACTTGAGGATAGACAAGTCCCCCGGGCCTGACGGGATATATCCTAGGATTATGTGGGAAGCAAGAGAGGAAATTGCAGTACCGTTGGCAATGATCTTCTCGTCTTCACTGGCAACTGGGGTGGTACCAGGGGACTGGAGAGTAGCGAATGTTGTGCCCCTGTTCAAAAAAGGGAATAGGGATAACCCCGGGAATTACAGGCCAGTTAGTCTTACTTCTGTGGTAGGCAAAGTAATGGAAAGGGTACTGAGGGATAGGATTTACGAGTATCTGGAAAGACACTGCTTGATTAGGGACAGCCAGCACGGATTTGTGAAGGGTAGGTCTTGCCTTACAAGTCTTATTGAATTCTTCGAGGAGGTGACCAAGCATGTGGATGAGGGGAGAGCAGTGGATGTAGTGTACATGGATTTTAGTAAGGCATTTGATAAGGTTCCCCATGGTAGGCTTATGCGGAAAGTCAGGAGGCATGGGATAGAGGGAAATTTGGCCAATTGGATAGAAAACTGGCTAACCAGTCGAAGTCAGAGAGTGGTGGTAGATGGTAAATATTCAGCATGGAGTCCAGTTACAAGTGGAGTTCCGCAGGGATCAGTTCTGGGTCCTCTGCTGTTTGTAATTTTTATTAATGACTTAGAGGAGGGAGTCGAAGGGTGGGTCAGTAAATTTGCAGATGATACAAAGATAGGTGGAGTTGTGGACAGTGAGGAGGGCTGTTGTCGGCTGCAGAGGGACTTAGATATGATGCAGAGCTGGGCTGAGGAGTGGCAGATGGAGTTCAACCCTGCCAAGTGTGAGGTTGTCCATTTTGGAAGAACAAATAAGAATGCGGAATACAGGGTTAATGGTAGGGTTCTTGGTCAGGTGGAGGAACAGAGGGATCTTGGGGTCTATGTACATAGATCTTTGAAGGTTGCCACTCAGGTGGATAGAGTTTGTAAGAAGGCCTATGGAGTATTATCGTTCATTAGCAGAGGGATTGAATTCAAGAGTCGTGAGGTGATGTTGCAGCTGTACATGACTTTGGTTAGGCCACATTTGGAGTACTGTGTGCAGTTCTGGTCGCCTCACTTTAGGAAAGATGTGGAAGCTTTGGAGAGGGTGCAGAGAAGATTTACCAGGATGTTGCCTGGAATGGAGAGTAGGTCGTACGAGGATAGGTTGAGAGTTCTCGGCCTTTTCTCGTTGGAACGGCGAAGGATGAGGGGTGACTTGATCGAGGTTTATAAGATGATCAGAGGAATAGATAGAGTAGACAGTCAGAAACTTTTTCCCCGGGTACAACAGAGTGTTACAAGGGGACATAAATTTAAGGTGAAGGGTGGAAGGTATAGGGGAGATGTCAGGGGTGGGTTCTTTACCCAGAGAGTGGTGGGGGCATGGAATGCGCTGCCCGAGGGAGTGGTAGAGTCAGATTCATTGGCGACCTTTAAGCGGCATTTGGATAGGTACATGGATGGGTGCTTAATCTAGGATAGAAGTTCGGCACAACATCGTGGGCCGAAGGGCCTGTTCTGTGCTGTATTGTTCTATGTTCTATGTTCTATCAAATACTAGGGGATATAGGTTTAAGGTGAGAGGGGGAAAGTTTAAAGGAGATGTGAGATGCAGGTTTTTTACACAGAAGGTTACAGGAGTCTGGAACGCGCTGCCAGGGGAGGTGATGGAAGCAGTTATGATAGCAATGTTAAGAGGCATTTGGACAGATCCATGAACAGAGAGTAGAGGAACATGGACCACATGTATATGGGATTAGTTTAGAAAGGCATCAGAGTTGGTGCAGACATGATGGGCCGAACGGCCTATACCAGTGTTGTAATGCTCTATATTTTAACATGTGGGCTATTGGTGCAGTTTGAATACAAGAATTCCAATTGTAAACTGGAGATATCACCAAAGTATTAACTAATATTAGTCAGTAAGGTGTTGGATAATTTTGGTGGGTCAGAAAGTGTTTTAGATGATTTTTAAAAAAAGTATGATAACATCCCTCAAACAAACATGACTCATGTTTCTGATATTTTCCTAATCAACCTGTTAAGTGATTTTATTACACACTTCTGGAGTAGGTGAGACTTGAACCCAGACCTTCTGGATCAGAGGTAGGGACACAACCACTGCACCTCACGTCCCTATAACTGGTGCTTTGTTTTTTTGTTAAAACCAGTTGAGGTTATGATGTATTGCTGCAGCAGGGGGAGTTCTAGCCAGGGTTTCTGGGCCAGGTGTAGTAACACTACCACTCTACCTTATGAGCCTCAGTATGGAACTTGGCTGCTGCTTACTAGCCCAGTTACCATGACAATATCATTCACCCCTCGTTTGTCTGTTTTTTTTCCCATATTAATCTGCTTTGTGACCCTCTGAAGCAGGTGGGACTGGAACCTAGGCCTCCTGGCTCACAGGCAGGGACAACACCACTGCGCCACACCATCCTATGGACTGCTGTTTCACTCTAAGTGTTAACTCAGATCCTTCCTGGTGTTAATTGATCAGTCATTCACTGAGCAACCTTCAAGGTGAGGCAGACGAAAGGATTGATGTCCCCTCTCTGGTGGGAGGTGAATTCTACCCTCCCGAGATTGAGTGTATTTGTGGGTAAGGGAAGACCCTGGTGTACAACAGGTGAATGACCTGCTGCCTTCCTGACTACTCCCTGCCCTCTCCCCCATGTTAAGGTGGAGCAGCTGAGGCATTCAGGCCCCAAACCGCCCACACACTGAAGCCTACTGAAACTATGAAACGTGAGCCTCAATTTCTGATGCGAGGGGGAAAGCAGAAGAAGGGCAACAGCCTGACAGCTTTGACCATGCAGATTGCTGGAGATTTAGTAAGAAGAACTGCCACCTTTGAGGTGTCCATACCACCCACATCCCTGATCTATCAAACACCTGTCTCCCCTCCATCACCTTGTGAGGGTCTTGTAGTTGGCTCTGTCCAGAATGAGCTCTCCATCTTCAGCTCTTCCATGGGATGGAAAAAGCGAGGACTGCAGATGCTGGAGATCAGAGCTGAAAATGTGTTGCTGGAAAAGCGCAGCAGGTCAGGCAGCATGCAAGGAGCAGGAGAATCGACATTTCGGGCATGATCCTGAAGAAGGGCTCATGCCCGAAACGTCGATTCTCCTTTATCTTTCCTCAATGTCGTTTCACACCTTCTCCCTACAAGACTGTTCCCCACATTTCTGATGAAGGGCTGATGCCCAAAACATCGATTCTCCTGCTCCTTGGATGCTGCCTGACCTGCTGCGCTTTTCCAGCAACACATTTTCAGCTCTTCCATGGGATGGCTCACTTTCCCAACAACGACCCCCAATCCAGGCACCGCTGGGTTAACAAAACTGCAAGCCAATCCCATTGCCCAGTAGGTGTCTATGCGAGCTCTTTGAGTCCATTAGGGTCAAACATCTTATCTTTAATTAAGGAGGCCGCAACCCAGCGTAAAATAATTGTGGACCAACCGGACATAACGTTGGTGCAGTACCAACTAACTCCTGGGTCATGGGGAGGTTATAGATTCATAGAGTCATAGAGATGTACAGCACAGAAACAGACCCTTCGGTCCAACCCATCCATGCCGACCAGATATCCCAACCCAATCTAGTCCCACCTGCCAGCAGCCGGTCCATATCCCTCCAAACCCTTCCTATTCATATACCCATTCAAATGCCTTTTAAATGTTGTAATTGTACCAACGTCCACCACTTCCTCTGGCAGCTCATTCCACACATGCACTACCCTCTGCGTGAAAAAGTTGGTCCTTAGGTCTCTTTTATATCTTTCCCCTCTCACCCTAACCCTATACTCTCTAGTTCTGGACTCACCCACCCCAGGGAAAAGACTTTGTCTATTTATCCTATCCATGTCCCTCATGATTTTATAAACCTCTATAAGGTCACCCTATAGCCTCCGACACTCCAGGGAAAACAGCCCCAGCCTATTCAACCTCTCCCTGTCGCTCAAATCCTCCAACCCTGGCAACATCCTTGTAAATTGTTTCTGAACCCTTTCAACTTTTACAACACCTTTCCAATAGTAAGGAGACCAGAATTGCATACAATATTCCAACAGTGGCCTTATTAATGTCCTGTACAGCCGCAACATGACCTCCCAACTCTTGTACTCAATACTCTGACCAATAAAAGAAAGCATACCAACGCCTTCTTCACTATCCCTATCTACCTGTGACTCCACTTTCAAGGAGCTATGAACCTGCACTCCAAGGTCTCTTTGTTCAGCAACACTCCCTAGGACCTTACCATTAAGTGTATAAGTCCTGCTAAGATTTGCTTTCCCAAAATGCAGCACCTCGCATTTATCTGAATTAAATTCCATCTGCCACTTCTCAGCCCATTAGCCCAACTGATCAAGATCCCATTGTAATCTGAGGTAACCCTCTTCGCTGTCCACTACACCTCCAATTTTGGTGTCATCTGCAAACTTACTAACTGTACCTCTTATGCTCACATCCAAATCATTTATGTAAATGATGAAAAGTAGTGGACCCAGCACCGATCCTTGTGGCACTCCACTGGTCACAGGCCTCCAGTCTGAAAACAACCTTCCATCACCCTCTGTCTTCTACCTTTGAGCCAGTTCTGTATCCAAATGATGAGTTCTCCCTGTATTCCATGAGATCTAACCTTGCTAACCAGTCTCCCATGGGGAACCTTGTCAAATGCCTTATTGAAGTCCATATAGATCACATCTACTGCTCTGCCCTCACCAATCCTCTTTGTTACTTCTTCAAAAAACTCAATCAAGTTTGTGAGACATGATTTCCTACACATAAAGCCATGTTGACTATCCCTAATCAGTCCTTGCCTTTCCAAATACATGTACATCCACCACCGAGGTCAGGCTCACTGGTCTATAGTTCCCTGGCTTGTCCTTACCACCCTTCTTAAATAGTGGCACCACGTTAGCCAACCTCCAGTCTTCCAGCACCTCACCTGTGACTATCGATGATACAAATATGTCAGCAAGAGACCCAGCAATCACTTCTCTAGCTTCCCACAGAGTTCACAGGTACACCTGATCAGGTCTTGGGGATTTATCCACCTTTATGCATTTCAAGACATCCAGCACTTCCTCCTCTGTAATATGGACATTTTTCAAGATTTCACCATCTATTTCCCTACATTCTATATCTTCCATATCCTTTTCCACAGTAAATACTGATGCAAAATACTTGTTTACTTACCAGCCTTTCCTTTCACCCTGACAGGAATATACTGTCTTTGGATTCTTGTTATCTCATTTCTGAAGGCTTCCCATTTTCCAACCATCCCTTTACCTGCGAACATTTGTGCCCAATCAGCTTTTGAAAGTTCTTGCCTAGTACCGTGAAAATTGGCCTTCCTCCAATTTAGAACTTCAACTTTTAGATCTGGTCTATCCTTTTCCATCACTATTTTAAAATGAATAGAATTATGGTCGCTGGCCCCAAAGTGCTACCCCACTGACACCTCAGTGCCCTGCCTTATTTCCCAAGAGTAGGTCAAGTTTTGCACCTTCTCTAGTAGGTACATCCACATAATGAATCAGAAACTTTTTTGCACACACTTAACAAATTCCTCTCCATTTAAACCCTTAACACTATGTCAGTCCAAGCCTTTGTTTGGAAAGTTAAAATCCCCTAATGTTACCACCCTATTATTTGTTCAGGTAGCTGGTATCTCCTTACAAATTGGTTTCTCAATTTGCTTTGATTATTAGGAAGTTTATAATACAATCCCAATAAGGTGATCATCCCTTTCTTATTTCTCAGTTCCACCAAAATAACTTCCCTGGATGTATTTCCGGGAATATCCTCCCTAAGTACACCTGATAAGGGATAGCTGTAATGCTATCCCTTATCAAAAATGCCACTCCCCCTCCTCTCTTGCCTCCCTTTCTGTCCTTCCTGAAGCGTTTGTATCCTAGAACATTAAGCTGCCAGTCCTGCCCATCCCTGAGCCATACTTCTGTAATTGCTATGGTATCCCAATCCCATGTTCCTAACCATGCCCAGAGTTCATCTGCCTTCCCTGTTAGGCCTCTTGCATTGAAATAAAAGCAGTTTAATTTATCAGTCCTACCTTGTTCTCTGCTTTGTCCCTGCCTGCCCTGACTGTTTGACTCACTTCTGTTCTCAACCGTACCAGTCTCAGTTGAAATCTTTCCTCACTATCTCCCTGGGTCCCAACCCACACCAAATCCTCCTGAGCAGCTCTAGCAAATCTCCCTGCCAGTATATTAGTCCCCTTCCAATTTAGGTGCAATCCGTCCTTCTTGCACAGGTCACTTCTACCCCAAAACAGCTTCCCCTCATAACCACCACCCCTTGGTGTTGCAGAGTTTGCGGACCTGTCCTGGGAACAGTTGAGGAGGGACAGTGTCAGGGCAGCGTTGCTCTGTATCTAACCCTGTTCTGTCCCTGTGCCAGGAGTGTTTGATGGGGCAGTGTCAAGGAGGTTTTACTCTCTATATTGACAAATTCCTGGGACACCTTGTGGCTGTAATTTGACTCTACTGAAATGAGGAGAAAGTGTAATGACTCCATCACGCTGAGATGATCATGTGCCTCAGTTTCGGTTTGGTGGAGACAGTATGTCTGTTTTGAAAAATCGTTGTTTCTATGTAGCAATCCTGTCACTTGCTTAGTGTGTACTTTGCTCAGGATACGACAGAGACATGTATGGGTGTTAAAGCTGCCAGGGTAATCTTTGCACATATCTCTAGAGAGATGTTCCTGTCTGTCAGGCTCAGACTCCTGCGAGATCAGCAGTTCACAGAACTCCCAGCTCTGCTGCAATAACAACCACCTGCATTTATGTGGCACCATTAGCATAGGAAGACATCCCAAAGGGTTGCATGGGAGCAATTTATCCACAGCCACAGTTTGCTGAGTTGGGGGCTACGAGCACAGATGGTGGTACTTCTGAGCTTGTAGCCCAGGGAGTTGAAGGCGTGGTGGAAATCAGGGGAGTGTGGAAGCAGGGTTGGAGGAACAGAGAACTCTCAGAGGGGGGCTATTGGTAGCCCATGCATCCTTAGAATGAGGATGGACGATACCCAGGTCAATCTATGGTTGAAGACTGTGATAAGATGGGGGATGGAGAGCAAGGTCAGAGATTGTGGGAGGAGAGATATGTTGAAGGGTGTGAGAGATGATGCAAGGAGAGCAGTAGGGTAGGGGGTGGGAGTGGGATGGGGTGTGGAGGTGGGGCTAGTTTCCAGAACACTGACTGGGAGGAAGTATCCTACTCTTTCTCCAATTGCACCAACCATTCAGTGAAAGGACAGACAACTAAAGATGGCATCTCCAACAGTGCAGCACTCCCTCAGGATTGCCCTGGAGTAACAGCCTGGATTTAAGGCTCAAAGCTCTGGAATCCACAACCTTCTGGCCTGGTGACAAAAGTCTACCCATTGAACTTCAGTATGAAGGAGCAGGCAGTAGAAATGAATTTGTTTATTCCTGACAGCAATGGGTACCATTTCAAGGTAGAGTCATGTTGTTGAAAAATGTTCAAATTTACTTTTCATTAATTTTCATGTCAGAACGTGGAAATTAATTCCAAATAAAAGCCCAGAGGATAAATCCTGATCCATATGCAGTCACCTCCCTCCCGTTCGATGACACATTCTGAAATGTATGATTGTGAACCGTTTAGATTAGATTAGATTACTTACAGTGTGGAAACAGGCCCTTCGGCCCAACAAGTCCACACCGACCCGCCGAAGCGTAACCCACCCAGACCCATTCCCCTACATTTAACCCTTCACCTAACACTACGGGCAATTTAGCAAGGTCAATTCACCTAACCTGCACATTTTTGGACTGTGGGAGGAAACCGGAGCACCCGGAGGAAACCTACGCAGACACGGGGAGAATGTGCAAACTCCACACAGAGAGTCGCCTGAGGCAGGAATTGAACCCGGGTCTGTGGCGCTGTGAGGCAGCAGTGCTAACCACTGTGCCACCGTGCCACCCACTTAATCTGTTTAATACAGAAGGTCTCCAGGGGCCAGTGGCCAATCAGAAAAGGGTTCCTCACAACAGGGAGAATGATTATTAATGAGGCGGAAACAACCTAGAAACAGCCAACCTGACCGAGAGAGTGATCAGAGACTTCACAGACAGACTATCAGGAGCACACGGAACAGCTCCAAAGCCTGAGTAGCACTTTCAGGGCTAAACAGGTCAATATTTCCAATGTTGACACATGTTTCAGCCCCTTGAGTCCAGCCAATAGCATTATGGATGATTGCTGTCTCAGCTCCATTTTCATGCCTTGATTCAGTAATCCATAATAATTGAGTCTGACCAAATGAAAAAAAACATCTGTCAACCTCAGTTTGGGCATTTCCAATGGCTCCCCAATTCTCTACAAAAACACCCCCTCCCAGAAGAAAAGTAACCTTTCCTCTACCTTTTGTAGAAGAGGTTTTACTATTTCACATTGTTGGCTAGGTTAACGTTTATCGCCCATTTCTAATTGCCCTAGAAGGTACGGGTGAGCTGCCTCCTAAAGTTCTTGAGGTGTAGGGACCCTCACAATGCCCTTAGAGAGGGAATCCCAGGCTTTGGAGCCAGTGACATTGAAGGAACGGCCAATGTGTTTCCAAGTCAGGATGGTGAGTGGCTTGGAGGGAAACATGCAGAGGGTGGTGTTCCCATGAATCTGCTTACAGATGGCGAGTTTGGAAGGTGTTGTTTAAGGAGGCTTGCAGAAGGTAAAAAGTTAGCACTAGAAACTAAATAAACTAGTGCACAGCTGAGACAGGTTTAGAACAAGTCCCACGATAAAGGACAAAGTCATAATAGTCACTCTTATTCTGAATCAAGACATCAAAAGACATGAAGTAAGAATTGCATTTAGAACTTAAAGATATCTCAAACAATTTCCAGTATTTGTGACGGATTAATAAAGTTATAATGTCAAAAAATATGCCCATTTCAAGCTCTCATAAAAAGCAATAATGTGCAGAACATCTGTCTGAGTGATAAGGTTTAGGGATGAAAGTTCGAGAGCAGAAACCTTCAAACAGCACCATGAGTTTTGTGTGAAACACTTACTTGACATAGTCTCACCAAAACTAAACCACAGCCCTGAAACCAAAACATGCTAGAGATCACAGCGGGTCAGGCAGCATCTGTGGATGATCTCAGTTTTTGCTTTCAGTGCAGATTCCAGCATCGACAGTAAACCACAGCCCTGCTGGCAGTACAGCACTCCCTCAGTACTGTCCTTGGGAGGATTAGGTCAGATTTTGTTCTGAAGCCTTTGGGAGGATTTAAGACCATGAATCCACAAGCTCCAGTTCAAAGGCAAGAGAGTAACCCACTGAGCCATGACTAACCCCATCACGCAAGGCAGGCACTGAGTCAGAGTGCAAAATTGCAATGAAGGTGTGCAGGCCCCAATCATATTGATGTCACCATTGACTGGCCTTGGGGGCTCACAAACAACACAACAGCAGCAACGAATTACCATTGTATGGAGCTCATTTCTTAAGCTGCTTAAGTGTGCCTGTGATTATTTTGCAAGTAATTCTTCTCAACAAAAGACTGTCATTAAATCACTAATGTAAGGATGCCATTAAATTATGCACCTTTGTTCTGTTCTCTCATCCTCCTTCATTCCAAAGACATTTCTTCCCTTATTAGTGCCATATTCTCTCAAGCGTTTTTGAAAAAAGGTTAAAAAAAAATAATAATGAGTTCAGATCAGGGTCAATAAACCTGCCTCTTTCACCCCGGCTGAGGTAACAGAACCCTGGTATTTTAGACACAAATTACTGATGACAACTTGTCATAAAAAGAAAGGAATAATGAAATCTACTCAGACTAGGAGAGGCACAGTGGCTGAGTGGTTAGCACTGCTGCCTTACAATACCATGGACCCGGGTTTGATCCCACCTTCAGGTGACTGTCTGTGTGAGTTTGTCCATTCTCCCTGTGTCTGCATGGGTCTCCTCTGGGTGCTCCGGTTTCCTCCAACAGTCCAAAGATATGCAGGTCAGGTGGATTGGCCATGGGCACTGTAGGGTTACGGGGATAGGTTAGGAGAATGGGTCTGGGTGGGTTGCTTTTTGGACAGTGTGTGTGTGTGTGGACTCGATGGGCTCAGTGACCGGCTCCCATGCTGTCAGGGTTCTGTGAGTTTGGAAGAACTAGCTTTTGGAGTGTTGCTCCTTCATCAGGTGGTTGTGGAGAATAAGATTGTAAGACATAGAATTTATAGCAAAAGTTTACAGTGTGATGTAACTGAAATTACATATTGAAAAAGACCTGGATTGTTTGTTGAGTCTCTCATCTTTTAGAATGAACATGTTGGTTTCAGTTCTTTTATACGTAAATCACAAAACTTTTTTTGAAAGTTACATTCGCGAGGAAACTTTAACAATTGATGTCATGTCGGCCCAGAACCTGCATCTATGGTGGGAGCTGCCCTGTGTGAGGCTGACCATTGGGGCACAGACAGCCTCACACAGGGCAACTTGCACCTTCAATGCATTATCTGGGCCAACATGACATCAATTGTTAAAGTTTACTTGAGAACGTAACTTCTAAAATAAGTTTTGTGATTTACATATGAAAGAACTGAAACCAACATGTTCATTCTAAAAGATGAGAGACTTTACAAACAATCCAGGTCTTTTTCAATATATAATTTCAGTTACATCACACTGTAAACTTTTGCTGTAAATTCTGTGTCTTATGATCTTATTCTCCACAACCACCTGATGAAGGAGCAGCGCTCTGAAAGCTAGTGCTTCCAAATAAACCTGTTGGACTATAACTTGGTGTTGTGTGATTTTTAACTTTGTACACCCCAGTCCAACAGTGGCATCTCCGAATCAGGGTTCTGTGAGTCAGACTCTCCACAATGGTGCATCTGCCAGGGTTTGATAGTTAAATTCAGGTGTTTAAGCTGTTTAGAACAATGTAGAATGAATGGAATTCACACACCAGCAGGCCATTTAGCCCACCTATTCTATGCCAGTGTTTATGCTTCAGACAGGCTTATTCCTGACTTCATCTCATTGAACAATCCACTCCTTTCTCCTTCATGGAATTCTCCAGCTGCCCCTTCCATGTATTGATGCTATTTCCCTTGCCCCTTCGTGTGACGCAAATTCCACTTCCTCACATTCCTAATGAGTTATTAATAACTCTCTTATGCCTAAGGCACCTCTGGTTTGTTTCCCCTCATATCACCAACCACCACACCTACTTTATCAAGCCCCTCCAGAATTGTAAAGACCTTGGTTAGATTTTGAGATAAAAGACCCTTAGCCTGTTGAGTGTCTCCTTACAGTTCTAACTCCAGGATCAGATTGTGTTTTCATTCAAACATCAAATTTTTGCTGCACAGAAGGAGACCATTTGGCCTGTCTTATCTAAGCTACCCTCTGCAGGACAAATTCAGCAACAGCCACTCTCCCACTTTTACCTTTGGAAATCTCCATCCTTTTCACATAATGATCATCTCCCTTTCAAATGCCTCATGTGAATTTATCTCTACCAGATCCTAATCTCTTGCTACGTGACCAATATGTCCGTCATGTTACCATTTCCCCTTTTGTCAATTTCCTTACCTCTGTTCCCTCTGCTTCTTGATGCTTTCATCAATGGGAACAGTTTCCTCCTTCAGACCTCTCCCATCCACCTGCTTTAACCTTCATTCCCTCCTCCATCGATGTACAGTAACAGTGGCCTACGTACTGTCTACAGGATGGACTGCAGCAACTCACTGAGGCTTCTTTAGACAGGACCTTGCAAATCCGTGACCTGTATCATCCACAAGGGGAAGAGCTGCAGGTAACTTGCCAGTTCCCCTCAAAGTGACACACCATCCTGACTTGGAACTACATCACCCTTTCTTCAATGTAACTGCTTCAACATCCTGGAGCTGCCTTTGTAACAGGACTATGGCGGCCCTACGCTCCAAGCAGTACAGTTCACTACCACCTTCTGGCTGATGGTGAATAAATGCTAGCCCAACCAGTGACCCTTACATCCATGAATGCATAAAGAAAAGAAAGGTCAGGACTGGCTGTGACTGAGTTGTTTGTCTACATTTTCACAGGTTAAAATAAATTATTTGGTGGTGTCATTAGAACATGCACAATTTATAAAAACAGGCTCCGAAGTTATCGCAGTTTCTCGGACAGACTTAACCCTTCTGGTACTGTTGAGCTATGTCTGAAAGAGATGAATTTGAGAGATGGAGCGTTACTGTTTATCAGTTGTAGCTAAGGCTGTCTCTGGTACTTCCTAGAATCACACATATCTCTCTTGCCCCAACCCTCCTTCTGTATCAGTCCCTGCAGAAAACTAGACACCAACTCACTTAAAGCTGCACTTTATAAAATCCTAACCTTTGACCTTCTATTCATCACAATATTTCTGCAACTGATCATTTACTCAACCCACTGTTATCTCAGATTTTGATGTTCTAATTCCCTACTGTCCTCTCTCATATTGGTCATTCCCTGATTATAGGCCTCATTGTCCCTCCTTTAAATCGAAGATGCATAGATGTGAGAATCTATGGTGAACAACCTGGTTTAGCCAATCATCTGCCAGATCTGGCTGGACCTCTCCAATCACTCTCAAGTTCTGCTCTCACCTGCTGTGACTGCCCATTCTTCCTGAAATGATCCTGAAGTGTAAAGATAATCCTAGCTTCTGGTCACTATCGCAAAGTGTCTTCTTCGTACTGTCGCCCATCCCTCTCAGCTTCAATCATGGACTTCACTAAGATGGAGGACATTTTTGGGGAGACAATGGCCTAGTGGTGTTATCACTGGACAGTTAATCCAGAGACCCAGTTGATGTCCTGAGTGCCTCTGTTTGAATCCAGCCACCGCAGATGGTGGAATTTGAATTTAATAAAAAAGAGTCTGAACTAAGAGTCTAATGATGGCCATGAATCCATTGTTGGTAAATGCCATCTGGTTCACTAATATCCTTTAGGGAAGGAAACTGCCGTCCTTACCTGGTCTGGCCTTCATATGATTCCAGACCCAGAGCAATGTGGTTGACTCTTCTAAGTCAGATTCTTCACCTGACAAAGGAGCAGTGCTCCAAAAACTTGTGATTTCAAATAAACCTGTTTGACTATAACCTGGTGTTGTGTGACTTCCAACTCTCTCTGAGTTAAACTGACTAAACTGCTGATTGCTACAGTTCAAATTCTGTATCCTGCTAGTTCTTCCCCTTCAGGTGTATTCTGCCTTATCGAAGTCAGCTGGCATTATGCCTCTCCTTAAAGAACTACTTTGTGCCCACCACTGTCCCTGCACCCCATGTGCAGCTCTGTCACTCTCCATTATCCTCCAATATCTGGTCACCCCTAAAATCCATTCTCCTCTCTCCTAGAAATCTATGTTTGAGTTTCTCCCATTAAATTCCATCGCTGCCACGATGGCAAATCAACTCTCATTAAAGTTATTAATTAAACGAATCACTGAACTGTTACAGCGCAGACAGAGACCATTCAGCCCATCCTGGCTGCTCAGATTAACTGTGCATTGTTCGCTTGTGCCAATCTCCTGCTTTTACCATGAACACTTGCGCATTCATTTTATTCAAATAATCAGCCAATGTCCTCTTGAATACCTCTTGAACATAATCACATCCTGTTTAATTGTGACAAAGGTAAACATTCCTGCTTTCCCTTTCCACCTGTCTGCAGCAGTTTAACACCAACTGACTACATCACCCTCATTTCCTGTTGCTATACCTTTCCCTCTTATGTCACCCCATGATCCTTGGCCCTCTCCTGTTTCTTATCTATATATTGCCCTCGTAATATCATTGGAAAAGGCAACGTTAATTTTCACACAAAAGCCAATGACATCCAGTTCTACCTCACCATCACCTCCCTCTCTACACGTTCACTGTTATTAAATTATCAGACTTTTCATCTGTCTCATGCTGAATTAGCCGAAATGTTCTCCAATTAAATATTGGAAAGATGTAAACCGTTGGCTTTGATCCCTACTTGAAATCTGATTCCCAGATGACCCAGCTTAACTCCTCAATCGACAATAAGCCAGTCCTGTTACCAACCTCAGTGTCATTTTTAATCAGGAGGTGAGCTTCTGACCTTGTTCTCATGCTCATGACTAAACCTGGCTATTTCACCCTCCAAAACATCATCCTGATGAAAAGCTTATGCCTGAAATGTCGACTCTCCTGCTCCTCGGATGCTGCCTGACCCGCTGTGCTTTTCCAGCACCACACTCTCAACTCTGATCTCCAGCATCTGCAGTCCTGATTTTCTCGAGAACATCATCCAACTTCACCCAGTCTCGGCTCAGTTGCTTCAGTGATCCTGTTATCTCTGGGCCTGACCTAGCTAGCACACTCCCACATCTTCCCTTGTGTAAAATTGATGTTGCACAAATCTCTGCTGCCTGAGTCATAACAGACATAAAGTTGTTTTTGCCTTGCACTTGCTGAGCTACTTTGCCTCCTAGTCAGGTGATGCTTCGATTCCAAAATTCTCGGCATTGATTTCAAATCTCGCCATGACTTCATCCTTCCCCATTTCTGGGACCACTTCTGGACCCACAATCCTGTGAAATAGTTAAACTCATCTAACTCTGGCCTTTTCTACATAGACTCAAGATGCCGCTAGCCAATGCCCTGGCTTAATGCTTCAGTGTGTAATACGTTCTGTGCTAGCGAGTTTTGTGAAGATTTGTAGTTCAGGTTGAGGTTCTGGATGTCGGGTTGCTTGCTGAGCTGGAAGGTTCATTTTCGGATGTTACGTCACTATACTATGTAACATCTTCAGTGAGCCTCCGGATGAAACATTGTTGATGATTCCTGCTTTCTATTTATATGGTTGGGTTTCTTTGGGTTGGTAATGTCATTTCCTGGGTTGATGTCATTTCCTGTTCTTTTTCTCAGGGTTGCTAAATCGGGTCCAAGTCAATGTGCTTGTTGATAGAGTTCCGGTTGGAATGCCTAACCCTAACCCTAGAAACATGGCATTCCAACTGGAACTCTATCAACAAATGAGAAGAAGAACAGGAAATGACATTACCAACCCAAAGAAACCCAACCATATAAATAGAAAGCAGGAATCATCAGCCATGCTTCATCCAGAGGCTTACTGAAGATGTTACGTGGTATGGTAATACAATGTCTGAAAATGAACCTTCCAGCTCAGCGAGCAAACCTACATCCAGAACGTTCTGCACATTCTCTGGATCTCACCTTGAATGCACACAAGTGTTTAGGCAACATTGAAATTAAGTAGGAGAACAGGCTCAGATACTGTAGCCTGTATGTTAACTGTTTCACATGGTTCATTACACTCAGCAACAATTTATTCTGGTGAAAAAGAAGGAATTGATAAGATAGTTGAACCATCTGTGGTTACCAAAGGTGTTCAAGGACAGCAGGTCAGGCAGCATCTGAGAAGCAGCAGAGTCAACGTTTAGGCCTTAAGCCCTTCATCAGGAGAGTATCCAATCAAAGACTAAGGCAGACAAAGTGGCACAAACCTAATGGTAGACCAGAGGATCGGGAAGTTTTTAAAGTGCTAGCAGTGGTGACTAAAAAATTAATAAAGAGGGAGAAAATTGATGATGAAAGTAAATTAGTAAGAAATATAAAAACAAATAACAAGAGCTTTTATGGGTGTATGAACAGAGAGAGGAGCTAAATTAAGTGTGGGACCCTTGGAAAATGAAACTGGGAAGTTAATAATGGGAAAGAGGGTGATGGCAGATATTTTAAAACATTATTTTCTAGAAATATTCACAGTGGAGGACATGATAAATATCCCAAAAACAATAGCTAAGCAAGGTGCTAATGGGAGGAAAGATCTCTATTGTGAGGGACAATGTTCATAGAATCCCTAAAGTGTAGAAACAGGCCATTTGGCCCAACAAGTCCAACATTCCAAAGAGCATCCCACCCGATCCCTGTATTTCCCATGGCTACTCCACCTAACCTACACATCTCTGGACACAATAGGCAATTTAGCACGCTAAACCACCTGACTTGCACGTCTTTGGATTGTGAGAGGAAACCAGAGCATCCAGGGGAAACTCATGCAGACACGGGGAGAATGTGCAAACTCAATACAGACAGTTGCCTGAGGCTGAAATCGAACTCAGGTCCCTGGTGCTGTGAGGTAGCACTGCTAACCACTGAGTCTCCAGACCATCCCGTTTAAGTTTTAGAACAATAGAACAATAGAACAATACAGCACAGAACAGGCCCTTCGGCCCACGATGTTGTGCCGAACTTCTATCCTAGATTAAGCACCCATCCATGTACCTATCCAAATGCCGCTTAAAGGTCGCCAATGAATCTGACTCTACCACTCCCACGGGCAGCGCATTCCATGCCCCCACCACTCTCTGGGTGAAGAACCCACCCCTGACATCTCCCCTATACCTTCCACCCTTCACCTTAAATTTATGTCCCCTTGTAACACTCTGTTGTACCTGGGGAAAAAGTTTCTGACTGTCTACTCTATCTATTCCTCTGATCATCTTATAAACCTCTATCAAGTCACCCCTCATCCTTCGCCGTTCCAACGAGAAAAGGCCGAGAACTCTCAACCTATCCTCGTACGACCTACACTCCATTCCAGGCAACATTCTGGTAAATCTTCTCTGCACCCTCTCCAAAGCTTCCACATCTTTCCTAAAGTGAGGCGACCAGAACTGCACACAGTACTCCAAATGTGGCCTAACCAAAGTCCTGTACAGCTGCAACATCACCTCACGACTCTTGAATTCAATCCCTCTGCTAATGAACGATAATACTCCATAGGCCTTCTTACAAACTCTATCCACCTGAGTGGCAACCTTCAAAGATCTATGTACATAGACCCCAAGATCCCTCTGTTCCTCCACCTGACCAAGAACCCTACCATTAACCCTGTATTCCGCATTCTTATTTGTTCTTCCAAAATGGACAACTTCACACTTGGCAGGGTTGAACTCCATCTGCCACTCCTCAGCCCAGCTCTGCATCATATCTAAGTCCCTCTGCAGCCGACAACAGCCCTCCTCACTGTCCACAACTCCACCTATCTTCGTATCATCTGCAAATTTACTGACCCACCCTTCGACTCCCTCATCTAAGTCATTAATAAAAATTACAAACAGCAGAGGACCCAGAACTGATCCCTGCGGAACTCCACTTGTAACTGGACTCCATGCTGAATATTTACCATCTACCACCACTCTCTGACTTCGACTGGTTAGCCAGTTTTCTATCCAATTGGCCAAATTTCCCTCTATCCCATGCCTCCTGACTGCATTGAAGGACAGACTTTCGCACAGCTCAGCCTGGTGAGGATTCATTTGGTAGATTCTCCCATCTTCCATGTTCATAATGGTGATCTACAGATCCTGATTACTCTAGCGTCTTCAAAGAGAAAAACACTTGCTAGTCAAGGAATAACAGGCTCTTGTCTTAAGATGTAGTTTATTGCATGATAGCAACTAGGTACAAACTATATTGATGTGATCGATATTGGTACGAGGATATGAGGGATGTTAGGTTAAGCTCCTGCTTTGAGATCCTGCTTTAATAACCTTTGAGATCCCCTACAATATGCTGTGATAGTACAATTATCTAAACTCAAACTCTGGTCTGAATAACCCTATAATGCAGTAATTGTAAAAACGTGTGAGATTGAGTGTGCTCGTCATCTCTAGTGAACAAATAGATATGATATGAAATGTGGAAACAGACTTTAGAAACAAATATGCTATTGAAAATGAAAACAGGCATGATATAGAGTGTGAGAGCAGGCCCAAGATTGACTGTAGATATCCTGCTGATATGTTATTTGTAAAAGGCCAGAATCTAATCACAATGTGAATATGTATTTAGTGTGCTAAAATCCACCTGCTAGCTGCTAGAAATATGCTCAATGAGGCTCCAGAGTTCTTGAGTTTAAGTTTAATTATTTTGAAAAATTTTGTTTTGGGAACAAGCAGACACAACAGTAGCACAATGAGCAAAATAGCTGCACAGTAGCAGAGATATTGTTCCAGTCCCAATCAGTCCATAAGAAATAGGAACAGGAGGTTCTACCATTAAATAGGATCAAACCTGATTCGACATTCCACACTTCTACTTTCCTGCCCTTTTCCTGTAACCGTCGATCCCCACTGATCAAGGATCTATCTCGGCCTTAAATATACACAAGGACTCTGCCCACACAGCTCTCTGTGGCAAGAAATTCCATAGATTCTCAACCTTCTGAGAGTCCAAACTCCTTCTTGTCTGAGTCTTAAATCGGCTCTCCTTTATTCTGAGACTGTGCCCCTGGTCCTAGACACTCCCGTGAGGGGAAGCATCCTCTCAGTGTTGACCCTGGCAAGCCCCTTAAGGATCCTCTATGTTTCAATGAGATCACCTCCTATTCTTCTCAACTCCAGTCAGTACAGTCCCAACCTGTTTAGCCTTTGCTTATAAGACAATCCCTCAATACCAAAGATCATCTGAGTGAAACTGAGGCTGAGAGGACAGTGCACGTAGGCAGGGCAAGGCACGGATGCTGTGACCAGGAGGGTCAGCTCAGAGTGTGAGCACTGTGACAGTGAGTGAGATCCAGTCTGGGGCAGTCGTTGAGCTGGGATGGGGTGTCCCAGAACACAGTGTCCTTGCTCCAGAGTCACAGTGAGAGTTACCGGGTGAGCCTGATGGGGAGCTTTAACATGGAAAGAGACTCTGAACAACTATAATTCAGTGTCTGACCTGAGATGTCACCTTTTGTATCTCTCCTTATTGAAGTTTGGAAAGTTAGATTAGATTAGATTAGATTACTTACAGTGTGGAAACAGGCCCTTCAGCCCAACAAGTCCACACCGCCCCGCCGAAGCGTAACCCACCCATAACCCTACGTCTACATCTACATCTACATCTACCCCTTACCTAGCACTACGGGCAATTTAGCATGGCCAATGTGACCTGCACATCTTTGGACTGTGGGAGGAAACCGGAGTACCCGGAGGAAACCCACGCAGACACGGGGAGAACGTGCAAACTCCACAGTCAGTCACCTGAGGCGGGAATTGAACCCGGGTCTCTGGCGCTGTGAGGCAGCAGTGCTAACCACTGAGCCACCGTGCTGCCCACAGACCGACACAGATAAAACGTTGAATTATCTCAGGGCAGTGACTTGAAATAGATGCTGAATTTGCATCTTAATCAATCGAAACGTGCATCTCCTTACTAACAGAGTTCTCCATCAGACATTTTAGGTTCATTCACTCCACTCACACCAGTTGTATGATCCTTTGATCTCTCTGCTTATAAACTCTGTGTCAGTGTACCCTCTCTTACCACACCTGGTGAAGGGGCAGCACTCCGAAAGCTTGTGATTTCAAACAAACCTGTTGGACTATAATCTGCTGTTGTGTGTGACTTCTGACCTTGTCCACCCCAGTCCGACACAGGCACATCCACATTGTAGAGACCTCAGTAAGCGGATCGGGGATGCGCCATGAGGGTTCTTCGAGGCTTGCACATGCTGGATGCCAATGTCTGTGGATGTAGGGTAGGTTAACCAATGGCTGTGGAGTGTTCCCTGGGATGTTGAGGCTGGGTATCGAATATGGAAGTCCTTTGTAACAGGCAGGGATTGGACTCTGCCAGGTGTTGGCTCTGATTTCCATGTCGCGCTTTCTTGATGTTTAGCTTGTTTGGCAGGTATGATAAAATGGGACACTGAATATTAATGAGATGAGTTGAGACGTTAAAAGGCATTTAACAAGCAATAATCCTCCTTAATTGGCAACTCACTGTGTCGCTTGTCAAAAGTATAAAAGATAAAGCGAGATTCTCCTCTCATCAAGATGGGCCTCACTGAATGTCTCAAATATCGAACAAGGAATTGTGGATGCTGGAAATCTGAAATAAAAACAGAGATTGCGTAGAAATTCAGTAGGTATGAAGTTGTTCTGGAGACAGATCACTGGACTTGAAATGTTAACTCTGTTTTCTCTATAAAGACTCAGAAGTCACACAACACAATTATAGTCCAATGGGTTTATTCGAAATCACAAGCGTTAAGACAAAGGAGCAGCGCTCCGAAAGCTAGTGCTTCCAAATAAACCTGTTGGACTATGACGTGGTGTTGTGTGATTTTTAACTTTATACAACCCAGCCCAACACCAGGACCTCTACATCACAGCTTCTCTCCACAGAGGTCGCCATACTGGCTGAGTTTCTTCAATAATTTCTGTGTTTGGTTCTCACCTGATTCCCACATCTCACCCACATCACTCAGACCCCTATAAGATTCTGCTCGGGATCTTGTTCATCCAGCTGAGAGGGCAAGCAAGGCCTTGATTTAACATGTCATCCAAAACACAGCACCTCCCACACTGTACTGCCTGCTGTGTTGGGTCCTGCAAGATTACAGGCTCAACTTTCTGGTGATGGGTTTGAACTGTCAGCCACCTGACTCAGAAATGAAAATCCAACTCAGGAGAAATAAACTGATCCCTTGGGAGAGCAGTGCAGATTTATCGAGATCATTTTGGGGGATAAAAGCCAGTGAAATGATAAGGATAGGTTACATTGACTATGAGCTCTTATGTTCCATTGAGTATTGAAGATTACTGTATGATTGAACTGAGTGATCAACTTTTAAGTTGGCTAGATAAGCTAACAAGGTAGAGAGAGAGAGATACTGGTCTGGTGTGGGACTAGAGATTAGGGAGATGTAGCTCTTAATATTAAAGCAAGCCCATGGTCTCGGGCTGAAGGAAATCTGGAAATCTCTCCCTTAAAAAGCAGCTGAAATTAGAGGCCAATTGAACATTTTCACGGGGATTGGCAGTTTTTTGTGACTCCTCCTCCTGTGCCAGTGTCTACACAAAGGCAGACATTTTGAACATCAGAGTATACTAAATCTTTCATAGGAGACAGCAATTCTTCTTGTTGTAAATGGTGTTGGGCAGTTTGCAGGTGGAGACAGACCTGAGACAGGCTGCAGGAACAATAGGGAGTGAATGCTAAGGACTCTGAGTGGATTGGGCAGTGTTCGGACCCGAACATTGGAATTGATATGCTGTTCACACAGTGTATAATGGACAGGGTTACAAGCCATTCATTAGACAACAATCTTAGATTAATGAACTGCCTGATCCACTGGTAACAGGCTATGATCACACTTCACACAGTCATCAACATTGATGAGAAACTGTAGATAGCTATCACAAATGGAATCAATGAGCACTGTAATCATAGTAACACTGTCTCAGAATCAACACAGATCAAACAGTATTGACCGTAAAAGAAATGTGAGGTTTGAATGAAAAATAATATTCTTTTCATTTTTCGTGACTTAACAATATTTCTTTATTGTGTTTCTTACAAATTTGATAACAGTCAGCAGTCAGCATGCACAATAACATGATGAATTGCAACCATATCTGCCTGATTTCCAGGTTTAATCCACAGCTCGGGGCTAGACTGTGTATCCCGTCCTGGTTACATCAGATTTCATTAGCGTAGATTTCCCCCAGGGAAGGCATCAGGGCACAGGGCAGCAACTTTGACTGTAGCTGCCCTAGAAATTCAGGAATATTCTTATGCACTGAGATTTCTAATCTGTTAGACCCAAGTGGGGAAGATTGCACATGATCAGAATGTAAACATTTCTCTCTCCTTGGGGTCGGAGAAGGATCTTTGGCAGATTGTCCCTCTTCTATTATTCAAGTCACGTGGATTGCTACTGTCTCCAGTCCAAGGTGCCTCATGAGGTGAAGAGAAAGAAAGAATTTGCAAACATATAATGTATTTTATAACCTCAGAATGTCTTAAAGTGACTCAGTGATTAGCCCTGCTGCCTGACAGCACCAGGGACCTGGGTTTGATTTCATTTTTGGGGTGACTGTCTGTGTGGAGTTTTCACATTCTCCCAGTGTCTGTGTGAGTTTCCTCTGGGTGCTCCGGTTTCCTCCCACTGTCCAAGGGTCTGCAGGTTAGGGTGGGTTGGTCGTGCTAAATCACCCATAGTCTCCAGGAATGTGTAGGCTAGGTGGGTTAGCCATAGGAAATACAGGGATAGCATATATATGGGATGCTCTTCGGAGGGTCGGTGCAGACTTGATGGGCCGAATGGCCTACTTCTACACTGCAGGGATTCTCTAAAGCTGCTGTTGCATTCTGTGGCTCTGACTATTCACTGGTTGTGTCACAGCATGGCATCATTTTCAGCGATGGTGAACTCCTTACAAATGCTAACTCTGAAACTGGGGAAGGGCCACAGCACCCAAGGGATGGAATTTAATGGGCCTCCTGAGATTGGGGGAGGCTGTGGAATTGAGGGTGGGCAGTTGTTTTCCTGATGTCATGCAATCATCTCAACAGCGGGCACTGTCTCAGAACAGCTTTCTTGCACAGAAACCACATGAGGCTCTTAAATGGACCATTAGGAAAGGGCCATTACTAGTTTCTAATGAAGAGTTATCAGACTTGAAAGATTAACTCTATTTTTCTTCCCAAAGACCTGCTGAGTCTTTCTTTCGTGGACAAGCCTCTTCTTGACCAGCTCACGTTCTGCCAGCAGTGAGGGGCTCCCTGGTCAGTGCGGAGAAACACTCCCACACAATCTGGGGTCCTCTCTCTGTGGACCTGCAGGAGGCGGTGGGGTGGGGAGCACGCTATGGCCGACTCAGGACTCCCTGCCCATGATAGCCAGGCCTTCCTCTTGCGAAACAACATCCCCAATAACTTCTCACTGGGGTTAAAACCAGAAAATGCTGCAAATGCTCAGTAGGTCAGTCAGCACCTGGAGCAAGAAACTGATTAAATCTTTCAGGTTGATAACCTTTTAAAGAAGGTTTTGAACAAAGGGTGGATCAGATCAGGACAAAAGGAAAATCTGTGATAGTGCGGAAGGTAAGGGAGGTTTTATTTATTGCCAGTCCCTAGTTGTCCCTTGAGAAGATGGAGGAGAGCTGCCTTCTTGAGCTGCTGAAATCCACGTGATGTACGTAGACCCACAATGCGCTTAGGGAGGGAATTCCAGGATTTTGACCCGGCAACACTGAAGGAATGGCGATATATTTCCAAGTCAAGATGAGTGTCTCAGAGGAACTTGGAGGTTGAATGCCTGGAGAGGCAGTCTGACAGAGCTGAAGGGAGTGGTGACAAGACAAGATTAAATATAGCAGAAAGCAAAACTAAGATTAAAACTAAAATATGCAAATAAAAGGAAATGATGGTGGAGTGGAGAGGGGGTTTGATGAAGACAGATCACATTGTTAAACTGGAAGTCTGAGAAATGGCTAATAAAAAGATGAGGTGCTGTTCCCCAAGCTTACATTGAGTCATAGCAACTGAGTCACAGAGTCATATAGCACAGAAGAGGCCCTGCAGCCCATCAAGTCCACACTGACCTATCCACTCTGCTCCCACTTTCCAGCACTTGACTGATGGTCTTGAATGTTATGACATTTCAGATGCTCATCCACATTTCTTTAAAAGGTTGTGAGGATTCCCACCTTAACTACTCTCCCAGGCAGTGCATTCGAGACCCCTACCACCCCCTGAATGAACACATTTTCTTCAAATCCCCTCTGAATATCCTGCCCTTCACTTTAAAATGATGCTCCTCGTTACTGACACTTCAGTTAAGGAGAACAGCTCCTTCTTTTCTAACCCCTTATCCCCTTATAACCTGAATACTTCAAGTCCAATCTCAGCCTTCTTTGCTCTAAAGAAAACAACCCTGGTTTGTACTTCTTCTCTTTATAGCCAGAATGTTCCAAACCAGGCAACTCCCTGGTGAATCTCTTCTGCACCCCCTCCAGTGTCATCACATCCTGAGCTGCACAGGAAGAGCACAGCAGGATGAGGGTAGAGGTGTCAATGCTGGCCAACTTGGCTGAGTTCCAGGACAGCACCCACAACTCTGCTGCAGGCCTGGTGTTATGCCCAGCAGTTATCACCACAGGGAACAGAGATCTGCAGACCTGAGCTTTCCCAGATATTGGACCCATCATCGGGCATAATAGTGCTCCAACAATATCATCCCCAAGGCGAAACAAGCACTTTTCCCACGGCCCATTTATATCTGATGTTCTGACTAAGCGGTGAAGACATTTGAGAGAGTAGAAATAAGTGAGGCACTTCAGATCTTGAATATTTTTAGATGTTTCAATATTTTTGCATTCAGTTGCAATAGCCCTTTTATTGTGAAATCTAATTAGACAGAATTTAGATTAGGAGCTGAAAGTCTAAGTTAATCTTCTGGGTCTTTACTTCTGTGCTGCTAATCCGAGATCTCACAGAATAAGTAATTCTTTTTTTACAGTATTGATTAGGGTCGGGATCAACCATAGTGTCATCAATAGTCACTTATTATTAGGGCTAATGGCAACTGTCTGTAATTCACACTTTACTCAAATGTCATCATTGATTTTCATATCTAACGGCCACACACAGTTATCTATTCTCTTTTGTTTGTTCCTTCCTTCCCGTTTTTTTGGTGGAAGGCGGTAGGAAGGCAGCTTTGTCAGGGTCTGGAGGGTGGCGGGTGACTGGTGAACCTGGGGCAGGACTTCGATGGATGATGGTGAGGAGGCAGCTCGCAGAGGGGTGGGCATAGGGAGCAGGTATCGGCTGTGGTGATGTTGGTGAGGTGGAGGCCACATCCGGTGGTGTCGGCTTTGGTATCTTCGGATGGGTCAGTGGCGGCTTCAGTGATGAGGTGGTTTTTCCGTAGCCCCGATATTCCAGAGGACAGCATGGTGCCCTTGCAGCAGGACTGTCTTTTCCCAAATCCAGGAGCTGGAAACTGAACTAAAATAGATTAGATTCCCTACAGTGTAGAAACAGGCCTTTCGGCCCAACAAGTCCACACCGACCCTCCGAAGAGTAACCCACTCTGGTCTGACTAATGTACCTAACACTATGGACAATTTACCTGACCTGCAAATCTTTGGATTGTGGGAGGAAACCCACGCAGACACAGGGAGAGAATGTGCAATCTCTACACAGACAGTTGCCCGAGGTGGGAATCGAACCTGGGACCCTGGTGCTGTGAGGTAGCAGAGCTAACCACTGAGCCACCCTCTTTTTTTTTCTTATTGATGCCTTCTGTCATTAATATAGGTGGTATGGTGACTTAAACACTTTCCACTGTATTCATTTTGGAAAAATACAAGTGACAATAAATGACTATTCTATTCTAGTTTATTCTAAGGTGTTCGACCTCCAGTTCAGCAACATAAAAGATGATTTTTCTTTCATCGCAACATGTCCTTCATTTTCTGGTAAATTTGTTTAATCAAGAAATAAAGATTTCCAAAACACCCTTAATTACCTCAAGGTGTCCCAAAAGCACTTCAGTGCCAGCGAAATACAAGGATTATTCCCCAGTAAACCAATCAGGAGAACATTGAGTGTTTATCCAGACAGAGGTAGTGGTTTAACTCAGTTCGCTAGGGTTTGTGATGCAGAGTACTGTCAACAATATTGCTTCCATTCCTGTGTTGCCTGTGACTCCTGTGATTCTTCTTCTCAACCTTGCCCTTTACCTGAGGTGTGGTGAACCTCTGGTTAAACCACGATCTCCCTATAATGAGAGACAGCCCTATGATCTGGTAAGACTATGGTGACTTACCTATGTGGATGGTAATGATGTGCAGGTGATAGGCACCAGATAATAGAGCAGGGGTAGCCATGATGGGCTGAATGCCCTCTTGCACTGTAATCATTCTGTCACTCAGTTGTAATTTAGGAAATAAAGCAGCCATTTGGTACACAGCAAGTTCCTACAAAAACAGAATAATAATTGATAACAAGAGAATGTTTGTTTTAATGCTGTTAGCTCAGTGATAAATATTGGTCCAGGATAGCGGGGCATTCTCCTACACTTCTTCAAAATAGTGGTCTGCAATCTTTTCCATCCATAGACCAAAAACAGGAAGAGAAAAAAATGAGAAGGCAATGTAAGAGGGAGAAAAACACAATAAATGTAAATAGAACTTTTGTTATTTCTAAAATGCTAAGAAATTCTAAAAACAATATGAAAGATGAAACTCCAGAGATGCAATTATTTCCTGTCAGGGGTAAAAAGGTTATTCCAGCATTTCCTTCTTTTAAAAGATCCTTAAGCTGTTAATTACTAGCCTTTGCTGTTGTGAGTTTAATGGGAAGTTCATTCACAAATGCAACAACTCTTGACACTTACTGAGGGTAAGATCCTGCTTTTGTGAAGTTGTGAAGAGCAGCTAAGTCATCCAGCAACTGGTGGCAAGTCACATTTTAGAAGGATCCTCCAACCTCAGTGCACGCTGCTGGACATTGTCCATGTATTTGTAGGTGGATTCTGGCAGCCGGGTAAAGTGAAGGAGGAGGAAGCAGATTCACAAGAGTATTAATTATTCGCTGCAGATGTGCGAAGTTCCAAGCAACCTTTTGAATACACATTTAAATTGGGAGCTCTTCACTGTATCACACTGAATTGGACTGTTGTGCCCTTAATGACTTTTTCTTTTGCAAAAACATGCATAACCTTCAACTGAACTTTGAATGACACTTAAAAAGAAGCTTTATCATTGGCCATAGCTGCATGAATATCCCTCTGACATTAAAAAAATCTTTACCGATATAATCACTGTTGGTAAATGAACAATCCTGGGATTGATCAGGTCCCAGGATTCAATTCTGTTCATCTCTCTGATGGAGCTTTGTTATATAAAACACTAACTCTGTTTCTTTCCTGTTTTGTTTTTAATGAATATACTTTATCACACATCCCAATTTTCAACACTCATTTCAGGGGCATCCCATTCCAGCCATTAAATTCACAGTCAGATGTCCCTGGATGGAACAAATCCTATTGAGATGCCCGGATTATGGCCATTTCATTTCCTTTCCTCAGCTCATTCCCAGTTCATCCTCTGATAAGTGATGGTGTGTCTGCCTGTTCAGATCATATCGCCAGCCCAATTGCATTATTCAAAGAAGGAAGAAAGAATTATGGCCCCTTTTGTGACCCCTGAGTGTTCCAAGGCAATTTACAACCTATTAAATACTCCTTCTGAAGTAACGTATCAGCCAAATACTGCAAAAGCAAGCTCCCACAAGCATCAGTGTGATAATGACCAAGTCAGGTGCTGTTTGAGGGGTAAATAATTGAGCACGACACTGTCCAATTCTTCTTCAAACAGGGACCTTCCCTTCCATCGGAGAGGGTTAACTGGGGTCTCGGTTTGAACAGAAGACTCATTCCTCAAGACCGCTCTAAGAGTGTCAGTGGAGTTGATGGCTCTCACATCTAAGCTGGGAACTCCCCTGGTCCCTGTGGCTAAGACTGCCAAAAGCTAGATTCCTTTTCTGGTTGTGGAATGTGATGGTGCAGAGTTACAGCCTCTAGAGCAACTTTAATATAAAATGCTATGTCAAACATATTGAGAGGCTTCAGGATGCGGAAGATTAATAACATGGCAATGTAGTGATTATTGCTGCTGATAAGAATCGGCAGTCAGCAGCTTATCCCAATATGTCCAATAGCTTCATTATCTGAGGCTACTTCTACAACCAAAGAACCCACAAGAAAGTTACAGCACAGAAAGAGGCCATTCAGCCCATTGTGTCCACGCCATCTGGATAAATGAGCTACCCACTCCAATTCCACCTTTCAGTATCTGCTTTATAGTTTTGCAGGTTCCAGCACTTCAGAGGCAAATTCAGGTTCCTTTTCAATGAGGTGAGAGTTTACACTTCAACCACCGAACTGGACAGCGAATTCTAGACATGCACCACCCTCTGAGGGGGGAAGGAGTTTCCTCATGTTTCCTCTAATCCTTTTATTAATCGCTTTAAATCTGTGTCCTCTGGTAACTGACCTCTCTGCTCGGGGAAACATGCCCACTCCATCTAAACCCCATACTGTTTTGTTACATCTCGATGAAGTCACTCCTCAGTATTCTCTGTTGACAGGAGGCCCGCCCCAGCTTCTGCAATCTTTCCCATTGCTGCAATTTACAATCTCTGGCAAAAGATTGTAACTCTCCTCTGTACTCTCTGTACAGCAATTGTGTCCTGCCTGTAATGTGGTTTGCACAGAACTTCTAACCTGTATCTTATATATTTGCAGGATGACACCTCTAGTCTTGTATTCAACACCCTGTCCAATAAAGAAGAGCATCCCATGTCCCTTCTTTATCACTTTATCTACCTGTCCTGCCTCCTTCAGGGACCTGTGGACACCATCTCTGAGATTTCTGTCAATTCCTCTGCCCCTCTCAATACTCTCCTGTTGATTGTGTATTCCTTTCTTTGCCTGCCTTTCCCAAATGCATAACCTCATCCTTCTCCAAACTGAAGTCCATTTGCCACTTTTCCACCCACTCACCCAAACTAGTGATAGCCCCCTGCAGCCAGCAGCATCGTCTTCACCATCAACATCCCAGCTCATTTTTGCATCGTCTGAAATCTTCTGAACATGTCTCTCATATTTAAGTCTAAATCATTAATTTATTCCACAAACAGCAAAACTTCAAGCCCCAAGGAACACCACTGGAAACTGGTTTCCATTTGCAAAAGCATTCGTCATTCATTACCCTCTGTTTCCTGTCACCGAGCCAGTCTTGGTTCCATTGCACCACATCCCCCTCTCTCCCATGTGTTTTCATTTATCCCCAACAGCCTGCCATTTGGGACCTTGCTAAATGCCTTACTGAAATCTGTACAGACAATATCCATGGCTCTGCTTCCCGATGATCATTCCTGAGATAACCCATGAGTGTTCCATCATTGCAGGTTGAATTGTTTAGACTTTTCTTTCTTTGAGCATGAAGAATATGACCCCCGTCTGCAGAGTGTGGTTCCCAGCCTGGGACGGCCTCTGTTTCTTTAAAGCATCTTTCCCAGGCCCCATCCTCATTCGGGGTGAGCAGAGTGCTTCATCATTTGGCGGGGCCTTCGAGGAGAGGGGGATGACTCTCTTCCAATCTCAGGGTGAGTCTGGAGGTGGTTGTACAGACTGATGGGGCCAAGATTAGAGTAGTGCTAGAAAAACACAGCAGGTCAGCTGTTCCTGATGAAGGGCTTTTGCCTGAAACATCAATTTTCCTGCTCCTCAGATGCTGCCTGACCTGCTGTGCTTTTCCAGTACTACTCTAGTCTTGACTCCAATGTCCAGCATCTGCAGTACCCCTTTCGCCCAGACTGATGAGGCCACCTACTACTGGCTCTGTTACACTAGGCCAGAAGGTGGTTGCAGGAAGGGGTGGGTGAGGCGTTGATAAGACAGTGTGCTCCTTACACTGTTCTCACTTGTGTCTTTTCCTGACAGCAAGATGCCATCCCGATGAGGATTGCTAAACTACATGCTGCTGCCCAAAGACGTGTTTCCCCCACCTTCACACATTGGTCAGTGTAAGCAGGTTCCTGCCCTGTTGCCAATGTTCTATTGCCACATGACTTGGTAAAGTGAACCCTTGCAGAAGCCTGGCTGTAACTTTATTTTAACGTGAGGAGCTTGAGACGGTGCTGTTATCCACACGGACTGGATGACTCACTGGTCAGATTTCCATGATAGGACCCACATTCCCAGCACAGCTTTCTCTTGCTTCCGCAGTCAGAAACAGACCTCCTTCAAGTGCTCTCATGATGAGGGCTGTTTGGACTAGGCTTTGTCTGCCATCTCTATCAGACAATAAGAAATAGAAACAGGAGGAGGCCCTTCAGCCCCTTGAGCTTGCCCCACCATTCAATAAGATCATGGCAGATCCAACATTCCTCACCTCCACGTTCCTCCCTTTTCCCAGAACTCTTAATTCCTGACTGATCAAAAATCTCTCTGTCTCAGCCTTAAATATACACAAGGACTCTGCCCCCACAGCTCTCGGTGGTAAGGAGTTCCAAAGATTCATATTCCTCTGCAAGATGAAATTGCTCCTCATCTCAGTCTTAAATTGTTGCCCCTTTATTCTGAGACTGTGCCCTTTGGTCCTAGACCCTCCTCTGAAGGGAAACATCCTCTCAGCATTGACCCTATCAAACCTCTTAAGAATATGTTTCAATGAGATCACCTCTCAATTTGTCTAAACTCCAGTGGGTGGAGCCTCAATCCCTTCATAAGACAGTCCCTCCATATCAGGGATTATCCTGGTGAACCTTCTTTGAACTGCCTCCAATGAAAAGATATCTTCTCTTAAATAAGGGACTGAAACTGCTTACAGTTCTCCAGATGTGGTCTCCCCAGCACCTTGTACAGTTGCAGTAAGATTTCCCTTCTTTATTACTCCAACCCCGTTGAAATAAGGACCAACATTCCATTAGCCCTTCCTGATTACCTGCTAGCCCTGTGTGTTAGTTTTTTGTGTTGCGTGTACTAGTACCTCCTCTTGGCTCTACCAACACAACAATCTGTATTAGACTGCACCAGCCAGTTCACCATGTCTCGGCATTGACAATGTTTTGCTGTGCTAAAGGTGCAATATATGTGTCTGTCCGTATGTGTCTGTGTGTATCTGTCTGTGCATGTCCCTGTGTCCATCTGTGTTTATCTGTGTGCCTGTGTCTATCTGTGTGTGTGTGTCCCTGTGTGTGTGTGTCCGTGTGTGTGTGTCCATGTGCATGTGCCTGTGCCCATGTGTGTGTGTGTGTGTGTGTGTGTGTGTGTGTATGTGCGTGTGCCTGGGTCCATGTGTGCGTCTGTGTTTGTGTGCCTATGTCAGTGTGTCCGTGTGTGTATGTGTGCAGGCCTGTGCCCATGTCTGTGTGTGTGTATATGTGTGTGTGTGTATGTGTGTTTATACGCATGTGTGTCTGTGTTTGTGTGTGTGTGCTTGCGTGTGTGTGTGTGTGTGTCTGTGTTTGCATGTGTATGTGCCTGTGTCCATGTGTGTGTCTGTATGCCTGTGTGTCTGAGTGTGTGTGTATGCCTGTGTCCATGTGTGTGTCTGAGTGTGCGTGTGTGTATATGCGAGCCTGTGACAATGCGTATGCACCATGTGGGTGTGTGTGTGTGTCAGTGTGTACGGGGGGTGTGGGTTTACGTTTGTGTGTGTGTGGGTGGGTGTGTGTTAGTGGTTGTTGAACTTGGAAGGTGAAGGACAGTAAGAGATGTATTATATTTGTGGAGTTGCTCCTGGATGAGCATGGGAAATTATCGGCAATCTGTGAGAGCTCAGAATAGGTTTATCTCACGCAGCTGGGGCCAGGAGGCTGCAGCACGAAAACAAGTCTCTCTGTGTTGGTGCAATGATTTCACAGACTTTGCCCAGTGGAAGTCATTTCTCAGCTAAAGATGACGTTCTTTGTTTCATTTCACAGCTGCCGATGTGTGAGGGACAGAATAAACAGCTTCAGAACGGTGGGTGTGTGTGATGGGATACAGCATAGCATGGAGACTGCCCCTTAATGACGCTTTAACTCAGGATGGCTTAAACCACAATCCCTTCAGTGCTGTGGTAAGTGGGATCTGACTGAATGCACTGCTAGTGAAGCCAGACACTTTCTACAGAAATCAGCATTTCGAACAAATCACTGACACAAGTGACAAGATGTCAATGAACACATCCAAAACTAAAGCTAACAGCAAAGTTATGAAATTGTTACTCACCTGGTAATTTGTTTCCCCTCACTTCCCTCAGCTCCTCGGGAAAGAATTTCATAAAGATTGCTTCCATTTTTTTGTTAGCCCCAGATTCTCTGAGCTCCTCTGCCTAGCTCCCTTCCTGCCCCTTCCTCTCATCCCTTCCCCCTTCTTCCCCTCCCTTCCCCCTCCTCCCCTCCCTTCTCTATCCTCCCCTCACTTCCCCCTTCCTCCCCTCCCTGTCACCTACTTGACCTCTCTGCCTCCTTCCTCCCCTTCCATCCCCTTCCTCGTCTCCCTGTCCTCATCCTCCCCTCCCTTACCCCTTCCTCCCCTCCCTTCCCCCGTCCTCCCCTTCCTGCCCCCTACCTCCCCTCTCTGTCCCCTTCATCCCCTCCCTGTCGTCATCCTCCCCTCCCTTTCCCCATCTTCCCCCATCTTCCCCTCCCTTCCCCCCTACCTCCCCTCTCTGTCCCCTTCCTCCCCTTCCTCTCCTCCCTGCCCTCATCCTCCCCTACCTGTCTAACCTTCTGTTCATCCCAGGCCCTGCTGTCGATATTGTATTCCCAGTCACCCTGCTGGCCTTTCTGCCTATTGACTCAGATGGGTTCCCAATCTAGCAGTGCCTCAATTTTAAAATCCTGCTCCTTGTTTCTGAACCCCCTCACTCTTCCCTATCACTGTACTCCCCTCCAATTGTACAACCCATACCTCTGCCCACAACCGTCTTGAAATCCTTACCTCCCCCCCTCACACCACACCCCCCCCTCCCCCCAACTCTGCCATCTTGAGCAAACAGCCCAATATTTCCTTTGCACAACAAGTGGAAGTCTAGATGGAAGTAACAACCAATGATAACTTTGTCTGGATGATTAAAATGTCTGCAGTCAATTCCAAATGTGGCTTTATACGAGTGAGTCCAGTATATAAAGGGTCAACTTCAGATCATCTCTCACACAGGAAAATATTAGCCTCAGCTACCATGGCAACCACCTCTGTGTCTCTTGTATTGCTGAAGGCATTAGTGCGATGGTCCTTCTGCAGACTTAAGTACAGAATGTAATTAAACCTTTGGCTTCATCAGAGTATTAGCAAGATCAAACAAAGCCACTGCATTCTCCCTGACAGTATGAGTAAGGAGATGCCAACCTATCCTTTACAGCAGGGCCCAAGGATTGCTCCCTACACTGGCTACTATCTGGACCATAGGCCAGGCACCAGTGATAGGGATGCTCCCTTGGACATGGTGAGAAATATTCCAGTACAATTTACACTTGGCACCACAATGAGGCCAGCCAGACATCAAACCACGCAACCAGGCTGGCCTGTAGTCGTGCCGAGGTATGAGCATCATAGCACCGAAATTGTCCACTGATTATAGTTAGAGCTTTACTGAGGAATTGAGCAACAGGTCATTGAAGAAAGAAATAAAACAACTGTTTTATGATATCGAACTCTTCTTAAGCACTGGTGACTGAACACACTTTGCAGTCAATGAATTATCTTTCTGAGTGTAGACCCGGTTGTAATTTGAAAGCATGGCTACTCATTTACAAACAGCAAACTCCCACAAACAGCAAATGACAGGAACAAGACAGGCTGTTTTTCTGATGCAAAGTTTCTGATTTGCAGCATCCACAGTTCTTTTGATTTTTATGAGGCTGTTTTTTTTCTTGATGTTGTTTGAATGATAAATATCACCCCAAAACCAGGGCACAACTCCTCACTGCTCTTCAGAAAGTACAATTGGATCATTCTATCCCCATGAGGCAGGTGGACCATTTCATATCTCATTGGACAGACAGTACTTCAGACTGTGCGGCACTCCCTCAGCACTGACCCTCCGACAGTGCAGCACTCCCCCAGTACTGACCCTCCGACAGTGCGGCACTCCCTCAGCACTGACCCTCCGACAGTGCAGCACTCCCTCAGTACTGAACCTAAGACAGTGCGGCACTCCCTCAGTACTGACCCTCTGACAGTGCGGCACTCCCTCAGCACTGACCCTCCGACAGTGCAGCACTCCCTCAGCACTGACCCTCTGACAGTGCAGCACTCCCTCAGCACCGACCTTCTGACAGTGCAGCACTCCCTCAGCACTGACCCTCTGACAGTGCAGCACTCCCTCAGCACCGACCTTCTGACAGTGCGGCACTCCCTCAGCACTGACCCTCCGACAGTGTGGCACTCCCTCAGCACTGATCCTCTAACAGTGCGACACTCCCTCAGCACTGATCCTCTGACAGTGCGACACTCCCTCAGCACTGATCCTCTGACAGTGCGACACTCCCTCAGCACTGACCCTCTGACAGTGCGACACTCCCTCAGCACTGACCCTCTGACAGTGCAGCACTCCCTCAGCACTGACCCTCTGACAGTGCAGCACTCCCTCAGCACTGAGCCTCTGACAGTGTGGCACTCCTCAGCACTGACCCTTCGACACTACAACACTCCTTCAGTACTGACCCTTCAACAGTGCTGCATTCCTTCAACACTGACCCTCCAACAGTGTGGTGCACCCTCAACACTGACCCTCTGACAGTGTGGCGCTCCCTCATCACATACTCTCTGATAGTGCAACACTCCCTCAGTACTGACCCTTGGAAAGTACAGTGTCATCCTTGATTGTCACGTTCTCTGTCTGGAGTGGTCTGAAATCCAGAGGCTTGTTTGAGTTGTGAGTGATTGAGAGATTGAGTGAAGGGTTGTGTCATGGTTATCAAGGCATCCTTCAACTGATATTGGAATACTCAGAGGAACTTCCATCTACTCAGATGCATTCAGCTTTAAAAATAAAATAAAACTCATGCTGAAAGAAACTAAGGTGCCGCACAAGTTAGCCAATGACCTTGAATGTACAATAATTGATTCTGGCATCAAAAGATAATCAATTAGCCTCGAAAGACTGCAATCAATACAATTCTTGCATGGTGCAGCCTGATTTGTGAGAATTACTGAAAGCAGCTCTATGCAGTACCTGCAATGTCTCACAGGGGGCAGCATCACTGCAGATTCACTGCTGAGGGAGAAATTCAACTGAGGGGAGGCAGTGACCGAGTAGCATTATCGCTGGACGATTAATCCATATAATGTTCTGGGAAGCTGGGTTCAAGTCTCACCGCAGCAAGTGGTGGAATTTGAATTCAATTTAAAAAATCTGGAATTAAAAATCTAATGATGACCATGAATCAATTGCCAACTCTTGGGAAAAACCCATCTGATTCATTAATGCCCTTGAGGGAAGGAAACTACACATTCCCTAGTCTGGCCTAATCTGACACCAGACCCACAGCAATTAGGGATGGGCAATAAATGCTGCCTAGCCAGCAATGCCTTCATCCTGTGAATGAATAAAGAAAAACAATTTAGCCTTACTTGAAGCTGGCTACAGATTGCACAGACTAGAATGTGTAGATTGTACAGACCAGAATACCCTGAATGTAAAGCTTATATCTCCAATCTCAGTGCAACATGGGACAAAACACAACCTACTCTGTCTTGGCTGCAGCTTACTGTGACATTTAATAAGACTTTATGTCATGATGGTAATGAGATCAGCCAGTTGGAACTTATTGAAAATGAGTACCCTGATTTGGGCTGTTAGTCTGGTCCAATCAGGGAGCCCTGGCTGACAGAGAATAACAGGAGTGTCCTGGTGACGTATTTTTTCCGCCAGGTGCATAACCTCAATTATGACACGCAGCTCCTGTTCGTTGACCGTGACGGTTTGGAGGTCACCCTCAAGATGCTGCCTGTCTTTTACCAGGACCTGAGCATTGTTTGGAACATGGTCGAATCATGCCGCGCTTCCCTCCGGCTGGAGTAGCGGCTGTCGTCAGGGAGCCGTTGCTCAGGAATCCGCACCTCCGTACTCACGGTTTCGAGTGGCTGTCAGAGGGGAGGGCCGTGGCGGCGAGGGTGACCAGGGTCGGGGACGTGCTGGGCGCCGGGGGCCTGGGCTGGACGCTGCCACAGGACATAGCGAGCAGGGCAGCGGTAGACATCTGGTATGTGGCCGCCGCCATCCGACGCCTTAAAACGGCAGTGCTCGGACCCAACTTAGTGCACCAGTTGGAGGATGCTCAGGTGTGCGGTGGGATCCCGTCCACGCTCACCCCAGCCCGGACGGAATTTCACATTGGCCCCAAGGTCCCGTACTTCCCGCGGGAGCCTGTGCCCCACAACCTGAGCAACCTTCAAGGATATAAAAAGGAAGGCCCTATACAGACTGCTGCTGCACACCATCCACCTCTTCTCCCTCATCCACTGTCCGGACACGCCTTGGCGTGCCCATTTGCCACCGGGCGGTGGGGATCCCCAGTGGAGGGCTCTCTACGCGGGAGTCCTCCCCCTTTCTCTCGGGGATCTGGGGTGGAGGGTGCTGCACGCAGCAGTCCCCTGCAACCGCAGATTGCGGTGGTTCACGGACTCCCAGCCCAACTGCTTGTTCTGTGGCGCTGTGGAGTCCGTGGACCATGTATATATTGGGTGTGGGCGTTTGCACTCCCTTTTTGATTTTCTTAAAAACCTTCTCCTCTGCTTTTGGTTGCACTTCAGTCCCACGCTCCTGATCTTCGGGCACCCGGTACGGAGGAGGGAGGGCAGGTCCGAAGACCTCCTCGTGGGTCTACTCCTGGGCCTGGCCAAACTGGCCATCAACAGGTCCAGGCAGCGGGCCGTGGAGGGGGTCGTTAGGGCCAACTGCCTGCCCCTCTTCCGTGGTTACGTTAGAGCCCGGGTGTCTCTGGAGAAGGAGCACGCAGTGTCCACCAACACCCTGGAGTTGTTCAGGGAGAGGTGGGCGCCGCAGGGAGTGGAGTGCATTATTTCCCCCGTCCAACTCTATTTTGATTTGATCCCTGCCCCCCCTTCACTGTTTGATCACACAGCATTGCCCTTTGATGTGAAGGGCAGTGCTCGTCACTGGCCACTCGGGTGTTTTCCTATCTTCCTGGTGGTGGAACCTGAATAAAGATTCGTGCACCTTGTGTCTTTCACTGTGTCTCACACCTACACATACACACCATGGGTGCTGGGGGAAGAATAAGCACTACTGCAGTTGGGCGGGAGTGTGGGGGTTTTTAAAAAAAAGATAAAAAAACAGGAGTGTCAGAGGTTCTGTTCAGGTAAAGACAGCCAGAGGCATTGTCACTGGATTAATAATCTGGGATAATGCCCTGGACATAGGTTCAAATCCTACTGCTGCAAATGGTGGAGCCTGAATTTAATAAAAACCTGGAATTGAAAAGCTTTCTGATGTTAACCATTGTTATAAGTATCTAGCTGTTACACTGATGCCATCCTTATCTGACCTGGCCTACATGTAACTCCAGACCCACAGCAGATCAGGTAAGAATGGCAAGTTTCCTTCTTTAACAAGTGTGAACCAGGTTGGTTTTACCTTTACTTAAGTTGGGTGTAAAATCTAGAATTATTTATTTGACAGTGGAACTTGAACTTGAATCTTTTTGTCAATAAACAAGGGTTATTAATCCACTGATGTCACCACTATGCTGCTAAAATTCCAATTTCTTGAGCTCCCCTCCGCAGCAGCTGAAGTTTCCTGGTTGCTCTTTGTGGAGTAGACAAATAAAGATTTTAAACATCTTTGAAAAATAAACACAAACAAGCTACAGATTCCACTGATAATGTAATCCAGTGCATCATTCACCAGTAGGGGCATAGTTTAAATATTTTGTTGCATTGAAAACAATGTATTAGAAGCTGGGAAAGTGGCATGTGTGACTATATCTGTGACTATAGATGGTGATTTAATGCAAAGATGAGTTCAGATAAAAACTGACAATCCTGGAAACACTTAACAGGTCATGCAACATCTGCAGAGAGAGAAGCAGGGCTTGGGAAATGATCTTTCATCATGGCTCAGAAAGACAAGAGATGCAACAGGAATTAAGTGAGTCTGTACCTGCATCTAATTCTTCTACTGGCAGTTCATTCCACACATGAACCACTCTGTGTGGACATGTTACCCCTCCATTCCCTTTTAATTTTTTCTCCTCTTACCTTAAAATGATACCCCTCGTTTTGAACCCCACACCCTAGGGAAAAAACCTTTGCTATTCACCTTATCTATGCCCCTCATGATTTTATAAATCTCAATAAGGTCACCTTTCAACCTCCTACGCTCCAGTGAAATAAATCCCATCCTCTCCTTATTACTCAAGCCCTCCAGTCCCAGCAATATTCTTGTAAATCTCTTCTGAACTCTCTCTAATTTAATAATATTCTTCCTATAGTAGGGCAGTCAGAACTGTACTCCAAAAGGAGCTTTACCAATGTCCTGTACAATCTCAACATGAAGTTCCAACTCCTATACTCAATGTTCTGAGCAATGAAGGCAAGCATGCTGAACGCCTTCTTAACCACCCTGTCTACCTGTGACACATCTTTCAAAGATTTATGTACCTGAATCCCTAGGCCTCTGTGTTCTACAATACTCCCCAGGGCCCGACCATTACTGTATAAGTCCTGCTTTTTTTTCGTTTTACCAAAATGCAATACCTCGCATTAATCCAAATTAAACTCCATCTGCCAGTCCCCAGCCCATTGGCTCGATTGGTCAAGATTCTTTTATAATCTTCGATAACCTTCTTCACTGTCCACTATACTATCAATTTTGGTGTCCATCTGCACACTTACTAAGCATGCCTCCTATATTCTCATCCAAAACATCTGTATAAGCGACAAACAGTAGACCAATAAACTTGTCCATTTTGGAAGGCATATTATCTCAATAACCTGAGATTGTGGAGCTCTGAGGAACAGAGGGATCTGGGTGTCTTTGTGCTTGAATCATGAAAGTTTAGCATGCAGTTACAACAAGTGATTAGGAAATCTGATAGAGTATTATCATTTATTGTAAGGAGAACTGAATACAAAAGCAGAGAGGTGTTGCTTCAGTTATTTAAGGACGGGTTTAAATACATTTGAAGCTGTCGAGAGAAGTTTTGCCAAACTAACACGTGGAATCAATGAGTTCTCTTGTGAGGGAAAAGTTGGAGAGGCTAGACTTGTATCCACTGGAGTTTAGAAAAGCAATTAGATTGAAACATATAAGGTCCTGAGGGATTTTTATAGAATGCATTTGGAAGGAATGTTTCCTCTGTGGGAGAGTCTAGAACCAGGCGTTGCTTAAAAAGCAAAGGTTTCATCTTTAAGACAGAAACGAGGGGAAGTTTTTGCTCAGAGGATCATGTGTCTATGGAGTTCCCTCCTTTCAAAGATGACGCAATCTCTTTATGGTCAAGGTTGATAGATTCCCAGTAAGCAGGAGGGTGAAAGGTTATCATGGGGGAATTGAGAATGCGGTGTAATCATGATCTTACTGAACTGCTCGAGGGACTCCCTGGTCTCCTCCTGCCCCGATGTGTTCATTCGGATGAAAGTTTACCAGAAAGCACACTGCATCTGGCCTCATGTGAAGCTGGGCCGTGAGAGAGTTCAGTACGCTGTTGTACAGAGCAGGTTGCTGTCAGGAAGATATCCTCATCAGACAGCACTTGGCAAAGACAACATTACTTGACAGGAAGTGATAAGAGCACTTGATGTCATTTCAATCTGTGAGACAATCCTGTTGCTGATTGGACGAAGCCTAATAAGCATCCCTAACGGCAAGGGAAAGTATTGATGTTTTTTTCTTAACAATCTGTACACTTTCAAAGAACTACTGTGGATTGAAAGGAGAATTATCAGGGACAGAATTGCTGTTGGAGTCTTAGATGAAACATTGTCTGACCACTGGTAGTCAAGGTATAACTGAACATTTTCAAAAGAAATTCAACAATGCAGACAAGTGGATGTCAAGAAGCAAATTCAATTGGTGATTTGGAGAGACAGGGAGAATTATTTTCCAACAATGAGTGGGCAGCACGGTGGCACTGTGGTTAGCACTGCTGCCTCACAGCGCCAGAGACCTGGGTTCAATTCCTGCCTCAGGTGACTCTCTGTGTGGAATTTGCGCATTCTCCCCATGTCTGCATGGGTTTCCTCCCACAATCCAAAAATGTGCAGGTCAGGGTGAATTGGCCATGCTAAATTGCCCGTAGTGTTAGGGGAATGGGTCTGGGTGGGTTGCGCTTCGGCGGGTCGGTGTGGACTTGTTGGGCCGAAGGGCCTGTTTCCACACTGTAGGGAATCTAATCTAAGACTGGCTCAGCACATTGGTGGGAAAAAATGAAGACTGCAAATGCTGGAGATCACAGTAAAAGTGTGGTGCTGGAAAAACACAGCTGGTCAGGCATACGTCGACGTTTCAAGCATAAATCTGGTCACTCACATTGACTCTCCAGCTCCTCAGATGCTGCCTGACCAGCTGTGTTTTTCCAGCACCACACTTTTTGACTCAGTGCAGTGGTGGCAAGTTGAAAAGGAGGGAAGTTTGCAAAAACACAGAAAGCTGGGAACAACACCTCTATTTCCTCAGGAGACTAAGGAAATTCAGTATGTCCATAAGGATTCTCGCCAACCTTTATACATGCACCATAGAAAGCATTCTATCTGGATGCATCACAGCTTGGGGTGGCAACTGCTCTGCCCAGAATTGTAAGACACTACAGAGAGTTGTGAACATAGCCCAGTCCATCAGACAAACCAACCTCCCATCCATGGACTCCATCTATACTCTTGTTGCCATAGAAAGGCAGCCAATCTCATGAAAGACCCCTCCCACCCTGGTTATAATCTCTTCCAACCTATTCGTTCAGGTAGAAGCTTGAACACACTTTGAAATTCAAGAACAGCTCCTTCCCTGTTGTTAGTGGACCTGCTGAATGAGCCTCTCAATTTTTAAATCTAAGGTTAGTCTTGCTTTCTGTGTCCCTTCTCTGCAGCTGTAACTTTGTATTCCTCGCTCTGAGCTTTGTGTGGTACGATCTGCCTGGACTGCACGCAAAACAAAACTTTTCACTGTACCTAGGTCCATGTGACCATCATAAATCAAATCAAATCAAATCAAACCAGTTGTGAAAATTGTCCTGCTAAAGAGACTAAGTGCGATTTTGGCAAAATGAAAGGTCACTTTCAATCTATGTGTCACAGCAAGAAAAACCTAACAAGACAAATCTGTCAATACAGAGGAACCTCGAATATCTGAAGGCCACAGGTGTGGAGTATTTTGTTCAGGGGTTAATTGAATGCTGGATAATGTAGTTCAGCCATATATCAGGAACTTGCGATCTTGTTCGGATAATTTGAAATTTGGATGATCGAATGCCGGATAATCAACGTTCCTCAGTATGTGTCAAGAGTCACAAAATAGGAGCTATCAATGAAGTGGGGATGACTTTTCTCGGTGAGATGGAGGAATTCATTAGACATTATCGGCCTGTTGATATCTGAGAAGAACAACCCAATACATGCTTCAAGTTCGACATGGGTGCTGCAATTGTGGTTCTGTCTGACCCTGATCCCAGGGCTGGGGATCTTTTCAGTAATTGTGCATAAAACTGCACAGACCAGGAGTTATAAAGCTCAAGGGTATAGGACAACTGAATGCAACCCTTCAAGATAGGGACAGAAGGACCTGTGAAACCTGGTGTGTGATACTAAACCAGAGTTTCTCACTGTTAAGCATAAAAGCCAATACCCACTTAAAGCAGCAGAACAGAGTAAGTGGAAAACCATGCACATCAGCATAAGAACATCAGAGTTAAATTTCAGGACTTGGAGAGCTAACACAGAGTTTAATCTTCATAACGTGAAATCCAAATTGTAGTTTGTTGGGATGTACCCTCAACGAGGAGTCAGGGTTGTCCACAATTTTCATTACACACTTTGCAAGGTTCTGGATGAAGAGACTGGGGGCATTCTGGCGAAGTTAGGTGGACAGGCAAGTAATATTGAGGAGGTGGGGAGGTTACAGAAAGATTTAGATAGTTTAGGAGAATGGTCCAAGAAATGGCTAATGAAATTCAATATGAGCAAATGTGAGATCTTGCACTTTGGAAAAAAGAATACAGACATGGACTATTTTCTAAACAGTGAGAAAATTCATAAAGCCAAAGTACAAAGGGATCTGGAAGTGCTAGTCCAGGATTCTCTAAAGGTTGACTTGCAGGTTGAATCCGTGGTTAAGAAAGAAAATGTAATGTTGTCATTTATTTCAAGAGGGTTGGAATGTAAAAGTGGTGATGTGCTACTGAGACTTTATAAAGCTCTGAACAGGCCCCATTTAGAATACTGTGTCCAGTTTTGGGCCCCACACCTCAGGAAGGACATACTGGCACTGGAGCGTGTCCAGTGGAGATTCACACGGATGATCCCTGGAATGGTAGGCCTAACATATGATGAACGGCTGAGGATCCTGGGATTGTATCAGGTTGAGGGGAGATTGAGGTTGAGGGGAGATACATGGCTTAGAAAGGGTGGACACTGGGAAATTGTTTCCGTCAGGTGGGGATACTAGGACTCATGGGCACAGCCTTCGAATTAGAGGGGGTCAGTTTAGAACGGAAGTGAGGAGATATCTCTTCAGCCAGAGAGTCGTGGGCCTGTTTTATCCATTGCCACAGAGCTCAGTGGAGACTGGGATGTTAAATGTCTTCAAGGCAGAGATTGATAAATTCTTAATCTCGCAAGGAATTAAGGGATATGGGGAGAGTGTGGGTAAGTGGCGTTGAAATGCCCATCAGCCACGATTGAATGGCGGAGTGGACGCTTTGGGCCGAATGGCCTTACTTCCACTCCTATTTCTTATGGTCTTATGTTTCAACAGATTATCCTTTGGCATTACATCAACATCAGAAATCCTCCAAATGACAATGTCAAGCATTCTAGAAGGACTGGATGGAGTTGAATATTACCCTGATCTATGGATCCATTCAAACAGAACATTGACCCTTGAGTTATTCAGCAGCTACTTCACTGGAAATACAAATTCTCATAGCCAGCTGCCAAATGCCTTCATCATATTGTGGATAGATTGGTTGCAGAGTTGATTCTTGGAAGATGGGAATAATTAAGGAATTTCCAACTCCATGGAATATGATCTCCAGAGAATCATGGGTATGGTAAACCAAATTGGAATGTTTCTGGCCGACTTAGCTGCTGTCAATGAGTCATAACATCGGCTGCTGTGACAAGGCAGCACATGGTGCTGGGAGGAAATGCAACAGAGAAAACCAACAAGATGTTGGTATCACGATCATCACTTCAGATGTATTGCCTACAGGACTGAGACCTGTACTCCTTTTGATACAGACAGATGGGAAGCACAGAGCGGTTTACTACACTTGCTGTTCACTGACAGACACTAACAAGGACATGCAGTGATAGACAGTGAAAGAAGTGTTAGCTGTTATAAGTGCTATGGAAAGTTTGCAGATAATGTTCTTGGCTTCACTTCAAGATGGAGACAGAATATAAATGTTAAATGGCACTTTCAAATTTCAAGGAGGTAACAAAACTGGCTCAATGATTCAGACAGGAGGCTTGATGGGAAGGTGGAGGGTGTTGTGGGAAAACAGCTGCCATGCTTTGTCCTAACTCACTGCGGCAACACTTTAACAAGATGACATCATTTTTGTACAAGGGGGACAAATCCTTCCATCACCAACAACCACAAATCCACCTGCAACAACTCAGCAGTGGAATGCTATCAGCAGCTCCCTGCTTTGTACACAGAATCAACCTTCTACATGATCAAAGAGACCCAAGATATTGCGTTCATTGAGATATCCAGATGATGGCCTGGTTGCTGAACCAGATTGACCTGTCAATTCTCCTTCCATCCAGTACAGCTCAGGAAACCACACAGAAGACATGAATTCAAAATCCTCTCCAGAGGATCCGGGAACACCTTCGGGTAGTCTAGTGAAATAGTGTCTCTCAAAAAAAAGGTTGAAGCCAGGGGCTTGGGGAGGAGATGCAGAATAAGGCGTTAATTCTGAGAGCGTGATTAGTGAATGAAGCATCCTATATATCATCATAGAAAGTGGTGCAACATCCCATGGTCTTGTTTTCATGGTACAGTGAAGTTAATGTTTTCCTAAGCTCAGCAGATTGTTAATACTCACAGAACTACAGACCGGTGAGCCTAACATCGGTGGTGGGCAAGTTGTTGGAGGGAATCCTGAGGGACAGGACTTACATGTATTTGGAAAGGCTAGGACTGATTAGGAATAGTCACCTTGGCTTTGTGCATGGGAAATCATGTCCCACTAAATTGATTGGGTTTTTTGAAGAAGTAACAAAGAGGATTGATGAGGGCAGAATGGTGGATGTGATCTATATTGACTTCAGTAAGGCATTTGACAAGGTATCTCATCATAGACTGATTAGCAAGGTCATATCATACGGAATACAGGGAGAACTAGCCATTTGGATACAGAAGTAGCTCAAAGGTGGTGGTGGAGGGTTGTTTTTCAGACTGGAGGCTTGTGATCAGTAGCGTGCCACAAGGATCGGTGCTGGGTCCACTACTTTTCGTCATTTATATAAATGATTTGTGTGCAAACATAGGAGGGTACAGTTAAGAAGTTTGCAGATGACACCAAAATTGGAGGTGTAGTGGACAGTGAATAAGGTTATCTCAGAGTTCAACTGGATCTTGATCAGATGGGCCAATGGGCTGAGGAATTGTAGATGGAGTTTAATTCAGATAAATGCGAGATGCTGCATTTTGGAAAAGCAAATCAGGGCAGAACTTATACACTTAATGGTCAGGTCCTGAGGAGTTTTGCTGAACAAAGAGACCTTGAAGCGCAGGTTCATAGCTCCTTGAAAGTACATAAGAAAAACATTTAAAAAGAATGAAGACAAAGTCCATTTTAGTTCAATTCCTGGCTCTTGACTTTGGGAAAAGCCAGTAGTGCTACATTTTTGCCACACTGAGCCACCGGAATCACACTGAGGCCACAAGACTCCATGGAATCTCATTGCCAATTCCAGGAAGGAATGACATCACAAAAGCCATCCAAAGGATTCCCGAGCTGCTGGATCCTGAGCCCAATACTACTGTTGGCCTATGCTGTTGTAGCAGCCAATACCGGGCCCCCGTACTCATCCCTCCTCTAGCTGCTTCCTTGATGCTGATACACTGATTCCAGATCCTGCTCTGGACTCACCAGCCACTGGCATGCTCCAAACCCCAACAAACACCACTGGTCTAAAGTTCCCTGGCTTTTCCTTACCACCTTTCTTAAATATTAGCACCCCCTTCGCCAACCTCCAGTTTTCCAGTGCCTCACCTGATGATACAAATATCTCAGCATGGGGCTCAGCAATCACTTCCCTAGTTTACCATAAGGTTCTCGGGTACACCTGATCCAGGTCATTTGCATCTGTACAGACATTGGTTAGGCGACTTTTGGTTTATCCACCTTCATACATTTTAAGACATCCAGCACATCCTCCTCTGTAATATGGACATATTTCAAAATATTGCTATCAATTTCCTCAAGTTCTCCAGATCCCATGTCCTTCTCCACAGTAAACACTGATGCAAAATGCTAATTTAGTATCTCTCCCGTCTCTTGCATTTCCACACATAGGCAGCCATTTTGATTTTTAAGGGACCCTATTCTCTCCCTAGTTACTCTTTTGTCTTTAATGTATTTATAGAAACCTTTTGGATTCCCCATTACCCTATTTGCCAAAGCTATCTCATGTCCCCTTTTTGCCTTCCTGATTTCTCTCTTAAGTATATTCCTCCTGCCCTTACAGTCCTCTAGGGATTCAATTGGTCTCTGCTGTCTATACCTAACATATGCTTCCTTCTTTTTCTTGACCAGAACTCAATTTGTCAAGTCATTCAGCATTCCCTGCTGTTACCAATCTTTCCTTGCACCCTAACAGGAATATACTGTCTCTGGACTCCTGTTATCTCATTTTTGAACACTTTCCACATTCCAACTGTCCCTTTACCCTCCACCCAGAACAACGTTTGAAAGTTCTTGCCTAACAGTTGGCCTTCCTCTAATTTAGAATGCTGATTTTTAGATCAGGTCCATCATTTTCCATAACTTGTTCAGTGCAATGAGTATAGGAAGTGGGAGATCATTTGCATCTGTACAGGACATTGGTTAGGCCACTTTTGGAAATCTGCATGCAATTCTGGTCTCCCGGTTGTAGAAAAGATGTTGTGAAACTTGAAAAGGTTCAGAAAAGGTTTACGTAGATGTTGTGAGGGTTGGATGGAGAGGCTGAATAGGCTGGGGCTGTTTTCTCTGGAATGTTGAAGGCTGAGAAGTAACTTGAGAAGGTTTATAAAATCATGTAGGGCATGGATAGGGTGATTAGACAAAGTCTTTTATCCAAGGTAGGGGAGTCCAAAACTAGAGGGCATAGGTTTAAGGTGAGAGGGAAAAGATTTAAAAGGGACTTAAGGGGCAACTTTTTCATGCAGAGGGTGGTCCGTGTATGGAATAAACTGCCAGACGAAGTGGTGGAGGCTGGTATAATTACAGCATTTAATAGACATCTGGATGGGTATATGAATAGGAAGGGTTTGGAGGGATACGGGCCAAATGCTGGCAAATGGGACTAGATTAGGTTAGGATATCTGGTCGGCGTGGACAAGTTGGATCGAAGGGTTTGTTTCTGTGCTGAACAACCCTAGGATTCTATGAAGCCACCTTCAGTACACCTTTCTCCAAGAAAAAACAAAAAAAGAAGAAGAAAAGAAAAGAAGATAGAAACAAACATAAAAATAGAGAAAAAAAGGAAAGGTTCTATGAGCCAAAGGCAGTTAAACAGAGCAGCCATGACCTTATTGAATGGTGAAACCATGCTTGAGGGGCTGAATGGCCTCCTCCTATTCCTGTGTCCATCTGTTCCTAGCTCTGTAATCTCCTCCAACCCCACAACCATCCCAGGTTTCAGTGCTCCTCTAATTCTGGCCTTTTGTGCATCCCCAGTGTGAATCACTGAGCCATTGCTGGCGATACCATCAGGGGCATTCAGTCCCCACACTCTGGAATTCAGTCCATGAAACCTCACCACCTCTCAAACTCACTTCCTTAAAACCTCTCTCTGACTGAGCTTTTGGTCATTTGATCTAATATCTACCTATGTGACTTGGTGTCATACTTTGAAGCATCTTGCTACCTTTATTGCAATACAGGGGAAGCAGTGGCCTTATGGTATTATGACTAGACTATTCATCCAGAGACCGAATTATGTTCTGGGGATCCAGTTTCAAATCCTGCCATAGCAAATTGTAGAATTTGAATTCAGTGAAAACCTGGAATTAAGAGTTAATTGATGATCATGAAACCATTGTCAAGAAACAGCCATCTGGATCACTTATACCCTTTAGGAACAGAAACTGCCATCCTTACCTGGTCTGGCCTACATGTGACTCTAGACCCAGAGCAGTGTAGTTGACTCTTAACTGCCCTTTGGACAATAAATGCTGGCTGAGCCAGCATTGCTCACATCCTGTAAATGAATTTTAAAAAGGTGAATCACAAATGCAAGCATTTGTTGTTGTTGCTGAGACTGGAAGCTTGGAGCAAGTTGGAGTTAGAGTGAAGAAGACATGACCTGGGAATTTAAAATACTGACAGGAGAGATGTAAACAGGAGTACAGTATTAGGACTGACTAAATCATAAGGGGGTGGTTGGGCTGGGTTGGGCTGGGTTGGGCTAGCTTGGGGAGATATTACAGTTGGGAGTGGGGTAAGTTTGAGAGCGTGGAGAAACTGCCCAGTGAAAACAGAGTGACCTTGGTGAGCAGCGAGAATCAGTCAAGCCTGAGGATGGGACTGGATACTGATTATGTCACATTTACTCAGTACCAGCACATAGTTTTGTGAGGACATAGAGAAGCCTATTCTAATCAGTTATTTTCGATAGTGATGAGATGGCAGAGTATAAAAAGATGAACTGTGGATGAATGAAGCTCCCATCTGAACATCAATAGTTCATTATTTTGATTTACATGTTAATAGATTGGATAAGCTCTGATGATTCATGTACTGTAGTGTTAGCATTGATCTGCTGCAATTTCCTTCTTAAAATCACCATCAATCAGCCCCATTCAATATGCATTTATGCCCAGAAACTGTATTTAAAATTCTGAAACAAATCTACCTGTTAACTCTATTAGTCATTCATTACCAGCTCGATTACCCCCACAAAGCCACCACAAACCACAGAGGGACTGTTAAACCAAACACTATACTGAGCCTTACAAGACACATACCTGTATACCAGCTCTTTCACCTTGTATCCTGTTTCTCAATGAAGCGATACTGTCTGCTGTAACATGAAGGCTTTGTAACACGGTTGAGGATTGAGAGCAGTATGTGCTGAACTGCACTGAGGGAGGACGCCTTAGAGGACTCGTCGAGCAAGGCCACAGCTCAGGAATACGAAGGGTGCAATCACTTTGATGGGGTTGTACTACAGGCCTCCCAACAGGTGATAGAGGAACAGATTTGTGGACAGATGATAGAAAATTAAAAACAAAGTGTGATTTCAATCTCCCCTATATTGACCAGGACTCCCTTTGTGCCGGGGGGTTGGGGGGGTTGGTGTTTGGTGGTATTTGTTAGATGTATCCAGGACACTTTTTTGAAACAATATGTAAATAGTCCAGTCAAAGAACCAGAGAAGGCGACGTATTAGAGCTGGTATTGGGGAATGAGCCCATCCAGGTGATCAAAGTTTCAGTGAGGGAGCATTTTGGGAACAGTGATCATACTTCTGTAAGTATTAAGTTACTTATGGATAAGGATAAGAGTAGACCTCGGGTGAAAGAATTAAACTGGGGGAAGGTTAACTACAACAATATTAGGTAGGAACTGGGGAAGGTAGATTGAGGTGGCTGTTTGGGGTTTGTGGGAATCTTTTAATTGCCAGTGATTAGCATTTAGGACCAGCATGTTGCTGTGAAAATGAAGGATAAGGATAGCAAGATTATGGAATCTTGGATGAGAAGAATAATTGTGAGCTTAGATACGAAGAAAAGGGAAGGCATATGTAAGGTTGAGGAAACTGAAGGCAGACAGAGTCCTCAAAGAATATACAGAAAGCAGGAAAGAACTGAAATAAGGAATTAGGAAGCTAAATGGGGTTATGAAATGTTTTTGGCAAACAAGATTAAGGAAAATTTCAAGGCATTTTATATGTAGAAAGGAGCACGAGGGTAGTTAGGGAAATTAGGTCCACTCAAGGACAAAGGCAGGAATTTATGCTTGCAGCCAGAGGAAGTGAGTGAGATCTTTAATTAATACTTTGCGTCAGTATTCACAAAGCAGAAGGACATGGTGGATGGTGAGCTTCAGGAGGGGTATGTTGGCATTCTGAGGCATGTCAATAAAAAAAAGGAAGTGATGCTGGGTATTTTTAAATGCATTCAGGTAGGCAAGTCCCCAGAACCTAATGGGATCTATTCTAGAATACTGAGGGAGGCGACGGAAGAAAGTGCCAAGGCCTTGTCTGAAATCTTTATATCCTCTTTAGTCACAGGAGAGGTCCCAAAGAACTGGAGAATAGTCAATGTTTTTTTCTTTGTTTAAGAAGGGCAACAGGAATAATCTGAGAAATTAAAGGCTGGTCAGTTTTCCATCAGAGTTAGGAAAATTGTTGGAGAAGGCTCTTAGGGACAGGATTTACTCACATTTGATAAAAAAAGGACTTATTAATGATGGACAGCTTGGCTTTGTGTGGGAAAGGTAAAAACAATGACTGCAGATGCTGAAAACCAAATACTGGATTAGTGGTGCTGGAAGAGCACAGCAGTTCAGGCAGCATCCAACGAGCAGTGAAATCAACATTTCGGGCAAAAGCCTTCCTGATGAAGGGCTTTTGCCCGAAACGTTGATTTCACTGCTCGTTGGATGCTGCCTGAACTGCTGTGCTCTTCCAGCACCACTAATCCAGTATTTGTGTGGGAAAGGTCATGTCTGACAAACTTGATTGACTTTTGAAGAAGTGACAAAGATGTTTGAAGGCAGGGTGGTGGATGTTGTCCATGTGGATTTTAGCAAGGCCTTTGACAAGATCCCTCACGGCAGGCTTATACAGAAGATACACATGGGATCCATGGTGAGCTGGTGAGATGGGTACTGACTTAATCATAGATGACAGAGAATAGTGGTGGAAGGGTGTTTTTCTCATTGGAGATCTGGGACCAGTGGTGTTCCACAGGGATCAGTGCTGGGAATCCTGCTGTTTGCAATAAATATAAATGATTTAGAGGAGACGATGGGTGGTCTGATTAGTAAGTTTACAGACCTTGCAGAGATTAGGGGAGCTGCAGATATTCAGGAGGATTGAAGGATACAGCAGGAAATATAGGCTGTAGACTTGGGGAGAGAAATGACAGATGGGATTTAATCTGGACAAATGCGAGGTGATTCATTTTGGATGATCTAATGCAAGAGGGAAGCATACAGTAGATGGCAGAATCCTTAGTAGCATCAGCAACAGAGGAATTTAGGTGTACAGGTCGTCAGTTCCCTGAAAATGGCAGCACACATGGATAAGGTGGTCAAGAATGGCAAGTATCGCATGCTCGTTTTTATCTGGAGTATAAAAATTGGCACCGCATGTTGCAGCTGCATAGAACTTCAGTGAGGCCACATTTGGAATGTTGTGTAGCTTTGGTCGCTACACCACCAGAAGGATGTGGAGAATTTGGAGAAGGTACAGAAAAGGTTTAACAGGATAGTACCTGGTCTAAAGGGTATTGGCTATGAGGAGAGGTTGAACAAGTTTGGTTTGTTTTCACTTGAATGTCAAAGGATAAAGGATAGTTTGCAACATCATGAGATGCATGGATGGTTGCAGTTTTTTTTCCCAGGGTAGAAATGTCAATTACTAGGGAACATAGGCTAAAAGCAAAAGGGGGCAACTTCAGAGGAGATGTGAGAGGCAATTTTGTTTTAAACAGAGGGTAGTAAGTGCCTGGAATATGCTGCCAGAGGTGGCAATGGAGGTAGATACAATAGTAACTTTTAGGAGGCATCTTGATAGATATATGAATAGGCAGGGAATAGAGGGATACGGACTGCGCAGAGGCAAAAGGTTTTTAATGTAGAAAGGCGTAATGTGTCAGATTGATGGGCCAAAGAGCCTGTACCTGTGCTGTACTGTTCTTTGTTGGTTGTTCAGTGCTGGACTTAGGCACAAGCGACAACTTATGACTGCACATTATGAAGGACTCTGAAAATGAAAAAAAGGGGACGACAGTTCTAAATTGGAGAAAGGCCAATTTTGACGGTATTGGGCAAGAGCTTTTGAAATCTGATTGGGGGCAGATGTTCACAGGTAAAGGGATGGCTGGAAAATGGGAAGCCTTCAGAAATGAGATAACGAGAATCCAGAGAAAGTATATTCCTGTCAGGGTGAAAGGAAAGGCTGGTAGGTATAGGGAATGCTGGATGACTAAAGAAATTGAGGGTTTGGTTAAGAAAAAGAAGGAAGCATATGTCAGTTATAGACAGGATAGATCGAGTGAATCCTTAGAAGAGTATAAAGGCAGTAGGAGTATACTTAAGAGGGAAATCAGGAGGGCAAAAAGGGGACATGAGATAGCTTTGGCAAATAGAATTAAGGAGAATCCAAAGAGTTTTTACAAATACATTAAGGACAAAAGGGCAACTAGGGAGAGAATAGGGTCCCTCAAAGATCAGCAAGGTGGCCTTTGTGTGGAGCCACAGAAAATGAGAATTTTGCATCAGTATTTAAGGTGGAAAAGGATGTGGAAGATATAGACTGTAGGGAAATAGATAGTGACATCTTGAAAAATGTCCATATTACAGAGGAGGAAGTGCTGGATGTCTTGAAATGGATAAAGATGGATAAATCCCAAGGACCTGATCAGGTGTACCCAAGAAGTCTGTGGGAAGCTAGAGAAGTGATTGTTGGGCCTCTTGCTGAGATATTTGTATCATCGATAGTCACAGGTGAGGTGCTGGAAGACTGGAGGTTGGCTAACGTGGTGCCACTGGTTAAGAAGGGTGGTAAGGACAAGACAGGGAACTATAGACCGGTTAGCCTGATCTCAATGGTGGGCAAGTTGTTGGAGGGAATCCTGAGGGACAGGATGTACATGTATTTGGAAAGGCAAGGACTGATTAGGGATAGTCAACATGGCGTTGTGCATGGGAAATCATGTCTCACAAACTTGATTGAGTTTTTTGAGGAAGTAACAAAGAGGATTGATGAGGCCAGACTGGTAGATGTGATCTATATGGATTTTAGTAAGGCGTTCTACAAGGTTCCCCGTGGGAAACTGATTGGCAAGGTGAGATCTCACGGAATACAGGGAGAACTAGCCATTTGGATACAGAACTGGCTCAAAGGTAGAAGACAGAGGGTGGTAGTGGAGAGTTGTTTTCAGACTGGAGGCCTGTGACCAGTGGAGTGCCACAAGGATTGGTGCTGGGTCCTCTACTTTTTGTCATTTACATAAATGATTTGGATGTGAGCATAAGAGGTACAGTTAGTAAGTTTGCAGATGACACCAAAATTGGAGGTGTAGTGAACAGCGAAGAGGATTACCTCAGATTAGAACAGGATCTTGACCAAATGGGCCAATGGGCTGAGAAGTGGCAGATGGAGTTTAATTCAGATAAATGCGAGGTGCTGCATTTTGGGAAAGCAAATCTTAGCAGGATTTAAGCACTTAATGGTAAGGTCCTAGGGAGTGTTGCTGAACAAAGAGACCTTGGAGTGCAGGTTCATAGCTCCTTGAAAGTGGAGTCGCAGGTAGATAGGATAGTGAAGAAGGCGTTTGGTATGCTTTCCTTTATTGGTCAGAGTATTGAGTACAGGAGTTGGGAGGTCATGGTGCGGCTGTACAGGACATTGGTTAGGCCACTGTTGGAATATTGCATGCAATTCTGGTCTCTTTCCTATCAGAAAGATGTTGTGAAACTTGAAAGGTTTCAGAAAAGATTTCCAAGGATGTTGCCGGGATTGGAGGATTTGAGCTATGGGGAGAGGCTGGACAGGCTGGGGCTGTTTTCCCTGGAGCGTCGGAGGCTGAGGGGTGACCTTTTAGAAGTTTACAAAATTATGAGGGGCATGGATAGGGTAAATAGGCAAAGTCATTTCCCTGGGGTCGGGGAGTCCAGAACTAGATGGCATAAGTTTAGGGTGAGAGGCAAAAGATATAAAAGAGACCTTTTTCACACAGAGGGTGGTATGTGTATGGAATGAGCTACCAGAGGAAGTGGTGGAGGCTGGTACAATTGCAACATTTAAAAGGCATTTGGATGGGTATATGAATAGGAAGGGTTTGGAGGGCTATGGACCGGGTGCTGGCAGGTGGGACTAGAATGGGTTGGGATGTCTGGTCGGCATGGACGGGCTGGACTGAAGGGTCTGTTTCCGTGCTGTACATCTCTATGACTCTATGACATTTAAAGTTTTGCATAATTGATTGAAAATAAAGGAGATAGTGAAAGGAAAAAGTCTCTAAAATGTACATTTTCATTCTGATTTGACAAAAGGGAGGTGATGGCCCAGTAGTATTGGAATATTGTGTAGCTTTGGTCAGGGGACCCAGCTCATTGGGATATCAGAATATTGGGTAGCTTTGGTCAGGGGACCCAATAATCAGGACTTCCAGCTCATTGCTCTGGAGAGTCAGGTTCAAATCTTGCCTGTGAAATTTGAATTCAATAAAAATCTGGAATTAAGAGTTTAGTAATGACTATGAAATTGTTGTTGTTAAAGTCCTTCTGGTTCACTAATGCCCTTCAAGGAAGGAAATCTGCCATCCTTTCTGGTCAATGTGTAACCGCAGACCCACAGCAGTGTTGTTGACTCTTAACTGCTCTGTGGGCGATTAGGAATAGGCAATAAATACTGGCCTAGCCAGTGACACCACTTGTGAATTAAACAAAACATAAAATTATGGAAATACTATATTAAACAGTTCTCTTTTGATTTACCCCCAGGCTGTTTTCAGGAAATGTTTAAAAATCACACAACACTGGGTTATAGTCCAACTGGTTTATTTGGAAGCTCTAGCTTTCAGAGCGCTGCTCCTTCACCAGGTAACTAGTAGGGCAGGCTGCTCCTGCTCCTCAACCACCTGATGAAGGAGCAGTGCTCCGAAAACCAATGCTTCCAAATAAACCTGTTGGACTATAACCCGATGTTGTGTGATTTTTAACTTTGCACACCCCAGTCCAACACCAGCTCCTCCACATCAGAAAATGGACCCTAACTGCCAGGCTCCTGTGTCTCTCGCTGGTGAACTGTAGCCACAATGTCACAGGTCAAAACCCCTCTGCAGTGCTGCTCCCTGTCTGTGACCTCCGATAGTCATTGACACTTTGTTTAACAAGTAAAAGTACCAAACATTTTCTTCAAGTCATCAATGAATATAAAAGTTACTTTTTGACTTTTAAAACCTTGCCCTTTAAAAAAAAATACAACTTTATAAAAATAAATGAAACATGAAAAGCATTCCCTTCTCTCCTTGACACCAGGTAAATATTTATTTTATTGATAAGTATTTTTAGTTTATTGTACTTTACCTGCAAACACGAAGGATTTGGGTCAGAATATTTGCTTGGAGTTTAAGTCTCTCAGTTTTACAGAGACACCTCTTAAGAAAGGAGCAAATGTTTCAAAGTGAGTGCCAGAGGAGAATAGAGAAGCATTTTGAAGAGCACCTGAAACAATGACTGAAATTGACAGTAACATTACTGTAATAAAGGAAGATCCTCATACTCAGAGAGTCAGTCAGGACCACAGCCACCACCAGTATCCATCTCTTCCACAAGAATCAATGATACGGCGTGAATGTGATGGTTACACCTATGAATTTTACACAGCCTGCAATCCCAGCTGAAGAAAATAGAAACACAAAGTCAGTTTCTGTCCAGTGTGCAGGAGGGCTTCCTGACACAGTATACAGACAGGCAAACAAGGGGCGAAGCCACATTAGATTTGGTACTGGGTAATGAGCCCGACCAGGTGTTAGACTTGGAAGTAGGTGAGCACTTTGGTGATAGCAATCACAATTCTGTTATGTTTACTTTAGTGATAGAAAGGGATAGGTGTATACCACTGGGCAAGAGTTACAGCTGGGGGAAAGGCAATTACGATGCAGTTAGGCAAGACTTAGGAAGCATAGGATGGGGAAGGAAACTGCAGGGGATGGGCACATTAGAAATGTGGAGCTTATTCAAGGAAAAGCTCCTGTGCGTCCTAGATAAGTATGTACCTGTCAGGCAGGGAGGAAGCTGTAGAACGCGGGAGACATGGTTTACGAAGGAAGTGGAATCTCTGGTCAAGAGGAAGAAAAAGGCTTATGTTAGGATGACATGTAAAGGCTCAATTAGGGCGCTTGAGGGTTACAAGGTAGCCAAGAAAGGCCTAGAGAGAGAGCTTAGAAGAGCCAGGAGGAGACATGAGAAGTTGTTGGCGGATAGGATCAGGTTAAACCCTAAGGCTTTCTACAGGTATTTAAGGAATAAAAGAATGACGAGAGTAAGATTAGGGCCAATCAAAGATAGTAGTGGGAAGTTGTGTGTGGAGTCAGAGGAGATAGGGGAAGCACTTAATGAATATTTTTCGACAGTATTCACTCTAGAAAATGACAATGTTGTCGAGGAGAATACTGAGATACAGGCTACTAGACGAGGTGGGATTGAGGTTCACAAGGAAGAGGTATTAGAAATCCTGCAGAGTGTGAAAATAGATAAGTCCCCTGGGACGGATGGGATTTATCCTAGGATCCTCTGGGAAGCCAGGGAGGAGATTGCCGAGCCTTTGGCTTTGATCTTTAAATCGTCATTGTTTACAGGAATAGTGCCAGAAGACTGGAGGATAGCAAATGTGGTTCCCCTGTTCAAGAAGGGGAGTAGAGACAAACCTGGTAATTATAGACCAGTGAGCCTTATTTCAGTTATTGGTAAAGTGTTGAAAAAGGTTACAAGAGATAGGATTTATAATCATCTAGAAAAGAATAATTTGATTAGGGATAATCAGCACGGCTTTGTGAAGGGTAGGTTGTGTCTCACAAACCTTATTGAGTTCTTTGAGAAGATGACCAAACAGGTAGATGAGAGTAAACCGGTTGATGTGGTGTATATGGATTTAAGCAAGGTGTTCGATAAGGTTCCCCACAGTAGACTATTGTTCAAAATGCGGAAGAATGGGATTGTGGGAAATATAGCAGTTTGGATCAGTAATTGGCTTGCTGAAAGAAGACAGAGGGTGGTGGTTGATGGGAAATGTTCATCCTGGAGTTCAGTTACCAGTAGTGTACCGCAAGGGTCAGTGTTGGGTCCACTGCTGTTCGTCATTTTTATAAACGACCTGGATGAGGGTGTAGAAGGGTGGGTTAGTAAATTTGCAGACAACACTAAGGTCGGTGGAGTTGTGGATAGTGATGAAAGATGTTGTAGGTTACAGAGAGACATAGGTAAGCTGCAGAGCTGGGCTGAGAGGTGGCAAATGGAGTTTAATGCGGACAAGTGTGAGGTAATTCACTTTGGTCAGAGTAACCAGAATGCAAAGTACTGGTAAACTTCTTGGTAGTGTAGATGAGCAGAGAGATCTCGGTATCCAGGTACACAGATCCTTGAAAGTTGCCACCCAGGTTGACAGGGTTGTTAAGAAGGCATACAGTGTTTTAGCTTTTATTATAGAGGGATCGATTTCCGGAACCATGAGGTTATGCTATAGCTGTACAAAACTCTGGTGCGGCCGCACTTGGAGTATTGTGTACACTTCTGGTCACCACATTATAAGAAGGGTGTGGAAGTTTTGGAAAGGGTGCAGAGGATGTTGCTTGGTATGGCAGGAAGGTCTTACGAGGAAAGGCTGAGGGCCTTGAGGCTGTTTTTGTTAGAGAGAAGAAGGTTGAGAGGTGACTGAATAGAGACTTATAAGATAATCAGAGGGTTACATAGGGTGGACAGGGAGAGCCTTTTTCCAAGTATGGTGACGATGAGCACGAGGAGGCATAGCTTTAAATTGAGGGGTGATAGACATAGGACAGATGTCAGAGGTAGTTTCTTTACTCAGAGAGTAGTAAGGGTATGGAATGCTTTGCCTGCAACGGTAGTAGATTCACCAACTTTAAGTACATTTAAGTCGTCATTGGACAAGCATGTGAACGTAAATGGAATAATGTAGGTTAGATTGGCTTCAGATTGGTATGACCGGTCGGTGCAACATCGAGGGCTGAAGGGCCTGTACTACACTGTAATGTAATGTTCTATGTAAGTCCAATCATCCTACTCTCTGGGGTGCCTTGACTCAGGATTATTTGGAATCAAAAGGATACTCATAGTGTCCACATTGGATGGGACCATTTGAGAAATCAAAGCAGCCATTCAAAAACCAAATTAGGTGCTGTGCAAAAGGACAGCACAATGGTTCAGTGGTTAGTACTGCTGCCTCACAGCACCAGGGACCCAGGTTCAATTCCACATTCAGGCAACTGTCTGTGTAGAGTTTGCACCTTCATCCCGTATCTGCGTGGGCTCCCTCTGGATATTCCGATTTCCACCCACAGTCTAAAGATGGGCAAGTTAGGTGGATTGGCCATGGGAATCACAACGATAGGGAAGAGGGATGGGTCTAGGTGGAATGCTCTTTGGAGGGTCAGTGTGGACTCGATAGGTTGAATGGCCTGCTCCTATGCTGTAGGGCTTCTATGAAATGGAAGTAAATGGTGAAAAAAAATACAACCAGGAGAGGTTTGCACACTCTTCAACAACTGATTGTCTTTATTGTATTGTCAGCAAAATCATCTCAATGTCATTGACAGGAATTGCTCAGAATAAGGTTGAATGACCAGTGAAACTTTGTTAGAATTCAAACCTTGAGAGTTCTGAGGATTCAGGAAAAGCCTTCATTCACATATGTATGTGATGAGTAGTACAGGTTAACTACAAATAGACACCAGCTGAAAGGAGATTTGGAGGTTTGTACTTGGAAGTGATATTGGAGTCCTGTGCACTTTAGAAGAATGCAGAAGAGCTTTTAGTGGAGGCAATGAAAAGTTTCGATCTCTGCATAACAGGAGCTTTTGTATCTTCAGAGAACTCATTGCTAAGTTTGATCTATTTCTTGCCAACCATTTAAACCATTCAGGAGGCAGTGGATTTGGAAAGTCTTATTGGAGGGATGTGATTGTATTGGGGCTTGGAGGTTGCATGACTGGTTGAAGGACTGAAGAGTTAGCCTGACAGGGTTGAAGGGAATGGTGATGGCACAAGTTAAAATACAAAGGATGTGCCTTCAGCAGATGTTTCCATGTCAGGATGGTGAATGACTTGGAGGGGAACTTGCAGATGGTAGTATTCTCAGGTATTTGCTGTCCTTGTCCTTCCAGATGGAAATGATTGTGGGTTTGAAAGGTGCTGTCTAAGGAGTCTTGGTGAATTTCTGGAGTGCATTTTGTAGACAGTACATACTGCTGCTACTGAGTGTCAGTGGTGGAGGGAGTGCATGCTTGTGAATGTGGTGCCAATCAAGCGGGCTGCTTTGTCCTGGATGGTGTAGAGCTTTGAAGTGTTGTTGGGGCTGCAGCCATCTAGGCAATTAGGGAGTATTCCATCACACTCCTAACTTGTGCCTTGTTGATGGTCGACAGGCTTGGGGGGGAGTCAGGAGGTGAGTTACTCACAGAAGTGTATCTAGCCTTTGACCTGCTCTTGTAGCTACAGTCTTTATATGGCTAGTCCATTAAGTTTCTGGTCAGTGGTAATTCACAGGACGTTGATAGCGAGTAATAAAAACATGAGAATGAAAAGCAAAGTAATGCACCTAGCATTGATGAAATACTTGCTCTCAGAGCCAACCTTTGAGTGAAATCCCTTCTTTGGTAATGGATGCACTTGATACTAACCTGAAGAAAAGAACAACTATATGTGAAAATGGTGCAGACATTTTTATTTGTTTTTAGTTGATTTAGTTGTCTTGAGAAACAGTTGTTTGAAGGTGTCAACCTTCTGATGAGAGTTTATCCTCACAATGTTAATGTTCACCTCACTGATGAAATAAAGCACTTTCAAACTGATAGCGAGCAACATTATTCAGATAAAGGACATTGCTGTTCCAGGAGCAGTATTAGATCATCATCCAGAAGAAGATTGAATTTGTTTTCCTTTATGTGGAGGCCCTTGGTGGCTCGGTTCGAGACTCAGGGTAAGAAGCTGCTTAGGAGTTGACCACATTCAAGGCTGAGAAACATCAACAATGAAGGGCAGACAATGTTGGTGGGGGGTGGGGGGGGGGGGGGGAGTGGTAGGGGGAGCTATATGGAACGAGCATTCCATGGAAGCATTATCAGAGACTTTGCCATTGAAAAATCACAAAAGAAAACTCTTCAAATTTAAGCAAGGTTGTATTGCTGCTTCCACTGACAGAAGTCACATGACACCAGGTTATAGTCCAACAGGTTTATTTAAAATTACAAACTTTTGGAATGCTGCCCTTTTGTCAGGTAAAGTCCTTTCGTCATGTGAAGGAGTAGTGCTCAAAAATCTTGTGATTTCAAATAAACCTGCTGGACTATAACCCGGTATTGTGTGACTTTTGACCTTGTCCACCCCAGTCCAATGCCTCCTTATCATCTTCCATTGAATAATGCTTGTCTGTGTAATGACTCTTGTTTTGCTGTAGATTACAAGATTTCATATATGCTAATTAAGAAATTATAAAGAATTTTTCATTTGTAAGTTTTTCTTAATGCAAATGAACTTATTGCGAGGTGTCTGTTTTTTCTGGACTATTTTTCTTTCTCATTGCACCTTTGGATATGCACACGCAAATGTAAAACTCTGATATTTATATTTTTGTGATTTTTCTATTTGAATAATATATTGATTTTGGTAACTGCCGGAGTCTTTGAATCTGACAGAGTTTAGGGCCCCAGCCTGTCACGATCCAGGCCTGAACAGGAGCCTAAGTTAACACCCTCATTCTTTACTTCCTGAACTCTGCTTTACAAACCCATCTGCCACTCTCCCTCACTCGACTGAGCAATCAGCAAATATTTCTCACAATTTACCATTCTTGCTAACAGGACCACAAAAGGCAAAGAAAACAGCCATATAGCCTGAAGATTTTTTTTCACTGGTAAAGTGGTTGTGGTTCTCCAGTATATACACTTGTTCAGTACCAGATCACCAGGAAATGATGAAAACATTGTATTTGCTCAATTGGGTGTCTGACACACAATCACAGTGAGAATCCAGACATATGGGCCACCGCTTTGCTGCCAAAATGCTCATGGGTTTACTGGTGTTTGCTTGTTAACATGTAAACTATCCCACAATTTTTAGCAAGGAAGAGATACCACATGAATTGCTCATTGCTGCAAGTTACTGAATGAGTTGCGCTCCATAAATTTCCTCAGGAAAATAAAAGCTTGCCCTTTACCTCCTGAAATAACTGCACAGGGGCTGGTATCCTGTCAGCAAGTCATCCTTTATTAACATGTAAAGTACTCAGGCTCTGACCAACCAGCTCAGAGCCAATACCTAGAGTGAGGAGACTCTCTGAATCTCCTATTTATCAGTCCTTGGCACTGATCCAGCTCTGTCAGAGCCAGCTCTCAGAGTGAACAGAACATCTAATACTCCTGTTTTGTTTTCTTTTTCTTTTCTTTTTATTTCTTTTCTTTTGTGTGCAGGTGTGAGACACAGTGAGAGACACAAGGTGTACGAATCTTTATTCAATTTCCACCACCAGGAAGATAGGAAAACACCCGAGTGGCCAGTTCTCCTGTTTATATCTGTAGGCCAGGGCTCCCTGACTGGACCAGGTTTACAACAGGGATCTCATAGTCAATGAGATCCACTTGGCCCTTGTTCCAAACACCATACGTCCCTACAAGTTTCATAAAGTTAATGAATTAATATATTAATTACTAATTAGCCCATTGAAGAAAAAGTTACATCTGTAATTCAACTACAAATGGACCTTTTAAAAGAGGAAATGTGTCTTCCTGTAAGAATTCATTTGACCTCGCCTGAGGGAGAACAGAACAATTGAAATAGCGGAGGTTCAATCCTCTACCTAATAAGTGATTAAAGATGTTTTTAATTTTAGATTTAGGGCTGTTGTATTTTTGTTTTATTTTGTCTTCTATTTTTCTCTCACTTCGTTGTTCTTTCCCTCTCTCTATTTCTCCTTCTGTACCTGATTGCTTCTGATTTAACCTTGATCCTTCTCTGACATTCCTTGTTTCTTTTTTTGTTCCTTAAATCTCATTGGTTAAGGAGATACGTTGTTACTGCCCGAGGCAGTAGGAGAGCGTCTCTAGGACTGCTTGGAATCGATGGAGTGGATTGTGTTCAAGCACTCAGCAGAAAACCTCGACAAGTATATTACCACCATCTTGGACTTCATTAACAAATGTGTGCAGGACTGTGTACCAAATAAATCAATCAGTGTGTCCCCCAACCATAAACTTGGATGAACCTGAAAATCCACTGCCTATTGAAGACGGGACAGGCAGACTTTCTTTTACTGCTCCTCAGATGCTGCCTGAACTGCTGTGCTCTTCCAGCACCACTAATCCAGAATCTGGTTTCAAGCATCTGCAGTCATTGTTTTTACCTAGCATTCAAGTCCGATGACCAATACAGGAAATCCAGATATGACCTCCACAAAGCCGTCGGAGATATCAAAAGGCAGCAGCAGACCAGGTTGGAGGCCCAAACCTACTAGAAAGACTCCCACTGCCTATGGCAAGGCCAAGACAAAATGAAGCAAAACAAGACAGCAGACAAAGGCACATCCCTCCCTAACGTGCTCAATGCGTTCTATGCTCGGGTTGAGCAGAACGCCAGCAGCGCGGTGACACCTGCTCCGACAGCCCTGGATACACCTGGTCTCTCAGTCACCACTGCAAACATCAGCATGGTCTAGCTGGGAGTCAACCCAAGGACAGCGTCCCTGGCCGAGCACTCAGATCCTGTGTGGACCAACTGGTGGAGGTATTCACTGACATTGTCAACCCCTCCCTCATGCAAGCCGACCTGCTTCAAGAAGACCACCATCGTCCCTGTACCCAAGAAAGCAATGCAACATGCCTTAATGGCTATTGCCCAGTGGCTCTGACTTCAATAATCATGAAGTGCTTCGAGAGGTGGGTCATGGCCCACATCAACAATAGTCTCCCAGCCTCAATCCCCTACAATTTGCCTACTGAAATAACAGGTCCACAGTGGATGCCATTTCCCTAGCTCTACACTCATCTTTGGAACATCTGGACAACCAGGATACTTAAGTCAGATTCCTGCTCATCGATTATAGCTCTGCCTTCAACTCCATTATCCCAAGACTCATCTCCAAACTCCGTGACCTTGGTCTTGGCTCTGCCCTCTGCAACTGGATCCTCAATTTCCTGATCCACAGACTGCATTCAGTGAAGATAGACAACTGCACCTTCTCCTCAACACTGGAGCCCACTCAATGGTGCATCCTCAGCCCCTGCCTGTACTCTCTATACAGCCATGACTGTGTAGCCAAATTCCAAATAAACACCATCTCCAGGTTTGCTGATGACACCACCGTAGTAGGACAGATATCAAACAACGATGGGTCAGAATACAGGAAGGTGTTAGAGGGCTTGGTGATGTGGTGCAATGATAACAATCTCTCAATGTTGGCAAAACTAAAAAGACTGATCATTGACTTCAGAAAGAAAGGAGGAGAACACGTCTACATCGACACTGACAGAACAGAGATGGAGAGGGTGGAGAGCATCAACCTTCAGAGTGACGATAACACAATCTGTCCTGGATTTCCCACATAGTTGTGATGGTCAAGAAGGCACAATAACATCTTTTCTTCCTCAGAGGGCTCAGAAAATTCAGCCTGTCCATAAGGACTCACACCAACTTTCGCAGATGCACCATAGAAAACATACTGTCTGGGTGCATAACGGCCTGGTATGGCAACTACTCTGCCCAGAACCATAAGGAACTACAAGAGATTGTGTGAACAGCCCAGACCATCGCAGAAGTCAACCTCCCATCCATGGGGTCCATTTACATGGCCCATTGCTGCGGAAAGGTTGCCAACATCATCAAAGACCCCTCCCTCCCCGGTATGATCTCCTACAACATCTTCCATCAGGCAGAACATACAGAAGCTTGAGCACATGCACCAACAGGTTCAGGACCAGCTACTTCCCTGCCGTTATTAGACCGATGAGTGGACTCTCTAACTTCAAATAATGTTGATCTTGTTAACATTGATCTTGCCTCACACACGTCCTGTTTGGTATAACCTGTGTGTCTTTTTCACCCTATGACCTGTATGCCCTTGCTTACTATGATCTCCCTGTACTGCTTGTAAACAAAGCTTTTCACTGTACGTGGGTACACATGACAATAAATCAAACCAAATCAACTTTTCATGGAGATCTTCATAATCTCACTGCCTTCATGGCTGTTATCAGCTTACACTTTGAGCAAGTCAGAGAGCTGAAGATCTTTGAGCTGATGGGTAAGGATAAAGTCATGCTAGTGGGACATAAACTCCCTACTTTAGCAAAATTTAGACAATAGGGTTTATCTTTCCTCAAGGAGAAAGTGAGGACTGCAGATGCTGGAGATCAGAGCTGAAAATGTGTTGCTGGAAAAGCGCAGCAGGTCAGGCAGCATCCAAGGAGCAGGAGAATCGACATTTCGGGCATGAGCCTGAAGAAGGGCTCATGCCCGAAACGTCGATTCTCCTTTATCTTTCCTCAACATCGTTTCACACCTTCTCCCTACAAGACTGTTCCCCACATTTCTGATGAAGGGCTTATGACTGAAACATCGATTCTCCTGCTCTTCAGATGCTGCCTGACCTGCTGTGCTTTTCCAGTGCCACCCTTTTCAACTCTGATCTACAGCATCTGCAGTCCTCACCTTCTCCCACATTTCTGAGCCCTGAGATTCAAGTGTAGGTTTACCTCACTATTGTGTATGACACCTCCTCAAAAGTCAAAACACAGGTCAGTAAATGTTACTTTGAAGAGGGTATTAAGGTTTACTGAACCAAGGCAATGGATAAAGTTCAGAGACAGACCAGTCAAAATATAATTGAATGGCATTAAAGGTTCAAGGATCTGAATGGTCTATCACAGTCTGGCACTAGTGAGCTTCCTGAATCCTGTTCAGTGAAAGCTGTCTTAATTCTTGAGACCCTCATGAACAAATGTGTCTCTCCACCTGGTTAACTGGTTATCAACAGGTTCAGTACAACACTGGCTGAGGCTTTAGACATCAGAATACAGAATAACCTGTGTGTCTTTTTCACCCTATGACCTGTATGCCCTTGCTTACTATGATCTCCCTGTACTGCTTGTAAACAAAGCTTTTCACTGTACGTGGGTACACATGACAATAAATCAAACCAAATCAACTTTTCATGGAGATCTTCATAATCTCACTGCCTTCATGGCTGTTATCAGCTTACACTTTGAGCAAGTCAGAGAGCTGAAGATCTTTGAGCTGATGGGTAAGGATAAAGTCATGCTAGTGGGACATAAACTCAGAATCACATCACATTACCTCAGACCCAATATTCTGTCAATTTGGGACCCAAATAGATCCCACCTTGCTCACCCCCTCACACCATGAAGAAGATCTAGCTATGTTTAAAGTCAGTAAAGCTTTTCTGGTGATTTGGAACAGGAGCCTGGGGCCAGGAGGAGGTCATTGACACCTCGGAACTTATTGTACCATTCAATTAGATCTTAACCCCATCCACCCAGCTTCGTTTTGAAATCCTTTCTGTTTCTCAAATGTTCAATTGACCACTGTCCTTAATTTTGACAAGAGAATTCTGGATTTCCACCGTCCTTGATTTCAAGAAATACTCTCAACATTACTCCTGAGCGGCGCAGTCCCTTGAGGTACAGTGGTAGTGTCCCCAATTCTGAGTCAGAACACCTTGGTTCAAGTCCCATCTGCTCCAGAGGTGTGTCATTGCATCTCTGACCAAGTTGGTTAAGAGGACCTGGTTAGATTGAATCTACAGAACTGAATAGCCCATCTTTAATTTTAAGTGATATCCCCTTGTTCTCGATACTTCCACATGATGAAATAGTTTATCTCTGTCCGTCCTACCATCTCTGATTATTGTCTGACAGACCTCCATTAGATCCTCTCTAATCTCCAATGTTCAATGCGAGTATATGCAACTGATTGAGTCTGCAAAACTGCCACAAGATTTTGGTGAATCTGTGTAGCAGCCAAGCCCAGAATATAGTTACCATGAGACCATAAGATGCAGGAGCAGAGTTGGGACTTTTCACCCATCGAGTCTGCTCCACCATTTGATCATGGCTGATATGTTTCTCAAGCCCATTCTCCTGCCTTTGTCCTGCAACCTTTGATTCTCTTACTCATTAAGATGCCATCTATCTCTGTCTTAAACACACTCAATGACTTGGCCTCCACAGCTCTCTGCAGCAATGAGTTCCACAGATTCACCACCCACTGACTTAAGAAATTCCCCCACACCTCAGTTCCAAAGGGTCATCCCTTCACTCTGAGGCTGTGTTCTCAGGACCTAGTCTCTACTGCCAGTGAAAACTTTTCTCCACATTCTCTGTATCCAGGCCTTCACTATTAGATTACTTACAGTGTGGAAACAGGCCCTTCAGCCCAACAAGTCCACACCAACCCGCCGAAGCGCAACCCACCCACACCCATTCCCCTACATTTACCCTGCACCTAACACTATGGGCAATTTAGCATGGTCAATTCATCGAACCTGCACATCTTTGGACTGTGGGAGGAAACCGGAGCACCCGGAGGAAACCCACGCAGACACGGGGAGAATGTGCAAACTCCACACAGACAGTTGCCTGAGGTGGGAATTGAACCCAGGTCTCTGGCGCTGTGAGGCAGCAGTGCTAACCACTGTACCACCGTGCCTATTCTGTAAGTTTCAATCAGATTCCCTTTCGTTCTTTGAGGACAGACCCAGATTCCTCAACCGCTCCTCATATGACAAGCCCTTCATCCCTGGGATCATTCGTGTGAACCTCCCCTGGACCCCCTCCAACACCAGGACATCCTTCCTTATGTACTTGGCCCAAAAACGCTCACAGCATACCAAATACGGTCTGCCCAGAGCCTTAAACAGCCTCAGCAGTACATCCCTGCTCTTGTATTCTAGCCTTTTCAAAATTAATGTCAGCATTACATTTGTCTTCCTACCTGCCAACTGAACCTGCATAGGTAAAAACAATGACTGCAGATGCTGGAAATCAGATTCTGGATTAGTGGTGCTGGAAGAGCACAGCAGTTCAGGCAGCATCCAAGTAGCTTCGAAATCGACGTTTCGGGCAAAAGCCCTTTATCAGGAATAAAGGCAGTGAGCCTGAAGCGTGGAGAGATAAGCTAGAGGAGGGTGGGGGTGGGGAGAAAGTAGCATAGAGTACAATGGGTGAGTGGGGGAGGGGATGAAGGTGATAGGTCAGGGAGGAGAGGGTGGAGTGGATAGGTGGATAAGAAGATAGGCAGGTAGGACAAGTCCGGACAAGTTATGGGGAAAGTTACTGAGCTGGAAGTTTAGAACTAGGGTGAGATGGGGGAAGGGGAAATGAGGAAGCTGTTGAAGTCCACATTGATGCCCTGGTGAAGTGTTCCGAGGCGGAAGATGAGGCGTTCTTCCTCCAGGCGTCTGGTGGTGAGGGAGCGGCGGTGAAGGAGGCCCAGGACCTCCATGTCCTCGGCAGAGTGGGAGGGGGAGTTGAAATGTTGGGCCACGGGGCGTTGTGGTTGATTGGTGCAGGTGTCCCGGAGACGTTCCCTAAAGCGCTCTGCTAGGAAGCGCCCAGTCTCCCCAATGTAGAGGAGACCGCATCGGGAGCAACGGATACAATAAATGATATTAGTGGATGTGCAAGTAAAACTTGCATGTTAACCTTAAGAGAATCCTGAACTATGACTCCTAAGTCTCTTTGTGCTTCAGATTTCTGAAGCCTTTTCCCATTTAGAAACTGGTCCAAATCTCTATTCTTCCTGTCAAAGTGCATAACCTCACACTTTCCCATATTATATTCCATGTACTATTTCTTGACCCACTCTCCCAGCCTGTCCAATCCTTTCACTTCCTCAGCACTATCTGTCCCTCTACCTGCCTTTGTGTCATCTGAAAATTTTGCAATTCCATGACAACTGGTTTCACAACTGAATGCTGACCTCTATGCAAACGGTTTAACTAAACTCTATACAACTTCAGCGTAACTTCCACCTCTTTCTAGTCCAGCCTTCCATCGCTAATTTTAATTTATGCCAGTGCATTTGATTTTAGTGATTTATTGATATGGGAATGCCGAACTTTCTCCAATCCTCCACGGTTTCCAGCTTCTCAACATGAAGAGAGTTTCTGATCTATATTTATTAGGTCCAGAGTGGATGACCTTACACTTCGCCAAATTGAAATCCATCTGCCACATTTTTTGCTCACTCACTTTATCAACATTGCTTTGTAATTTTCTGCTCCCACCCGTATTATTTACAGAGCTACTTTAACTTGGTGTTGTCAGCAAATCTAGACATGTATTTGAAGTCATTGATAGATACCATGAAAAGCTCAGCTCCCAGTCCAGATCCAGTAATCACATCCTGCTATCACAGTGACTGTGGTGGAACACATAATGTACAATTATTGTCATTAGCTGGATTTATTTAAATTTTGTACTGCATTTGATCTATAAAATTTCAGTCATGAACAAAGTTGCTGGCAAGGGAATGGATTGCACTGTCAACTTCATTTAAACCTTCTGATTCACTTGATGGACCAGGAGCAGTGAGAGAATTCCCAAATAAATGAAAATATGTTAACGCCAGGTACTGTTAGTGACCAGGTATTCAAGTACTACAATCAACCACTGGGATTGACTAATATTCTGCAACTCCAAATACTCCACTCCTGTCAGAGTAGTGGCAGTTTCCTGAGTGTGTTCTGTCCTATAGCAAGCAGGGCTCCAACTCTGCTCAGATGCTCATTTCAAAAGTTAAGGCATTTCCATTCATCAGATTTCTGAGTGGTTCGACGCAATGATTAGCTGAAATTAAATCAACATTGTTCCCTGGTTTGTTAAACATAAAGGTTGGATTCTGTCTTGCTCTGCCAAAGGTGAATTGGGCCTTTCTTGATTCCCTTTCTGCTAGCTGATAGCCACCAGCAATTTCCTAACACTTTCATTGTGTGTGATCGCTAAGGTCTCACCTGTATCTGACAACAGCAGGTGAGTTCAGTTTTGGATGTAGGTTTGCTCGCTGAGCTGCAAGGTTCATTTCCAGGTGTTTCGTTACCCTACGAGGTAACATCTTCAATGGGCCTCAGGCGAAGCAATGCTGAAAATTCCTGCTTTCTATTTATATGTTTGGTTTCTTTCGTGATGTCATTTCCTGTGGTGATGTTATTTCTTGTGGTGAAGTCACTTCCTGTTCCTTTTCTCAGGGGGCGGTAGATGGGGTCTAACTCGATGTGTTTGTTGATAGAGTTCCAGTTGGAATGCCATGCTTCTAGGAATTGACGTGCGTGTCTTTGTTCAGTGTGGACCTTTACTTCAGAGAATGTCACCAAGTTGGAGGCAGGCCAGGGCTTCATGTGGGATTTATAGGAAACAATCTAAATAGATTTTGTTTGCAGTGAAATACTCAGCAAACAGAGTCTATTAATCTTGTGCACTGCAGCAACCAGTCTACAGAATCTAGTCAAAAAGATTCACGGTGAACTGAAGGGAGCTGAATGCATGACTGAAATGACAGCTATCTCTGTGATAATGCAGAGGAATTTCTCCAGTAAGTTGCACCGATTGGAAGGTATTTACATGATAGTGATGATGTGTGTAACATCATTTTCAGTCAGTTACAGCAGTGGGGTTTTCAGATGTGAAATGATAGGAATTTGCCTAGTCATCTTCATTCTGGTCTGAAATACTGGTGTTAATGCACACAGACTTTCCAGTTCAAAACATTTCTACCTTTGATAACTTTTCATCAAAATGTGTCCATCTTTTTCTGAAATTCTATTAAGTGCTTATCCTCCCTGGGTTTTCATTTCTTGTTTTATTGTGAGTTGAATGGAATCAGCCTGAAGGAGCATGTAGCTGTGATTTCACTGGACCCTCAGCTCCCATTAACTGCTCAGATCTCATTATATTACAGCCTTGCCGCCTAGCCATACAAAGCAATCATCCTCAAGATAGGAAGAATACTTTCCATCAAAGTTTTTGAAACTTGTTAAAAGTTTGGGACCCGGACTACAAGCATCACAGCACTGTGTCAGAATTCTTGAGGCAGTATGAACCAGTTTCTATACTGACTGTCACTTCAATCTATGCAGTAAAGGGGTCTTCATTTTTTTAAGCCTGCCCTGTTATTAGGGTCTATCCTCTCAGATCCTGTGATCAAAAGAGGGCAGGTGTGAGGTGAAATGACTGACCCCTCTAAATGTCTGTCCCAAACCACTGCCCTTCCCTATGGGGGCACACTCAACTGGGAGTTCCACCAAATAGGTGCCTCTTCGAATGGGCAACCCAAATCCATGCTCAAAGATGAAATCAACTCACCCTGGAAAAAAGCATAAATTCACACACAATTCATCGACAGTAAAATGGAGATGGCAGCCAGAGCAACTTTGCGACTCCTCCTCTTCCACCTTCCTCTCTCCAACCTAGGCCTTATTCATTTTAAAACCTAAGAGGACAATTGAGTATCAGACAGATAACGGATTGATTTTACAGCATAGCCTGAAACAGTTGCTTGATTAATGTCTCTGAGCTGATCTGTTCACAAAGCAGTGTTGTGGAGCTGAAGCCTGTGTGTAGTGGCCAGAATCAATGTAATTCATTGCAATTTCCAAACCACTTGGAGCTGCCTAAATTTGTCTTGTTGATCTGAAGATTGAAATTATCCTGCTCCTCGTCAAAACCATTACAAGGCCAGTCCTCATCTCAAGCCTCTGTGCACCCTGTGTTTTACAAACGCAACGTCAACTCCACTGCCAGCTCGCCTCATTTTCAGCCTCATAGTATCGTCCTTGTTTTGTGTTGTGGCCAGTACTCAGGCAAGACATCCGACAGCCCAAATTGTTCAACTCACGGGTCAGGAAGGATGAACTGGCTTCCCTTCTTTACTCACCCATCACCTCAATTGGTCGCAACAAAGTTAATCCTTTCAAAGATAGATCCTTTTCCTTGTGGATGCCTTGCTCACAGACTTAAAAAAAGAGCTAACTCAACCAGGTTGGCTTGAGTTAACCAAAAGGTGAGTTTAATTTTTTTTATTATTATTCATTCATGGGATGTGGATGTAGCTGACAAAGTCAGTACCTATTGCCCATCCCTAATTGTCCAGAGGGCAGTTAAGTGTCAACCATATTACTGTGGGTCTGGAGTTACATGTAGGCCAGACCAGGTAAGAATGGCACAGTTTCCTTTCCTAAAGAGCATTAGTGAACCAGATGGATTTTCCCCCAAACAATCAGCAATGGATTCATGGTTATCATTAGACTCTTAATTCCGGTTTTTTTCTAAATTATTGAATTCAAATTCCACCACTGAACCCAGGCCCCAGACATTACCTGGGTCTCTGGATTAACAGCCCAGTGATAATATCACTCGACCACCATCTCCCCTTAGTTAATGAAGGCAAGAAGAAAGAAAACACATCGACACATATCATTAATAGGATTGATTACTAAGATATGGATAAAGCTTAGTTGGCTGAATATTATGTCTGTTACTGTGGATATTACCAGTAGCATTGACATTGGTAATTAATTAACTATGGGGGTCCCTCACAACACTATTCAACTGGAATCAGCTACTGTTCTGGGGACTGGATTCAAATCCTCTGACAGCAGATGGCTAAATTCGAGTTAAATCTTAAAACAAAACTGGAATTAAGAATCTACTGATGACCATGAAGCCATTGTAATTGTCGGGAAAAAAAACATCTGATTCAGTAATGTCTTTCAGGGAGGGAAATCTGCCATCCTCACCTGATCTGGCCTACATATGACTCCAGATCCACAGCCACAATATGATTGACTGCCCCTCTGAAATGGTCTAACAAGCTACTCAGTTCAACAGCAGCTGGGGATGGGCAATAAATGCCGCCCAGCCAACAATGAGGAGAAAGTGAGGACTGAAGACAAAGGAGATCAGAGTCGAAGAGTGTGGTGTTGGAAAAGCACAGCAGGTCAGGCAGCATCCAAGGAGGAGGAGCACCGACATTTCGGGCATAAGCTAAGGGCTTTTGCCTGAAGTGTCGATTCTCCTGTTCCTCGGATGCTGCCTGATGGCTGTGCTTTTCCAGTACCACACTCCTTGACACTGCCCAGCTAGCAATGCCCCCACCCCATGAGTGAATTAAAGAAAATGAGTTTTAGATTCTTGGCTTTGCAAGTTGATTGACATTCTTTTTCACTGTTTTCTTTAGACAGTGGGTGGCTGTCAGCAATCAGAGAGGAGATGCTTTTCTATTTCTTTACCTGCAGTGCAGGGGTGTTTAATGGCAGACCTCACACCTGTGACACAGAACACTCGTCCATACACTAGGACATCAGACCATGAACATATGCAGGTCAAAGTTGCAATCAATTTTAAATCCTCATTTTTACATCATGTCTGTAGGAGGTGGCTCCCTGGTGAAATACACGTTGCATCGTCAGACTCTCATTATTGCTTCCTTTTTAGTTTTCCCATCTGAGGTTTCCCTGACTCTGTATAGGCATGACATTCCAGAATTCTCTCCAGGCAGCCACTGAATTTGCATCTCCAGTCAGCTTGGCGATATCATAAGAACATAGGAACTAGGAGCAGGAGTAGGACACCTGGCCCTTCGAGCCTACTCCACCGTTCAATAAGATCATGGCTGATCTGTTCATGGCCTCAGCTCCTGGGCAGGGAATTCCATAGATTCACAACCCTCTGGGTGAAGAAGTTCCTTCTCAATTCAGTCCTAAATCTGCTCCCTCTAATCCTGAGGCTATGCCCTCTTGTCCTAGTTTCACACATCAGTGGAAACATCCTCTCTATGTCTATCTTATCTATTCCCTTCATAATTTTATATATTTCTATATTTCTATAAGATTCTTCTAAAGACCAATGAATATGATCCCAGCCTACTCAGTCTCTCCTTATAAGCCAATGCCCTCACCTCCAGAATCAACTTAGTGGACCTCCTCTGCACCCCATCCAGTGCCAGTACATCCTTTCTTAAGTAAGGAGACCAAATCTGCACAAAGTACTCCACGTGTGGCTTCAACAGCATCTTGTACAGTTGTAACATAACCTTTCTGCTTTTAAAACTCAATCCCTTTAGCAATGAAGGATAAAATTCCTTTTGCCTTCCTAATTACTTGTTGTATCTGCAGACCAACCCTCTGTGATTTATATACAAGGACACCCAGATCCCTCTGCATAGCAGCATGCTGCAACCTTTCACCATCTAAGTAATAATCCTTTTTACTGTTACTCCTACCAAAATGGATGACTTTACATTTACTAACATTGTATTCCATCTGCCAGACCTTTGCCCACTCACTTAAAGTATCTATGTTTCTCTGTTAAGTTTCACAGTCCTCTGCACACTTTGCCACTCATCTTAGTGTCGTCTGCAAACTTTGACACACTACACGTGGCCCCCAACTCCAAACCTTCTGCATAAATTGTAAATAATTGCGGTCCCAACATTGACCCCTGAAGCACACCGCTAGTCACTGATTGCCAACCAGAATAGCACTCATTTATCCCCACACTTTGCTTCCTGTTAATCACCAATCCTCTATCCATGCTAATAATCTACCCCTAACACCATGTATCTTTATCTTATGCAGCAGCCTCTTGTGTGGCACCATGTCAAAGGCCTTTTGGAAATCTAGATACACCACATCTACTGGGTCCCCTTTGTCCACCTTCCTCGTAATGTCTTCAGAGAATTCCAAAAGATTTGTTTAGTGTGACCTGCCCGTCATGAACCCACGCTGCATTTGCCCAACAGGACAATTTCTATCTAGATGCCTTGCTATTTCTTCATTGATAATAGACTCAAGCATCTTCCTCACTACAGGGGTGAAGCTCACTGATCTATAATTCCCAATCTTTTGTCTACCCCCCTTTTTAAACAGTGGCGTAACATTTGCTTTTTTCCAATCTGCTGGGTCTTCCCCAAAGTCCAGTGAATTTTGAAAAATTACAAGTGATCTTGCTATTTCTACTGCCGTCTTTGTTTAGTACCCTGCGATGGATTCCATCAGGGCCAGGAGATTTGTCTATCCTTAGCTCCATTAGCTTGCCCAACACTACCTCCTCCATAATAATGACTATTTCTAGGTCCTCACCTACCTTTTGTCTCTTTGTCAATTACTGGCATGTTATTAGTGTCCTCCACTGTGAAGACAGATACAAAATGCCTGTTCAGTACTTCAGCTATTTCCTCATATCCCATCACTAAATGCTCCTTCTTATCCTCTAAAGGACCAGTGCTTACTTTAGCCATTCTTTTTTGTTTTATATACTTATAGAAACTTTTGCTATCTGTATTTATATTCTGTGCTACTTTTTTATCATGTTCTATCTTAGTTTTCTTTATCGCTCTTTTTGTGGCCTTCTGTTGACTTTAAAGTTTTCCCAGTCTTCTAGGTTCCTGCTGTTCTTGGCTGTGTTGTATTTCTTCTCTTTCAGTTTGATAGCCTGCCTTATTTCCTTTGACACCCATGGCAGATTACCTATTTTCTTACTGTCCTTCCTTTTCATTGGAATATACTTTTGCTGAGCACCTTGAAACATTTCTCTGAAAATCCTCCATTGCTTGTCAACTGTCCCACCATAAAACCTTTGTTTCCAGTCAATTTTAGTCAAGTCCTCCCTCACTTTGGTGTAGTCTCCCTTGTTTAAGTTTTATCTTCACACTCTACATCTATATTCTAAGTTCAACAGTTGTTAAAAATAAAACCCCACAGTCTGGAATTAAATATGAGGTGATCTGGGGTTATGATCCATGGTCATTATATCCTGACTTATTTACACCTTTACACAAAGCTACACCTTTGGCATTACTCCAGGCTACACTTGTCATCATCATTCACCCAGCTCCACTATACATATATACCAACTCACCTCCACTTATCCATGTCTACAGCCAACTTCATTGGCAATGACTTCAGTACTTTTCCTTCAAATTTCTGCCTCATTCTAAAAGTCCTTTGTAATTTTGCTCTGCTTTGCAGGATATTGCAGTCTTACACACCATCCTTGCAAGCTTGGTTCCACTGCCACTGGAATTCTTAGCCATTCTATGTTGTCACCTCCGACCGCCTCCTCAAATTGTACCTGTCAGATCTTGACTTCAACCACTTGACTTAACTCTTTTCTTTTGTTGCTCAGTGTCTGAATTCCTTCCCTCCTGTGAAAATATTCATTTATTTTTACCATTAATGACATTATATATGTGCAACTAATTGTGTGTCCTTCACATTTTTCCTCAATGTTTGTCAGTTCCTCGACAGGTACAAAGAGAAGTAACCCTGAAGGGTATTGGTAGCTCAGTTAGCTGGTTAGTAATGTCAGCAGTGATTGTTTAATTCCCACATCGGCTGAGGTAACCATGAAAGACTCTCTTTCTCAACTTCTCCCGTTGGTTGAGGCATGGTGACCCTCAGGTTAAACCACCACCAGTCATCTCTCTGGTGCGGCACGATGGCTCAGTACTTAGCACTGCTGCCTCACGGTGCCAAGGACCCAGGTTTGATTCAAGCCTTGGGTGATTGTCTGTGTGAAGTTTGCACATTCTTCCTGTGTCTGTGTGGGTTTCCTCCCACAGTCCAAAGATGTGCAGGTTTGGTGAATTGGCCATGCTAAATTGTCCATAGTGTTCAGGGATGTGTAGGTTATGTGCATTAATCAGGGGTAACTATAGGGTAGGGGAATAGGTCTGGATGGGCTACTCTTCAGAGGGTTGGTATAGACTTGTTAGGCCAAATGGCCTGTTTCCACACTATGGGGATTCTATGATTTGCTATTGTGAGAGAGCAGGACCATGGTGACATTTACTGAGCAAGCACTGAATTGATGCTGAATTCCGAGAGCAGCACCACCTAGTGTACAGGCTGAACTGTTAGTGCAGACATTGATGGCGCTGCTTGGTGCTGACCTTGAAGCAGCAAAGCCTCGCTTCCAAAGTCTGATTTGATAAAGAACCAGAGACAGAAAATTAAATATCAGGAATTCAATGGAAAAAAAAACTAAATGGAAAAAATTGCAACTGGCTTTAATCTAGCTGAAGAAGATAACAGCTTTGAAGATGGAAAACTGATCTGTTTCATAAGTCTGCACACCGTACATCAAAAAATTAAAACAAATATGTTTCACAACTTTTAAATGCTGTAAAAGTTCAGCAGAGTTTTGAAATGAAGAGAGTGGAAGTTGCTGATATCTGTAGAATTCAGAGAATCAAAGAATGAAACATTGCTAATGGAGGCCATTTGATCCATTGTACCTGTGCTGGATGTTTGAAAATGATCCAGTCAGCCTGACTATCTGTGTCTTTTCCTCATTGAACTGAATTGAATTGAATTGAATTTATTGTCACGTGTAGCAAGGCACAGTAAAAAGCTTTGTCTTGTGAGCAATACAGGTAGATCACAGAGTTAAGTAGCACAGGGGCAGCATGGTGGCTCAGTGGTTAGCACTGCTGCCTCACAGTAGCAGGGTCCCAGGTTTGATTCCAGCCTTGGGTGACTGCTCTGTGTGGAGTTTGCACATTCTTCCACAGTCACAAAGATGTGCAGGCCAGGTGAATTGGTTTTGGTAAATTGTCCATAGTGTCAGGTGCATTAGTCAGAGGGAAGTGGGGCTGGGTGGGTTACTCTTGGAGGGTCGGTGTGGACTGGTTGAGCTGAAGGGCCTGTTTCCACACTGTTGGTAATCTAATCTAAGTAAATAATAGGTAAACAGTGGCAAAAACCAAAAACACAGGTACAGGGGAATGCTAAGAGTTTGTGAGTCTATTCAGTATTCTTACAACAGTAGGGTAGAAACTGTTACGAAACTAGCTGGTGTGTGTGTTCAGGCTTCTGTCCCTTCTCCCCAATGGTAGAGGTTGTGGAAAAACATTGCCAGGATGGGGTGGATCTTTGAGAATGCGGGTGGATGGAGCTGTAGGCATCTTTCACAGTGGTGTAGCGGTGGTCTAAAATCTCCGGGCCCCTGCTGTAGGTAATGTTCTGGTGGTTCTTGGGCAACACCTTCCTTAGATTGGCTTGATTGAAGTCACCAGTCACAATAAACAGGGCCTCAGAGTGCTCCGTCTCCAGGGTGTTAATGGTGGAATACAGCGCATCCAGAGCTTCCTCAACCTTTGCTTTCGGCAGTATGTACACAGCAGTTAGTATAGCAGCGGTATATAGAAGGAGCGGCATTTGATGGGTGAGGAATTCAAGGTTTGGGGAGCAAATGCTGCCCAGGTTGCAATGTCCATGCACCACAAGTTGTTGATTAAAAAGCAAGTACCCACACCCTTTGTCTTACCCAAGGATGCTGTATGGCCCATACGATGGATAGAAAAACCATCAGTCTGAAGTGTGCAGTCGGGAATGGATGGGTTGAGCCAGGTTTCTGTGAAGCAGAGTGTGCAGCAGTCCCACAGTTCACGCTGGAAGCTGAGCCATGATCTTAGTTCAGCTCTGTACAAATTCCACCTTCCAGCATTTATCCAATTTGCCTTGGGAAAGTCACTCTTGAATCTGCAGTCACTACCCTTAATACACTCCATGTGCTCGAAAATGTTTATCCTCATCTCCCTTTAGATTTATTTATTTTCTTTTTTTTGCTCTTCTCTTAAATCTGCATCTCCTGGTTACACAGAATTACTCAGAATATAGAGTACTGGAGCAGAATATTCAACCTGACTACTCTGTGCTGGGGTTTACTCTACATAGGTCATTCACCATTCCATCTACTTTGTTTCTTTCAGAGCTGAGAGAAGGAGCATTTTTGGAGTGTCTTTATATTCTCTTTGCTTTTATGTACTCATTTAGTTTCCTTCTAAAGGTACAAATGTGATTTGCCTCAAACTCTGCCTGTCTCCAATAACATACATCACACTGCAAATCTTTGCTATAAATTCTCCACAATCACCTGATGAAGGACCAGCGCTCCGAAAGCTAGTGCTTCCAATTAAACCTATTGGACTATAACCTGGTGTTGTGTGATTTTTAACTTTGTACACCCCAGTCCAACACCAGCATCTCCAAATCATGTCCATTAAACTAGTTTTTCTTAATGGACTCAGTAATAGCTATCTCATATATATCACCCTAGTTTTGGATTTTTCCGCACATGGAAACATTTTTCCCGGTTTGTAATGTATTCCATCTATTTGGAGTATGTAGTCTAAACTAGGGATTCTTATTTCTAAAGGAAAGTTCATTCTTTCCCAATGACTATAATTTCAGTTCTGGTACCATCATTATCAATCATTGTTTTGTATCTTCCCCAGTGTCTCTGTGTCCTTTCTGGTCACCAGAATTGTGTGTACACTGATGTGAACTCAGCCTCCACAGGGTCTTAGACAAGTTGAACATCACTTCATTACTTTTTGATATCTACACACGAGAAGGTGTTTTGTTAATGTTACAGCTGCAGAGAAGATGCACATGGAGCGAGAGCAACATTAAATTTAAAATTTGGGAGGTCGATTCAGAAGTCTATTAACCACAGGGAAGAAGCTGTCCTTGAATTGGTTGGTCCATGCGTTTAAACTTCTGTATCTTCTGCCCAACAGAAGAGGTTGGAATAGATTATAAGCAGGGTGGAAGGGATCTTAGATGACATTGGCAACAGAAAGTGTAGATGGAGTTAATGGATGAAAGGCTAGTTTGTGTGATTGACTGGGCTGTATTTACAATTCTCTGTAGTTTCTTACAGTCCTGGGCAGAGCAGTTGCCAAACCACGCTGTGATAGATCCAGATAGAACACTTTCTATGATGCATCTATAAAAATTGGTAAGAGTCCTTACGGACATGCCAAATTTCATTAGTCTCCTGAGGAAGTAGAGGCATTGTTGTACTTTCTTGACCATAATATCGATGTGGGTGAACCAGGACAGATTGTTGGTGTTCACCACTTCCTGGACTTTGGTGCTCTCAACCATCTCCACCTCAGCCTTATTGATACAGACAGGGACGCACCCTCCACCTTGCTTCATGAACTCCATGACCAGCTCCTTTGTTTTGCTGATGTTGGTGGAGAAATTGTTCTCTTCACACCATGCCGCTAAGCTCTCTATTGCTTTCCTGTATCGCTGTGCTGATTCTGCTGGGAATGATTTGTTCACCCATATCACTAATTCTCTTTACTCTTCTATCTCATTCAGCTTCTTATTTTTGAAAGTGTAGTTGATGTTTCTGTTTCACCTTGCAAATATTTATCTATGCTAAAGTTCATATGTTACCTAACTGGCTAGCCTGCAAGTTTTAAGAAGCTCTCTGATATTACATAGCATTCTTCCTCAATTCAAAGTTTGTGAGAAGATTTATAACTTGGGTGCTTGTTGTTGTGGTTCTGTTCACCGAGCTGGGAATTTGTGTTGCAGACATTTCGCCCCCCTGTCTTGGTGACATCCTCAGTGCTTGGGAGCCTCCTGTGAAGCGCTTCTGTAATGTTTCCTCCGGCATTTATAGTGGTTTGTCTCTGCCTCTTCCAGTTGTCAGTTCCAGCTGTCCGCTGCAGTGGCCAGTATATTGGGTCCAGGTCAATGTGTTTGTTGATAGAATCTGTGGATGAGTGCCATGCATCTGCAGTCATTGTTTTTACCTCTAGGAATTCCCTGGCTGTTCTCTGTTTGGCTTGTCCTATAATAGTAGTGTTGTCCCAGTCGAACTCATGTTGCTTGTCATCTGTGTGTGTGGCTACTAAGGATAGCTGGTCGTGTCATTTCGTGGCTAGTTGGTGTTCATGGATACGGATCGTTAGCTTCCTTCCTGAACTGCAAAAAGAGGAAGAACACCTCTACAATGTATTCACCAAAAACGGATACCCATGCAATTTCATCAACAGATGCCTAAGGGAAAGACAACGGAACGAGGACATGCCGCAACCCAAAGGACTAGCCACACTACCATACATCAAGAGCATTTCTGAACTGACAGCCAGACTACTACGACCACTAGGACTCATAACAGCACACAAACCAACAGCCACTCTCAGACAACAACTCACCAGAACGAAGGACCCGATACCCAGCATGAGCAAAACCAATGTAGTGTACAAAATCCCATGCAAGGACTGCACAAAACACTACATAGGACAAACAGGAAGACAGCTAACGATCCGTATCCATGAACACCAACTAGCCACGAAACGACACGACCAACTACCCTTAGTAGCCACATACGCAGATGACAAGCAACATGAATTCGACTGGGACAACACTACCATTATAGAACAAGCCAAACAGAGAACAGCCAGGGAATTCCTAGAGGCATGGCACTCATCGACAGATTCTATCAACACACGACCTGGACCCAATATACCAACCACTGCAGTGGACAGCTGGAACAGACAACCGGACGTGGCAGAGACAAACCACTATAAATACCGGAGGAAACAACACAGAAGCGCTTCACAGGAGGCTCCCACGCACTGAGGATGTCACCTAGACAGGGGACGAAATGTCTGCAACACAAATTCCCAGCTCGGCGAACCGAACCCACAACACTCTTCCTCAATGTTAGCTTGATATCATCTGCAAATTTTGATATTGACTTGTTAATTTCCAAATCCAGATCTTTAACATAAGTGATGAATAACATCAGCATCTGGAGCCATCACCCTCTACCTCCCTTCAATCTGAATAACTTCTCTTTTGTTGACTCTCCACTTTCTAATTTGAGCTAATTCACTGTAAATTCAGTTATCTGTCCCTTAACTCCACATGCCTGGGATTTCTCATGATCCGAATGTGTGTTCCTTATCAAAGACCTTCTGAAAATGCCTCCTACTGGTGGAAGCAATTTCTCCTTATTTACTCTATCAAAGCCCTTCATGATTCTGAACATTTCTAATAAATGGAGCAATTCAAACACCAGCAGAGTTGAAAGATGTGTTGATGACCTGAGCAGCTGCTGTTAAGTATGGAATTTTCAATGATGAAAAAATGAAAGTTACAGTTTTGGAACATAATGGGTATTTAAGGCAGAGAGCTCTCTAGTACTGTGTAACCTGATAGAGCCATGAGGCAATGTTCCTCACAAATGATGGCAGTGCTCAATGATAGCTGTCAAAATGAATAGTTGATCAGTACAGATTTGTGGGAAGTATATGACTGTGGTGAAAAATGTTAACAGCCACCTGGAATTTGATGGCATTGCTGGATCTTCACTTAGAAATAGGATCAGGTGTGGAGTTGGACCTTGACACCTGAGGTAAGCCCTGCTCATGAAGAAAAGATTTAGTTTCACAAAGCACAAGTGTATCCATCTGGATAATACTGTAAAAATTACATTTGATCCTCACAGAATTGAGACACAGTAGTTGGTCCTGTGTTAAGGTTAGAGATCGCCAAGCTCAGTAAGATGGAAAAGGGTCAGTTCAGGACTGTTGTCAAAAATCATACAAATGATGTCAAGAGCAGAGACCCAGATCCCAATGATCCCTGCCAGTGATGGCATTCCATGTGATCCTCTTCCTAGTGTCCTTCATCTTAACTCAATAACCTGTCCTCCTTTCCTTTTGTCCTGGTCTAATTATTTCTGTATCCGTGTTGGTTGCCTGAATGCCTTTGCTTCCCGTGGTGAAGATGTTTCTCCTGAATTCCCTGACTGATTTACAAGTGACTGTCTTATCTTGACACCCTCAGGTTTTAGGCTCCTCCATAACTTGAAACATCCTCGCAACTTGGACCCTGTCAGACCACAGTCAAAACGCTTCTCAGTCTGCACTTTTTCTCAGACAGGGAGTCCCAGACTATTCGACATTTCCTGATGAGTATAAACTCAGGATAAATTTCATTCCATGTATTAAAAACAAACAGGTTTATACCAAAGATCTTTAACCTGGAAATGACAACTGGACCAAAATATGCGTTTCTTTTCATTAGAAAGCAACATGAATACAATGAGGAGCCATTACCCCATGCCAAAACTCTGGCCTATGTCCCACCTGTTCTGTAGAACTAAGTGTTATTTTTCCCAGAAGTGCACACTCACCCAATATTCCAGCACTCTTCCTCATGCACTCCATCTCCCATTACTCTCAAGACTCAATAGACAATAAGTAGCCTTGCTTTAGAGAGTTGGTTAGCTCAGGCAGATGGAATTAGTTTAGGACGGCATCATGATCGGTGCAGGAATGGTGGGCCGAAGGGCCCGTTCTTGTGCTGTTCCTGTTCTATGTTTCACTTTCACTTGGCTGGTGCCAAGTGACGCCAAACGCAGTCGTTCAATTCCCACATTGGCAGAGGTCACTATGAAGGTCCCAGCTCCTCTTCCACACTGAGGCGTGTTGGCCCTCAAGTCAAACTGACCATCGGTTGTCTTTTTCTCTCATGAGATGGCAGCCCTATGGGATTGAGCTGAGTGTGGTTTTCCTCTCAGTTTGTAAATCACTTGCACATGGCACCCACATTTAGAACACTGCGTACAATCCTGGCCTGCACTGCAAGACATATTTCAACTGTCTAGTGGGTCAAAACAAAGTGCAACTAGAATGATTGAAGAGCAATTACGTAGCCTGGTCTCACTGGTAAAGAGAAGGATAAGAGATGATGCGATTGATGTTTTTAAAATTCTAAAGGGACAAGGTAATATAGATGAAACCGACCCTTTCAACTTGTCCAGGAGGATAGGAGCCACATTTAAAGAGGATCAATTCAAAACCAATCTGTGGAAATATGATTATTGAATGAGTGGTCAATCTCTGTAACAAGGCTTCATAGAGAGGCAATGAAAACAGTATTGATATATTCACATGCAAATTGGATAGATTTATTTCAGAAAATAATACTTTGAGATTTAGTGTTTGAGTAATTTGAGGCATGACATATGGTGAGTCATGCTTTGGGGGAAACAGAAGACATTGTACATACAATTCTCAACACTCTTCACCACAGGGGAATGTCCTCTGTCGAAGATTCATGGATAGAGATTGATGCTATTGATTCATGTGATGAGCTGGATGGTTTATGCTGAATTCGATGGACAGGAGGCACAAGAAACAGGAGCAGAAAAAGACCTTTTAGCCCATGGGCTTGTTACATCATTCAATGAGAGGGAATGTCAGAAAAACCTATAAAACACTCACAACACTTGACAGTGTAAACACATGAAGGATGTCCTCAATGACCAGGGAGTCCAGAACCAAGGGTCATTGTCTAAAGAAACAGAGTAGGCCATTTCAGACTGATCTGAGAAAGAATTTCTTCACCCTTGTGGTCCTGAGGTATTCTCGATCTCAAGAAACCTTTCAGGCCAAAACATTAAGGACTCTCAAAAGAGATGTAGATATAGTTCTAAGGATTAAATGGAACAAAGGATATGGGGAGAAAGCGAGGAACAGGGGACTACGTTGGATAATCAGCCATGATCATATTGATTGGTCGAGCAGACACGAAGTGCTGAATGGCCTATTCCTGCTCCTAGATTCTATGTTTCTATGTGTTGCTGTTGCTGAATAAATGTGAGTGGTCTGAACTGTTTGAAGTTTTTTGAGTATGTGATGCTTTCACATTGAACACAGGGAAGATATGAGACTACAATAAGTAGCTCTGCTTTAGACAGGTTTTAAGGTGGAATGAATATAAAGATGGATAAACTGTGTAGTTTGGGTCTTCAGTAGCAATACATTTACAAACATTCACTTGTATTTGCCAAGAAATGCCAGCTGACTGCCCTGAGAAATGCAAGTGAGGTTCCCACACACAGTGGGAACAGTGAAGAGCAACTCCTGGCCGGACTGACTACACATTAAAGGGAAGTCACATTTATTACCCATCCCTAATTGCCCAGAGGGTGGTTTAGAGTCAACCACGCTGTTGTGGGTCAGGACCCACAAGTACAGTAGATGTGGCATGGTGGCTCAATGGTTAGCACTGCAGCCTTACAGTGCCAGCGACCCAGGTTCAATCCCAGCCTTGGGTGACTGTCTATGTGGAGTTTGCATGTTCTCCCTGTGTCTGTGTAGGCTTCCCCCCACAATCCAAAGATATGCCAGTCGGGTGAATTGGCCATGCTGTTAGGTGCATTAGTCTGAGGGAGATGGGTTTGGGTGGGTTGCTCTTCAGAGGGTTGGTGTGGGCTTGTTGGGCTGAATGGCCTGTTTCCACAATATAGGGGACCTAATCTAAAAATTTCCTTCCTTAACGGACAATAGTGAATCAGATGGATTTCAACAATCACGGTTCCATGGCTGTTACCCTTTCCACTTCTAGATTTTTATTGGGTTCATCTCTAAGGGTGAGAGTTAAACCCACATGCCCACCATGTTACCCTAGAATTCTAGTCCAGTAATGTTACCACAGTGCCATGCCCCAAACTAAGCTTGCTGTGAACAAATCCTGGCATGGGATTTAAATCCAGAATCCTGAGAACACTACCAGCAAAATCACACCTATGTGAGAGACAACCAGCCTCATCAGGCAACTCAAGGATGTAAGAAGTTGGGGTTGGCTGATTGGGAGACTGACTGACTGGGAGGTGAGAGCAGTTAAATAGAGCAGGAGTGGGTCCTGATGGAAATTGGGTGCAATGGCAGAGATGGAATGACTGTGGGGTGTCATAGAGAGGATGGATGCTGAGGGAGATGCTGTAGCCTCCTTTACCAGTCCACAGGAAAGAGGATCGCCTTGATCTCTACTATTATCGACACCTCGATCTCCTTTTCTCTGGAGCATAATGCCAGCTTCCCTTTCTGGAAGATCTCAGGGACAAAAATGTCAGTGCAGCAACTGTTGGGCAATTCCTGGCTGGAGGTGATGTGCAGCTGGAGTTTCATTATGGTCCCCACAGCATCGACAGAGCAAGGTACCAGCAGCCACCCAGAGCACTCCCATCCTGCTGGATCCACCAGGGAACGCATCACAGAGCTCAGGCACATCATTGATGAGGTGAGCAGTGGGGACGATTGTGCGCGAAAAGTGGCCAATGGCAGGAAGCTCTTTGTGAAACTCCCTGAAACAAAACTCTGAGCCAAAAAGTGGGAAAATCAGGCCTGTCTCTCCTCATGAACTGCAGTTTCCAATCCCTGGAACCACTCTGACATGCTGGTATTGGACACACTCCAGAGTTTCCTTAATGGGGTATCCGAACATCAGCAGTGTTCTAACTAAGGCTGGACGGGCATTCTAGTTATAACCTTGCAATGGATGTGGATGTAAGTTTGCTCGCTGAGCTGGAAGGTTCATTTTCAGATGTTTTGTCACCATACTAGGTAACATCATCAGTGAACCTCCGCACGAAGCGTTGGTGACATGGCCTACTTTCTATTTTTGTGTTTAGGATTCATTGGGTTGGGGATGTCATTTCCCGTGGTGACATCATTTCTGGTGGTGATAGCATTTCCTGTTCTTTTTCTTGGGCGGTGGTAAATGGGATTCAAGTCAATGTGTTGATTGATTGAGTTCAGGTTGAAATGCCATGCATCTAGGAATTCTCGTGCGTGTCTCTGTTTGGCTTGTCCGAGAATGGTTGTGTTGTCCCAGTTGAAATGTTGTCCTTCCTCATCCATATGTAAGGATACTAGTGAGAGTGAGTCATGTCTTTTTGTGACTAGTTGATGTTCATGTATTCTGGTGGCTAGTTTTCTGCCTGTTTGTCCAATGTAGTGTTTGTTACAGTTCTTGCAAGGTATTTTGTAAAATGCGTTAATTTTGCTTGTTATCTGTATAGGGTCTTTCAAGTCCATTAGCTGCTGTTTTAGTGTGTTGGTGGGTTTGTGGGCTACCATGATGCCAAGAGGTCAGAGTAGTCTGGAAGTCATTTCCAATATGTTTTTGATGTAGGGGAGAGTGGCTCGGGTTTCTGGACGTGTTTTGTCTACTTGTTTGGGTTTGTTGCTGAGAAATCGGCGGACTGTGTTCATTGAGTACCCGTTCTTTTTGAATACACTGTATAGGTGATTTTTCTCTGCTCTGCATAGTTCCTCTGTGCTACAGTGTGTGTTGGTTCATTGAAATAATGTTCTGATGCAACTTCGTTTGTGGGTGTTGCGATGATTGCTTCTATAGTTCAATATTTGGCCCATATATGTTGTTTTCCTATAGACGCTGGTTTGAAGTTCCTCATTGTCTGTTCGCTCGACTGTGACATCTAGGAATGGCAATTTGTTGTTGTTTTCCTCCTCTTTAATGAATTTTATAGAATTATATAAAAATAGAAAGCAGACCATGCCATCAGTGTTTCGTCTGGAGGCTCACTGATGATGTTACCTAGTATGGTGACGAAACGTTTGAAAGTGAACCTTCTTGCTCAGCGAGCAAACCTACATCCAGAACCTCAACCTGAGCTACAAATCTTCGCAAAACTTGCTAACCTTTCAATCCTGCATTCTACCCCATTTATAAAAGCCCAACTGGCAGTGACATTTTATGGCATTTTTAAAAAACTTTTAAAAATTTGCAAACACAGTTTTGGATCCTGCTCCAAATTCCAATATGTCACTTACTTTCATATATAATTCTATTCCTTATTCCTCTGTATCATTGCTTCAGTCTTTTTTATATTTAGTTGCTTCTGTCACCTATCGGTCTCATCTAATAGACTGTCGCAGAAAGGGAAGAGACTTACATTTACATAGCCTCTTTCACATCATGTGACCTCCCAAACTGGTTTTCAGCCAATTAAGTAGTGGGTGGAATGTAGGGAAAACCTGCAGCCAATTTAGAAAAAGCAAGATCTCACAAACGCCAGTGTAGTGATTAGAACGAGGTCAGTCAGGTGGACCTCACAGAATATGGGTTCCCTGATTGGGGCTGTTAATCTGGTCCAATTAGGGAGCCCTGGCTGACAGATATAAACAGGAGTATTAGAGGTTCTGTTCACTCTGAGAACTGGCACCGAGGGAGCTGGATCAGTGTCAAGGATTCTCTGTGTGTAAATAAAGCGGGACTTGGTGACGGGATACCAATCCTCTATGGAGTTATTTCAACTAGCTCAAAAATGAACCTATTTTACAGAGCTAAGGGATAAATATTTGCAGACAATCCTCCTCAATGCAGTAGCTATGTTGAACAGATTGTTTAAAGTGAACTTAATATGGCAAATAAGAATGTTTTCACCATTTTAAACTTTGGATTTAGTTATTATCAGTTGACCAGATTCAATCCTTTAATGGAAACTGGAAAATTATTTTGAAGGGTGTCCCCTTAATCAAACAGAATTACTTCTGACAATCTTGTGCCTGGCTTTATTCACATTCAACTATCAATCACAGCCTGAAAACATCAAACATTTGACCAAGTTAATAGGGAGTCAAACAGGATGAACACATTTCACAAAGGACAGGCATAGAAAGCAACAGAACTTCTTTCCTCTTGCTGTTGTCCCAACAGCTGCTGCCTTCACTTGCACAGCCTGAGGTAGATGTCAATGATCTACTCAACACCATGCACAAAATGTATTATTTATTTATCGGAAAACCCAGGTGAAGGCTCGAGGCCTCAACAAAGATGAAAATTAAGAGATAAATCAGACAGTACTGACTGCTCCCTCATTATCTAAAAGCCTCCACCTGTCCTATAAATCTTTGTAATCCCTGATCCCCTGTTCTGGCCTCTTGCATCTTCCAATCTTCATGACTCAGCCACTGGTGCTTAGGCTTTCAGCATCCCTAACCTCTGGAATTTTCTCCATAAAACCCTCTGCCTCTCTCTTCCTTTCTCACTCCTTAATGTCATCCTTTAACTCCTATGTGTTAGGCCAGGATTTGGTCACCCCTCTCAATAATCCATGATATTGCTCGATCTTCAATTTGTCTGGTAGTGCTCCCAGAAAGATTTGCTCGTTGTCATGATGATGGATCAGAACACCAATGTACTATGGACAATTTTTAACATTTCTGGCCAAAAAGTGTTTTTGTAAAGAGGACAACTGCAGATGAAAAAAATTTCAGGTGTGAATTTGGTGCTGTCTGGCAAAGTTCTATAAGGGACCCATGGAATGTCACACCTGTAAGGTGTTGAGGAAAGCTCAAAGGGGGAGAGAAATCGAACAGGAAGGGATAAGGGAAAATCTCCCCCTCAGTACGGAGCCTTTTCTAGAAGGTACATCTCTTACACTTTCCAGGATTATATATGAAAAGGATTTAAAACCATGGCGACCCTGGTCAGTGTGTGTCAATGGAAGAAGGTGTGATAGACTAGGTTTAAGCTGTAAAGATCACAGTCAAAGAAACTCCCACTTTTCACTCCAGCATTACCAGAAAAAGGATTCTTGCACACTGAATGCTAACTAGCCAACAAGCCAGCCAGAATCAGAAGGAAACAGAAAATGATGGACCCTCTTGCTCTGAGTGTGTCCAGCAAGCACCATCAACAGGAAACAGAACAATAGGATTACAACTGACTGCAAAACCAACATTTCTGAATACAGCTGTTCAACTATCAATATTACTTTCCAAATTGATTCAGTCTCTCAGTATCTGCCTTTTATTAGCTCTCTTTGAGATTCCGGCAGTGAGCTGCCTTCTTGAACTGCTGTATTCAATTTGGTGCAGGCTCATCCACAATGAAGATGTTCCAGGATTTTGACCTAGTGTCCTTGAAGGAATGGCGATACATTTCCAAGTCAGGGTGTAATTTGGAGATGTTCTCATGTATCTGCTGCCCTTATCCTCGTAGACAATATTCATTGTATGTTTGCAAGGTGCTTCCAAGGAGCCTTGATGAATTTGTAATGATTGTGTCTTTTTATTTTTTATTTTAAGACATTTGTGCGGATTCACTGATGGTATGTGGCAGTTGCCAGTGATGAAGACCTTCTGCCTATCAAAAATTATGTAATTGGTTCTCAGAGAGCCAACCAGCTTGTGACTGTGAACATGGCACGAGAAAATCTTCAGATAACCACCAGTTTAGGAGTTTTACCTTTTCTCCCCAGGAGTAGCTAATTTAAACTTGAAAAACAAAACAGTTTATCATTCTGCAGCAGTTGCTATTAATTGACAAATTAGAGAACATTTTGAAGTGAACCAGCCATCCTGTTCCGCTCACAAACCTGCAGAAGCATCTAGAGAAGGATGACTGAAACACAGCATTCTGGGTAAGCATGAGATCATTTCAGTCACCCTTGTGAAGAGGAGCCACTGAACTGCGTTCCTTGATTTCCCCTCTGTCTTTTTTTCTATGGCTATAAGGGGAAATTTATAAAGGGACAAGAGTTTTAATTTGTAGAGTTATCTGCTAATAGTGTATTACTGCTTAGCATTAGCTAGAGTCTACTTACTTATAATACGTAGTAATCCTTGTTAAATACAAAAACCTGGTCCGTGTTTTTTACCAAAATGGGTCTGAATGTCAGGTAAATTGGGGAATTTTATGTTTCAAAATATTTCATTATTGTGATGATTGTGGAAATCATCAAATCACTATAGTATGGAAGCAGGCCATTCAGCCCATACTGGCCATCCAAGCAACATCCCACCCAGACCCACTCCCCTACCCTGTAACCCTACATTTCCCATGGCTAATCCAATTAGCTGTACATCACTGGACACCATGAGCAATTTAGCATGGCCAATCTACCTAACCTTCACATTTTTGGACTGTGGGAGAAAACCATACAGACACAGGAAGAATATGCAAAGTCCACATGGACAGTCGCCCACGGCTAGAATCGAACCCAGATCCCTCATGTTGTGAGGTAGTGGTTTTAACCACTGAGCCACTGTGCTTGATTTCCCCTGAGTTACCCCAGTGAGGCAAGACAACTGTCTGTCGTGTACCTTGTAGATGGTACACACTGCTGCCATTGTGCATTAGCAATAGAGGGAGTGGATGTTTTTAATCAGGAAGGGAAACAAGGATTATAAGGAAAAGACAGGAAAGTGGAGTTGAGAATTATCAGATCAGCCATAATCTCATTGAATGGCAGATTAGAGTCGATGGGCTGAATGGCCCACATCTCCTACATCTAATGAACAATGAAATGATGGTGCTCACTCACTGCTCCACCTGGATTTTCCAATGGTCAGTTGTTTCTGGAGCATAGGTAGGAAATTAAGGATTCCTCCGTGCAATTTCCCATTTCCAGGAACCCTCTGAAACTATCAATTGAGATTGGAGAAGCCGGAGGATTCCAGATGTAGGTTTGCTCGCTGAGCTGAAAGGTTCGTTTTCAGAGGTTTTGTCACCATACTAGGTCACATCCTCAGTGAGCTTCCAGTTGAAGCACTGGTGGTGTAGCCTGCCTTTTATTTGTGTGTTTGGGTTTCCTTGGGTCGGTGATGTCATTTCCTGTTCTTTTTCTCATGGGGTGGTAAATGGGATCCAAGTCAATGTTTTTGTTGATGGAATTCTGGAAGGAATGCCACGCTTCCAGGAATTCTCGTGCATGTCTCTGTTTGGCTTGTCCTAGGATGGATGTGTGTCCATCCTTATCTATGTGTCGGGATACAGTGAGAGTGGGTCATGTCTTTTTGTGGCTAGTTGATTAGAAGAAACCTTCAAGACCATCAATAATCCCCTTACTGGCATAAAATTCACTAAAGAGGAGGAAAACAACAACAAACTGCCATTCCTAGATGTTGCAGTAGAATGAACAACCAATGGGAAACTTCAAATTAGCATCAACAGGAAACAATACATACAGACCAAACACTGAACTACAGAAGCAACCATCATAACATCCACAAACGAAGCTGCATCAGAACATTATTTCAACAAGCCACCATACACTGCAGCACAGAGGATCCACGCAGAGCAGAGGAAAATCACCTACACAGGATATTCGAAAAGAATGGGTACCCGATGAACACAGCCCGCCAATTTCTCAGCAACAAACCCAAACAAGCAGACAAAACCCGTCCAGAAACCCTAGCCACTCTCCCCTACATCAAAGATATTTCAGAAATGACTGTCAGACTACTCAGACTCCTTGGCATCATGGTAGCCCACAAACTCTCCAACACACTAAAACAGCAGCTAATGAACTTGAAAGACCCTACACAGGCAACAAGCCAAACTAATGTCATTTACAAAATACCGTGCAAGGACTGTAACAAACACTACATTGGGCAAACAGGCAGAAAACTAGCCACCAGGATACATGAGCATCAACTAGCCACAAAATGACATGAACATCTCTCACTAGTATCCTTACATACAGATGAGGAAGGACACCATTTCGACTGGGACAACATATCCATCCTAGGACAGGCCAAACAGAGACACGCACGTGAATTCCTAGAAGCATGACATTCCAACCAGAACTCTGTCGACAAACACATTGACTTGGACCCCATCTACTACCCCCTGAGAAAAAAAACAAGAAATAGCATCACCATAGGAAATGACATCACCAACACAAGGAAGCCTAAGCACATAAATAGAAAGTGGGCTACACCACCAGTGTTTCATCTGGAGGCTCACTGTTGATATTACCTAGTATGGTGATGAAACGTCTGAAAATGTTTCCAGCTCAGCGAGCAAACCTACATCCAGAACCTCAACTTGAGCTACAAATCTCAAAATCCAGAGGATTCCATTGAAGTTAAGTAAATACGTACTCAGGAAATGTTAGACTTTTAAATACTGGCCTAAATCCTGTGTAACTATCAGACTGACCCCCAACTTGCCTCACAAACACCCCAACTACACCTCTCCCAGAACCCTTACACCCAGAGCCTGACCAGACATACATGCTGTCTCCTCAGAGCCTGACAAACCACCCTAAAAGACATCCTCTAACCCTCAGGACTCAATTGTCCCTTGCCAGTAACCTGGTACCTGGTCCCCATTACTCCTCCAATCTGACGCCCACCCTCATTTCCCCAAACTCAACATCTACTCTCAATGCCTGAGACCCAGCAACCACACCTTCCCCCTCGACTAAGTACCCCCTCTCCTAGTCTGGACTCAAACCCCTAACCCCACTCCAGACCTGACACACACTTCCCCTCTCTGTATCCCAATCCACATCTACCCATGCTACACCAGGGACCTATCAAACCCCCTCTCCTCATCCCTGTCACACCCAATATTTCCCACTCACTACCACTTACCCTGTAAACGCACCCCTACCTACCTGATCCCCCCATTCACTATCACCTCACCCATTGGTACTCAACCTTGTTGCACTCTAACCATCTTGCACTCCACTCAATGGCCACCTTACCCCATCACTTACCCACTTGGCACTCTACATATTTGGCATCCTTCCCCAGCTGGTACCCCACCCTCCCAGTACTCTAACCTCACATTTACTTTAACTACTTAACTGTTAACAGCAGCTGTTAAAATATCTGTCTGGGATTCTGGGCCTTAAAAACTGTTGAGAAACGTTGAGCCCGGTTTGCCTTCCCCCAGTGTTTCTGCACTGTGAGGGACTTGTCAGAATGACAATATAACTCAATACTTCTGAAGGAGCTCCGCATCACAGTCATGTGTGGAGCTGCTTCATGGTGTAAGAAAAGAGAGTAGAGCAGTCTGTGTGATATTGTCACTCCTGGAATATCCAGCCCATAATTCCTAGAATTGGGGCAATTAAAAAGAGATAGAACATCAGAGTGTTGCAAGTTATTATTAATTGGTGCAATTGGTAAAAGGCCAAGACTGAACACTGATCAATTTTGAAAAAGACTTTTGTTCCTCTTATTGAGGGAAGAGACAGATTTTGACTTAGAAGTTCAAACACACCCCATCCACAGAAACTGGGAGATATTTGTTCAATAGATCACTCTCTACATTGTCGATTCTGTTCATTTTTATTTCAGCCATTCACTGAATAGGAGTCAAGTTAACAAATGGCACTGACCATTGAACTAATTTGCACACGTGCCTCCTTATAACCCTCTAGGTCCCAGGCTGCTCTTGGTGTCTCTGCCAATGGAAGAGATCGCTTTATTCGTCCTTTTCACTGACAAGTCAATCGGTTGTAAACTTTTATAACAAATGTCTCTTCAGAAATGCCTGTGGGATTACAAGTGTTACTGAAAGAACTGACAGTGCAGCAGTGGTGTGATTCTGAGTGGTCTTACTTATTATTAATGTACGTACTCGAGGCAATCTGTATCTGTTCCCTGCACCCCAAACCAAGCTGGCTCAGCCCTGCTCAGCAAACCTATTTTCTATAATTATTGAGTGTAAAGCACTCATTATAGTTTCTATTAGAGTTTATAGTAGAGTCTGGTATTGATTTTAGCTGAGGTACATTGCCCGCTGTAGAATACTAATGATCCATAGCCAGACGTATAAAAGAACAAAGTCTATTTCATGGCAATAACCCTTTCGATGAACACTTCCATTTATCCTTTCATACATTGCCTATTGAAAAACTATCCTAAATGTTTAATATGAGTAACAAAGTTTGTTTCATCTCTGCCCACCAACTCATTCAGATTGCTGCTAATAGTGTCTTCACATCTCTCCCGATTCTGTTGTCATGCACCTCCCCCCACCAACCCGCACTCCCCAATTTAAATTATAATCTTTATTTAAACATGCAAATCTTCCCAGTCCAAGTCCCCTAGTTCACCGATTCCCACCGTTGGCACATTGCCAATTGACCTCACTGATTCTCCAACACACTGTCTTATGGGACCACTCACCCCACCATTCATTGCTGCTCTTTCAGACATTGCCACCACCCTCCTTCTTCATATCTAGTAACAGCCCCTCCCAGCTTTCAATAATCTTCTCAATGTTATACCTTTCCTCCATGCCTTTCCACACCAGTAACCTGTTTTCTCATCTCTCCATTCCAGTTTCAGTGTTTGATGAACCACTCTTACATTGGGCGGCACGGTGGCACAGTGGTTAGCACTGCTGCCTCACAGCGCCAGAGACCCGGGTTCAATTCCCGCCTCAGGCGACTGACTGTGTGGAGTTTGCACGTTCTCCCTGTGTCTGCGTGGGTTTCCTCCGGGTGCTCCGGTTTCCTCCCACAGTCCAAAAGATGTGCAGGTCAGGTGAATTGGCCATTGCTAAAATTGCCCATAGTGTTAGGTAAGGGGTAGGGGTAGGAGTAGGGGTATGGGTGGGTTACGCTTCGGCGGGGCGGTGTGGACTTGTTGGGCCGAAGGGCCTGTTTCCACACTGTAAGTAATCTAATCTAATCTACATTCTGCTGTTCAATCACATTCAATATCACAAAGGGCTCAGTAATTGAAAGGAAACTTTCCAGTGTCGGGAGGTCAGCGCCCAGAGTGGAACCAGAGGCAATATGAGGAGACATTTACTTATCTATTATATTGTTATAATCTGGAAGGCACTGCCTGAAAAGACAATGAAAGCAAATTCAGTAGCTTTCAAAAGATAAATACTTAAAAGGGGGTGAAAAAAAAATCAATGGGATTGAGTTGACCTGGCTAGATTTACCAAAGAACTAGCATGTGTACAATGGGCAAAATTATTTCTTCTGCTCTGTACCTTTCCAATTTTTTAATCACTTGAGGGACATGGGTGCCTCTAGCTGGGCCCAGCATTTATTGCCCATCCCTTGCCCCTTGAGAAGGTGGGGGTGAGCTGCCTTCTTGAACCGCTGTAGTCCACCTGCTCTAGGTAGACCCACAATGCCCTTAGTGAGGGAGACCCAGTGACACTGAAGGAACAGCGATATATTTCTAAGTCAGGATGGTGAGTGGCTTGGAGGAGAACTTGCAGATGGCGGTATTCCCATTTATCTGCTGCCTTTGTCATCGTGTCTTAGAGTCCTATGGCACGGAGACAGGCCCTTTGGCCCAAACTGGTCCATTCCTGTTGTCCTTGTGTATGGAAATGGTCATGAGTTTGGAAGGTGCTGTCGAAGTATCTTTGGTGAATTTCTTTTTTTTATATAATATATTTTTATTAAGAAAAAATAGATTTTTAAATATTACAACAAACACAAAACAATGCAATTCAAAACAGTATAAAAAAGTACAAAACTAAGCCCAAATAATAATAAAAATAATATTCCCCAATCCACCCTCCTATACGAATGTATAAACATATATAAAGAAGTATAAAATTAAAAAAAACTAAACTAGCTATTTAACTAAATAAATAAATACCTAACAACAAACAAATAAATAGTAATAACTCAGCCCAGCCAAACAAAACACTCATACATTCACATTTTCTCCTCCCTGGATATTGGACTCTTGAAACACAATCGTTACGGCTATATAAAAGCCCTTGTTAGTGTGGCAGATAAATCTGTGTCCCGGTATTTCAAAAAGGGCTGCCATGTCTTGTAAAAATTCTCAGTTTTGTGGTGTACCATATTTGTGAGAAAATCCAGGGGAATATGCTCCATAACAATCTCCCGCCAACCCGACAGGCCTGGGGGGGTTTTCTGATATCCAACCTAGCAAGATATTCTTCCTTGCACAGAACGTAAGAATATTGAAAAGTTTTTTCTTATGCGCATCTGTAGGAAATACAATGGGTAGGCTCAAAAGGAGAGAAATATGGTCCTTCTCCACCCCTACACCTAAAATCCTCTCCATTGCGCCCACCACAGCGCTCCAATATGTTTGAAGCCTGTTACAAGACCAAAGACAATGGGTAAGAGTACCCGTACAGACCTTGCATTTGGGGCATGCTGAAGATTCCCCTGGTTTAAATTTTGACAAAACAGTCTGGGGCTAAGTGGACCCTGTGGAGAATCTTCAACTATAAAGCATGGATCCTATTGCAAATTGATATCTTCCTTGCATTCTCCCAAATATCCTCCCATGCCTCTGAAGAAACTTTAACACCTCGCTCTCTTTCCCACATCTTGCAGAGTCGATCAGACCCCCAATTGGCACCCCTCAACTGGTGATATAAAGTACTGACGGAGAGTGTACTCTTAGCCCTTAGTACCCCTCTTTCTATGTCAGATTTGTAGGGATCAGTCAAAAGTGTGGTCTTTTTTTGAATAAAATCCCTAACTTGAAAAAAACGAAAGAGGTCTCTATTAGGTAACTCGTACTTCTGTACTAACTGATCAAAGGACATCATTACATCTCCCTCAAATAAATCACCCATGCAAGATATACCCCTAGCTGCCCAACGTTTAAATCCTGAATCTATCATACCTGGTTGAAAACTCAGCATACCCACTAAAGGTGTAAACAAAAATGTTTTGCCAATATTACCTTCCCTCTGCCGAATTGCCCTCCATGCTTTAACAGTATTGATGACTGTTGGGTTATGGCAATATTCCCCAACTGTCATCACCTTGTCCAAAAACAGCAAACTGGTAAGGGGGCACCTTGCCTGGGAGACTTCGATATCTCGCCATATTGAAAGAGGGTCCCCACAAACCCAATCACTTACGTAGGTCAAAAGCGAACTTAATTGGTAATTTTTAATGTCTGGAAGGTCTACTCCCCCCAATCTGTGAGGCAACTGCAGTTTGGTTAATTTAATGAGGGACCTTTTACGGTACCAGATAAAGGAGCTGAACCAACTGTTCAGTCTCCTGAGTGTTTGTTTATTGAAAATCAGGGGGAGCATCCATATAGGGTATAGCAAACGAGGGAGAATATTCATCTTAATAAGTGCTATCCGACCCAACCATGAGACTGGAAGTGCCTCCCATCTTTGGAGATCTTGTTTAATTTTTTCAAATAATTTCGGAAAATTGGCTTTGAACAGCCAGTCCAGAACTGGAGTAATGAATATGCCCAAATACACAAAACCTCCCTGTGACCACCTAAATGGGAATCTATAGTCACTCTCAAGAGCCAACTCTTTCGTAAGACATAGCCTCTGATTTAGCAAAATTAATCTTATACCCTGAAAAAGTGCCAAAAGCGTGAATGCATTGTGTCAGGCAAGGCACTGAGACTACTGGATTTGTCAAGAAAATTAGAACATCATCTGCATACAGCGAGATCTTATGTAGTTTTGACCCCACTTCTGGAGCTGATATATTGAGATCCCGACGAATGGCCTCTGCCAACGGTTCAATCACCAACGTAAAAAGTAATGGTGAAAGGGGACAGTCCTGCTGGCTGCCCCTAGAAATATTAAAATTGCTTGATCATACCCCGTTGGTAATGACCGCAGTGAGAGGTACACTGTAGAGAACCTTTACCCATCTTATGAAAACTTCGCCCAGACCAAACCGGTCTAGAGTATAGAAAAGATACGGCCACTCAACTCGGTCAAATGCCTTCTCTGCATCTTAAGAAATCACCAATCCCTGTATTGACTGCTGTTGACATGCTTGAATTGTGTTAAGCAGCCTCCTAACGTTATTGGAGGATCTGCGACCCTTTATGAAGCCCGTCTGATCCTCTTTAATAATAGAAGGTAACACAGTCTCCAGCCTTAATGCAATCGCCTTAGAAAGGATCTTAAAACCACATTTAAGAGCAAGATGGGCCTGTATGAAGCACATTCTTCCGGATCATTCCCTTTTTTAAGGATAAGTGAAATATTGGCATCTCTCGGAGATGGTAGGAGACAAACATGACTGTATGAATCATTAAACAGATTCAGCATCGGGCCCGACAGTATACTTATAAATTCCTTATAGAATTCACTGGGAAGTCCATCAGGACCGGGCGCCTTTCCACTCTGAAGCTGCCTCACAGCTTCCTGCACTACTTGCTCTGATAATGGGGCATTGAAAAAGGACTGTTGTTCAGGAGTCACACCCGGGAGCTTCGGATCTCTAAAATAGGATTCCATTTTGGCCTGCCCCTCCTCACAATTCTCAGACTGATATAGTTTAGAGTAGAATCTCTGGAACGCCACTTTAATCTTTTTAGAATCACATGTTAGGTACCCAGACCCTTCCCTAATCGCTGTAATGGTTTGTGGGGCACTTCTCTTTCTGGCAAGGTATGCTAAGTATTTGCCTGGCTTGTCACCATGCTCGTATAACCTTTGCTTTGCAAAAGCCAGCTCCTTCTTTGCCGTCTGCGTGAGCACAGAATTTAGTGCAGACCGCAGCGCCGTAATCCTCTGTAGTTTGACCAACGAGGGTCTGTCAAAATAGGCCTTCTCGGCTGCCTTCAACCATGCTTCAAGGAGACGTTGCTGCTCACTCTTCTGTCGCTTCCTACTGGTGAAATATGAAATAACTAACCCCCTGGCATAAGCTTTGGCAGTTTCCCAGAGAACAGATGAGTTATCAACCGAGCCTATGTTGATGTCTAGGAATGCCCGAAATTCCCTAGAGAAATACTCCACAAACTTACTGTCTGTGAGAATAAAGGGGTCCATTCGCCAATCCACTATAACATCCTTAATTTTAACCATGAGGTACACTGGAGCATGATCAGAGATGGCAATATTACCAATCGTGCAGGATGCCACCAGATCCAGGGTTACTGCAGGGGTCAGAAAAAAAATCAATCCTCGTGTGACATCTGTGTGGATTGGAGAAAAACGTGAAATCCCTACCTGTAGGGTGGAGACACCTCCAGACGTCCACCAATCCTAATTCCCCACACAAACCCAATAACTGTTTAGTTTGTGCAGAGGGGATCGAGGGACCTTTAGGCAACCTGTCTACTGTGGGGTCCATGAGGCAGTTAAGATCTCCCCTTATAATGATGTGCTGAGACTTGAGACTTATCAGTTTAGAAAAAGCATCTACCAAGAATTTAAGAGGATGAGCTGGGGGACAATAAACATTTAAAATACCATATTCTTCCCTATTTATCAAGGCTTTAAGAATTACAAACCTCCTGTATGTGTCTTTAACACATTTCAATAATTTTAAAGAGAGATTTTTTCTAACCAATATAGCCACTCCCCTACTTCTGGTATTAAATGATGAAAAATAAACTCTGTCAAAGCCATTCTGCTGTAATTTCAGATGCTCCTTGTCATCCAAATGTGTCTCTTGTAACAAAGCAATATCCACCTTCTGCTTTGTAAGACTCAACAGTACCTTCTTCCTCTTAATTGGTGAGTGACTTCCCTTGATATTCCAGGTACACCATTTAATCAAATCATTAGCCATAATCTTCTGCAATTACATTTAAATTCCAGAGAGGAGGAACCCAAACCATAAATTGCTGAGCCTTAGGCTCACATGGTCCACCAAATATAAAAACTACATAAACTAAAACCACTACATTTAACAAACATACAAAATTATTAAAAATACAAAACAACAAAAACCAGAAAACAAACCAACATATAAAGCGCCAATAGCGCTGAGTAGGGGAACTCACCCCCTGCCCGGAGGGGGCAACTACCTGTCCCGAACTGCCCATAAATAGGCATCTAACCATCTCAACCACCTTCACTTCTCCCAGCTAGAGCCGCATCACAAGCACAAACTAAAAAGAATAAACACCCCATAGAATATCAATATGAATAAAGAAACTTTCTTTTATAAAAAAAAGGGGAATAAATATCCCACCCATACCTTTGGTATGTCCTAACTTAGAAATTTAAAATGTACATCTTAACCACCACCAGACATAGTTTGAACCAAATTATTATCAATAGAGGAAAACAAAGGGGGAAAAATAAAGCTCCAACCGAATTTCCTCCATTTCTTTTACAGAATGATAAACGCATACCCAAGCAACGATATTTTAACTTTGGTTAGTTTGTCCACAAAATCTCTTGCCTTCTCCGATGTGTCAAAGAGATGCACAGATCCATCTAAGGTGATCCGAAGCACTGCCGGATATCTCAGGGAGTACTGAATCCCAAGCTCCCTCAGTCTTCTCTTAACTCCATCAAACGATTTTCGTTTCTGGATCACCGCTGCTGAAAAGTCCTGAAAAAACATGATCTTAGACCCCTCGTAAATTAGGGCCTTTGGATCCTTCCCCTGGAGTCTGGAAGTCTCCATGACTCTCTCCTTATCCCGGTAATGATGGAACTGCACCAGGAAAGGACGAGGGCGTTGACCCAGACCCGACCTCCGTGCTGCGACCCGGTGAGCCCTCTCTATCTTTAATCCTCTCATGCCAGTCTCCAAGTCAAGGAATTTCGGAAGCCAATCTTCAACAAATTCCGCAGGCCGCTCACCTTCCTTACCCTCGGGCAGACCGATGATCCGAATGTTTTTTCTCCTGCCCCTGTTTTCAAGATCATCCACTTGGTCATGCAAATTAAGAACCTGCGTCTTCAGGGTTTGGATCTCTTCCTTGAATGAACTGGCACCAGCTTCCACCACTGTGACTCTGTGCTCCACCTCATCCGTCCTCTTCTCCAGGTCTCCCAGCTGCTGCTCATGCTTCTGCAGCATGAGGGAGACTGGAGCCAGCTTCTCTTCAATCTGTTTCCCCAGCATCTCACGAGATTTCGAGAGCTGGTTCACCAGGTCCTGGAGAGTAATCGGCTCTGAGGCTGCTGCAGGCTGAGCTGCAGGCCCGGCCTCAGATACTCCTCCTCCCTTTTTAGGCATTTCTGGACGGCTGAAAATACAGGTAAGTCAATTTTTAAATGTTTCTTGGGGCTCCACAATCTTTCCAATGCCCCAAGAAATCCTGATGACCTGGGTTGGGTGGGTTAAAGGACCATCCTGCTCCTGCTGCGATGCGAAGCTCTGCAGTGTGATCTTCTCAGATCACCAACATCTTAGACCTCCCTGGTGAAATTCTTTAATTTCTATAATTCCGTGAATTAGTAAACCTTTCAAAATGTTGGCTGATGTTGCTGGTTGGTCTTTTGGAGAGGTTCACTGTTCATTGAGCTGCAATAGGAATCCAAGGCAAAGCACTTAGATCAGGCTGAGAAGAAGCCAAATGACTTTTGGCCTTCATAATGAGAGAATTAGTGTAGAGAAGCAGGGATGTCTTGGTGCAATTGAACAGGGTCTTGGTAAGACCACACATGGAATATTGTGTGTAGTTTTGGTCTCCTTATCCAAGGAAGGATGTTCTGGTGATGAAGGGAGTGTAATAAAGGTCTACACTCCACATCAGCTCTGATTGAGAGTCATCTAGTCTCAAAACATTACCTTGCTTTCTCTCCATGTATGCTGCCTGACCCACTATGATTTGCAGCAATTTTTATTTTCAAATGTTTCCCAGACCGATTCCTGGGTTGGCAGGACTGACGTATGAAGAGAGACTGGATCAGTTAGGACCCTACTCACTGGAGTCTAGAAGGATGAGGGGGGGTGTCATAGAAACTTATAAAATTCAAACAGAATTAGACAGGGTAAACATGGGAAAGGTGTTCCCAGTGACCAGAGAGTCCAGAAGAAAGGATACAGCTAGGCCAGCTAGGAGAAATTTCTTCACTCAGAGAGTGAGGAACCTGTGGAATTCTCTGTTATAGAAAGTAGTTGAGGCCAAAACACTGGAATTTTTCAAGAAGGAGTCCTTAAGGCAAAAGTGATCAAAGGGTATGGAATGAACTGGATGTAGGTTTGCTCGCAAGCCTACATTCAGAACCTCAACCTGAGCTACAAATCTTCTCGAAACTCAGTATGGAATGAAAGCTGGATCTGGGGACTGAATTAGATGATCAGCCAAGATCATTTTGAATGGTGCAGCAGGCTCGAGGGGCCAAATGGCCCACTCCTTCAGTGACTTTCAGTGTTTCTATGATCCCTTGTGATTCCCCCACAGTTGAGCAGCTTATGGACTGCTTAGGCTCAGAGATGGTAAATGACCATTTGGGTGAAGGAGCAGAGGTGAAATGCTCCCAAATAAACTGAGGCCAGGGAACTGGAAATTGTTGGACTGGAGATCTTCCAACAGTACAGCATAGCTCTGATTTCTATTAGTAAAGCAAGCTCGTTTTAATCTTCAGCTCTGCGGTTGGTTGAAACTTCCTCCAGCAGGCTGCCTGGTTTCGCCTTGGAATAGGCATCAATGTTTCCTGGTTCATTAATTCTGCCTATGAAGTTCACACTGACTCAGTGTGAGTCAAGCTTTTACTTTCAGCCACTTACTCACAGACTGCAATTTAAATCAGAAACTACAGGAGAAGTAGACCTTTAACCAAATTATTCAGTAACACATCAGTATTGCAAAAGGATCATCACACAATGGCAGCAGGATGCGTCCCAGTCTAATGTGAACAGGCCATTTAATCTGTTGAACCTTTCCATAAAGCACACAATAATGTGTCAGTGCTCTCTCATCTATTACTCAGCAGGTTCAAGATTCGAGGGGTATATCAGAGACTAGATAATAAAATTCAGGCCTACCATCTCCTCTTGCAGCTCCATAAGAGTACAACACTGTCAGAGATGCCAGTTTTTGCATAGTTCTGGGAGGTTGAACTCTCTTAGGTGCATGCAAAAGAGCCCAGGGGGTGGTTCGGAGAGCAGGAGAGTTATCAATGATGGTGCCAACATCAACCAGCATCATCACCAAAATCAGTTCCGAGGAAGAGTCACTCGACCTGAAACCTGAACTCTGATTTCTCTCCACAGATGCTGCCAGATCTGCTGAGCTTTTCCAGCAATTTCTGTTTTCGTATCATCAAAATCAGATTATTTGGGTGTGCAGCTCATTGCTGTTAAGGACTGTGCGGAATTAAGAACACGAGATGAACGTTAGAACTAGCAGCAGTAGGCAATTCAGTTCCTCGACCCTATTATGGCACTTAACACGATCCTGGCTGTTCTCATTTCAGCTTCCACTCCATCTTCCTGCCAGTTCTCCATAACCTTTCAACCTGTTCCTAATTAAAGACCTCCTCCTCAAATTTACTCAATGCCCTGACATCTGCTGTGTCCTGGGGTTGTGAATTCTTCAGCAATATTTTGGAAGATGCCGTGTCCTCCTTTGGAAGCATCGTTTTCATATATATCCAGCAACTCTCATGACAGGAGTATGTGACAATGGACTCTGAAGTTCAGTTTCTGTAATAATGTGGAACATCTGGCAATCAAATCCCAGAAACAGCAGAGATACCTTCTCATTGGTCCGTTTTAAACCCCTAACCTTGGTCAAAGGGGAATCCTGACAATACAAGTGTAATAGACGAAAGTGAGGACTTCAGATGCTGGAGATGAGAGTCAAGATTAGAGTGGTGCTGGAAAAGCTCAGCAGGTCAGGCAGCATCCGAGGAGCAGGAAAATCAACGTTTTGGGCAAAAGCTCTTCATCAGGAATACAAGTATAATGTCATTCGCCCTTAATTTCAGAAAGACTCCAATTTTGCTGCTGGTTAATTTAGCGTCAATCTCTATATATATCCGAGTATCTGTGTAATGTCTGAGGTTTCCTGGTCAGCACCTAGGTTTTCTCAAAGTATCACAATGTCTTAATGAGCAGTACTCATTACTGGTGCAGTCAGAACTGTGACCTGGTGTATAACTACTCCTTGCTCATTCTCCTCTCCATTTGTGCCCAATATTCTTTCCAGCTGCTGTCACATGTCAAGGATGTTTGGTTGTTGTGGCCTTCACAATGGATTTAATCCATTCATTGGTCACTGCTAACTATGCTTTACTCATGAACAGAAACAAGAAGAACTAGGACAGTGTGCATTTATGTAACACCTTTAACATTGTGGACATCTCAAGATTTGTCATAGGAGCATTTACAAACAAAATGTGACGTCAATCCAAATAAGGAGATATGAGCAAAGAACCAAAATCTTGTCCAAAGAGGTAGATTTTAATAAGGACATTTAAAAGAGAGAGGGAGATCGTGAGGCAAGGTATCCTTATGAAGGGATCTTTCCAGGACTTAGGAGCTAGGTAGATACAGCCTTAAAGTTAGAGTTATGCAAAAAGGTGAAGATTGGAGGTGGGACCTGGAGGATTCTGTAGTTGGTGAAGTTTACAGAAATAGAGAGGAGTAATGCATGGAGAGATTTGAAAACAATTATGAGATTTTTACCAAAAAATATTTGTAGATGCTGGGTGAAAGGACTAGGAGTCAATAATGGTCAGTGAGTCAACAATGATCAGGGCTGAACAGGACTCGGGGAAACTTTGCAGGCAGGCAGTAAACCTTTGGGTCTGCTGAAGTTCACAGAGGGTGGGAGATGCCAGCCAGACTAGGGATGTATTTAAGTCATCAGGTCCAGAGATATCAAGTGCATGGATAAGTGTAACATCTTTACTAAATCAGTCAATCACAGTTAGTTTCTCTAGTTGAAAGTACTGTGATTATAGGCAAGATAATCATTAACTTTCTGTGTTACTTTAGTTTTAGATCCATTCCATTAAGAATGAAAAGGACATCAGTTTGGTGAAGTTTTCATTTGGCAATTTTGACAGTTACATATTCTGTATGTTATTACACAACAGTCAATATCACATTGATTTTAAATTTAAACTGGGGCTAGCAGTTAACAAAATGACTCCAGCTACATAACTGATAAATAAGCTGTACACAGCTGTTTGGAAGTCACACATTGTTGTTTTGAATGCTCTGAATTCTTCAGAATATCCAAACATATATTCAATAGATTTTCAGATCTTAAGAAAATTGAAAGAAATAGAAATATGCAATTAAAGCAGAAGGTCATTTAGCATGACACAGCAGTTCGAGAGGCTGAATGGCCTACCGCAGTCCCTTTATCAGCTCTACTCGTTTATCCTGACCAAATGGTTTATTGCATGTTCATAGCATAGTTTCCTGATGGTTTTAATAAGTGGTTGAAGATCAATTAACTCTGTTCATCTTCCAAAAGCATGGAAATCAGCAGAGCTCCATAGATGCCAAATGTTCCTTTCCACTCAGCTACACTTTATTTTGAAACACGGGATCTACAACAAATGGTAGTCATGATACATTGACATTCGAGGGATTACTAAAAATAATGCTAAGGTCCTTATAAAACAGCACAATGTCTCATCGGAGGCAAACATTTACAAATTCTACCAACTTGTATTCCCATCATCTGTCTCAATCCAATGTTAAAGTTTACATCAAGCAACCTAATCTGAAGGCTACAACCTGTACCAATGTATTGCAAACACAACCGAGGGAAAGTTCTGAGTATACTCTCTCTTTAAAAGATAAAGTGGAGACCATTCAAAATGACAGTTTATAAAAGGCACAGAATGTGACTGCAGGAAAGCTAAGCTTGTTGAAAGTGACTAGGGACTAGTCATTGTCTTTGAGAATTGCAGATCTTCCCAACAAGTTTTGGATAAATCTAAAGATTATTCAATTGATGTACCGTTAGAAAAAGGACACGGGTTTTCAGCAATTGTAGCATCTTGCAGGAGTGAGCCTCTGTCACAATTATCACCACTGTCAATGTCACTGAAACATCCTGGTCTTGGAGGAGATGTGAATTATCTCATTCAACAAAGTAAAATGTAGCATTTCTTGACAAGTGGAAGCTATGTTCTCCAAGAGAACATTGAACTTAAATGTGTAAAATAGCTAAGGGCTTGGAGAAACCTATAATGCAGTGGAGTTCCCCGCGGTAGGAATGTAATGCAAGGGTCAAAATTAGAGTGGTGCTGGAAATGCACAGCAGGTCAGACAGCATGCAAGGAACAGGAAAATCAATGTTTTGGGCAGGAGCCCTTCATCAGGAAACGTCGATTTTCCTGGTCCTCAGATGCTGCCTGACCTGCTGTGCTTTTCCAGCATCACTCTAATCTTGACTCTAATCTCCAGCATCTGCAGTCCTCACTTTCGCACATGTAATGCAAGGGCCAACCCAAGAACAATGTCAATGACATTTCCGAATCTCCATCTGTGGCATAAAGGCCTATCAAAAAAGTTCAACCTTTAAAACGTATTTGAATGAACTCCTGAAGTGTCAGAACATTCAAGGTTATGGGCCTAGTGTGGCTAGTAGTGTATTTTTGGCAGTGTAGACTCTGTGGGCCGAAGGGCCTCTTCTGTACTGTACAATTCTAAGATTCTAAGAGGACACTACAACATCAGCTCTGACAGAATCCAATCAGATTGTACATGTGGTCAATTTGACACACCACAATATACACTGTCAGAAACGCTAAACCTTTTACCGCCATTCATAGAAACTTAGAAGATAGGAGCTGAAGTAGGCCATTCAACCTCTTCAGCCTGCTCCACCATTCAATAGGATCATGGCTGATCATTGAACTCAGTTCATGCAATGGTATTATCCAACTTCGATCTCAGTATGGCTCCTTGGGGTGGGCACCGTAAACCTTTTACACCGCAGATACAGCAGGACCTTCTGTCATTAGTCTATTAACATACCAAGATTTGCATGTCATTATCTATTAAGTAACACAGGAATGTAGGAATCAGGAGCGGGGATAGGCAATTCAGCCCTTTGAGCCCACTCCACCATTTAATTTGATCAGGGCTGACCTTATCCTGGTCTCAACTCCATTCTCCTCCCTGCTCCACATTGCCCTTTATCCCACTTTTCATCAGAAATATATCAAATTATTTCTTCAATCTGTTGAGTGATTCTGCCCCCACTGCACTCTGGGGCAGGGAGTTCCACAGATTCACAACCTTCTGAGAGAATTAGTTTCTCTTCATCTCAGTTTTGAACCAACCTCCTTCTCACTCTATATCTATGACCTCTTGTTCGAGACTGTTCAACAGGGGCAATATCTGTTCAATGTCCATCTAATCAATCTCCTTTAGTATTTTATATCCCTCAATCAGATCAACCCCTCATTTGTCTGAACTCCAGAGAGTATAAGCCTAAACTATTCAATCACTTCTTATACAACAGCCCTTTCATCCCCGGGATCGACCTGGTGATCCAGGAGACTAAAACTGGACACAATACTCCAGATGTGGTCTCACCAATGTCTTATATAATCATAACAACATTTCTTTATAATCCAGTCATTTTATAACGAATGCCACAGTTCCATTTGTCTTTCTTATTCTATGCTGCACTTGCATTTCATGCACAAAGATGCTCAGATCCCTCTGCACTGACATACATTAAACTCCATCTGCCAGATTCTAGCCCAGAGATTATCGATGTCCACCTGTAAACTCTATATCATCTCATCACAGCCTACTTTCCCATCTATTTTAGTATCATCTGCAAAGTTTACTATGTTATACTATGTCCCCTGTTTGCAGATAATTTATATCGATTATAAATAGTTGCAGTCCAAGAACTGAACCCTGCGGTATCCCATTAGTTACAGTTCACCATCAGAGAAAGACCCATTTATCTCACCCCTCTGCTTTCTGTCAGTCAGTCAATCCAGTCTCTATACTTGACATTTAACTCCCTGGGATCTAACCTATTGGATTACTCCTTTATGTAGCATTTTGTCAAATGCCTTTTGGAAGTCTATATACATATATCACATCCACTGGATCCCCATTATCTACTTTGCTGGTTACATCTTCAAAGAACTCCAGCAGCCCTGTCAAGCATGACTTGGCCTTCACGAAACTGTGTTGACACTGGGGAATTGAGCTTTGTTTTACAAAGTGTTTAGTTATCTCCTCCTTTATGACAACCACCTGATAAAGGAGCAACACTCCAAAAGCTAGTGCTTCCAAATAAACCTGTTGGACTATAACCTGGCATTGTGTGATTTTTTAACTTTGGCCACCCCAGTCCAACACCGGCATCTCTAAATCACTTTATGATTAACTCTAGCAACTTCTCCTGTGCAGAGGTCAAACTAACTGCTCTATAGTGACAAAAATAGAAATTGTTGGATAAGCTCATCAGGTCTGGCAGCATCTGCAAAGAGAAACTAGAATTGATATTTCGGGTGGAGTGACCCTTCCTCAGAAAGGAAGGAAAGGCATGCATTAAAATAGATTTGGTCACAAATTCAAGATATGCTAATTAAGTAATTTACAGCTTAATAAATTATTTCTGAGATGAATCACTGTTGTCATGGGCAAGCATATTAGCAATACTGTAGTGTACGAGTTCTGAGGAAGGGTCACTGGATCTAAAACGTTAACTCTGAGTTCTCTCCACAGATGCTGCTAGACCTGCTGATCTCATCCAGAAATTTCTATTTTTGCCTCTGATTTAAAACACCCACAGTTTCCCAATTTTTTATCCTTTCCCACTTTTTATCCTTTCTCCTTTTTTGAGTGTAACATTATTGTGTTTCTATCACTTTCCAGATTCTAGGAAATTTTGGAACATCATAACTAATGCGTCCACTATCTCTGCTGCCATCCCCTAGGGTGTAGTGTTGGTGTCCTGCCCTGTTTGCTATTTTTCTGTCTCGGTTTGTTGTGGTAGGTGATATCATTTCCGGTTCTGTTTCTGAGAGGTTGGTAAATGGGATCCAAATGAATATGTTTGCTAATAGAGTTCCGGTTAGAATGTCAGGCCTCTAGCATTCCCGTGTGTGTCTTTGTTTAGCCTGTCCCAGGATGGATGTATTGTCCTCTCAGAACAGCCTCTTAGACGACAGAACCAGAAATGATATTACCTACCAAAACAAACCGAGACAGATAAATACCAATGCTTCACCTGAGGCTCATTGATGATGTTACCTAGCATAGCGACGAAATGTCTGAGAACAATTCCCCCAGCTCAGTGAGCAAACTTACAACCTGATCCACAACCTGAGCTACAAGTCATCCCCTATGTCATCTAGTCCTGGACACCCCCCACCCCCACCCCCACCCCTGAGAAAATACCTTGTCAATTCAAATTCACCTTATCCATGATCCTGATGATTTTATAAACCTCTATAAGATCACCCCTCAGCCTCCGATGCTCCAGGGAAAACTGCCCCAGCCTATCCAGCCTTGTAGTTCAAACACTCCAACCCTGGCATTACGCTTGTAAATTTCTTTTCTGGATACTGACTACAATGTTGTGTCCAGCCTAGCTCATATGACACTGTCACAAACAATGGTCAAAACCTATGAATACACATCAACTTTGTCCATGACCATCTCACCCTATAGGATTGAACGAGACTTTTGAAAATATGCGCACCCCAGACCAAAGTACAAGATCAGATACACCTCAGACCTTGCTATCCATGCATTGGGCTCAGCATGAACCACCACACACCTACTCCACACTATATCCTCAAACATGAAGGTTTCCACAGCCCAAGGCCACAAAACTGATAGGTAGCTGTCATTTTAAGGCTATAAAGCCCTGTTGTTGTTAAGTAATCTCTTGTAGAGTTCACACGGAGATCGGCAGAGGTTGAAGGCATTGTAGCTTTCAATCGTTCTGTTGCTGGAGAGTTTATGCCCTACAAATTGAGTATTTTGGTCATTTCTACTTTATTTCATCTCTGGCACAGAAATTAGTATGAGACAGTGTGTAACTTCTGGAGTGTGATGAACAGCAAGTGCAATCGATCAATCTATATTCTTTGAGCTCCAATAGATTAACCTGTCTTTTGATCGATTTATTTGCTCAGGAAATAGAGTTAGCCATGAACAGTTGTGATGCTCTGTGTAATCAGTCTGTGGATCATGTTGTCTGAAGTCAGATAATATTGACTGAAGACAAACGGAAACTCAGTCTGAGGTGCTGACTGTTCTCAGCAAACAGGAGACAGAGAGAAAATAGAAGGTATCACAATGCACTGAGGAAAATCAAAGCAAAGAAACTCTTCAGTAAAACCATGTTGGAAAAGTGTGCAAGTGGGTTGAGTTTAGAAAGGACTGTCTACAAACAACACGGGAAGGGTAACAGCAAGGAAAGATGAGCTAGACGAGTACATCACACCGGGATACACCAGGCCACGTTAAACAAACTCGGTTAAGATAGGCAAGATCAGGTTAGAGTAAGTTGGCTTGGTTCCAATACAGCATGCCAGCCTAGGGCATAAGGACATAAGAAGTAGGAATCAACAATTCAGTCCCTCAAACCTGCTCTGCTATTCAATACAATCATGGCCAATCTCATCTCAGCTTCTACTCAAACAAGACAGGAAAGGCCAGCATGTGACAGGATAGAGCAAAGCACAGCTTTCCTGCTTGTATTCATTCATAGGATGTGGATATCACTGACCAGGCCAGTATTTATCACCTATCCTATCAGTCTGATGTGGGTCTGGAGTCACATGTAGTCCAGACCAAGTAAAGAAGGCAGATGTCCTTCCTTAAAAGTCAGATGGGTTTTCCTGAACAATTAACAACAGTTTCGTGGTCATCAATGGACTTTTATACATTGAATTCAAATTCCAACATCTGCCATAATCCACCAGGATCTCTGAATTAACAGTCTAGTAATAATATCATTAGGCTATCACCTCCCTTTGAATTTATATTACTCCTATCGAATGGAAATAGGTCTAATGAAAACACAAACTACAAGCCCTGTGACTGTGTTTGTAGTGTGTTGTATTTCCTTGCCCACTAAACCTCAGAGTATAGGCAAAGGCAGTGAGAGCTGAATAAATTCACTTGGACCTAAGTGTCAGAAACAGGCCAGGCTTCAACATCTTGTTTGTGATGTTCCTGAAATAAATTGCTTCACTTCCCCTGACAAACATCCTGGGATTACTGCTGCTGAGCTTCAATGATGAGTTGTTGGATGATGGTGAAGCCAGTCACCGTGGGAGGCTGCAGTCAGTGAAAATACATGAAGTAGCTCCTTATTGTCATACTCTTTGTTAAATACTGGACCAAGCCCTGATTGGAGTGATTCTCATGGTGGTGACATTGACAGCTGCCATGTTGGGATTGGTGGAAATCACAAATCCAGTGTCACGTGTCTGGAGATTCTGACTTAGCTGCTGTCTCAAATATTTTCAGATTTTCAGTTCTCAGCCTCTGAGCTGTTTCATATTGACCCAATAGATTAGAAACAATTCCTGTTGGCTAGGGGAATAGTGACTTTGCTTCCTGTTATTGACAGGAACCCAGCACCTGAGTAATTGTTGTTATTGGTCAGGTTCCTCTATCTGCACAACTCAAAGTGTCCCTGAGGTATTGACTCAAGAAAGAACAAGGGATTAGGTGAATAAGCTCCCGGATCTGTAGATTTTGCTGGTACAACACTAGCCTCAGGGCATTAGTGGAGTGGGGGGGTGAATTCAGAGGAGTGGAGGCATGGATTAGGACAATGGACAATTTTTATCTAACATGGGAAGGTCATGTAGCAAGCGAAAAACATGCCAACATATGGGCAGTATACAGGCTTGGGCTGACAAACAGCAAGTAACATTCGTGCCACACAAATGCCAGACTATGACCATCTCCAGTAAAAGGCAATTTAACAGCTGCCCCTTGACTTTCAATGGAGTTGCCATCACTGAATCCCCTATTAACAACACCTTGGGATTACTATTAACCAGAAACTCAATTGGACTAGCCATATAAACACAAGAGCTACAAGAGCAAGTCAGAGGCTAGGAATACTGCTGCCCAATAATTCACCTCCTGACTCCCCAAAGCCTGGCCACCGTCGACAAGCAAAACTCAGGAGGGTGATGGAATATTCCCCACTTGCTTGAATGGATGCAGCTCCAATAACACTCAAGAAGCTTGACACCACCAGGACAAAGCAGCCCTCTTGATTGTTACCACATCCACCAACATCCACAACTTTCACATCAACACTCAGTAGCAGCAGTGTATACCATCTACAAGATGCACTGCAGAACTTCAACAGAGATCCTTGGACAGCACCTTCCAAACCCATGATCATTTCCATCTCGAAGAACAGAGGCAGCAGATACATAGGAACATCACCATCTGCAAGTTCCCCTCCAAGACACTCACCATCCTGACTTGGAAGTGTATTGCCATTCCTTCAGGGTTGCAGGGTCAAAATCCTAGAACTTATTGCCTAATAACATTGAGGGTCTACCTACATTAGCCTGGATAGAGAATTGGTTAATTAATAGTGGGCAGAGTTGGGAGAATGAGCATTTCTAAGATGTAACTCATCGAGTGCCTCATGGATCAATGCAGGAGCCACAATTATTTACAATATAAGTAAATGTCTTTGATGAGGAAAATGAATATACTATCACTTGTCGATGATACAGAAATAGGTGGGAAGGCAAGTGGAAAAGGTTACACTAAGAGGCTAAAGAGGGAGATAGACAGGTTAAGTGAATGGGAAAAAAACCTTAATATAATGGGAATATAATGTGGGCAAATGTGAGGTTATGTACTTCGAGTGGAAGAATAGAGGAATTGAATATTATTTAAGTAGAGAAATGATGTAGAAAATTACACAGCACAGAGAACTTGGGATCTTCGTGCATGAATCACAAAAAGTAAACATAAATTCAACAGATAATAGGGAGAGCAAATGGAATGTTGATGTTTATAGCAAGAGGAAGTCAGTATGAAAATAAAGATGCCTCACTGAAACTGTAAAAAGTACAATTTGACTGTGCCTAGAATACTATGAATAGTTTTGGTCCCATTACCTAAAGAAAGATATATTGGTATTGGAGACATCCAGAGAAGGCTCATTTGGTTGTTCTGGGTGTGGAGGGACTATCTTATGAAGAAAGTTTGAGTAAGGTGAGCTTGTAATCCTTGGAGTTTAAAAGAGTGAGAGGAGACTTTTTCGAAACGTATGAAATTCTTAAGGGCTGGGTGGTGTAGATATGGAAAGGATTGTTCCTCCTGTGGGAGAATTTATGACCAGAGGGTGCAACTTCAAAGTGAGGAGTAAGCTATTTAGGACTGAGATTAGAAGGAGGTTTCTCTCTCACAGGGAAGTGAATCTGTGGAGGCTGGGTCATTCAGTATAATCAAGGGTGAGAGAGACAGTAAGGGAATCAGTAAGGGAATCCCGACAATGCAGAAAGAAGCCATTTTGCCTATTGAGTCTGAATTGACCCATGAAGAACATCCCACCAAATCCAAGCATCCCTGGACACTACCGGCAATTTAACATGGCCAATCCACATAACCTGCATATCTTTGGACTGTGGGACCCAGAAGAAACCTACGCAGACACAGGGAGAGCTTATTAGATCAGAAATGATCTCATTGAATGGCAGAGCAGACTTGATGGGCCAAATGGCCTCTTTCTGCTCCACTGTCTCAAGAAAGAGGAACGGACCTGTGTGCAAGTCTGAGGTTAAAGGGGCTTTGCCCTTCAGTGTGTCAATTGCCTTTCTTGTTCTCAAGAGATCATTGATCACCCAGTCTCACCATAGGTAATTAGCCAGATACCAATGTTTCTGCAGCTTATCACTTGCTCCTGCTCCCTCCAGCTGAGCTGCTTTATCTCAGTGGTTGTCTTTATCTTCCTGTCTGAGGGAAACAAAGCCTCTCTACGTCCCTTACGGCTGCTGTATGATGTCAGTGGATGTGTGTGAGGATCACGGGGCATCATCCTCTCACTGGCACTCCATCGCTCCGTGTCACAGTAAACCAAATCAAATCAAATCAGAAGCTCTCTCTCTATCTCTCCCTTAGAATCAGTCCATTCTGCTCCTCATTAAACAGTGAACTGTAAACAGACCTTTGAGTGTCATCAGTACGCCAGCCTGCTCTGATTATTCATGAGGGAGACTCAAATGCCAGAGCTCCATGAAGAAGCTACTGACAAACCCAGCTGCTGCGATCCTGCCAGCCTCTTGCAATATAAATGAGTAGAACTGGTACAATTCAGCCTGATGTGTCACAAGACCAGTGGCAGTTAGAAATGGATAGGAAGGGCAAGAGAGCTGGAAGCTGGATAAAGGCAGATCAGGGTTTAGAGAGACACAGGGGGCAGATTTGTGATTTGATTTCTGATCTTACACATTGAGTGAATGAAAAACCCCAGAGTCAAATGATAGCCTCTTCAATTGCTGAGTTTCGGATGATTAATCCTGCACTTCATCTGTAGAGGCGACAGTCCTCGGTATTGTGCAGCATTGTTTATGGCTCTCTGCAAGTGTGTAATGGAGTTTGTACAGGAATCAGCTTCACAGCGGCCTTGGCTTGTTGAACAAGGACTCTCACCACGTCATTCAAAGCCTGCCATTCACTGGGTGGAGTCTGTCACGGGAATGTGTTAGTGACTGCCTTGACCCACAGAATGTCTGCTCAGGAGGGCTGCTCAGTCTTTGTGCCTCGGTACTGGTACCTAAGATGGCACTGTGTGTGGTAACATTGAAAAGTTTTCACTATAACCCTGTACTTTTGTACTTGAGGACATGTGACAATAAATTTCGGGGACTAGATTAAGAGGAGGGCAGTGGTGGGGTTGAATATAGTGGAGTGGGTGAGGGAGGTGTGGCCCTGATGGTTTGTGAGTTTTTTGTCAGTCAGTGCATGCAAGGAGAGTGACGTTTGAGAGAACATGCAGTGGGGAAGGGGTTCCCAGTTAAAACTTATTGCATTCAATTAGATACCAACAAGATGACATGCTGTCTGAAACTTACAGCTTAATGTTGAAGGCCAATCAACCACCAAGCGATAGAAAATTGATTTCTTATGCTTTTGGATGTTGAAAATTATTTGAAAACCTTGTGTGCTAATGAGAACACATGAGAATACAAGATCAAACAATGTAAACTTCACTTAAAAAGTATAGATTTTCTGTGTCTAGTTCATTTTGGAAATTTTAATATGTTCATTGTCAGAGAGACTGTGTGATCCAGCTCTTGCTCAGTACTGGTGTTGAGCATTACGATGTGGTGGCCAGGGTTCAGGGACTGATCTGGTTACTGGTTATCTCTATGATCCCGCCCATCAGTGAAAATGCACATCTTGCTATTTTCAAGGTCACTGCCTCACCACAATCACCGCTGCTTCTGCTGACACCGTAAAGCCACAGAGTCATAGAGACCTACAGAACAGACAAATGACATTCAGCCCATCAAATCTGCAGCAGTCAAAAACAAACTATTCTAATCCTATTTTCTAGCACTTAGCACACTGCCTGTATACTTTAGTATCTCAAGTGCACATCTCAATCCTTCTTCCATGTGATGAAGGTTTCTGCCTCTCCCACCCAAACAGGCAGCGAGTTCCAGATTCCCCACCACCTTCTGGGTTACAGTATTCCCTCATATCCCTCTAAACCTCCTGCACCTTCCCTTAAAAACATGCCGCCTGGTCATTGATCCTTCCACCAAGGGGAAATGTTTCTTCCTCTCTATATACATCATAATTTTATACATCTCAATCCTGTCCCATCTCAGTCTCCTCTGCTCTAAAGCAAACAACCCCAATCTCTCTTCATCACTGAAACTCTCCAGCCCAGGCCACATCCTGGTAAACCTCCTTCTGCACCTTCTCCAGTCATAGAGTCATAGAAATGTACAGCATGGAAGCAGACCCTTTAGTCCAACTCGTTCATGCTGACCAGATATCCCAACCCAATGTAGTCTCACCTGCTAGCACCTGGACCTTCCTATCCCTCCAAACCCTTCCTATTCATACATCCATCCAGATGCCTTTTAAATGCTGTAATTGTACTTGCCTCTACCACTTCCTCTAGCAACCTATTCCACACACACACATCACCTTCTGTGCGAAAAAGTTGCCCCTTAGCTCTCTTTTATATCTTTCCCCTCTCACCCTAAACCTATGCCCTCTAGTTCTGGATTCCATCACCCCAGAGAAAAGACCTTGTCTATTTACCCTATCCATGCCCCTCATGATTTTATAAACCTCTATAAGGTCATCCCTCAGCCTCCGATGCTCCAGAGAAAACAGCCCCAGCCTATTCAACCTCTCCCTGCAGCTCAACCCTGGAAACATCCTTGTAAATCTTTTCTGAACCCTTTCAAGTTTCACAACATCCTTCCAATAGGAAGGAGACCAGAATTGCATGCAATATTCTAAAAGTGGCCTAACCAATGTTCTATATAGCCGCAACATGACCTCCCAACTGCTGTACTCAATACTCTGACCAATAAAGGAAAGCATACTAAATGCCTTCTTCACTATCTTATCTACCAGCACTTTCAAGGAGATATGAACCTGCACTCCAAGATCTCTTTGTTCAGCAACTCTCCCAAGGATTGTTCTATTAAGTGTATAAGTTCTGCTAAGATTTGCTTTTCCAAAATGCAACACCTCACAGTTAACTAAATTAAACTTCATCTGCTACTCCTCAGCCCATTGGCCCATCTGATCAAGATCCTGTTGTAATCTGAAGTATCCTTCACTGTCCATTGTATCTCCAATTTTGGTGTCATCTGTAAACTTATTAACCATACCTCTTAAGCTCACATCCAAATTGTGAGATGGAATACTGGATAGAGGGTCTGAATACAGAATGGTGGGATATGTTCCTGGGTGAGATGGAATACTGGGCAGAGGGGCTGAATTCGGAATCACAGAATTGTTCCAACATAGAAGGAGACCATTCAGACCATTATTTCTGCAACCGTCTCTCTGAGCATTTTAACTTAGTCTCCTGTATTTTTCCCATACCCCTGCGCATTATTTCTATTTAAATAATCATCTAATATCCTCTGAATGCCTCTTTTGAGTCTGCCTATATCACACCCCCAGCCAGCTTCAGCTTTGACAAAGGGTCAGTTAGACTTGAAACGTCAGTTCTTTTCTCTCCTTACAGATGCTGCCAGACCTGCTGAGATTTTCCAGCATTTTCTCTTTTGGTTTCAGATTCCAGCATCTGCAGTAATTTGCTTTTATTTGCTTTTAAACTCTGCCCTCTGGTTCACTATCATTTTATGAATGGGACAGTTTCTTCCTATTTGCTTTGTCCACAACTCTCTTCTATCAAATCTCCACTCAGCTTTCACCTTTCCAAGGAAAACAACCCCTACCTCTCCAATCCGTAACTGCATTAATTTAATCTGATCCCTGGAGTTATTCTAACCGTCTTCTGCACTCTCTCCATTGCATGCACGTCCTTCTTATCGTGTGGCACTCAGAACTGTGCACAATACTGTGGCTGAGATCCAACTGTTGTCTTACATAACATCACCATTAGCTCTCTGCTTGTGTACTCTATGCCCCTATTAATGAAACGTAGAGTACTGTTAGCTTTATTAACAGGTCTCTCTACCAGTCCTGTCCCTTTTAATGACTTATGCACATAAACATCCTGGTCTCTCTCGGTCCCTCTGTACTGTTTATTTTATCCTGCCTCTCGATGTTTTTTTTACCCAAAATATATCAACTCATACTTTACTGCATCGAACCTCATCCACCACCTAACCATCCCCTCCACCAATGTGCCAATGTCCTTTCAAAGTTCTACAAAGTCCTCCTTCCAGCTTACAATTCTCCCAAACTTTGTTTACCCGCAAACTCTGAAATTGTTCTCTGCACATCACTATCTAGAACGATCACAAAAAGCAAGGGTTCCAATATCAGCCCTTGGGGAATTTCACTTTAACCATTCATCTGAACAATTACTCTTTGCTTTTTATCCCTCAGCCTATTTTATATCCACATTGCTACTTTCGCTTTTATTCCATTGAGGTATTACATTCCATACAAGTCTGTTGTGTGGCATTGTACTGAATGCCTTTTAGTTAAGTCATGTACAACACATCAATGGCCCGCACTCATCAATCATCTCTGTTTTCATTTCCAAAAACTCCGGCAAATTAATTAACCATTTAAGGTGGAGCATTCAATGACGTTTAGGAGTGATGGTTAGGTTCTCTTTTGTTGGAAATAATCACTGCCTAGCACTTGTGTGGCACAAATGTTCCTCGCCACTTGTCAGACCAAACCTGATACTGTTCAGATCTTGCCGCAAGTATCTGAGGAGTCATGAATGGTGCTGAATTCTGGAATCGCCAGCGAATATTCCCACTTCTGACCACATGTTGGAGGGAAAATCAATGGTGAAGCAACTGAACATGGTTGGGCCTAGGACACCATCTGGAGCTGAGATGACAGGGTTCCAACAACCACATCCATCTTCCTAGATGCCAGGTATGACTCTTACCAATGGAGAGCTTGCCCCCTGATTCCCTTTGAGCCCAGTTTTGCTCGAGCTCCTTGATGCCCAACTCGGTTGAATGCAGCCTTGATGTTAAGGGCTGTCCTCTCCCCTCCCCTCTGGAATTCAACTCTTTTGTCCATGTTTGACCCAAGGCTGTAATGAGATCAAGAGCTGAGTGGACTTGGCAGAACTCAAACTAGGCGTTACTGAGCAGGAGTTGCTTGATAGCATTGTTGATGACACCTTCCATCACTTTACTGATGATCAAGAGTAGTTTGATGGGGTGGTAATTGATTGGGTTGGATTTATCCTGCTTTTTGTGTACAGGACATACAGGGTAGATACCAGTGTTGTAACTGTACTGGAAGAGCTTGGCTAGAGCATTGGCATATTTTGTCGATTCCTGATGAAGGGCTTTTGCCTGAAACGTTGATTTTCATGTTCCTCAGATGCTGCCTGACCTGCTGTGCTTTTGCAGCACCACTCTAATCTAGACTCTGATCTCCAGCATCTGCAGTCCTCACTTTCACCTATTCTGTTGTACACGTCTTCAGTACTATTGTCGGAATGTTGTCAGGCCCCATAGTCTGTGCAGGATCCAGTGTCTCTAATATCATGTGGAAAGAAGTGAATTGGCTGAAGACTGGTATTTGGAGGAGGCTGAACTGGATCATCCACTCAAATGACTGGTCTGCAGTTACTCGGGCTGATCTTTACAACTTTCACTGAATATGCGTAATGTTTGCAATTCTAAAGGCCTTTAGCACCAATACTGAGTCCAGGGAGGACTGAAGGATTATGTTCAATATCTCTCCAATTTCCACTCTCACTTTCTTCATTATTCCTTGGATGCTTTTCTTTTTAATTCATTCACAGGATGAGGGCTTTGTTTGCCGGGCCAGCATTTATTACCCCTTTCTAATTGCAGCTGAGAGTCAACCACATTACTGTGGGTCTGGAGCCATGTGTAGGCCAGACCAGGTAAGGATGGCAGTTTCCTTCCTTAAAGGGTGTTAGTGAACCAGATGGGTTTTTCCGACAATCAACAACATTAGAACCTTAATTCCAGATTTTTATTGAATTCAAATTCCACCATCTGCTGTAGTGGGATTTGAACCCAGGTCCCCAGACATTCTCTGGTTCTCTGGATTAATAGTCCAGTCCACTGATCTGGTCTCAGTCCTTAATCAAGTTTAAGTAATCACAACCAAACAAATACCTCCTCCTTAACAATTTCAAACCCTTCAGTGTTTCCTCCTCTGTCTGTCACCATGGCCTGAGTCCCTGCTGTGTGGAAACGGTCATTTGGCCCAACAAGTCCACACCAACCCTCCAAAGAGTAACCCACCCAGAACCATTCCCTTCCCCTACTACTCTACATTTACCCCTGACTAATGCACCTAACCTACACATCCCTGAACACTATGGACCATTTAGCATGGCCAATCCACCCTAACCTAACCAATTCTTTGGACTGTGGGAGAAAACCGAGCAATCAGAGGAAACCCACGCAGACATAGGGGGAATGTGCAAACACCACACACACAGTTGCCTGAGGCTGGAATCAAACTCAGGTCCCTGGCACTGTGAGGCAGCAGTGCTAACCACTAGGTATTTGGGTCAAGAGCATCGGTCTCTTGGGTGAAGACAGAAGCAAAGAATTCACTTAACACCTCAGCCAGATTTCTTGCCTCTTTGTGTAAATCCCCACTTTGCCTTTAATCAGCTCAACTCCTCATTTAACTACTCTTTTCCCCTCATGTGCTTATAGGAGACCTTGTAATTCCCCTCTATGGTCTCTTCCTGTGCTGGAATGTGCAGGTGGGTGATGATGGGTGAAGCCCCAAAGATCACGTGGTTAAAGCCCTCAATGCCGAGGTCCCTTGTAAAGACTAAACTGTCTGGATGTGAGGAGCAGAGCCCAAACACCCAGATGCCAAGGAGGGGTCAGACGGGAAAAAGGTAAATATTAGGGAGGGGGTGGTACTGTAGAATAGACTCATGGCATCAAGTGAAGACACGGACTGACACTGCGATTGACAGAAGGGGACAAGAAAGAAGCAGTAACAAGCTCGATCAGTGTCATTGTGACTCCAACACTCCTGTCCCGGAATGGCAATGTTACACAAACACAATCAGTAATTTTTCTCATTCTCTCTCCTGCTGCTCAGCAACCTGTGAGGATCTGGGCTCTGATCAATATCCCATGATTGCAAGTAATATGAAAACATTATAGAAAGAATAACTCTTAACTGATACTGCAGAGATGAGACATTGGGTCTGATAAGAAAGTCAGCTAGTCCTATCTCCCTGCCGCTCATATCTCGACAGTCTCTGCATTAATAGTCTATCTGCCAGATTCGGCACGTCAAAGGTTCATCACAGATGCAGAGAAATAAGTTGAGTTCAATTTCATCCCAACATCACACAGAAGCACAGTCATTTCAACTCACATAAATTACAGTTTGAGCTGCAATTGCCCAGAATGCCAATCCGGTGAGATCTATCTCAGCATTTATATCAGACAGCTGAAAACACACCATCAGGAAAAGAAAGGGCTGCTGTAATCTCCCTGCCTCATTTCACAGTGGACTGCAGAGTATTACTGTCGAAATGTGCCATCATTGCAGTTATCACAAGGCATATTTTTCCATATCATTCACCTCACCCCAGGACTCTGAAATTTAATAAACTAAGGGAACGTCATAACATCTATTAATGCAAAGCTGTAAGTGCAAAGAAAAACAAACTGATCATTAAGGTGAATATACAAAGGACATCATTCTCAATTTAATTTATTGATGGTTTTATCATGTCTGATTCTATCTGTTGCTGGTTGTAGTAACTGAATATAATTCTTCCCTCACTCTTTGATTGTTTTTTCCAGCTTCTTCACTGCTCATTGTTTGAAGCTAGAATGTACTCTCAGTGAGATCATTCCCACTTCCAGGGTAATGGTTGCAGTTTCCACACACAATTAGAAATACCTTGGGAGTGGGCAATCCCCGGGTATTGTTTAAATAAAGAACGTTGTAATATGAAGTCAATACAAGAACCATATACAACTGGAAACTAATTAATCAGTATCTCTTTGAAATACAGCCCATCTGTAAGAGGGGAAGTGGAGTCCCATTAGTAGAGATTTGGGCTTGTAATTTTCAATCATCATGTTGGACACTAAGTGGGTGCCCAGGATGTCGTCTTCAACTAAAATGTTGGTTGAGTTAATGATTCACATAAGACACCATCTTGGTAATAAAGTTGAAGACAGTGTTAGGGAAAGTACGTGGTTAGCTGTCGGTAGACTTGCTCAACAGACTGTCACCTGTTAGCACTCAGACCAGAACTGTACAATGTTTCTGGAGATAATTCTTCAACTCTCCCGTGACCAGCTGGTTAAAAGTAAACATGATTTTGATCTTGATTTAAGTGCTACTTAAAGGGATACTTAATATTTTATGGTCATTGCTGCTGGAGCTGAGGAGAGAATCTCTGAAACACATTGAAGGATTTTCTGAGGCATCTGGTCACCAACACCCAGGCAATGCCTTTTCTAGTATCACCTGGACAGCTGGGCCATCAGCATCTTTTCTGGGTTCTTTCTTTGTCTGAAAGAGGAGTAGGAAGAGAATTGAGAAGAGGGTTAGGAAGAGGATATGAGGTGAGGCAGAGCAGCACCTGTGTATGGACAGAAGGGCGTGGTGGATTGCACCCTTCTGGTCGAGGATGCTTGATGACTCTCGTCCTACTCCACTGAGGTTTGCAGTGCCTTAAGAGGGAACTTGTGAAGCCTCTGCCTCAGTGTTTGAGGCACTCTAAAACATGCTCCATGTGCCTCCCAGAGAACTGCACACCTTCTGTAAAGATCAATCGAGAAGTCCACATGTACCACTCCATGAAGTTGAGTCTGATCATCACCTGCTTCATTCTTTGACCAAAATTACCCCTGAGGCCATAGGAAGATATATTGTAAGCTGCCCATTCTGTCACTGTCAGATGTCCAACCCAACACTGACATAACACAACCCTTCTGTGACCCTGTCATGCCTTCCTCTCCACACTAGGCTTATGTATTATCATTAAACTGGAATGGTGGTACATTCTGCATTAGCGAGTGTTAATTAGCCTTGAGCACTATGTGACAATAACAGCTGGGTGGAATGTTTTATTTAAAGTCAGACTGAATCTATTACTGGGATAGAGCACAGCGATAAATTATGCATTGCAGATTTGCTTCGTCAATGGACTGCACAGAACATTCACCTACACATTACACACTAACCACCCTCTTCAATCACACCCTATTCATTCCTATGAAACTGCTTCAGTGTAAACTGTTCTTTTGATTTTACAAATTGTTGGCCCAACAACTTGTAAATGTTGCAGCAGTAGCACAGAGCAATGTGAACAGTGTGGAAAGGCACTAGGCTCACTGCTCATATTCCTGAAGAAGGGCTCATGCCCGAAACATGGAGCCCTTGGATGCTGCCTGACCTGCTGCGCTTTTCCAGCAACACATTTTCAGCTCAGTGCTCATATTGTTGGCTCTTCCAGTCAGATGTTGATATTCCAGGGATGCAATAGGTTCTCACCTGCACCTCCTCTAGAGCTACATGTTGTTTCGGAACCTGCTTCATTCAGCAGCCTGTGGGGCTGTGCCAAATCATCTCTCCATTCACTTGCCCCCTCCAGCCTTTTACAGACCTTTGCTTTTGTTACCCTGGGTCCCTTTCCCTGCCTCAATGTTCAAACTTGTTACATCTCCATGTTTTTGGTTCTGATGAAAGATTACTGACCAGAAGATTAACTCAGTTTGTCTCTCTAGGCGGAGGTGGGTACTGCAGATGCTGGAGATTAGAGTCAAGATTAGAGTGGTGCTGGAAAAGCACAGCAGGTCAGGCAGCATCCGAGGAGCAGGAAAATCGATGTTTCAGGCAAAAGCCCTTCATCAGGAATTGCAGATGAAGGGCTTTTGCCTGAAACATCAATTTTCCTGCTCCTCAGATGCTGCCTGACCTACTGTGCTTTTCTAGCACCACTCTAATCTTGACTCATTTTGTCTCTCTACAACTCACTCCATGACTTGAGGAGAGACCACCTGACCTGTCATGTACTTCTAGTTCAGATTCTGTAAAATTTCCTTTTTTTGTAAGCTCCATTATCAGTCTGTCCCCAATTCCAACAAAACAAGACTCTGAAGGAGCTTGACAGGACAGGGGTAGAGAAGATGTTTCCTCTGGTGAGGAATTCTCAAATTAAGGGACATTGTTACAGAATAAGAGGACCCTCACTTAAAACTAAGGTGCGAAGGGTTTTCTTCCCCCAGAGGGTTGGGGTGGTCTGGGATTTTTCATCCCACAGAGTTGTGGGATGTAGAGAGATTTTTGAAATCTCAGGGAATTGAAGCCTATGTTATAGTCATAAAGAGAAGCTGAGGTCTGGAGAAGAGCATCTAGGATACGGCTGAGTGGCGGGCCAGGCTTGAGCGACTGAATGGCCTACTCCTATTCATATTTCTTCTGTTGATATGTAACTCCTTTCTATGTAACGAAGCAAGCATTAGGTTGTTCTATAGCAGTACAGTGGATCTCCAATAAGATACAGGTGATGTTTCTGCTCTGTATGAGCCCATTATTTCAGCTCATCTCTCAGTTTAGCTTTCTACTTCATTCTCCTTCATGGGTTTACCCACCATCCCCTGAATCAGCAGTGGGAGCGAAATCATCGGAAAGAATTCTGATGGACAGAATCCATTTTTGCTCAGAGAGGCAAGGGTAGTCAGTATGGCTTTGTCAGGGAGAGATCATGTCTAATCTAACAAATTTGATTGAATTTTTCAAGGAGGTGACTAGGTGTGTAATGAGGGAAATGCTGTTGACATCGTCTACATGGACTTCAGTTAAGTTTTTGAGAAGATCTCACATGGTGAAGAAGATGAGAACCCAGGGCGATTTGGCAAATTGGATCAAACATTGGCTTTCTGGCATCAATCAGATAGTGATGATCAAAGAATGTTTTTGTGACTGGAAGTCTGTGACCTCTGGGCTTGGTGCTGGGCCCTTTCGTGTTTATGTCCATTAATGATCTGGACATGACTGTAGGAAGTATTATCAGTAAGCTCACAGACAACATGAGCATTGGTGCTGCCATTAATTATTTAGACTACAGGGTGATATAGAAAGGCTGGTCATATCGGCTGAACAGTGGCAGTTGGAGTTTAATTCTGAAATGATTTAATTTAATGAAAAGTGTGAGGTGATGCATTGTGGCTGGACTAACAAGGCAAGGGAGTACACCTTGAACAGTAGGATCCTAGAAACTACAAAGGGTCAGAGAGGACCTTAGTGTCCACAGATAATTAAAGCCAGCAGGACAGGTAGGTAAGACGGTTAAGAAGGCATTTTGGATACTTGCCTTTATTAGTTAAGACATTGAATATACGAGAAAGGAGGTTATCGTGGAGCTGTTTACAACATTCATTAGGCCACAGCTGGAGTACTGTGTGCAGTTCTGGTCCCTACATTTTAGGAAGGATGCGATTGCACTGGAAAGGATCCAGGGGAGTTTGACCAGGATGTCTCCTGGGATGGAAGGTTTCAGCTGTGAAGGGAAACTAGGTCGGCTGGCATTGTTTATCTTAGAGCAGAGAAGGTAGAGAGGAGATCTGATTGAGGTATACAAAGTTCCAAGGGGCACAGACAAGGTGAGAAAGAGAAACTTCAAAATTTCTTTCCTGCTGTTAATCGACTTATGAACGGACCTCTCATACATTACAGACCTGCTGGGATTTGTCTCCAGTGCCAGGAATATGGGGCTGTTTCTGATCACTGGGGGAGTTGGGGGGGGGGGGGGGGGGCGGATTTGTGTAGTTATCACTGAGTGTGCTAGATTTAATTAACATGGAAGCAGATTCTCTGTCTAATTAAGGTCACTGGCAGGTTCTGAAAGGCCAGTGTTAGCATCTGTCTGCTTGTGAGGAGCAGCAGAGAATGAAGAAATTAAGAGAGATGATTCTTCAAAATAGATTCACCCTCTTGTCAACTATCATAGAATCATAGACTCTCTATAGTGCAGATAGAGGCCATTCAGCCCATCAAGTCTGCATGTAGAGCATCCTTTCCACATCTACATTCCCCCCAACCCCACTCTCATAATTCCACTAATTCCACACTTAGCATGGTTAATCCACCTAACCTTCACACCTTTGGATTGTGGGAGGAAACTGGAGCACCCGGAGGAAACCCAAGCAGACACGGGGAGAATGTTCAAATGTCACTCTACGCAGTGGACTGTCACTACAGTCATACCCAAGCAAGGATGGGGCCCTCCAGTCCTGTATGAAGCACTGGCCATCTCCCATTCCCAGGCCTTTAAAGTGACCTCTGCCAGTGTGGAATTTGTCCTAAATCAATCCGTATGGGCCTGATACATCATGCATCCAAGGAGTGTGGGCTTTGAGCCTGCCATGAATGTATTAAATGCGGAGCAGTCTTGAGGAGCTGAATTGCATGCTCCTGCTGCTAGTTCTTAACCTGGACCTTTGGAACCAGACGTCGGGATATAATGTCTGTGCCATTATGGCACAGAAGAGCCTATGGCTGAAACGGAGCCAGGGACGCAGCTGACCGGTTGCTGGAGCTAACTTTGCACCTTCCCAGTTCCGAACCGTGGCCCTTTGTGTGATCTGAAAATCCAGCCCACCTGACTGGGAGCAAAAGCCTGACTCTCAGGAGTAGCCCCGTAAACATTTGAACATTTTGTCTGTCACAGCACAGAGAATTCACACTTACTGTGAAGGAACAGTTTGCAATTCTGATGATTGACTTATTTATCTAACACAAACTGTAAATAAGTACAGCAAATCAGCAGGAAGCCTACTTAGCAGATGTACCCAGACAGACACCAAGGGCACATTACAGGAGCAAGAGAGGGCTCAATGTCCTCTGGGAATCAAACATAATTGGAAAAAAAACTATCTCATCCAGTCTCCCAAGACCTAAAGCAATTTAAGGTAGAGAATTGGCAATAATTATGCAAATTGCAGCTTGAATTCCATCACAATACAAACAGAGGCAACTCAAACACACGTGACTGATTAACAGCTCCCTCTGGATCGGCTCTGAGTCCTGCAATTTCTGACAAGCCAGCTCTCTGTCGTCAGGAGTCCGTGATTCTTTGCGTTATGTTTTTATTCTGATGCTCATTTTAATATTCTTGAACAGTTCATGGTTCTGATTAAACTCATGACTCCAGACCGTGAGTTTACTCTGAAATAGTCCAACAAACCACTCGGTGGAGGTGGGTACTGCAAGTCCTGGAGATGAGAGTCAAGGTCAGAGTGGTGCTGGAAAAGCACAGCAAGTCAGGCAGCATCCGAGGAGCAGGAAAATCGACGTTTCGGACAAAAACCCTTCATCAACAAACCACTCCATGGATGCTGCCTGACCCGCTGTAATCCCCAGCATTTTTTTGGTTTCATTCAGACTCCAGCATCTGCAATAATTTGCTCTAGTAGCAATAGATACAGGCCTTATCAATGATGCCCTAACCTGTGAATAGATTAAAACTATTGAATGGAGCTCAGCATATCATTAATGACAGAACTATTAAGGAGCTTGGACTTTGCATTGAGAATTTAGGAATCATTCAATGATTTCAAGCTTTATACAATGAACAAACTGGAAAAGCCTTGGGTTTGTGAGACATTGTATGGTCTCAACTGACAGCAGCTGCAAGTTCATTGACCTCAGCATGTCTAGCATCTCTGGTATTATTCAGCAAGACCATTCTGACCAATATTACAAGATAAATAGAGCATTGACAAAAAGTGATGTAGATTTTGGAGTGCCTATCTAAATGAACATCCAGAACGCTTTCAGTAGTGTTCTAGATATTCCGGGCACTGCAAGCAATTGTGAAAAATTGAGTAAAAAGAAATAATGCACAAAGCCGTTGAATTTTTCAGAGACACTTCAAGAGTTTCGCAGAGTGAATCATTGTTCAGTGGTCGAAGGTCAATCGTCGAGTAATATTTAAGGGATCTCACTGTACAAATAATAATTGCTGCTTTTATCTACACTGTAATTCACTCCTTGTGAAGGTCTTTTTAGTAGAAATTACAGCCATTGGGGTGATATCACAGAACTGTTGAAAATTCTGAAAGAATGGGACAGGCTAGATAGAAACAGATCGCTTCCAGTATTTGAGGGGGACAAACATGAAAAGTCATTGGTCTTCCTGCATGTGTAACAGTTTTAGAACAGAGGACTAAAAAGAACTATTCATACTGATTTGGAGATGCCAGTGTTGGACTGGGGTGTACAAAGTTAAAAATCACACAACACCAGGTTATAGTCTAACAGGTTTGTTTGGAAGCACTAGCTTTCAAATTTGCTGATGATACTAAGCTGGGTGGCAGGGTGAAATGTGAGGAGGATGTTAGGAGATTAGAGGGTGACATGGACAGGTTAGGTTAGATGCATGGCAGATGCAGTTTAATGTGGATAAATGTGTGGTTATCCACTTTGGTGGCAAGAACAGGAAGGCAGATTACTACTTAAATGGAGTCAAGTTAGGTAAAGAGGCAGTACAAAGAGATCTGGGTGTTCTTGTACACCAGTCAATGGAGGCAAGCATGCAGGTACAGCAGGTAGTGAAGAAGGCTAATAGCATGCTGGCCTTCATAACAAGAGGGATTGAGTATAGAAGCAAAGAGGTTCTTCTGCAGCTGTACAGAGCCCTGGTGAGACCACACCTAGAGTACTGTATGCAGTTCTGGTCTCCAAATTTGAGTAAAGACATTCTGGCTATTGAGGGAGTGCAGCGTAGGTTCACTAGGTCAATTCCTGGAATGGCGGGACTATCTTATGTTGAAAGATTGGAGCGACTGGGCTTGTATACCCTTGAGTTTAGAAGACTGAGAGGGGATCTGATTGAGACGTATAAGATTATTAAAGGATTGGACACCCTGGAGGCAGAAAACATGTTTCCGCTGATGAGTGAGTGCCGAACTAGAGGATGCAGCTTAAAACTATGGGTTAGACCATTTAGGACAGAGATGAAGAGAAACCTCTTCACCCAGAGAGTGGTGGGTGTGTGGAATGCTCTGCCCCAGAAGGCAGTGGAGGCCTAGTCTCTGGATTCGTTTAAGAAAGAGTTGGATAGAGCTCTCAAGGATTGTGGAATCAAGGGTTATGGGGATAAGGCAGGAACAGGATACTGATTGAGGATGATCAGCCATGATCATATTGAATAGTGGTGCAGGCTCGAAGGGCAGAATGGCCTACTCCTGCACTTATTGTCTAATGTCTATTGCTGCTCCTGATGCATTATCTAGGCCAACATGGCACCTATTGTTAAAGTTCATTTGAGAATCTAACTTTGACTTCTGTGATTTACACATGAAAGAACTGAAACCAACATGCCCATTCCAAAAGATGAGAGACTTAACAAACAATCCAGGTAATTTCAGTTACATCACTCTGTAAACTTTTGCGATAAATTCTGTGTCCTAAGATTTTATACTCCACAAACCACCTGATGAAGGAGCAGTGCTCCAAAAGCTAGTGTTTCCAAATAAACCTGTTGGACTATAACCTGGTGTTGTATGATTTTTAACTTTATTCACACTGAGAATGATCAGACTGTGAAATTCACTCATGGCGAAACCTGTGTTAACAATCAAACTTAGATTGGAGAGAAGGAAGAATGGAAAGGGATTGAAAAATGTGAGGGCAGAGTGGGTAAACATGATTAGGAGAGTTTGCTCACATGAAGGATAAAGATTAACAGACTGGCTGGGAGTTGAGGGAATCATTTAAACAAAACACCTTCACAAGGAATGACCCATTTATCTTCCTTATGCAACTTGGGGTCGTGCTGTCTTACTAGTTCCTAATTTATCCCATTTACTCTTCTATTCCTTTCAAACTCACTGATTTCTAACTCTGTGGGTCCTTGGTCCATTGCTAAGGAGTGTCAATATTTATTTTTAGAAGTGCTTAACTTTTTGTCTGCTGATTGTAACAAAAGCAATTCCAGTGCAGAATAAGGCTGTGTCTCTGGGCCAATGCTGCAGAGTTCTCATGGAGACATGACTTCAAATCTCACCACGGAGTCTGGGAAGTTAAACATTCAGTTCATGAATATATCTAAGCTACCAAGCTAGCAATAGTGACAGAAAAAATGGCCAGATTATTGTTCTAAAAAAATGTGGTTAACTAATATCTCCTAATGGAGGAAATCTGCTGTCCTTTCTTGATCAGCCTTACATATGACTCCAGATCCACAACTGACTCTTAACTGCTGTCTGAAAAACTCCTGCAAACCACTCGATGAACAGCAATAAATACAGACTATGTCAATGATGTCCGGATTGTGTGAATAGATTAAAACAACTGAATGGAGCTAATCATTTTATTAATGACTGAACTAGTAAGGAGGATGGACCTTGCATTGAGAATCTGGGAATCATTCAATGATTTCAAGGTTTATACAGTGAACAGACTGGAAAAGCCTTGGGTTTGTGAGACATTGTATAAACTCAGCTGAGAGCAGCTGCGAATCCATTAGCCTCAGCATATCTAGCATCTCTGGTATTATTCAACAAAAGCATTCTGACCAATATTACAAGACAAATGGAGGATTGGCAATAATGATGGAGATTTAGGAGTGTCCACGGCTATCCAAATGAACAGTTAAAGAACTTTCAAATATGTTCCACACCAAATATAATTGACAAAAATAGGAATGCATGGAAGTGGAGGTACGGCTTTGATCAGGTTTGAAAACTGATTGGACGGTAAAAGCTCAGAATTGATTTCCCATGAAATCCTAGCAGGTGTAGAGCACAAAACAAATCATGTCTGATCTACTGGATTTAACCAAATTAAAATATTCCAGATAGGCTCCAAACTTTAGGAATGCAGTTTGTCAGTGGGGGAGCTGGGGGGATTGGTGGTGAAATAAAAAGGTCTGTAGCACCCAAAAGACAGAGGGAAAAAGGGTGTATGATTGGAAGATGGTATTCCTCAAGATTCTAAACATATTCTCAGTTTTTCATTGCATTTCATTTGTGTGTCAAAATGTACAAAAGGCATATCAGTTCCAAGCTTACTTTTTATGCCTGTCTGTTAGATGATTTATTTCCTTAGATTCCTAAATCTCCCACCATTCGCAGTGCCAGCAATATGTACTCCATATAAAAGACGCTGCAATAACTCATCAAGGCTCCATCCAAACCCACAATGTCTACTCGCCGAAGGACAAGGACAGCAGGCATGTGAGAGTGCCATCCTTGCAGGTTCCCCTCCAGCCACACAGCATCCTGGTGTGGGATTGTGCTGCAGGATTTTAAAATGTGCGACTTTCGGTGGGTGCACCTCCATCACTTTAAACCGTAGCGGCTCAAGAAGGCACCTCAGCACCACCTTCTCACAAGTGATGAGGAATGGGCAATATATGCCAATGATGCTCATGTCACATCAAGGAATAAAAATAGTCTGAAATCCACCTCCTCTGCTTATCAGTGCTCTGCCATTGAAAGGTTTTTCCTATTTTACTCTATAAAATCATTCTCAATTTTGAACACTTCTATTAACATTTTCCCTTCTCAGGGGAACACCATCAGCTTCTCCAGTCCATCTAACAGCAATAATTCCTATTTATATAATGCCCATAGTATCTTGCTGCAATTGCACATTTAATGAAGGAAGCAGTCCATGTCCAAATGCAGTAAGACAATTCAGACACAGAGGCCGGTATCCCATCACCAAGTCAGTATTTATTTCAACAGACACAGTACATGGGCTCTGAACAGCCAGTCCCTAGATTGAGGAGACTCTCTGAGAGACTCCTGTTTATATATTTTTATTTTATTAACCAGTACAAATTACAAAGAGTTCACAATGAACAGCAGTTTACAAGAAACAGCAGTTTAGAGGGGAAAGGGGTGGCAAAGCCAGACCCCCAAACCCCGTGCAACCAATCCTCAGGGAAAAGAGGACAAACCTCAAATCCCACCTTATCATATCGAAAAGGAAACAATAAACGCAATCACATGCAGACAGTCCAATAAAACAAACAATAAAACAGTGCATATATGACTCCTGGTTATTTTTTTTTCTTTCTTTTTTTGTTTCTTTTTAAGGGCAGTGCAACTTATTTTTTTTCCTTTACCCCCACACTCCTGCCTAAGTGCGGTAGTGCTTATTTTTCCCCCAGCACCCATGGTGTGTGTGAGCAGGTGTGAGACACAGTGAAAGACACAAAGTACACGAATCTTTATTCAATTTCCACCACCAGGAAGATATGAAAAACACCTGAGTGGCCAGTGACAAGCACTGCCCTTCATGGTCTTGACTTTATATTTTTTTTTCTTTCTAAGTGCGGTAGTGCTTATTTTTATTCCCCAGCACCCATGGTGTGTGTAGGTGTGAGACACGGTGAAAGGACACAAAGTACACGAATCTTTATTCAATTTCCACCACCAGGAAGATATGAAAAACACCTGAGTGGCCAGTGACAAGCACTGCCCTTCACATCAAAGGGCAATGCTGTGTGATCAAACAGTGAAGGGGAGGGCAGGGATTAAATCAAAATAGAGTTGGAGGGGGAATGACTCCTGGTTATATCTGTCAGCCAGGGCTCTCTGATTGGTCCAGGTTAACAACTTCAATCAGGGGCTCACATCGACGAGATCCACCTAACCAACATGTTCCAATCATGCAACAATTTGAGGGTTTGGACTGGCAAGTGGAAAGTAACATTATCACAACCCAGGTCCCAGACAATGACCATATCCAACAATATGAAATCTAACCATCACCTTTTCACATTCAGTGGCAACACCATCCCTGAATCCCCTACTATCAACATCCTGGGGATTACCATGAATCATAAACTGAGTTGAACTGACCATATAAAATACTGCAGCTACAAAAGCAGTTAAGAGGCTAGGAATCCTGCAATGAGTAACTCACCTCCTAACTGTCCAAAGTCTGCTCACCATCTACAAGGGGCAAGTCAGGAGCATGATGGAACATTGCCCACTTGCCCAGATGGATGCAGATCCAAAAATACTCAGGAACAGGACAAAGCAGCCTATTTGATTGGCACCACAGCCGCAAACATCTACTCCCTTGACAATGACATACAGTAGCAGCAGATGTACCATCTTAATGATGTATTGTAAAAAAGCTTTTACACCCAAAACTATTAACACCTAGAAAGACAGGGATGGCAAACACATGGGCACACCATTTCCAAGTTCTCCTACCAACCACTCACCATCCTGACTTGGAAATATATTGCCGTTCCTTCACTGGGTCAAAATCATGGAACAAACTCTCCAAGGGCATTGTGGGTCAATCTACAGCACATGGACTGCAGCAGTTCAAGAAGGCAACTTACCATCACCTTCTGGAGGGCAATTAGAGACTGGCAATAAATGCTTGGCCTAGCCAGTGATGCACATGTCCCTGTGAATGAACAAAAAAAGTTGCAATGGAGATGGGGCATCAGAGATTCAAGAGATTGTTCTGTGTAGTTATGGGAACATAGTCCTGTAATGAGAGGCTCAGTAACTTGGGACAATCTTCCCTGGAGTTCAGAATAATGACATCATTCATACCAACTATATCTTCATTCTCATTTTATTAAATTTTATTACATTGTGATATATATATAGGGCAGATGTCAGAGGTAGGTTCTTCACTCAGAGTAGTAGTAGGGGTGTGGATCGCCCTGCCTGCAACACTATTAGAGTCACCAACTTTAAATGGTCATTGGATAAACATATGGATAATAATAGATTAGTATAGGTTAGATGGGTTTCAGATTGGTTCCAGAGGTCGGCACAGCATTGAGGGCCGAAGGGCCTGTACAGTGCTGTAATGGTCTATGTTCTATGTTCTATGTTCTACGTTCTATACCATTCTGAAGTGGCTTGGTAGGGTATACATTGAGAGGTTGTTTCCACGAGTCATAGGCTCTTATATAGGGGGAACTAATCTGAGGATAAAGAACTAATCAGTTCGCACTGAGGTTGGTAAAAATGACTTCACTCAAAGGGTTTTGACTCTGTTCAAATTCTCTAAGCCAAGGTCAGTGGATTTAAGATCACGGTGGGTGGATTGTTTTATTTTGGGGAATTGAGGGAACTGGGGAATGGGCAGGAAATTGCAGTTGAAATAAAGCTCAACCATTCTGGTATTGGATGGCAGATGGGCACAACCAGCAATGGCTGCTCCAATTTCTTGAATTCTTTCTTAAGATAATGAAACATTGCAAGGCACATCTCTAATATAAGGTCTTACATTGAAAGGCTGAGGGACTTGAGGCTGTTTGCCAGTCTCTAATTGCCCTCCAGAAGGTGATGGTAAGTTGCCTTCTTAAACTGCTGCAGTCCATGTGCTGTAGATTGACCCACAATGCCCTTGGAGAGTTTGTTCCATGTTTTTGACCCAGTGAAGGAACGGCAATATATTTCCAAGTCAGGATGGTGAGTGGTTGGTAGGAGAACTTGGAAATGGTGTGCCCATGTGTTTGCCATCCCTGTCTTTCTAGGTGTTAATAGCTTTGTGTGTAAGAAGGTTGAGAGGTGACTTAATAGAGACATATAAGATAAACAGAGGGTTAGATCGGGTAGACAAGGAGAGCCTTTTTCCAAGTATGGTGAAAGCGAGCACGGGGGGGCATAGCTTTAAATTGAGGGGTGATAGATATAGGACAGATGTCAGAGGTAGTTTCTTTACTCAGAGAGTAGTACAGGTATGGAATGCCTGCAACAGTAGTAGTTTTGCCAAGTTTAAGTACATTTAAGTTGTCATTGGACAAGTATATGAACGTACACGGAATAGTGTAGGGCTTCAGATTGGTATGACAGGGTGGCGCAACATCGAGGACCGAAGGGCCTGTACTGCGCTGTAATGTTCTATGTTCTATAGCTGTTGTTCTTCATCACTGGTACCTTTCTAACCCTAACCTTAACCTTAACCCTCGCCCTAAACGTAATCTGAACTCTAACTCTAACCCTAACCCTAAGTCTCTTGGACTTTCACATCTTGCCTAAAGAACTCAGAATTTAACACTCCAACTGGAGTTTAACCATTACATTTATAGAGGTTTAGCATAACGTCTTTGCTTTTATTCTCTATTATATTAAAAACCGGGATACACAGAAGATCAAAACTGGAGCAGCACAGAGATTGTAGAAGTGGTACAGATGGAGCCAGTTGTAAAATAGAAAGGGTTGAGGCCATGGAAGTATTTGATTACAAAGATGAGAATTTTTAAATTGGTTTGAAAATTCCTCTGCCTTCATGCCCAGGGATAAGACTGGGCAGGCTGAGGAAGCTGATTAACAGTTACTCAGTCAAAACTAGCTGGTGATTGACTTTTCTGCTGTGGAACCATCTCATTGTGATTCAAATAGAATCACTTTCAGGGTAATTCCAGAAATCACACACCTTGTCAACAAAGCAATGATAGGATCTGAAGCCTCTTGCACCTTGGCATATCAGATTCAATTAATGTGAAATCTGGGTCATATCAGAGGAGCATTTGTTGGCCTAAACCTGATAAGTTTTTTATCATTCCCTCAGGACTGAAACTCATTCTGCAATTTGATTCACATCATTTCAAAGAATCTGGCCACCATTAAATCTCCATTTTGTTGTTTGTTTTCTTCCCTCAGTTTTCTTCCATGGCACTCGCTCTGTCTGGAATACAGGTTTCATCAACGGCTGACCCTGTACCTCAACCAAGAGTGAGTCTCAGCAGGAATGATGGCAGGGTTATCGCAAGGTTTTGCCCTTTTGCTATTATCTGATTGACTAGGGGAAATCGTCTAACACTTATCGTACCAGAGCTCTTCATAATCATGAAAACCTCTACCAGTTCACCTCTGACTTTCTCCGTTGTAATGAATACAGCTTTGACTTTGTAATTTCAAACCATCTTTCTTGGAAACACCTTGGTGAATCAGCACAGTCAGTTCCTCACTGCTTTTGTATCCTTTCTATAATGTCTCTCAAAAATAGCGTCAGGAGGGAAGGGAGCAGAAGCTAAAGGGTGATGGAGTATTTCAATTTGTAACAGGTGGATGCTATTATGAAGGTGTAAGGGTTATGGTACCTTTAAGAGAGTTAAACGCAGAACTACCTGACACAGCACCAAGTGTTCTGAACAAGGTAACAATGTAATATTTGGTCGAACAGCTAGATTAGCTGGATTGCCTGGATATGACGAATTTGAATTCGGCCAATCTGTTTAAATTTACCCCAAAATAGCAACCTCCAATCAAGTTTGAATTGAGTATCTTGCCAATATTAAAAACCAATGAAATGACCTGATGCTTTGGGGTATAAGACCGAGAAAAATTGAACAGTTGGAGGAGAACTGCCAAAAGACCAACAGATATAGGCTGGTAGTAAGAACTGTCTGAGAGGTACCTGTCTACAGAAGGAGTTTACACAGAGAAAAACCATCAACATCAATCTGGAGAGCAAATCTACAGAGGAAGATACCAAGAGATTTGACTGCTGGCTGGTTTACAATTTGAATTTTTTGGCAAATCTTAATCAGGGATTCTATCAGCCTAGTATTATAGAAGGGGAAAATAAAAGATAGGTTAGAGGAAGGAGTTATTATTCTCTGATATACTTTAAGAAATAAAGTTGTGTCTTTTTACTTTAGTTCTTGGCCTCTCAGATTACCACATGGGATACATCGTTTCTGTGTTGCTGGTTTAAAGTAAGCAAGTGGGTTTACCCCGTGTCATAATAAGACATACAGGAGGACTCAGGAGGGCAAGTGAGGGTTACAGATCAGGGTGTTAATGAGTTTGAAGCCTAGAAACTATGTGACAAAACACAGGGTTTGCAGAGATGGGAGAGTAAGGAAATCCTAAGATTTTAGTGTGAGGTCTCAGATAGAGCAATCACTGCATCATAAGTTGGTATCTTTATTTCCTTTGTGCTGGATTCTCATTATAACTCTTTGGTGGTGATAAATTATGCACATTCACAAAGAAATGTTTAGTTCTGAGCCCTGTTTCAATAATCTACAGGTTTATTTCACAGCTGCGGGATGCTCAGGAACCAGATGTGTTAGGAACATGAAGACCTCAAAACAGACATTATCTAATTGGTTACAGAAATGTTACAACACAGAAGGCAGCCACTCAACCCATTGTACTGTCACCAGCTCATTCATGAAAATCGTTACCTTATGCCAATAGCCTGCTTTTTACCCAAACCCCTGCCTATTATTTTTACCATAAAGTCATCTAATGCCTCTTGTCTGCCTCAGTTGAACCCACCACATTTTCAGGTAGGGCATTCCATACCCTTACTACTCAAAATGTGGAAAGATTTCTCCTCACTCCATTAACTGTCAAAGATTATAATTTATTTAATAAAAAGAGAATGAACTATTATTGATCAGTGGATGTCTGCTCTCGGTCTGTTAAACTGCTTCCCCAGCTCTGTGAAAATTCCCAACTAACTTACATGTGTGACTGACATTTAATTAAAAAAACTCTTCATTCATATTTCCATTCAGTTCTTTGCAGGATTACATGATTGAGCTATTCGAAATGATGAAGAGGATTGATTTTGTTTGGGTGGACAGGTTAGTAGGGAAGGAGGGGAGGAGGCAGACACATCAGTACGGAACAAAAAAGTAGTGACATATTAGTTCCCTTAGAGAGTCACAGAGCCCTGGCACAGAGATGCACTGCATATTAGATGAGATTACTTACAGTGTGGAAACAGGCCCTTCGGCCCAACTAGTCCACACCGACCCTTCGAAGTGCAACCCACCCAGACCCATTCCCCTATAGTTACCCCTTCACCTAACACTACGGGCAATTTAGCATGGCCAATTCACCTAACCTGCACATCTTTGGACTGTGGGAGGAAACCGGAGCACCCAGAGGAAACCCACACAGACACGGGGAGAATGTGCAAACTCCACACAGACAGTTGCCTGAGGCGGGAATTGAACCAGGGTCTCTGGTGCTGTGAGGCAGCAGTGCTAACCACTGTGCCACCATGTCCTGGCACAGAGAGGCACTGCATATGAGTGAGTGCAGGTTATCAAAGGAGAAACGGCTGAATTTCTGACAGTGAGGACATTTCGAATTTTTGAAGGTCAGTGAAGGTGAAATAACTGCACCATCACCAAGTCACCCTTATTTTCATGTGCACAGTACACTGACTGTAGCCAGCTCAGTCGGAACAAGTCCCTGAAGTGAGAAGGTCCTGACACTCCTGTTTATGTCTGTAATCCAAGGCTCCTTGATTGACCCTGGTTTACAACCCCAAACAGGGACTAGATTAGATTACTTTAGATTAGATTGGATTAGATTACAGTGTGGAAGCAGGCCCTTTGGCCCAACAAATCCACACCAACCCGCCAAAGTGCAACCCACCCAGACCCATTCCCCTACACTTACCCCTTCATCTAACACTACAGGCAATTTAGCATGGCCAATTCACCTGACCTGCATATCTTTGGACTGTGGGAGGAAACCGGAGCACCCAGAGGAAACCCATGCAGACATGGGGAGAATGTGCAAACATCATACAGGCAGGGATCTCATAATCAATGCAATCTACCCAGTTCCGCTCATTACAGAAGGGTAGCTGTAACGTGTTCTCAGTGTTGGGCTCTCTGAGAATTTGCTAGATCTTCTTCAAAGGGTGGAAGGAATTTCAGAAAGAATTAATCAATTGTCCTAAGGAGTGGTTCATGTCCTCTTGCCTCTGTTGTGAGATGGAAGTGAGTGTTGGTACAGACTGACGATTCAGGATAGAAGTGGTTAGATGGAGCACACGGTCTTATCCTACCCTTTGTGATAGGTTTATGTAAATCATTACTAAGCTTTCATAAGTTTAAACTCGTGCTGGGATGTTTGTAATTCTCAACAGGTGTCATAAAAATATGTTCTAGGAGAAAGTGAGGACTGCAGATGCTGGAGATCAGGGGACAACATTGTAAATTCTTGCAAACACTGCATATCTTACATATATTTTTATGAGCTGAAAATGTGTTGCTGGAAAAGCGCAGCAGGTCAGGCAGCATCCAAGGAGCTGAACATGTGTTGCTGGAAAAGCGCAGCAGGTCAGGCAGCATCCAAGGGGGAAGAAGAAGAGAGCTTCTTCAAGGAAGGCATCCTTGTAAGAGGATTCGCAGTAGGTTAAAATCCTCTAGGAGAAAGTGAGGATTGCAGACTGAAGAAGGGCTCATGCCCGAAACATCAATTCTCCTGCTCCTTGGATGCTGTCTGACCCGCTGCGCTTTTCCAGCAACACATTTTCAGCTCATAAAAATATGTGTAAGATAGCAGTGTTCGCAAGAATTTACAATGTTGATTAATAAGAATAGTTCCGGGGACAAGAAACATCAGTGATGGGGATAGATTGAAGAGGTTGGCTCTGTTCTCCTTGGACGGGGGTAGGCTGAGAGAAGATCTTATCAAGTTTTTCAAAATCATGTGCAGGCTGGTCAGAATAGGTAGGGAGAAGCTTTTACTGCTTGTGAAAGGAACAAGAACGAGAGGGGCCTAGATTTAAAGTGATGTGCGAGGTTGATGTGAGGAAACGCTTTTCCACTGGGTGAGTAGTTAGGCTTTGAAACACCTGCCTGGGAATGTGGTGCCTGCTGCAGTTGGGACATTGAAGAGGCACTGGATGGACAATTGCTTAGCAATAGTATGCAGGGACACGGGTAACAGGAAGAAGACTGGCACAAGGTAGTAGAACCAACACAGGCACAATGGACTGATTGGCCTCTGCAGCACAACAACTTTGTGATTCTGTGAATGCTAATGCAGAGCAAAGTGACAGAGCCAGGATTCCTTCCAGGGATATCTGATCCCAGTCTGTCTTTGAACACTGCACAGAATCACGGAATCATAGTGTGGAAGCAGGCTATTCGGCCCATTGGGTCCACACCCACTCTCTGAAGAGCATCCCATCCAGACCCACTTGCCTACCTTATCCCTGTAAACATGCAATTCCCATGGCTAACTCACCTAGCCTACAAATCCCTGGACACTATGGGCAATTTAGCAAGGCCAATTCACCTGACACCTTTGGACTGTGGGAGGAAACTGGAGCACCCGGAGGAAACCCATGCAGACACGGGGAGAATGTGCAAACGTCACGCAGACAGTTGTCCGAGGCAGGAGTTGAACCCAGGTTCCTGGCTCTGTGAGGCAGCAATGCTAACCCCTGAGCCACCGTGCCACCTTACCCTTCCCAAATTGTTTCTGTTGGTCTTTATTTTTAACATCAACTTTAACTGGTTAGCCTGCACCAAGCAAGAAACTCCAAATGTGGATCTCCCTCTCATCGATGGATGCAACAGTTTTCATTAAAAATGTAACATCAGGTGGGAGTTACATGGAGCAAATTCCAGAACAAAAATGTACTTGGGATATTCTTCAACATGGCTTCATGGCATGGAGAGATCTCTTGTGAGTATCCCCTGACTTAGACAGAGGGGAAGAGACAAAAATAGGCCATGCCCAGTGCAATGAAGCCAGTGCTTATTGTAATACACAATGTACTCAAGGATGACCTGCAACTTTGAAGGAGGGAATCCGAACGCATGTAAAAGTGCAGGGGACAACGTGCAGAGGGTATCTGACTGAAACAAGACATTGCTGGTTTAGCTGACCGCAGTAATATTTCAGAAGGACTTCCACAAAAAAACTTTCCCAAGCCCCACTCCCTGTAACATCATGATTCATCCAATGGGACCAGCCACTGCTTTCCCCATACAGTTTCTTCACTGTATATGTGCTGAGATTCCACTTCGTGCCTTACACCAGTAGACAGTCTGGACAGAGTGTAATGAATCAGACTCCTTCACAGTTAAAGATTAACTCATTTAAGTAAGAATCTGTTCAGTAAATCAACTCTTACCATAATCCTTCCAAGTGGTATTTTATTAATTGAAAGTGTTCCATTATTCTTCAAATATAATATAATTTTCAGTTTTTTAAATAATTGAATGTTAAGGGACATGTAAATTATAAAAAGGTCATCTGACAGTAATTTAAAAAACTAAGTACCATTGAACCCTCTGTCACAGAATCCAATTCCATACTAATCAAATGGAAAAGGAGACACCATAATCCTCTAGGGATTTTCCTGCCCCTCCCTGTCCCGAAGGGGCTGACTCTCACTGGGATATGGGGTCCCCTCCCTCTCCTGAAGGGGCAGAATCTCACTGAGGTATGGGGTCCCTCTCCCTCTCCTGAAGGGGCTGACTCTCACTGGAGTACGGGGTCCCCCTCCCTCTCCTGAAGGGGGCTGACTCTCACTGGGGTATAGATAGACCTAGAATTCCCTTCCTTAACACCCTCCTGTTACTCCATCTTTCCGTATTGTCCTCCATGTGATCTCACTCACATAGAAACATAGAAAATAAGAACAGGAGTAGGCTATTTGACCCTTCCAGCCAGATCCACCATTCAATAGGTTTTTTTTTACATTACATTACATTACCGTGTGGAAACAGGCCCTTCGGCCCAACAAGTCCACACCGACCCGCCGAAGCGCAACCCAACCATACCCCTACCTAACACTACAGGCAATTTAGCATGGCCAATTCACCTGACCTGCACATCTTTGGACTGTGGGAGGAAACCGGAGCACCCGGAGGAAACCCACGCAGACACGGGGAGAATGTGCAAACTCCACACAGTCAGTCGCCTGAGGCGGGAATTGAACCCGGATCGCTGGAGCTGTGAGGCAGCAGTGCTAACCACTGTGCCACCGTGCTGCTCTAGTTTTTTTTTAAATATATAAATTTTCATTTTAAAGTACACTTCTGGTTGATCTGATAGTCTTTCTATGTCAACTTTCCCACATTTTCTTCCCTTGATTCCTGACTGATCAAGAATCTAGAGTCAAAACTTATGGCGCTGGAAAAGCACAGCAGGTCAGGCAGCATCCGAGGAGCAGGAGAATCGACTCCTGCCCCTCAGATGCTGCCTGACCTGCTGCGCTTTTCTAGCACCACATTTTTTGACTTGGATCTAGAGCATCTGCAGTTCTCACTTTCTCCTCATCAAGAATCTATCTGACTCTAAAATATACACAAGGACACTGCCTCTGCATCTCTCTGCAGCAAGGAGTTCCAAAGACTCTCAACTCTGAGAGAAGAAATTCCTCCTCATCTTAGTCTCAAGTTGGTGCCCCTGTATTCTGAGACTGTGCCCTCTGGTCCGAGACTCTCCCTGAGGGGAAACATCCTCTCAGCATTGACCCTGTCAAGCCCCTTAAAAATCCTCTATGTAACAATGAGATCACCTCCTATTCTTCTCAACTCCAGTGAGCAGAGTCCCAACCTGTTTAGCCTTTGTTCATAAGACAGTCCCTCTATACTGGGGATCAGCCCAGAGAAAATTATCTGAACTGCCTCCAATGAAGTTATATTTTTTTCTTAAATAAGGGAACCAAGACTGTGCAGTGTACTCTAGATGTGGTCTCCCCAGCACCTTGTACAGTTGCAATAAGACTGTCCTACTCTTATAGTCCAATGCCCTTGAAGAAAGGGCCAACATCCCATTAGCCCTTCCTGATTACCTGCTGCCCCTATGTTTCATACGCAAGTCCCCCCCCCCCCCACTTTGTGTTGTAGCTTTCTGCAGTTTTTCCTAGATCTAGCTCCATGATTTTGTACAACTGTTGTGTGAAGCACAGAATGATCCTATGGGATGGTACATTGAGTGGGACTGGCAGCTGGGAAGGAGGCAGCATCATTGTAACACAGAAACTCAACAAAGACCATTTCATTGTTTGATTAACTGATTAACTGATTTGTTATTAATTGGTCTCAGGATAATTTTCCTCTGATGAATCTACAATCTGCCAGGAATAATCTTTAAGCTGAAAGTAGAACAGGATCTTCATCTGTTCCGTTTATTCTGATTAACATATTTCCTCAATAATTTTCTGCAGTTGCCGTTTGTTTTATTCACTCCGAGGATGTGGGTGTCACTGGCTGGGTCTAGTATCTATTGCCTGTCCTTAGTTGCCCCTTGAGAAGGTGGGGGTAAGCTGCCTTCTTGAATCACTGCAGTGCACCTGCTGTGGGTTGACCCACAATGCCATGAGGGAGGGAATTCCAATGTTTTGACCCAATGATAGTGAAGAAATGGTGAGATATTTCCAGTCAGGATGGTGAGTGACTTGGAGAGGAACGTGAAGATGGTGGTGTTCCCAAATTTGTGCTGACCTTAAGATGGAAGTAGATTTGGGTTTGGAAGGTGCTGTCTAAGGAGCCTTGGTGAATTTCTGCAGTGCATCGTGGAGCTAGAACACACTGCTACAACTGAGCATCGGTGGTGGAGGGAATGGATGTTTATGGATGTGATACCAGTCAAGTGGGCTGCTTTGTCCTGAAAGGGGTAGAGTAAATAAGCAGCACACTTTTTCTTTGTGTAACCTGCCAATTGGAAATGATCATCTGTTGGAATAGTCAATGAGAAACCTGTTATCTATAAAAATAGCAATAAAATTTGAGATGTATGCATTTTTTGATGTGCACATCTCTCCTTCATGCAAGGATAAACAATTAAAAAATAAACTGGAGTCTCCAGCAGTCCGACAGGAATAAAGAGCTAAACTCGTCATTTCAGCCCTGGATGGTGTCAAGATTCAAGTGTTGTTGGAGCTGCCCCCCATTAAGGTAAGTTCGGAGTATTCCTGACTTGAGCCTTGCAGATGGCTGACAGGGAATCAGGAGATGAGTTACTCACTATAGTATTCCTAGTCTGCTTTTGTAGCCATGTATTTATGTGGTGAGTTCAGTTCAGTTTCTGGTCTATGGCAATTCCCAAGGAATTGTTAATTGGGAAATTCAGTACGCCAACGAATCTCAAGAAGTGATGACTAAATTCTCTCCAATTGAAGATGATCATTGCTTGACACTTGTGTGGCACAATTGTCACTTGCCGTTTGTTAGCCCAGGTCTTGCTGCATTTGGACACGGTCTCCTTCGGTACCTGAGGAGTCATGAATGGTGCTGGACGTTGTGCAATCATCAACATCCCCATGTCTGACCTGATGATGGAAGGTAGACCATTGATGGAGCAACTGATGATGGGTGGCCACAGGATGCTACTTTAAAGAAGTGAGTTGTGATCTTGAGCAAGAGTATCAGGAACACATTAAACCTCAAGACACCATGTCAACTCCTTGCAGTCTGACTGACAAGAGCAGCTATAGAACAACATTCAGCTCTGGAAGGCAATGAATCTGAGCTAAAACAGAGCAGTAAAGGTATGGGCAGGCAGAAAACAAGGCAGACTGCAATGGGCTTCCTGCCCACAGTTAGGTTCATGTCCACCAGGTCTTCAGATCTTTCAAATGCACTGACCAAAAAGTCACTCCTTTCAGTGTGTGGTTTGGTGCCACACAGAGTTTGGGTTTGAGGCAGACCAGTCTAGGTGAAGGCAAAGTCAAAAACTGTCTTTAGACATCGATATCAAATTAAACCAACTTATTATACATCAATACTGGGTAATGTTGTTAATAGCAATCATATATTTACCAGACTTTGATGTATTTGTTTCATTCGGTAAGGACCAATCTATCTCCTTCGTGTTTTCATGTCCATGTGCCATGTTCATTGTTATATTATGCTCTTGTCAGTCTTCCAGTCAATCCTGTCACAGTCTGGGTCAGTCTGAGAGAGAGCTGTGTGTTCCAACTCCACCCTTACCGCTAAGTCATGGCTCAGTGACATGCAGCTCTGCGACATCATCACTATGTTACTCCAGGAGGGAGTTTGTTCAGACAATTCAACATTTACCTGATTTTTTTCTGTCTGGTGCTTAAAGGATTTGGAGTTTGTTGAAACTGGAGATATCCTGAACAGAGATGGAATTTGTTTAAGAGTTTATAATGCAATGTTAAGATTCTTGGTAGTGTAGATGAGCACACAGATCTCGTTGTCCAGGTAGATAGATCCCTGAAAGTTGCCACCCAGGTTGATAGGGTTGTTAAGAAGACATGTGGTGTGTTAGCTTTTATTGGTAGAGGGATTGAGTTTCGGAACAATGAGATCATGCTGCAGCTGTACAAAACTCTGGTACCAGAGTACATTTCTGGTCACCGCATTATAGGAAGGATGTGGAAGCTTTGGAAAGGGTACAGAGGAGATTTACTAGGATGTTGCCTGGTATGGAGGGAAGGTCTTACGAGGAAAGGCTGAGGGTCTTGAGGTGTTTTTGTGAGAGAGAAGAAGGTCGAGAGGTGACTTAATTGAGACATACAAGATAATCAGAGGGTTAGATAGGGTGGACAGTGAGAGCCTTTTTCCTTGGATGGCGATGGCTAACATGAGGGGACATAGCTTTAAATTGAGGGATGATAGATATAGGACAGATGTCAGAGGTAGTTTCTTTACTAAGATTGCTAGGGGCATGGAATGCCCTGCCTGCAACAGTAGTAAACTCGCCAACTTTAAGGGCATTTAAATGGTCATTAGATAAGCATATGGACGAGAATGGAATAGTGTAGGTTAGATGGCCTTCAGATTGGTTCCACAGGTCGGCACAACATCGAGGGCTGAAGGGCATGAACTACTCTGTAACGTTCTATGTGCTGTAAGACCAACAGGGAGCAGGGGCTAACAACGGAACACAATCTGAAGTTAATAGGAGATAGTGAGGACTGCAGATGCTGAAAAGTCAGAGTCGATAAAATGTGGAGCTGGAAAAAGCATGGCAGGTCAAGCAGCATCCGAGGAGCAGGAGAGTCAATGTCTCAGGCAGGAGCCTTCATCAGGACTCATGTCACCATCAGTCACCATTTCACTTCTACAGAAGCAGTGATGTACAGTTACAGAGTTACCTTTATCCTGAATAAACACTGCACAGTATTTAATGTGGGTGATGGGGGGGAGGGGACTCATCCACCAATTGGTGAGCTGACAAAAGTCCCGTTTCCCTTCTTGGGGGAAGTGTGCCAGAGCTAAGTCTCTCTGAAATGACCTGTGGCCATGGATTCTGCAGCCTCACAAACTGGCAGCCAAGCCAAGTCTTTGCTCCTGAGCCTTGTCTGTCCACCTTGCTACTGGTTCATTCTGAGTGGGTGACAGGATGGGGCCCGTGGTTACCCACATAAAGGCCTTGAATGGAAGCAGGTTGGGTACTCCAGCCATTATATCTGATTAAAAATTGGCCCTGCCTCCAAACCTGCCCTGGACGACGGCATAAAATTACTTTGTGACTCTACAGTTACACAGTGAGTGACCCATAGCTTGGATAAACAGTGACTGTATAATTACAGGATAAATTTGGTAGCACAACATGTCAAACTGGGTGACATAAAAACAGATGAGCGTGGAGGAGACCCTGTGCTGTCAGTACCGTTCTCCTCCCCTTGTCCGTTGTTTCTGGGAGTCTGGGTTTGTGAAGTTATCAATCTAGGTTGGGCAGGTGACTGAAAGCATGTTGTTACTCTGTCAGGAACACATCCAACAGCAACTCAAGCTGAACGCTCTGAATTCATTCATTTGCCCAGACAGGGATCAAACTGAAACAGAGGCTTGAAGTCCCCAGTATTTCCAGTGGCAACATGTAAATGTGAGAGATAGAGCAAAGCCTGGGTAAGTAAAGTGGATGCATCACTTTAGCAAGTTACTGACATTCCTCATGGACAGTTGTGTTTTGATAGAAACAAAAGAACCTTTTCCAGCCAATCCAGTAATGAGGTGAAACAAAGCTATAACTCTCCAAACAACTAGGATTGACATGTGCTTTATCTCTGATTGTCTAACTCAGAGTATCTTGCCTGCTGAAAGATTGAGGCATTAAACAAAGCCCAGATACTTTTCCATCAAAACTGAATAAATTTCAGAAAATATCGTTCCAGGGCCTTTTCCACCCTGTCTAAGGACAATCGTCACCCTGTCAGAAGCCAATGTCCCAGGCCAAGGTCCTTGCCCGCAGCCACTCTGTCTCAGCGACACTACGCATGGTGACATCCATAACAGCGTAAGAACTAGGAGCAGAAATAAGTTTTTCCGCCCCTCAAACCTGCTCCGCCAATTAATAAATCCATAGTTGATCTCACCTAGGCCTCAATACCACTCCCCTGTCTGCTGTCCATAACCCTTTAACCATTTACTAATTAGAAATCTCTTTATCTCTTCCCTGTACTGAAGAATCTGTCCTAGGTACCTTGTATCCAAGATGGCACCATAAGTGGTGACTTGTAAACTTTTCACTGTACTCCATATGATAACAAAGCTAATTCAATTTAATCCAATTCTTCAAATGTTTTCAGTATCCCAGCATCCAATACACTCTGGAGTAGGGAATTCTACAGATTCATGACCCTTTGAGAAAAGTTTAATTCCTCTGTTTTAAATCTGCCACCCTTTAACCTAAAACTATGACCTCTCATTCTGGACTGCCCTTTAAGGGGACTTGCTCTGTTTCAGCCTCCTATCCCTGACCAAAGTCTCAGGCCACTGTCTGAGATTAGACATACGCCCCTCCTCTGTGTCAGGCCCTGACCCAGCCCATGACCCCTGACCTCAGATCGACATCCCAGATTATGGTCACCCTGCCATTTGCTGCAGCATGTGGGAATATTGACCACAGGTTGTGAAGTGGTCTGAGAGAGAGAGAGATGAGAGAGAGAGATGAGAGAGAGAGAGAGAGTTGCGAACATCAGTGAGGCAGCAGAATTGTGACAAATGGTGTTTTTCCAGCGTGACGTGCATCTCCCCAGTGTAGGGCCGGGTCTCCTCATTGCTTGCTGTCTCAGTAATAGCTATTTAAACTTCTCTGATAAAATGATGAAATGCTGAAATATCATAATGAATTTTCAAACACCTTTTCGACTGAGTGCACTGCGACCTGGAACAGAGTCGCTGAAAGTGAGCGTTCTATTTCTTTCTCTGTAGATGGTGTCACATGGCTGCTTCTGAATCTCATTCAATGCTAACTATTTGTCAATATACTCATCTCCAAATAAAAAGAATTGGTATGAATGTTATTGCTTGAAAACCAGATGAATCTGTGATTAGTTATACCTTGTGGTGTTCAGGTCTCATTTCATTTCCCATTGAAAAACGGAGGGCAAGTTGACAACTTGTGTCTTTGACAATGCACTGTTGAAAACACAAACAACTTCTACATCAGCAGCAGAGCTGTGGTGGTTGGAATGAGGGCCAGGTGGATCTCATTGACTATGAGATCCCTGTTTGGGGTTGTTAACCTGGGCCAATCAGGGAGCCCTGGCTGACAGACATAAACAGGAGTCTTAGCATATGAAGGGCACTGCTTGTCACTGACCACTTGGGTGCCTCTTTTCTTCCTGGTGATGGAAATAGAATAAAGATTTGTACACCTTGTGTCTTTCACTGTGTCTCACACCTGTACACACACAATATGGGTGCGGGGGGGAAAATAAGCACTACCGCAGTTAGGCGGCAGTGTGGGGGTAAAAAAAACAACAGGAGTGTCAGAAAAAAATACAAACAGCAGTGTCAGACATCATGTTCACTCTGAGAGCTGGCTCTTGAGGGAGCTGGACCAGTGTGTAAAGGACGCTCCCTTTTTTGCATAATGAAAAATAAAAATAAATAAAATTAAATAAATGGGAGTCTCAAAGAGGCTCCTCATTCTAGGGACTGGGCTGGCTGGTCAGAGCCCATCTGTAAATGAAGGGTGTCTTGGTGACAGGATACCAGCCACTGTGCAGTTATTTCAAGAGCTGGATGGGATCTCTCTGTCATTCCAGGGAAACACAATGTCCTAAATGGAGAGAATGAGACAGAAGAGAGGGAGAGGCATGGGTCCCAATGCTGACAATGGGTTGGATTACCTGTTGCTCGGGATGTTGTTGTCGCCTTAGTCACATGTAACCTCCTAACCCTCAGCAACTGTGGGGTATACTTTACAGCCTTTAGATCACAGAGAAACAAACACAGAGAATGCTGGAGGAACTCAGCAGGATTTGAAGAAGAGGCATTTTTAAGAAAATACTCAGTCATGGGATGTGGACACTGCTGGCTAGGCCACCACTTATTGCCAATCCCTAATTACACCAGAGGGCAGTTAGAGTTAAGTGCATTTTTATGGGTAAGTCAGACCAGATAAGGATAGCACACCTCCTTCTTTCCCCAAAAGACATTAGTGAAACTGATGGGTGTTTTCCTGACAATAGCTTCACAGTTATCATTAGATTCTTAATTTCACATTTTTATTGCCTTTAAATTGTACCATCTGTCCCCAGAATGTTCCCCAGATTTCTGGATTAATAACGTAATTAGGCCATCGCCTCATACCAGACTCTCTCTGCGCTGACACTGCCAGACCTGCTGAGTTGCTCCACCATTTTCTGGTTTTGTTTCACATTTCCAGCATCCGCAGAATTTTGCTTCTATTTGATGAACAGTAGCTTGGACACCTTTAAGAGAAGTGCCAGGAATTAAAGGTGACTCTGACCTATTCGGCAAGCTGGGAGTTTCCAGTTTGGAAAACATACTGTGGGTGAACGAATCCAGGTACTGGAATGATGAAATATTTATACTAGCACACAGATTATGATTAGATCCTTGATATGTAGGGTTTAGTGATTGAGTGATTTCCTCAAGACCATCCACTTTAAGGACTCAGACTCTCATAGCAAGGAATGAGGCCCTTCAGCCCATCATGCTTGGGTCAGCTCTTTGCAATAATGATTCCATCCATCCCACATTTCCATTCTTTTCCCATAATGTTGCAAAATATTTCCCGTCAAGTATTTATCCAACACCCCTTGGCAAGTTACCACTGAATCTGCTCCCACTGCCCTTTCAGGTGCATATTCCTCACTTCAGCAACTTGCTGTGCAATGTAGTTTCTCCTAAGCTCTGTTCTGCTTCTTTTCCCTTGTGGAGTCATAGAGATGTATAGCACAGAAACAGACCCTTTAGTCCAACTCATCCATGCCAACCAGAAATTCTACATTAATCAAATCCCATTTGCCAACATTTGGCCCATATCCCTCTAACCCTTCCTATTCATATACCTATCCAAATTCCTTTTCAATGTTGTAATTGTACCAGCCTCCACCATTTCCTCTGCCAGGTCATTCCATACACACTCCACCTTGTGCAGAAAAGTGTTGCCCTTTAAATCCTGTTTAAATGTTTCCCCTTTCATCTTAAAACTATGCCTTCTAGTTCTGGACTCCTCGACCCCAGGGAAAAGACTTTGTCTATTTATCCTATCCATACCCCTCATGATTTTATAAACCCCTACAAGGTCACCCCTCAGCCTCCAATGGTCCAGCGAAAACAGCCCCAGCCTGTTCAGCCTCTCCCTGTAGCTCAAATCCTCCAACCCTGGCAACATCCTTGTAAATCTTTTCTGAACTCTTTCAAGTTTCACAACATCTTTCCAATAGGAAGGAGACCAGAACTGCACGCAGTATTCTAAAAGTGGCCTAACCAATGTCCTGTACAGCCGCAACATGACCTCCAAATTCTAAAACTCAATGCTCTGACCAATAAAGGAAAGCATACCGAAAAACCTTCTTCACTATTCTACCTGCAACTCCACTTTCAAGGAAAGATGAATCTGTACCCCAAATTCTCTTTGTTTAGCAACACTCCCCAGGACCTTACCATTAAGTGTATAAGTCCTGCACTGATTTGCTTTCCCAAAGTGCAGCACCTCGCATTTATCTAAATTACACTCCATCTGTCACTCCTCAGCCCATTGGCCCATCTGATCAAGATCCCTTTGTACTCTGAGGTAACCTTCTTCGCTGTCCACTGCACCTCCAACTTTGGTGTCATCTGCAAACTTACTAATCATAACTATATTCACATCCACATCACTTATATAAATGATGAAAAGTGATAAAAATATAGTCTGACTTTAGTTACTGACCCTTCTGCCATAATAAATTGTTCTTCTTTGTTTACTTTTACCTAATTCTGAGCTCTTCTGTTTAGGATCTCTTTAACTTGCGCTGCCTATACTGTTACTGTTCCTGATCCATAGCCATGAGTTCAAATACCACTAGGGTAGTTGGGATTTAAATCCCATTAATTCATAAATCTGGGCAAAGTCATTGTCTCACTAATGAGGGTCAGGAAACTACCAGATTGCTGCAGAGCTTCATCTGGTTCATTAATATCTCTCAGGGAAGGGAATCTGTGGTCCTCATTCAGTCTGTTTGTTACGTGACTTCATACCTAGAGCAAAGGTTAGGGTTAGGGTTAGGGTTAGGGTTAGGTTTAGGGTTCAGGTTCAGGGTCAGGGTCGGGTTAGGGTTCGAGTCAGGGTTGGGTTAATTTCCCTCTGAAATAGTTTAACCTCCCACAGAGCTGCATGTGAGTCAACACTGGCATGTCAAGGAGAATTTGAAATTTGATTTATTTTTTAAATCACTCTTTCATAGATTGGGGGTGTTACTGACTGGGCCAGCATTCATTCCAAACCCTCATGGCCCTTGAGAAGATGGTGGTGAGCTGACAAATGTTGGGCTTGCCGGCGACATGTGTATCTAAATAAAGAATTTGAGAAAAACCTAATCGTTTGTGGTTGATAAAATGGTGCAGGATGGGAGATTTAATGGGGAAACAAGAGGGTTAGGGTGAGGATTTGGGTTAGGGCTATGGTTTGCATTGACTATGCAAAAAATGCATGTCTTCCGAACTCCAAAGTTTGGCAAAGATGTCAGAGTTGAGAGTGTGGGACTTGTGGATGGAGGAGTGAATCACAACAAGCTAGCATCAAAAGTCAGTGGGTAATAGGAAAGGCAAATGAACTTTGGTCTTTATTTAAAAGAGAATACTGTGTAAAGATAGGGAAGTCTTACTGAAACTATACAAGGCTCTGGTCAGAACACAGCTGGATACTATGAATCATCAAGGAAAAGATATATTGGCATTAGAGATAGCCCAGAGAATGTTCACTAGGGGTTGATATCAAGTATGAAGGGTCTGTCTTATGAGGAGATGTTGAGTGGATTGGGCCTGTATTCATTGGAATTTAGCAGAATGAGAGGCCCCCTTAATGAAACGTACCAGATTCTGCAGAACCTTGCCAAGGTAGATATGAAAAGGTGGCTGCTCCTTGTGGCAGAGACTCAGATCAGAGAGCCTCATCTCAGAATGAGGGGTCATACACTCAAGATGGTGATGGAAAGGAACTTCTTCTCTCAATGGTTAGCAAATCTGTGGAATTCTTTACCACAGAGGGCTGTTGAAGCTAGGTCATTAAATATATTTAAGGCTGAGATGGACAGCAAAGGAATCAGTGACAGCACCAAGGGAAAAGGCCGGAAAGTGAAATTGAGAATTATCAGATCAGCTGTGATCTATTTAAAGGGCAAGAACAGATTCAATGGGCTGATGGCTTACCTCTACTCCTATGTTTATGATCTTAAGGCAATAATCCAGCTGGGCTGTCACCAAGGCGCTGGATAACTGCAGTAATATACCCTTTCTTCTGAATTCCAATCCTCTGCACTGAAGGCCAATATACCATTTGCCTTCCTTGTTGCTTGCTGTACCTGCCGGGTGACTGTTGTACATTTGCGCAGCCACACATCCCAATATTTAAATATTACTGTGTATTATGGCTTTTAGCGAATAGCGAAGATTACTGGGAGATATTGATGAATTCTTCTAATTCTGCTTCTGGGTGAGCCCAAATATCTCATACATCAACACAAATACAGAAGTGACTGCATAACTATTTGACATAATAAAACATTTAGTGAGAACGAGAAATAAGCCCCTGAATGCAAAACAGTAACTCTTGAGAAAATCACAAGAAAAGCACCAGAAAATAAACAGTTTCACCCCTGCAGCAGAGTTTTAAGTTTTTGAAATTATGTAGAGGCTGTCCAATGTGATATCTAGTATTTTTAAATATATGTCAAAAAGAGAATTTCACCCCTTTGATGTGTGACTCTATCTTCTTATTTTACAAGATCTCTGGCTCCAGGCTTTATTGTCCCTTTTTGTTGGCTTTATGTATGAAATCACCGCAGGACTTAAAATCCTCACATGAATCACTAAAGATGCTGTGATGGGGTACATCTTGAACCAGGTGAGTGAATTAAAGAGCGTCCTAATTAACTGATGCGTTCCTAAGTGTATAGTAATTGCCAAGTAGTTTAGGAATTTATGGGAAGAAAGGGAGCAATTTTAAACCATCTTATTGGTGAGAAATTGACTGCGGTGAGGTAAACAGGGCCCTGAAATCACTCAGTGGCACCAATGAAGAGTAAATCGAGTGTAAAAACAACATTGCACCAATCCTGTCTGTTTCCTGAAGAAGAGGAGACATTACTTCTGCTCTCAATGGACAAGGAGTAAAAGCATCTTTCATCGAGTACCACAGGTTTCTACGTGGCAAGTTCAGCTCAGTACTGCACCTCCAGTCATTGCTTCTTGCTGGAATGAATACAGATTCAGATGTAGCACTTACAGATCCAGATTGAAAAAGGAGCAGGGACAAATGATTGAAAACAACATCAAGAGAAAATGGTGAACTTCTATTTCTAGTTCAATAGGTCCTCAGATAAATCTGATCAGCAGTTCATAGGCTTGTCATGTGGTGTTTGATGGGACAATTTGGAGGTGTTTGCACTCACTCAAACTTTTCCTTCATGTGTTGACAAAGTCTTTTGATGTAGAAATAACTCGGGGAAATAAATATTGATATTTTGAAAAGAGTTCAGATTACAGAAGAGGAAGTGCTGGAGGTCTTACGAAACATGAAAGTGGATAAATCTCCGGGACTTGATTAGGGGCATTTCAGAACGTTGCGGGATGTTAAGGAAGAAATTGTGGAGCCCCGAACAGAGATATTTTTATCTTCTATATCCACATGTGAGGGGCAGGAAGACTGGCAGTTGGCTAATGTTGTGCCTTTATTTAAGAAAGGCTGGGAACGATCGACTAGTGAGCCTGACATCAGTGGTGCGTCAGTTGTTGGAAATGATTCTGAAAGATAGGATTTACATGCATTTGGGGAAGCAAGGACTGATTAAGAGCAGTTAGCATGTCTTTGTACAAGTGAAATTGTGTCTCGCATACTTGTTTGAGTTTATGAGGAAATAACAAAAAGATTGAGGAGGGCAGTGCAGTAGACATTGTTTACATAGACTTGTGTAAAGCCTTTGACAAGGTTTCACATGGTAGACTAACAAGTAAAATTAGATTACATGGGCTTTAGGGTAAGCTTGCTGATTAGATACAAAATTTGCTTGACAGTAAGTTGGTGGTGGAGGGCTTATTTTCGGGTTGGAGGTCTGTGACCAATGGTGTTCCACAGGGATCGGTACTGGGTCCACTTTTGTTAAGATTAGATTCCCTACAGTGTGAAAACAGACCCTTTGGCCCAACCAGTCCATACCGACCCTTCGAAGACTAATCCATCCAGATCTATTGCCCTCTGACTAATTGACCTAACACTATGGGGAAATTTAGCATGGCTAATTCACCTGACCTGCACATCTTTGGATTGTGGGAGGAAACCAAAGCATCCGGAGGGAACCCACACAGACATGGGGAGAATGTGCAAACTCCACACAGGCAGTCACCTGAGGCTGGAATTGAACCTGGGACCCTGGTGCTGTGAGGCAGCAGTGCTAACCACTGAGCCTCCATGCTGCCCCCTGCATAAATAATTTGGATGAGAATATAGGAGGCATGGTTAATAAGTTTGTGGCTGACACCAAAATTGGAGGTATAGTGGACAGTGGAGAAGGTTATTTAAGAATATAACAGGACTTTGATCAACTGGTCTATTGGGCTAAGGAATAACAGGTGGAATTTAATTCAGATAAATGGGAGGTGTTGCATTTTGAGAAGACAAATCAGCTGGTAGCGCTGTGGCTCAGTGGCAGGCACTGCCACCTCACAGCACCAGGGATCTGTATTCGATTCCATCTTTGGGTGACTGAGTGTGTGGAGTTTGCACATTCACCCTTGCTTCTGTGGGTTTCCTGCAGGTGCTCCGGAACATGGAACAAAAGATCGGTTTCTATTCCGTATTCATTCTCAGTTTTACTTAGTCACAAGGAGGAGTATTGTTGAATCCCTACAGTGCAGAGGGAGGCCATTCAGCCCACCAAGTCCACACTGACTCTCCAAAGAGCTTACCAAACAGACCCACCCCCTCTACCCTATAACCCACATTTTCTATGGTTAGTCCACCCTGACCTGCACATCTTTGGACTGTGGGAGGAAACCGGAGCACCCGTAGGAAACCCACACAGACGCAGGGAGATTGTGCAAATTCCATACAGACAGCCATCCCTGGGCTGGAATCAAACCCAGGTCCCTGGAATTGTGAGACAGCAGTGCGAACCACTGAGCCACAGTTCCACTGTCACCAGTGACAGCATTGTATGTGCAGCAGTTTCTTTGGGAGTTTGCTGTTAAGCCAATGCTCAATAGAACTGGTTGTGAGTGAGTACAACCTTAAGTTGGTGTGAGAGAGGATGCTGGTGTTAGACTGTCTTTCTTGCCAGTGGATTGAAGGATATTACAAAGATGGGCTGTTGATGGTACTTCTCCAGTGCACTGGAGAGCACTGGTGCTCACTGTATTATGTACAGCCCAGAACCAGGCCCTTCAGTCCATTCGGCCCATATTGATGTTTGTGCTGCATGTGTATCCTCCGCTTAATCCCCTCAACATGGACAATGTCAAGTCAGCTCAGCTGCCCCTCCCTCTGCTCCTTTAAGCAAGATGCTCCATGGAGTTAGGAGGTTTGTTGACATGAGGGTTACGGTCTAAATCTTTTGCTTTTGATTGAGGGTCTTCACTCTGAAAGAAATGTGAAGATAAAAGGGGCAGCTTGCTTCCAATGGAATGATTGAGGAAAGCCTTTATATGGATCGACAATGAGCTGACTTATAGAGTACTGGAACAGCCTGCACAAGTGAGCAAGGAGATTTTTAACAAGCAGTCAGCGGGTCTCTGCTGCTGTTACAAACGGTGTGTTTCTATTGATTTAAAATGAACTGAGCCTTGTACCCCACTTACACAGTGCTTTGTGTTTGATACAGGACATATGTCAACCTAGAGCAGATGAGTGACAGAAACATGCTCTGTGACAAGGGCATGGTATATCAGTGGGTGAGTTAAACCTGATGGTCTGTACAGGCCTGACATGAATGTGCAATGAGTCTCCCAGTGTGCAGCTTGGACGGGACTGATCACTGTCGTTGATCCTGTGACTCTGATTGGGTATTTAGCCTGAGACTGACTGGAGCTTGATTGTGGGCTGCTGTGTTACTGACAGCTGTGAGCTGTCCGAGAACACTGATCACAGATCTGAATCTCTACAGTTAGCCTTTGCATTTTAATGAAGCACATCTGTAAATACACAGCAGAGTTGATACAGCAGCCATTGAAAAACTTCAAAGTTTCTCACAGCCAAGAAACCACCAGCCCATTACCAAGACACAAAAAATAATCAACAACTTCTTGCTTGAAGGACGGGCAGCAAATTTTCACTTTTGACCTTCATCAATAAATTTCAGTCAGAAATTGAAACAGCATGGAGATCGATTGAACTGCCATTTTTGTGTTTAGAGACTTGTATGCATCTGTGTCAATGTGAGGAATCCAATTAGCTGGAAAGAGTGGGGGAATTGAAAATGGAACGGTGGATGTGTGGCAGATCGAATTTGAATTTGAATTAGCTTTATTATTACTTACACTCACGGGACTACAGTGAAAAGTTTACAAGACACCATCTTAGGCATAAAGGTACCTAGGTACAGATTCTAGGTACATATGTCCTGCATAAAGGTACCTAGGTACAAACTCTGAGGGGAAAAAAGTTGAGGAAAATACAGAAATAAGAAATGCAGCATTACAGACTTTCAAAAGTATTAAATCATAGTAATAAATTAGATAAATGGAAAAATAAAAGTTCAAAAATAATATACTGAACTTATATTATATTGAGTGGGAGCAGCGGCCGAGGAAAAGTGAACCCGGGAGACTACTGCTAAGGTAAGACAGTTTGTTTCAAAATTACTTACCTGTAGCGGGCAGCGGTGTTTTTTTTTCTCTCTCTTCACAAAAAAAGCGGGAGCAGCAGAGGAAGTGACGGCAAACAGAGGGGCAGCCGGGAAGGAGAACAGTGAGTATAAATACTCACCCTTTAATCACCAATGGTCATTTGAGTGGGAGCAGCGGCCGAGGAAAAGCGAACCCGGGAGACTACAGCTAAGGTAAGACAGTTTGTTTCAAAATTACTTACCTGTAGCGGGCAGCGGAAGTGAGGTTGGAGCGCATAGCTGGGCGGGAAGGTAAGTGATTCGTATTTGAGTGGGTGTGTTCTAGACCCCAGGTCCTACTTTCGTAGGGCCTCCCTCCCACCCTCCTCCTGTAACCTAACTTTAAAGTCCACAGGTAAGTGACTCAGTATTATTGACTCAGTGTTCTTGTTTTTGGAGAGAAAGTGTACAGTCATGGCAGCGCAGGCGGTGGAATGTTCCTCCTGCAGGATGTTTGAGGTAGGGGTGACCACCGATACTCCTGCCGACTTTGTCTGCAGGAAATGCAGTCAGATCCTGATCCTCACCGAACGAGTTAGGGAACTGGAACTGGAGCTGGATGAACTGAGGATTATTCGAGAGGTTGAGAGGGTCATTGATAGAAGCTACAGGGACATAGTTACGCCGGAGAACAGAGGTAGCTGGGTAACAGTTAGAGGTGGGAAGGGGAAGAAGCAGGCAGTGCAGGGTTCCCCTGTGGTCGTTCCCCTAAAAAATAAGTATTCAGCTTTGGAAACTGTTGGGGGGGACAGCCTTGCAGGTGTAAGCTGCAGTGAAGGGGTCTGTGGCTCTGAGACTCAGAAGGGAAAGGGGGAGAGGAGGAGAGCGCTAGTTATAGGGGACTCTCTAGTTAGAGGGACGGACAGGCGGTTCTGTGGACATGGGCGAGACTCTCGGATGGTTTGTTGCCTCCCGGGTGCTAGGGTCCGAGACGTCTCGGACCGTGTCTTCAGAATCCTTAAGGGGGAGGGTGTGCAGCCAGAAGTCATGGTACACATTGGCACCAACGACATAGGTAGGAAGAGGGGTGGGGAGGTCATTCAAGAGCTCAAGGAGTTAGGCTGGAAGCTAAAAGCTAGGACAGACAGAGTAGTCATCTCTGGGTTGTTGCCGGTGCCACGTGACAGTGAGGCAAAGAATAGGGAGAGAGTGCAGTTGAACACGTGGCTGCAAGGATGGTGTAGGAGGGAGGGCTTCAGATATTTGGACAATTGGACTGCATTCTGGGGAAGGTGGGACCTGTATAAACAGGACGGGTTGCACCTGAACCAGAAGGGCACCAATATCCTGGGGGGTAGGTTTGCTAGCACTCTTCGGGGGGGTTTAAACTAATTTGGCAGGGGGATGGGATCCGGACTTGTAGTCCAGCAAGTAAGCTAGCTGTGTGTCAGGATGCCCAAGACTGTAGGGAGGCTGTGGAGAAGGTAGCACTGACAGGGACTACTTGCGGACACAGAGATGTCAACGCAAGTAGTATCAGAAATAAGGTGGGTGAACTTAAGGCGTGGATCGGTACCTGGGACTACGATGTTGTGGCCATCACGGAAACATGGAAAGATGAGGGACAGGAATGGCTGTTGGAGGTTCCTGGTTACAGATGTTTCAGTAAGATTAGGGAGGGTGGTAAAAAAGGAGGGGGGGGTGGCATTGCTAATTAGAAATGGTATAACGGCTGCAGAAAGGAAGTTTGAGGGGGATCTGCCTCTGGAGGTAGTATGGGCTGAAGTCAGAAATAGGAAAGGTGCAGTCACCTTGTTGGGTGTTTACTATAGGCTCCCCAATAGCAGCAGAGATGTGGAGAAACAGATTGGGAAACAGATTTTGGAAAGGTGCAGAAGCCACAGGGTCGTAGTCATGGGCGACTTCAACTTCCCAAATATTGATTGGAAGCTCTTTAGATCAAGTAGATTGGATGGGGCGGTGTTTGTGCAGTGTGTCCAGGAAGCTTTTCTAACACAGTATGTAGAGTGTCCAACCAGAGGGGAGGCCATATTGGATTTGCTACTCGGTAATGAACCGGGACAAGTGGTGGGCTTGTTAGTGGGTGAACATTTTGGTGATGGTGACCACAATTCTGTGACTTTCACCTTGGTTATGGAGAGAGATAGGTGCGCACAACATGGTAGATTTTACAATTGGGGGAAGGGAAATTACGATGCTGTAAGACAGGATTTGAGGAGCATATGTTGGGAGCATAGGCTGTCAGGGAAGGATGTGGTGGAAATGTGGAACTTTTTCAAGGAGCAGATACGACGTGTCCATGATATGTATGTACCTATCAGGCAGGAAAGAAATGGTCGTGTGAGGGAGCCTTGGTTGACGAGGGAGGTTGAATGTCTAGTAAAGAGGAAGAAGGAGGCTTACATAAGGTTGAGGAAACAGGGTTCAGACAGAGCAGTGGAGGGATACAGGATAGCCAGAAGGGACCTGAAGAAAGGGATTAGGAGAGCTAAGAGAGGGCATGAAAAATCCTTGGCGGATAGGATCAAGGATAACCCCAAGGCATTTTATGCGTATGTGAGAAACCTGAGAATGACGAGAACGAGGGTAGGTCCGATCAAGGACAGTAGTGGGAGACTGTGTATTGAGTCGGAAGAGATAGGAGAGGTCTTGAACAAGTACTTCTCTTCAGTATTTACGAACGAGAGGGACCGTATTGTTGAAGAGGAGAGTGTGAAACGGACTGTTAAGCTAGAAAAGATACCTGTTAGGAAGGAAGATGTGTTGGACATTTTGAACAACTTGAGGATAGACAAGTCGCCCGGGCCTGACGGGATATATCCTAGGATTATGTGGGAAGCAAGAGAGGAAATTGCAGTACCGTTGGCAATGATCTTCTCATCTTCACTGGCAACGGGGGTGGTACCAGGGGACTGGAGAGTAGCGAATGTTGTGCCCCTGTTCAAAAAAGGGAATAGGGATAACCCCGGGAATTACAGGCCAGTTAGTCTTACTTCTGTGGTAGGCAAAGTAATGGAAAGGGTACTGAGGGATAGGATTTACGAGTATCTGGAAAGACACTGCTTGATTAGGGACAGCCAGCACGGATTTGTGAAGGGTAGGTCTTGCCTTACAAGTCTTATTGAATTCTTCGAGGAGGTGACCAAGCATGTGGATGAGGGTAGAGCAGTGGATGTAGTGTACATGGATTTTAGTAAGGCATTTGATAAGGTTCCCCATGGTAGGCTCATGCGGAAAGTCAGGAGGCATGGGATAGAGGGAAACTTGGCCAATTGGATAGAAAACTGGCTAACCAGTCGAAGTCAGAGAGTGGTGGTAGATGGTAAATATTCAGCCTGGAGCCCAGTTACAAGTGGAGTTCCGCAGGGTTCAGTTCTGGGTCCTCTGCTGTTTGTAATTTTTATTAATGACTTAGATGAGGGAATTGAAGGGTGGGTCAGTAAATTTGCAGACGATACGAAGATAGGTGGAGTTGTGGACAGTGAGGAGGGCTGTTGTCGGCTGCAGAGGGACTTAGATATGATGCAGAGCTGGGCTGAGGAGTGGCAGATGGAGTTCAACCCTGCCAAGTGTGAGGTTGTCCATTTTGGAAGGACAAATAAGAATGCGGAATACAGGGTTAATGGTAGGGTTCTTAGTCAGGTGGAGGAACAGAGGGATCTTGGGGTCTATGTACATAGATCTTTGAAGGTTGCCACTCAGGTGGATAGAGTTTGTAAGAAGGCCTATGGAGTATTATCGTTCATTAGCAGAGGGATTGAATTCAAGAGTCGTGAAGTGATGTTGCAGCTGTACAGGACTTTGGTTAGGCCACAGTTGGAGTACTGTGTGCAGTTCTGGTCGCCTCACTTTAGGAAAGATGTGGAAGCTTTGGAGAGGGTGCAGAGAAGATTTACCAGGATGTTGCCTGGAATGGAGAGTAGGTCGTACGAGGATAGGTTGAGAGTTCTCGGCCTTTTCTCGTTGGAACGGCGAAGGATGAGGGGTGACTTGATCGAGGTTTATAAGATGATCAGAGGAATAGATAGAGTAGACAGTCAGAAACTTTTTCCCCGGGTACAACAGAGTGTTACAAGGGGACATAAATTTAAGGTGAAGGGTGGAAGGTATAGGGGAGATGTCAGGGGTGGGTTCTTTACCCAGAGAGTAGTGGGGGCATGGAATGCGCTGCCCGTGGGAGTGGTAGAGTCAGAATCATTGGCGACCTTTAAGCGGCATTTGGATAGGTACATGGATGGGTGCTTAATCTAGGTTAGAAGTTCGGCACAACATCGTGGGCCGAAGGGCCAGTTCTGTGCTGTATTGTTCTATGTTCTATGTTCTATGTTCTATGTCCTTGATAATATAATAAAGTAAAAGATTTTTTTTGAAAAAGAAAATTTAAGACCAAGTCCACTTAGTCCATTTCACAGCTGTGGTTTTTTGGACTAATCTTGGAAAAATAATAAGATGAGAATAAGGAAATAATGGATGGTCATTCAGAATGGATGGCTGGGAATGAGGATGGGATATACAGACAATGAGAATGTATTAGATGGGAATGAGAAAGTAACTACAATATGTAAATGGGAATGGGAAAGACTGAGAATGGTGAAGATTGAGATGGACATTTGGGATTGTAAACAAAGGGGAGTGAGAATGTAATGGACAGAGAGAGAAAGAGAATGTGACAAAGTGGAGAGAAAGAGTACGACAGACGGAAAGTGAGAATATGATGGATGGAGGGTAAGAAGGTGATGGATGAATAGTAAGAATATAATATATGATGAATAAGTATGTAATTGACTTAGAGTTGAGGCTAATGAATAAGCACTGAGATGCATTGTTAATGAGGACCGCAGATAGAAAATACTATCATTAAACCTGCACTTGCTGATTTTTGGCATGCTTTCTTCCTTATATCAGTCATTTAACAATAACGAGTCCCCTCAGGAACTCTTCCCAGCTTTGGGCTGGTCCAATAAAGTGGCAGAAGTGACCATCAATATCAAAGGAAATGCTATTTTTAAAATAACAGCACACCGTCCTGAGCAAATAGATAAAGCAAACTTCAAAAAATCTAACCACAGATATCAATAGAACTCAAAAGCTGAGTTGCGTATAGAATGCTGGACAGAATATCAGAGGATTCTAACCATCTGGGATGCATTTTCTGAACAGGCAGGAGAAACTGATCTATCAGTAGCTGCCTTATGGGAAATGGATAAATACTTGAAAGGGAAAAGAAATTGACAGGATTTAGGGGAAAACAGTGTTGGAATGAGACTAATTAAACAGCTCTGACAAAGAGTCGGTACAGATATAGTGGTTCAACAACCATCTTCTGTGCTGTGTCATTCTATGATTCTGTTGAATAATTTTAAATGTCGATTAATGGAGGTGCAGGAAATAGTTTAGAAAAAAAAATCAGGTGCTGAATTACAAACAACATTGTGTAATCAGGAACGAGGACACTAAATTCACCAGAGTTCAAACACCCTCTGATTCTCTCACAGGCTACTCGAGATGCCATTTAGATTTACCCATTTTATGCAGGGGCCAACATACCTGACATCACACCAACACCAAAACTCAGAAACCACATTGCTTGTTCAAATGATCAATAGAACATCTTTTTGGCTTGACAGGAAAATCCTGTTAGCAGCAAAGAATTACACTGACAGCCAATTTCAGATTGTCAGTTGGGCTTACAGCATGTGCAGTCATGTGTACTGGGAGCTCCATTTATTAATACTCTGTTCTTTACAAACACACAGAACACGTAAACACACTATGTCTATTTCAATTGAACAAGTAGGTGACAGCCATTCATTGTTTCATTTCTCAGGATAATACCCAGCCCAATCAGAGTCAAACTGTCTGACTCAAAATTTAAACTTGGCAGCTAGCTGTCAGTCATCACTAACTGGTACATTCTGTACAGCAAGGGCTCTACCAATCAGAATACACTTGCCATCTGACCAACACTTTGCTGCAATACAATATTGGTCACAAGAGTAGCCAAAACAATTCACACTATGGCGATAATTCTGCACACCTCACTGGGACAGCTCGCTGGAAATCAATCCCTCCATTCCCAGAATCATCACAAAAGATAAATATTTCAAAATAAGTACACAAGATTTCCAGATTTACTCTAATCCCCCTATAAACACCCACCCAGGGGTGACATTGTGGCTCAGTGGTTCACACTGCTGCCTCGAGGGACTGTGTGCTGTGTGCTTCCCCATGTCTGCGTAGGTTTCCTCCCACAGTCCAAAGATGTGCAGGTTAGGGTGGATTGGCCATGCTAAATAGCCCCTAGTATCCAGGGATGTGCAGGATAAACTGGTTAGCCATGGGAAATGCAGAGTTAAAGGAATAATAGGAATGGGGTGTGGGGTTGGGTGGGATGCTCTTCCAAGGGTCAGTACAGACTTGATGGGCCGAATGGCCTACTTCCACACTGTAGGGATTCTATTATTCTTTCATAGATGTAGACAAGGAAAGAAAAATGAATGGAGGAATATTGGGAAAATCCTTGTTCACAAGGTCTTTTGAGTTGGTTCTCCTTGATCAAAAGACTGAGAAACTGCACAAGGGCTCAGGGTATTGGGTTTCACTGAAACAACAAACCAGCAGCACAGTTCCATCGCTGACATGGGAGGTCTCATAATCCAGCTTCAGTGCGGCTGCAGGAGGTAACACTGATCACTGCCTGAAATGACAGCACAACCTTATGTTTTTCAGCATGACTTGTTAATTGCTTGATTTTAAAACTTCTAAATCTTAACCCTTTTTTTCCTTAAATTTATAATAATAAGGTGAGGGCAGTGTTTTTTTTTAAATTATGTTTATAATGAAATCTGTCTTTTGATTGATTCTTAATATTAAGGATTGATATTAAGTTATCCCAAAGCAGTGTTTTGAGCAGTGAGACTGTGCTAACTCTGCATTATTGAACAAAATCTTTGTTGTTAGGTAATTTCTGGGTCTGTGGATTGTTAAAGGAACAGAAATGGCTTTTAGTCAGATGATGTGCTCTTCCTGTCAGATGCGGGAGATCCGGGAGAATTTGAATGTTCCTGGAGATTATGTCTGCAGGAAGTGTGTGTTTTTGCAAATACTATCAGACCGCATGGATTGGTTAGAGGCAATGAGGAATTTACAACAGCTAGGAGGTGTGATGGATGAAAGTTTCCGGAAGGGAGGTAAATGGAAGATACAGTCATTGGATAGTTGACCGCCAAGAATGGTGGGAAAAGGAGGCAAGTAGTTCAGGAAACTCCGTGGCTATCCCCATCTCAAAACAGTCTACCATTTCAGATACTATGGGGATGCCTCTCAGAGAATCTAGCACTGACAGCCGGGTTTCTGTTACTGTAACTGAAATTGCTGTAATGAGGGGTATGTCAGGTTCCAATCAATTGATTAAAAAGGGGACTCTCCAGTCAGGGAATCAGACAGATGTTTCCACGGCTGACAGGGAGATATCAGGAACGTGCGTTGTGTCCACGGTGCCAGGGTCAAGGATTGTCTCGGAGAAGCTGCAGGATATTCTGAAAGGGGAGATCGATCGGTAAGGACGTCATTGTGCATGTTGGTACCAGCAACATAGGAAGAGAAAGGGATGAAGTTCTGAACATAGGAATATAGGCAGAAAGTTAAACAGTAATATCTGGATTACTTTAAAGTGCCACGTGCTAGTGAGAGTAGAAATAGGAGAGAACAGATGAATGTGTGACTGAGAAGTTCTTGCAGGGGACAAGGATTCACATTTTTGGATCATTGGGATCTCTTCAGGGGTAGAAATGACTTGTATAAGAGGGATGGCTTCCACCTGAATTGGGAGGGGATCAATATCCCTGCGGGAAGATTTGCGAATGCTATTTAAACTTTCCAAATATAGACTGGGAATGTCATAGTGCTAAGGGCTTGGATGGACAGGAATTTGTTAAGTATGTTCAAGTAAACTGTCTTATTCAATATATGGATGTACCTGCTAGAGGAGCAATCCTTGACCTTCTGTTGGGAAGTAAAGTGATTCAAGATGGCGGCAGTGTAGGACACGCCATTCACAGCTCCTCTGCTTCACCAGTTCCTTATCCTTTCTGTTTCTTTTCTTCCTCTTCTGCAGTTTTTCTTCAAAACCCTCTCCCATCAATTTTTAACTTCTTCAACTAGTTTACCCAGAGGAAATGGAGAATGGAGCTGATTCGGAGACCATGCCAGCACTGGAAGTGTGTCCCAGAGTGAGTTGTGGCCAAAGCCTGGAGCAGAAGCAGACTGAGCCCAGGCTGGCCTGGGAGATGGGTCCTGGAGGTGAGTCACAGTCATAGTCATAGAGTCATAGAGATGTACAGCTCGGAAACAAACCCTTCGGTCCAACGTGTTCATGCCAACCAGATATCCCAACTCAATCTAGACCAACCTGTCAGCACCTGGCCCATATCCCTCCAAACACTTCCTATTCATATACCCATCCAGATGCCTTTTAAATGTTGCAATTGTACTCCGACGCTCCAGGGAAAACAGTCCTAGCCTATCCTGGAGTTGGTCCTGGAGACGAATCCCGGAAGTTTGTCCCAGAGATGAGTCCTGGAGGCAAGTCCCGGAGGTGAATCCTGGAGATGGATATTGGAGGTGGGTTCCGGAGATGCAAACTGGAGTTGCGTACCAGGGGTGAGTCCCGGAAATAGGTCCCAGATGTGGTTCCCGAAGGTGGGTCCCAGATGTGAGTCCTGGAGATGGTTCCCAGAGGTGAGTTCCGGAGGTGGGTCTGGGCTGGAGGCCAGCACATTGAGGTAGCGAGGCTTTGTGTTCTGAAGCCCAGCTGAGCCCCTTGCTGAGATATTTGTATCATCGATAGACACAGGTGAGGTGTCGGAAGACTGGAGGTTGGCTAACATGGTGCGACTGATTAGGAAGGGTGGTAAAGGATAAGCCAGGGAACGATAGACCAGTGAGCCTGACGTTGGTGGTGGGCAAGTTGTTGGAGGGAATCCTGGGGGACAGGATGTACACGTATTTGGAAAGGCAAGGACTGATTAGGGATAGTCAACATGGCTTTATGCATGGGAAATCATGTCTCACAAACTGGATTGAGTTTTTTGAAGAAGTGACAAAGAGGATTGATGAGGGCAGAGCAGTAGATGTTGTATACAGTGAGGCGTTCGACAAGGTTCCATATGGTAGACTGGTTAGCAAGGTTAGATCTTATGGAATTCAGGACGAGGCATCCAGTTGGATACAAAACTAGCTTCAATGTAAGAGACAGAGGGTGGTGGTAGATGACTGCTTTTTGGACTGGAGGCCTGTGATCAGCTGTGTGCCACAAGGATCGGTGCTGGGTCCACTGCTTTTCATCATTTATTTAAATGATTTGGATATCAGTATAGGAAGTATGGTTAGTAAGTTTGCAGATGACATTAAAATTGGAGGTATAGTGTACAGTGAAGAAGTTTATCTCAGATTTCAATGAGACCTTGGTCAGATGGGCCAATGGCTGAGAAGTGGCAGATGGAGTTTAATTCAGAGAAAAGTGAGGTGTTACATTTTGGTAAGGCAAACCAAGGCAGGACTTATACAGTTAATGCTAGGGCCCTGGGCAGTGTTGCCAAACAATGTGACCTAGGGGTGCAGATGCGTAGACCCTTGAAAGTGGAGCCGTAGGGTAGACAGGGTAGTGAATAAGGCAATTGGCATGGTTGCCTTCATTAGTCCGTGCATTGAGTATTGGAGTTGGGAGGTCATGTTGTGACTGAACAGGACATTGGTTAGGCCACTTTTAGAATACTGTGTGCAATTCTGGTCTCCCTTCCATAGGAAGGAGGTTTTCAAGCTTGTGAGGGTACAGAAAAGATCCACAAGAATGTTGGTGGGACTGGAGGGCTTGAACTCTTGGGAGAGGCTGAATATGCTGGGGCTGTTTTCCCTGGAGCTTCAGAAGCTGAGGTGTGACCTCATAGAGGTTTATAAAATCATGAGGGGCAAGGATAGGGTAAATAGCCAAGGGTCCAGAAGAGTCCAGAACTAGAGGGCATCAGCATAAGGTGAGAGGAGAAAGATTTAAACAGGACCTCAGGGGCAACGTTTTCACACAGAGGGTGGTGCATGTATGGAATGAGCTGCCAGAGGAAGTGATGGAGGCTAGTACAATTACAACATTTAAAAGGCATCTGGATTGGTATGTGAATAGTAAGTATTTAGAAGGATATGGACCAAATGCTGACAAATGGGATTAGATTTATTTATGGTATCTGATCGGCATGGAGGAGTTGGACCAAAGAGTCTGCTTCCATGTTCTATGTGTCGATATCCCTATAGGATTTCATCTCGGTCTTCCTTTTCCAAATGCTTCCACTGGTTTCCAAGTATCACAGGATGGTTGGTTCGTTAATAAAAGATCTTTGATTTAGCAATTGATGAAAGAAAGATAAACTTGTTTTCTTCAGGTTTAAAATGGATTTTGACTGCACAGAACAGAGAGACAGCCCCTGAGCGGGTGGAAATCTGATCACTTCTCTCTGCACCTCATTCCCACCCCCAAGCTGTTCAGTTACTTGAGAACCAATCATTGTTGTTGGCAGGCTTTGTCATCGATAACTGGTCACTACTCCATAAACCAATCAACGTTTTATTACTGACCAAACCTTCATCTGAGTGCAGAAGTTCCTTGGCTCCAGTTCATCTGCAACCATTTCAATTGCTGTTTGTTCAAACAGTTGTACAATCAATCCTTGCAGCGAGTGTCAGGTGACTTAATTTGCAAACATGCTGCAATCCTTTAAAACACTGCTTTTAAAACAGTTCCCTCTCATTTCAGTCCACAATGTTAAAGAACACAAAAAAGACACAATCTTTACAATTCTAAAAAAGCTAGGATGAAGATACAAGGGTGGAGTGAAGTAACTGAAGCTTTGGCCTGTACTTAATCGTACTGCACCCAGACTGACAAGTGACATCCTGAAACTAAGTCCCCAGCAGAGTTGTTTTTTCATAATTGCCCTATCAGTTTGATGCCAATTTCTTGCCTTGCATGCACATTGGGAACTCTTTGGTGTACTGTCTGCAATTTCCTGATCATAATAAGCATGCAATGTGGACAATGTGCCTGTGAAACCTGGAAATATCTTAGTTGGCAAATTTTGTCAATTCTCCTATAGATACCAGCCTTTGGTGAACCAACCAGTCCCACCGGTGAATAAATCACATCGCTCACTCTTCGAAAAGGGCTTAGCAAACGGGTTTAGTTTTGCCGATAGAAACATAAAAGGTGATGTGCTTTGAGCTTGTAATGAGTGTGTGCTTCCTGCTGGCAAATTGAATGCTTAGCTGTCCACTTAGCACTTTACAAATGCACACAAGATAAAATTTCTAGATTAATATGTGTTTTATCTATTTAAGCATTGAAATAAATTGCAGCTGTTTGTGCATTAGTGATGGAATATCAATTGATAGTCATTACCTGGGATCTAGGAGGTAACGGCAGTGTTGTCATTTTACTCCCTCTTTGATCCCTTTCTCTTCACATTGCATTTGTCTCCCAGTCAGCAGCTCTCTGCCGTTTGGACATATTGCATAGGAGAGGTTTCACCGGTGACAATCAAACACCTGGAGAATTTGTGCTTTGTGCTAATTAATGATGTCAATTGAGGTCAACAAATCTCTTAAAAAGCATTAGACCAGCGCAGAAACTAGATTAATTCAAGCACTGCTGTTTCTCTCCATTTAATTTTTACACTGATTTCAATTGACAATACAGATCCTGGCATGAGTTCAGCAAAGCCCTGTTGAAAGAATGATGAGCTGCTGATTTTTGCCAGTAATTTGTTCAGAGCACAGTGAGACCTGCCTGAGATCTAATCAATCAACATGGTCTCAAACCAACTGTAACTCTGCTCACATCATTGTTTTAGCTCTGTCTCCCTGTATCCTTGGCAGTAAAATACGGCATATGTCTCAGGGATCAGTCACTAATCGCCACCAAACGACATGCAGAACTCTCAAATATAATCAGACAGGAACTTGAAAAAGACATCCCCACCCTAAGATCCCACTGATTCATGCTCTCCCTTTCTGTTCCCAATCTGTTACAGAGCCTGATGCCACTATTTCCAGCTAAAATGGAAATGATTAGGTAAAGACCACATTGTGACTGGCTTTGATTCGATGCATATTATTAGCATCATGTAAGTACGCTTCACTCATTATTTCCCAGGAGAAATAATCCGAGCTTTCTTATAAAACTTTGCTTTTTGTTTCACTAATGAGTTATCTTTGCCGTAATTCTTAAGACTTTGTTTGAATAGATACTGTAGACTGCCCACTGCAGTGTGCTGTTTAAACAGAATTTGCTGAATAATTATTCTTCATGCTGTCTGCCCCTCTCCTGCTAACTCACTGATGGATTTCATGGTATCAATGCATCACTTTGGAAAACCTTTAAGATTATTCTCTTCAACAATTCTTTAATCCTATGTCTGATTTAATTCATTCCACGATCTGGTTTCTTTGCTCTGTAAAGCATCAAGATGTTGTTTTGTTGTCAAGAGTCCAATAATAATTTGTTTGAATTAGATTAGGACTTAATTGGCATTAATTGAGGCCCAGTGGCATTGCTCACGGTGTGCTGAACTCTTGAGCACGGATGTGAGATTCAGCTGCTAAGTGCGACCTGTCCCTTTAAGGATACAGGTGAGATACACATTGCAGTGAAGTGGTCTATCTGGACCCTGAGGTCAAATAGTGGCCAATACTTTTTTTGGAACACTAAATGTTTTATTTCCCTGGTTTTTCTCCAGATATTGAACAAAAGTAGCAGGAAATGATTGGCTTTCTTTGTCTTCCTGTGTACTTTTTTTTACATAGGCTGTTGCTGTGATGTGTTTGATTTTGTACGAAGTGAATTCGACTCAAAGTCTCAGATTTACTTCAGTGCCGTGAGGGCTGTAAGGATTAAATATAAGGACAGAATGCATAACCTGGGCTTCTCTTTCCCTTAGTGCTCACATATGAAAGAGTGAATTATTTGAGGTATGTGCTTAACATGATAAAGTGATTTGATAGTTTCTCTCTTATATATACTGTCTCCTCTGGTAGGGACAGTCCAGAACAAGGGGGGTCATAACTTTCATATCTGAGCTCAGCATTTAGGCTGAAGTCAGAAAGTATCTTTTAACCCAAAAGGTCATGGAAATCTAAAACTACAAAAAAGGTGTTGAGTCTGGAAATTCAATTGAAAATTTCAAAACTGAGTTTGTCAGACTTTTGTTTAGCAAGGATGTTAAAGGTTAAGACCTTACGAACCACACGAAATAGGAACAGGTGGAGTCCATTCGGCCCCTTGAGCGTACTCCACCATTCAATAGGATCATGGCTGATGACATTCCTCGCGTCCATGTTTCTGCCCTTTCCTTGTAACCCTTGACTCCCTGTCTGATCAGGATTCTCTTTATCTGAGCTTTAAACATACACAAGGACTCTGCCCCCACGGCTCTCTGTGACAAGACATTCCAAGGAGTTTCACCCTCTGAGAGAAGGAATTCCCTTCATCTCAGTCTTAGATTGGTGCCCCTTTATTCTGCGACTGTGCCCCCTGGTCCTAGACGCTCCCATGAGGAGAAACATCTTTTCAGTGTTGACTCTGTCAAGCCCCTTAAGGATCCGATACATCTCAATGAGATCACCTCCCCTTCTTCTCAATGTCAGTTAGTAGAGCCCCAACCTGTTTAGCCTTTACTCATATAACATTCTCTCCATAATGGTTTACAGGACAAAGGTAGTCAGGTAGAGTTAGGAGACATCAGTAATTGAATGGTGGCACAGGCTCAAAGAGCTGAATGAGTTACTCCTATTCCTATGTAAAGTTTATTTCTAACAGTGGGTATCTCCCACCGTAGACCGAAAAAAAAGACAGTTACTGACAGAGATAAGGTGTCAGCTGTGGCTTGGTGGGTAACACTCTGACCTCTGGGGTCAAAATGTTGCTGGGTCAAGTCCTACCTCACAGACTTGGACACAACGCTCAGATTGACCCCATCCCCCCAACCCTGCTCTCTCCAGTATCTGTACAAAGGGAATGCTCCACTGTTAGCTACTCTAAAGTGCAATAGACGCTGGGACAGTGTTTAAATTGGAGTTAGACTGATTTTTCATTGGTAACGGGTTGAAGGGTTAAGGGGAGAAAACAGAAAAATGGGGTTGAGGAACACGTCAGCCATGATCGAATGTTGGAGCAGACTCGATGGGCTGAATGGCCTAATTCATGCACTTATATCTTTTGAACTTATGTTAGGTGCCAAGTTTGGTTGAGATGTTAATCTACATGCAATCTGAAATCACAAATAGATATAAACATCCCATTACACTATTCTGCTAAGAGTAGGGTGTGACCTCTCTGATTTCTAGACCATTATAGTGAAAGGAAAAGTATGTGGCCTCAGACTTAAAATCAGATCAGCATTTTGGATGAGAAGGAGAGACATGCAAATTAATGTCAAAATTATTCACGTGCCAGCAGAGTTGGGGACTTTCCTCAATGTTCATGTCTGTGCACACTTAAATGTCCTGGTTAAGGCCCTGGGACATAGCCCAGAGGACAGTTTATAGTGAACCCCAATGCCGTGGGTCTGGAGTCACATGTAGGTCAGACCAGGTAAGGACAGCAGATTTCCTTCGCCAGGGGGAGTTAGTGAACCAGATGATTTATTTATACCAGCAATGGTTACACATCACCATTTTGCTGAATTCAAGTGTCACCAGCTATCATGGTGGATTTCAACTCAGGCCTACCCAGAACATTGGTCTAGTCTAGTGGCATTGTCACTACACCATCACCTCCCCTACCTGGAAATACTCAGGATTTCACTGGGTGTCCTGTGGCTGCTGCCTGCACTGTTAGTTTTTTTCTTTATTGCGAAGTTTGAATTTTATGGGACATTTTAGTTCATAAAAACAGTTCATTAAAAAGATCCACCAATAGGTTGCTGCAAAGGTTGCCTGTCTAGGATGTGACCTGCTATGAATAGAGAAGCTGGGATTATTTTTCCTTGAGCAGATAAGACTCCAGGGTGATTTAACAGAAGAGACAGGGAAGGACTGGAAGCAGGGTCAGTCACCAGAGGTCAAAGATATGGAACCTGTGAAAAGAACTGGAAGGAAATTAAAAATTCACCATCTGAAAAGGTGGTGGAAGCAGATTAAATTGTAAATTTCTAAAGAGAATTGAACACAAACTTGAAAAGCAGGGAATTAGCAAAGATCTGGGAGGCCAGCTTTTCAAACAGCAGCAGAGGCAAGCAATCTGCTGGGAGATTCTGTGATTTTCAGGGGGTCCTACATGAATACATTTGGCTTCTTATGACCCTGTTCATCTCCTTGGGCACATGCATTCCACACGGACTATGTTTAACATTGCAGCAACGGTAAAAATGCTCTCACGGGCTGTGGAATGCTGGCCTGAGATGTGGAAAAATTAAATGGTATGTACGTTCAGTGAGGTGGTTGAGGACTTCTGCTGAAGTGGGTCTGAATGAGTACAGACTTTACAAATAACACCTTTTGCTGCCATTCTGCTCAATCTACCGGCTCAGTGTCACTAAAGCTATTATCCCTCTTGCTAAGGTATCAAAAGTACCTGGAAACCCCCAACATACTGTGCTCATGGTTAGCTTATTACAGTCCAATCTCACCAGATCCTGCCCTTTACAATGTTTCCCATTTGAAATTTTCACAATCATCACGACCTGCACAGAAAGAGTAAAGCACTTTCTTATCCTCACTATTAACTCCTCAATGAATCTCTGGCAAATTGAAATCCTGAGTACGATTGGATTATTTTTTTCCATCCACTGATTTGATGATAAATTGGTTCATCCATCTCTTCTATCCTGGTTGGCGTTGCATAACTGATTTCAAAATTGGACTCGTATGACTATTTTCTCACATCTTCATACCTGCATATAAGCTTCTATCTTAGTTATGGCAACCTCCTCTTTAATTTACTCAGACACTCATCATATCCCAGAACAATCTCCATCTGTGTCATTTTTAAGCCCATTTCCCAATGCAGTGAGGGAAAGGGCTAACTTAAGCAGGTGTTCAGGTATAGAAGATCTGTGAAACAGTCATACAAGTTCGATCTGGGAATTAGTTATGCAACGCCAACCAGGATAGAAGAGATGGATGAACCAATTTATCATCAATTCAGTGCATGGAAGAAAATATTCCAATGGTACTCAGGATTTCAATTTGCCAGAGATTCATTGAGGAGTTAATAGTGAGGATAAGAAAGTGCTTTACTCTTTCTGTGCAGGTCGTGATGGTTGTGAAAATTACAAATGGGAAACATTGTGAGACTTGCCATAATGTAATAGCCAGCATGAGTCAGAGCAGCAAGCTGGCCGTGGCTACTTTATGGCAAAGTAAGATTTGCATTCTAAAGTTTCTAAACTTTAGGAAACAAGGGAAGAAAGAAGGAAAGACTCTGCATTTATGTATCACCTTTTACAACTTCATGATGTCCAAAAGTATTTTACAGCCAAAGAACTACAGCTGAAATATCGTTCTGAGTTCTGAAGAGGAGGCATACCAGACTTGAAATATTAATTGTCTCCCTCTCCACAGATGGTGTCCCAGACCTGCAGAATTTCTCCAGCAGTCTCTGTGCTTGTGTCTGAGATGTAGTCAACATTGGTTAGGCCGCTTTTGGAATAATGTATGCAATTCTGATCTCCCTTCTATCGGAAAAATTTTGCAAAACTTGAGAGGGTTCGAAAAAGATTTACAAAAAAAATTGGGTGGCATGGTGGCTCAGTGGTTAGCACTGCTGCCTCATAGCCCCAGGAACCCAGGTTCCATTCCACCCTCAGGTGACTGTCTGTGTGGAGTCTGCACATTCTCCCCGTGTCTGTGTGGGTTTCTGATGGGTGCTCCGGTTTCCTCCCACAGTACAATGATGCGCAAATTAGGTGGACTGGCCATATTAATTGCCCATAGTGTTCAGGGATGTGTAGGTTAGCCATGGGAAATGCAGGGTTACAGGGATAGGGTATAGGGATGGGTCTGGGTTGGATGATCTTTGGAAGGTTGGTGTGGACCTGTTGGGCTGAATGACCTATTTCCACACGTTACGAATTCCATTATTAGATTCTACAAGAATGTTACTAGGATTAGAGTGCTGAGCTACAGGGACAGGCTGAATAGGTTGGGGTTGTTTTCTTTGGAACTCAGAGGCTGAGGGATGACCTTACAGAGATTTATAAAATCATGAGGGGCATGGATAGGGTAAATAGATAAGGTCTTTTTCCTGGGGATAGGGGGGTCCAAAGCTAGAGGACATAGGTTTAAGGTGAGAGGGGAAAGATATAAAAGGAAACTACGGGCAACATTTTCACACAGAGGGTGGTCGTGTATGGAATGAGCTGCCAGAGGAAGTGGTGGAGGCTGGTACAATTACAACATTTAAAAGGCATCTGGATATATGGATAGGAAGTTTAGAGGGATATGGACCAAATGCTGGCAAACAGGACTAAATTAATTTAGGATATCTGGTCAGCATGGACAAGTTGGACTGAAGGGTCTGTTCCCATCCAGTACATTTCTAAGGCTCTATAACTCTAACCTGGTCATTGTTTTAACATTAGAAACTTGGCAGCCAATTTGCACAACAAACAGGAATGTGGTGGTTTGGTTTATTGATAGGGGCTGAAAGTTTCTGGTTAGTTTCTGCCAGGGTTTTACTGAGCAGGGTTTGTGTAGTTTGCTTGAATCCTGAACATCAGCTAACATTAAGCCAATGTCCCATACACATTGCAACACTCCAATAGTTAGCAAGGCTCCCAAAGTCAGGGTCCAGTTAGAATTTACATTGGGTGAAACTCTACAGTATCATTAGTGACTATGTTTTTCTACATTGGATCTTGGATAGACGGTTTTTGGAATTTTGGAATTTTGAGCATCACTTTGACGGTATATCCCTGAATGGATACAGAGACACTGAAGAAGGTAGAAAAAAAATTCACAAGAATGATATCGGAACTGAAAGGTTAATGTCTTAGGAAATGCTGAACCATCTCAGACTCTTTCCTATAGGAGATATTTAAGATTATGAAGGGATTTGCAAGGATAGATATACAGCAAGTGTTTCCATTTCTGTGGGATAATAAAACGAAAGGCCATCAAAACATTATTCACAAGACAAATGCAAAACAATAGGGAATTCAGGAGGAACATGTTGACTCAGAGTGGGTGAGAGTAGTTGGGACAAATACCACATGCATTTAAAGCTGGGCTGCAACAGATAAAGAAAAACAGCTGGATATACGTTCAATGATTGTCTGGCAGAGACCTGTGAGAAGCCATGGAAGGTTGCACCTGTAAATTGTCAAGAAAATGTCAAACAAGAAGAAATAATGACGTGAGCAACCCTCCCCCACCCCAGCAGAAAGCTACCTCTTACAGACTTTGAGTCGAGGACACAATTTGTTTGGGGAACGGTGACATGGAGCATGCAAAATGTAAGAGCAGGTCTTGTAAACTAAATAGTTTCTATCATTAGAAGTTCAGTATATCAGCCTAACATTAATATATCCCTGAAACATTTTGGTTTTACACTTCAGGAATATGTGAAAATAGGCAAAAAAATAGATTGTGACATTAGCTTTTATGTGTTATTGGTCAGGTGTCCTAGTGTGTGGATTAAAGTTCTGTAAGTGCCACAGCTTTGGGAACAGCTACTTTAAACACCCCAGCACTGTCGGTAAAACAAAGAGAAAATCTCTCTTACTCTGAATGCAGGAATCCAGTCACTATTGAAGGAAATTGGAACAACAGATTTTCCGCAAAACTGCAAATCCAAGAATCTTGAAATCAATGGCTCAACTGCCAATGTCAACCTGACCGGTGCCATTCAGTTAGACTCATGGCATTGTCTTATCTACAATTCATAAATAATTCAGAGACTGACCTGTACACCTCCCTTTTACTTTTAACTTTTTAGACTAACCACTATTATTTCTACATTGTGTGTTTGTGTGCTTGTATTATTATTTTGTCTTGTGTTTAGTCACTCTTAAAGATAATCCTGGATAAATTGACTCCTTTTAAAGCATAAGTTTATTTGAGTCTGGAAGAAAGATAGCCACAAGAGAAGGAAATCTTGTTGCAATCAACCAAGGGAGCAATGGATAACCAAAGGTGGCCAGGATGGGGCAAGAGGGGAGTTCCTCCCTCCTTGCCGGGCAGTCTAACATTTGGGGCATCCCACCTGGAGCAGGAACAAACTGGGAAGTTCAGCCGGAATTTGGTCATAATAATATGTGTGTGAGAAAGGAATGGAAGGAATTACTAGTAGGTTTTGATGAACAGCAAGTCATAGAAAGCTTGCTTAGAGCATAAATGCTGATATGCACCAGTTAGCTGATTCTGTGCTACAAGCACAATGTAATTTCTATCTGCCCATTACTTGTTTGCCAGGGAAACATAGGTAGAGGTGATGGCTGGGTTGCAATGGTGGGGTACTACTCTCTGAGATTGATGGACTAGTGCACGCTATTCAATGCAGGAAATGTAAGATCATCTTACCATCCTTCAACTCATTCTATCAGCATATCCTTCAATAGCTACCTTTCTGATGTACCTACTTGGGGTGCCCCTAAACTACACAGCAAGATCAGACACTTGTTACCATTCAGCAGATCTGCTGCTGAAACACTCACCTGGCCTCTTGATGCCTCCATGTTCGACTATTCCAATCCTCCCCCACCTTACATAAACTCAAACTCATCCAAAACCCCACTGCCTGTATCTAAACTTCCACCAAGTCCCATTCATCCTATCATTCCATCCTATCACTCCATCCCTCCAACTCTTGCTAACTTACATTGGCTTCGAGTCCTTTATCAACTCAGGTTTAAAATTCTCATCCTTCTTTTCAAGTCTCCCTTGACCTCTCCTCACCTCATCGCTGCAACCTCTTCCATTCGTACAACTCTCAGATCTCAAAACGTCCCTGAGTTTCTTTGTTCCACACTGGGACTATGCCATTAGGCTCTGGACTTTCACAAGTTGGAGTCCTCCCTCCCATTTTCTCCTCCAATAAGATGGTCCTTAAAACCCAGCTCTGTCACTTGTCCTAATTTCTCTTCTCTCTCTGCCATCTAAATGACAATCTTTGTGAAGTAATTTGGAATGCTTTGACGATGTTAAAAGATGCAATATAAATGCACAGTGTTATTGTTCTCAAGAGGCTGCAAAAATCTCTGCTGCATATTACTTAACTTTATAATGTGAAGAGATGTGAGCATTGAGTTGAGCAGACAAGTTGGTCAAGGGTGGTGAAATGGAGAAAGCAAAATGTAAGAGCAGGTATTGTAAACTAAATAGTTTCTATCATTAGAAGTTGAGTATCAGTAAATCAGCCCGACATTAATGTATCCTGGAAACATATTGGTTTACAATCTACTCAGACCTGAATCTTTAATAGCAGTAACCAAGGTAAAGTATTTCAGTGAGAAAGTGGTGTTCAAGACATTTAAATAGAATCGTTCTGACGTGTTGCATTGACTGACGTGGAGTTCATAAAAACATCAAATGCTCATAGATCAGCACTTGGTACAAGACTGTACATGAAAGGCCTGCTCTTACCATACATGAGGGAGTACATAACAGGGCTAACTCACCGGAAAATAAAACATTGGGTAATTCACAAAGTAAGATCATGGATTGTTTATTCTTCCAGAGAGTGACCACCATCGTTTGCCCTGTCCTTGTATGATCGCTGATCGGGAGATGATGTTCTTTCAAAGAATTCCTCAGGAACACCATCATCTCTGAGTCAGACACTCTCTTGGCTCAGACAATTATCTCCATATTCTCATCATGAGTCAATATCTTTGAATCTCTGATGGAACACCATGTTGGAGCAGCATCACCTCGAGGACTACAGCGGTTCCAGGGGAGAACCCATCATCACCTTCTCTGGAAAACTAAAGACTAGCCAATAAGCTAACTTTACAAAATAGCCTGTATCTGAAGAACAACCAGCAGAGGGGTATGATATTTGGTTTATTTTGAGGGGCCATAGCTTGCTGGTTCAATATTGATTGTGATAAATTGCAGTGGCAGGCTGGTCCTTGGGGATGTGGGGCCACAGTTGCTCATAGCTCTCAGTAGCAGGTTTCAGGACAGCACTATCTCTCTGACCTTCACCCAACCTCTGGCCATAGATGAGATGGCATTCTCTCTCCTGTTTTCCTCCAGGCCACTCTTACTCGGCACTTCAACAGGCGCACTCATCTGCTCAAACTGTGCTGCCTCAAGACATCCTGAAAGAGAGCTGCTCATTGTCCTAGCCTTGAAAATAGTGCCCATTTCCAACCCACATTATCAGAGCATTTTAGATTGGCCAGAGATCCCTTTAAGGGCGACAGGCACACGTTAATACATTACATTGCTCTTCATGCATTACACACAAGCAGTGCTGCGAATCCGAGATCATAGTACCATCCACACCAAAAAAACCACTCCAAACCACCTGAAGAATCTTCCAGTCTAGCACTGAGGGCAGCTTATAAACAAGATCAAATAAAACTTGCATTGGTATAGCACCTCTCACAATTTCATGGTATTTCAAGGAACTTTACAGTCAATTAAATACAAAGGAAGTGTAGTCACCGTTCATAGAATCTTGACAGTGTGGAAAGCAGGTCATCCAGCCCATACAAACCCCCCCCCCCCAAAGAGTATCTTACCCAAATCAGCCTCCCCCCCCCCCCAAGAGTATCTTACCCAAATCAGCCTCCCCCCCCCCCCCCCCCAAAGACCCAAAGAGTATCTTACCCAAATCAGCCCCCTTGCTCCCTTAGCCTATCCCTGTAACCCTGCATTTCCCATGGCTAACCAATTAGCATGACCAATCCACCTAAGCTGCACACCTTTAGACTGTGGGACTAAACTGGAGCACCTGGAGGAAACTCATGCAGACGTGGGGAGAACATGCAAATCTAACTCCCGAGGCTGGAATCGAACCCAGGTCCCGTTAGGCAGCAGTGCTAACCACTGAGCCACTGTGCCACCTAATATAATTGTTATAATGTAGAAAAGCAGCTGTCAATTTGCACGCAGAGCAATTTCACAAATAACAACGACCAGATAGTTTTGCACTTTTACAGGAATTCTGTTAACTGCACACAGAGACTTACCACCACAAATTGATTGGTGAAAGTATTAAGGATTCTGCTCCATCCTTCCTTGATGTGCTATGTGTATCTGTTTCCCAAACCAAGCTTTGCTCTAAAACACTTGCACTCTTCATTTCACATAATATTGTTGCTACGTTTGGTTCTGAAGTTGGCTGTTAGTCACAGAACATGTTAAAAGCCTGAACAGAGCAGGACTACAATGAAACAACCAATCTTGCAAATCCAGCATTCTCTCAACACAACTCACAGCTGATAAACTTCCCGTAGGAGCTGCACTTACTCTGTTCATATTAAAAGTCACCAGAGCGTGACTAAGCCACCAGCTTAAATCCCTTCACAACTGTCCCAAATCTGCCAACTGAGGAAAGTGGGGAATATATGGAAGTGTTTACAATGAGAGCTGTGTCACGGTTTTGTGGGAAACAACCTACCACAATCTTCACTGTTTTATGGGAATCATTTCATCCGTACTAATGGGTGTGTAAATCAGGAGAAAATCTTTGCCATTGTGACAGAGGCAGTGCAGACATCAGGTTCCAAAGCAATGGGACAAGCTTCATTTTGATTTAAGCAGTGTTTTCAAGAGGGTACCCAGTTACACAGAAACTACTGCATGGGGGAACAGACCATTTGGCCCACCAGTCTGTGCTGGCCTTATCATCTATACATGAACAGCGGGTTCCAATCCCATGTATCCACAAAGTCCTCATTTTCCTTTATCAACCCCTTGCTTCATCAACCTGTCACATCCATTGTTAAAGTACTGACATGGTCTCTGCTTCAACCATTGACCTCAGCACTGGGTGGGGGAGGGGGAGCGTAGGAATGATGGTGTCACGAGACTGCTATCCTGAGATGCAGGATAATGCTGGTGACGCACAGTTTCAAAGCCCACCACCGGAAACTGGCAGCATTTAGATTCAATTATCTTTTTCAAAAATCTGGAAATTAGAGTTTACTGTCAGTCATCACAACCATAGGACCACGTTGATTTGTGTAAGAGTCCATCTGGTTTGAGAAGGAAACCAGCCATTTTGACCTGATCTACATGTGACTCCAGTGATTCGTTTGACTCTTAATTGTGTTCTAATGAGGTAGCACGTCCCTCAGTTCAAGGGGACTTAGGAATGGCCAATTAATCCTCTGTGAAAGTGATTTCTCCTGCTGTCTGCCCTAAATCTAACTGTAAAGTATGTCACTGTAACAGATTATTTGGTTATTATTTCATTGCTGTTTGTAAGCATTTGCAGTGAACAAATTTTCAGTCATGTTTCCTACATTACCACGGTGGCCACACTTCATTGACATGGAAATGTTTTGGAACAGCCTGAAGCTATGATAGATGATATCTAATTGTAGGTCCCTCTTCAGTGTTGTTGTTGACTGTTAAAGGGCTGCAGAACACATTAGAGCTGTTCAGATACTGCAGGAGGACTAGAGGCTGGTTTGGAGCTAGCTTCGGGAAGCTGTGCTTTCTGAGCAGAGGCAATATTGTTTGAAGAGTAGGGTGTTAGGAGCCTCAAGAGAAGCAGCAGTGTGGATGCTGTTCACTTGTGACCTGATCCTGGGAAAATGGGGGTGAAGGTACATGCTCATGTCCTGAAGCTTGCTACTTCTGAGCTCACGGACACTCTGACCCCATAAACGTTGTCAAACCGACATCCACACTGGCATTGGCCGTTTGGGCTTCCTGACGTAATGGTTAAGATGGAGAATGGCAGAAATCTCTGGCACTGGCCCATCACAGCTTCTGGGGCCAAGGAAAGTCAGCTTTTTAACTAATGAGGTGTGGACAACCCAGCTTCAGGGGCAGACTTCAGTGATTTCAGCTGGTAGGTACTAGGTCCAGAGGTGTTTCTGTTGGGGTAGATTAGATTAGATTAGATTAGATTACTTACAGTGTGGAAACAGGCCCTTCGGCCCAACAAGTCCACACCGCCCCGCCGAAGCGTAACCCACCCATACCCCTACATCTACATTTACCCCTTACCTAACACTATGGGCAATTTAGCATGGCCAATTCACCTGGCCTGCACATCTTTGGACTGTGGGAGGAAACCGGAGCACCCGGAGGAAACCCACGCAGACACGGGGAGAACGTGCAAACTCCACACAGTCAGTCGCCTGAGGCGGGAATTGAACCCGGGTCTCAGGCGCTGTGAGGCAGCAGTGCTAACCACTGTGCCACCGTGCCGCCCATTGGGTAATCCCCCAATGTGTCCAGTGTTGCTTTTGTAAAAGGATCAAGAAGGAAATGCATCAGCTCCAGGCTGCAACACCAGTTGGGACCCACCTCTGTCATCAGTTCAGTCAGCTGACCTTTCATTCAGCAGACAGACCTTTCAGTCAGCTGCCTGTGCCATTGAAATAAACCAGGGCAGATGCAGCGTGTTAGATAGGAGAATAAAGATCTCTCTACTGTCTTAAACTGTACGTAAAGCTTGCTCTACACTGCCCCCATGAAACACAGAGACAGCACAGGTTTAGATACAGAGTAAAGCTCCTTGTGCACTGCCCCATCAAACAATCCCAGGCTCGGGTCAGCCTGGGATTAGATACAGAGTAAAGCTCTGTCTACACTATCCACATCAAACAATCCCAGGACAGGGACAACATAGGGTTTGATACAGAGTAAAGCCCCCCTCTACATCATGTCCCCATCGAACACTTCTCCAAAATGGCTCAGACTACATTCAGAAGAACATCCTTCCCCACCCCGTGTGAAATGGAGTTTCACTCCTCAAGTGACGCCAGTTCCTAACACCAGCTTCAGGCCTCATACCCTGAACAGCTGTCCCATCCCACTCCTATATGATGAGGTGGAGTGGGGTTGAGGCAGTGAACAGCACAGTTAAGTATATTTAATGTCAGTCTCACGAGTTAAAGTCATGCTTATCACTTTAAGCATACTCTCCCTTCAACAGCTGCATTTTCACTAAAATTAGTAAACGGCAGAAACAGTTTAATCGGTCTTTCACTGCTTGCTTCTACTAAGAGCCCAAAAAATGACCAGCAGCATCAAGCTCAGTTGGAAGCAATTTGCCTCATCACACTGGTGCAGGTGCTACCTCTTAAACTGGCCCTGTCTACTCTAATCCCCTGCCCTGGCCCTTTCTCTTGTATTTGTGTTCCTTTAAAATGTTTATCTACATTCCCAGCTGTCAATGACAGGTCGAACCTGACACTTGCTCGTGGGTTAATTGTCTCAATATTGATAGCACCCAAGGGGTTAATCCAATAATATTAATTACACAGCAGCTTTCATATGTTAAGTTTGATGCTAGGGGTTAATTTAAATTCATCAATTCCTGACCTTGTCGCTCTGGGCAACTTGATGAATAATTATGTAGGTAAAATAATTTCAGTAGTATATTAATTACAAGTCACATTGCAGAACAATGAGTGTAATCATTTTACAGCTGATCCTGCAGAGGTCATTTTGTTTGCAAAGAATTGTCAATGTCCCCAAACTATTTCACCATGCTTGATTTTTATTATTTTTCCCAGGATGTAATTTTTTAAATTAATATTTATAATCCACTCTCTGTTCTGCTCCCAACACATTGATGGTTGGTTCAGAAGTGACGATGTCTCTGAATTGTTTTATCCGATGTGACAACACTCAGGGAACTCTCTCATCCTTGAGAGAACTCGTCACTCTCCTCACCCCTACCTGCAAGGGGTTTACAAAGCTCCTTTATACTCTTGCAACATGAGTTGTACATCATGTACTTTATTAACATGTTTAAGGGCCCTTCTCTGTATTCAGCTCATACTCTTGCTTAAAATATGAGCACTACAAGTTTGACAGTGACAGAAACACCTACATAAATTCAACAAAAGTGATTCCACAATTCAAGTTGTCCAATTCCTCTAGTACAGCATTGGCAGTGTTTTTTATTCATTTATGAGATGTGGGCACCACTGGTTAGGCCAACATTTATTGCCCATCCCTAATTGCCCAGAGGGCAGTTAAGAATCAGCCACATTGCTGTGGGCCAAAGTCACATGTAGACCAGACCAGGTAAGGATTGCAGTTTCCTTCTCCAAAGTACATTAGTGAACCAGATGGACTTTTCCCCCACAATCTCATGGTCATCACGAGAGTCTTTACATTTTTATTGGAAACAAATTCCACCATCTGCCATGGTGGAATTTGAACTCAAGTCCCCGGAGCTCTATCTGGGTAACAGTCCAACAATAACACCTCTGGGCCATTGCTTTATTGGAGAAGGTGAAGGAATCAGTTCCAAAGACATCAAGGCATAAGAAGTTGAGGCTTCCTTAGTATCCTCTCTCAGCTAGATCTGGGAAAACCCTGCCCCCATCACCCATTCCAACATCACCAATCCCAGAACTGTACCCCCGGTCCACCCAACTCCATTAGTCCCAGGACTATCTGCCCTCGTGCAGCCCAGTCTTCCCACACAGGGGCCTCCATTTCTTTGGGTTTACTTTCCATTTCGTTGAATTTCTATTTTCATTCACTGTCAGCTTGATCAGTGCTCTGGCTGTGCCAAGTCTTTCTGTGTAAGGAGAGTTTCTGTGTGTTGAGTGAGGCAGTGGAATTATCAGCCGCAAACTATTAAATGGCTCAGTAGGAAGAGATAATGACAAATATGTTAATGTCTCCTTCCCGAATGAGAATGTAGATGTTCTGGTAAATCTGAAACTCAGTGGGTTTTATGGTCTGTTTCAGTCCATTCTCATCAGCACAAAGTAAATAAGCTTCAATGTGGGGACAGGTAGAAACTACTCCTTGAATCTGATTCAGATTCCATTCTCCAGTTCCAGTATTAGCCTTACAATTTAAATACAGCTCCTGTTGTGCTATTACTGTCTCAGTGAATATTAAATGCCTCATTAGAATCAGCCTTCAATATAATGGCAAATTTACATATTAAAAAATGCCAGCTACTTACAGAAGCCAAGAAACAAGACATAATCTCTGAGTCCAAAGGTGGAGCTAGCTTGGAGACACAGAGAGTAACAGAGAGATAGAAAACTGGAATAGTAGCTATCTGAAATACAGGAGAGAGAAAATGAAAAACAGAGAGGAGGTGAGAAAGAAGGAGAGAAAGATGGTGGAGAGAGAACAGTGCAACACAACGAGCAAGATGGAGAGAAGGGGCAGAGCCAAAGAGATGGACAGAAAGACATTTACAGGAAGAGAAGAAAGGCAAACAAGGATAGAGGCAAAGAAAGAGAGTGGAACACTGAGGAGAATAAGAAAATGAAAGGGATTTAAATGGGGAATAATAGAAAACTGAGATAAGTAGAAGAATGAGAGAAACTGGAAGAAGTATGGAACATGAAATTGACAGCAAGAGAAGAACAGAGAGAGAGGGAGACAAAGGACAAAAATGGGATTGGTAGTTTAGAGTCAAACTCTGCTGCACATCTCTAAGACCTGGGGAGGCTGTGTTTGGTGAAAGTAGTATTGCTGTGTTCCTGCTGTGGCCTATTCTCCTTCAGGAGCTCTAGGGTATGTGTCTGACACATCACCCTCTGTTATTATCTCCCAGCCATTGGATTTTCTCAACTGTTCACACTGGCATTATGTAATGAGAGGTTGTTTCTGAGTGTACAAGTCCCTGCTGTGTGACCGCTTTTGATGGTGCTGTCAGAGTGCAGTCTCTTCAAATGTCATTGGTAATGCCTGTCCCTGCACCAAACCCTTTAGTTGAAATTTTGAGATCACTAATAAGGTAAGATGTGAGGTACCAAAAGAGAAAATGCTGGAAACTCTCAGCAGGTCCAGCAGCATCTGTAAGGAGAGAGAAGAGTTGACGTTTCGAGTCTAACCAACCCTTCTTCTCCAACCGTGGCTTCCCACTTACAGTTGTTGACAGGGCTCGCGACAGCATGTAGTCCATCTCCTGCGCCATGACCCTAACCCCCTCCCTCCCCTCCCAGAACAAGGATAGGCTCCCTCTTGTTCTCACCTTTCACCCCACCAGCCTTCACATGCAAAGAATAATCCTCCACCATTTTCGCCAACTCCAACACAACGCCACCGCTAAACACATCTTTCCTTCCCTCCCCCTGCCTACATTCTGCAGGGATCGTTCCCTCCAACTTAATCCACTCCTTCATCACACCTAACACCTCTCCCATCACACACGACACCTTCCCATGCAATTGCAGAAGGTGCAACACCTGCCCCTTTACCTCTTCCATGCTCACCATCCAAGGCCCCAGACACTCATTTCAGATTAAGCAGCGTTTCACTTGTACCTCTTTCAATTTGGTCTATTGCATTCGTTGCTCTCAATGTGGTCTCCTCTATATCGGAGAGACAAAATGCCGACTGGGTGATCGCTTTGCTGAGCACCTTTGGGAACTTTGACAAAGGGTCAGTTAGACTCGAAACATCAGCTCTTCTCTCTTCTTACAGATGCTGCTGGACCTGTTGAGATTTTCCAGCATTTTCTCTTGGTTTCAGATTCCAGCATTCACAATAACTTGCTTTTATTAAGATGTGAGGTGCCAGTGTGGGACTGGGGTGGACAAAGTTAAAAATCACACAACACCAGTTTATAGTCCAACAGGTTTATTTGAAAAATAACAAGCTTTCAAAGCGTTCCCTGATAAAGGAACAGGGCTCCGAAAGCTTGTACTTCCAAATAAACCTGTTGGACTACAACCTGGTGTCAAGTGAATTTTTTTCTAATAAGATAGACATGGAAGTGCCTCTTTGGCTTCCAGAAGGCATTCAATAAGGTTCCATTCAATTGGTTATGAGCAAAAGTGATATTAGTGGTAGTACAAACATAGAGGTGGAGAAAGTGAGGACTGCAGATGCTGCAGATCAGGGTCGACAGTGTGTTGCTGGAAAAGCACAGCAGATCAGGCAGCATCTGAGGAGCAGGAGAATCGATGTTTCAGGCCAGAGTTGTTCATCAGGAATCCTGATGAAAGGCTCTGGCCCAAAACGTCGATTCTCCTGCTCCTTGGATGCTGTCCAACACAAACATAGAGGTGTTAGCACAGCAACTTCCTTAAAATTCCAGTTTCCTCTCACATCGTTCCAGCTCCTCCTCTTCAGGAGAGGTCCACAGGACTAGAGAATAGCCAACAATGTTTTTTTCAGAGTCAAGGTTAGAGTAGTGCTGGAAAAGCACAGCAGATCAGGCAGTATCCATGAAGAAGGAAAATCAATGTTTCAAGCAAAAGTCCTTCATCAGGAAGGGCCGATGAAGGGCTTTTCCTGCTCCTCGGATGCTGCCTGACCTGCTATGCTTAGTCAGCACCACTCTAATCTTGACTCTAATCTCCAGTATCTGCAGTACCCACTTTTGCCTAACAATGTCCGTTTGTTTAAGAAGGGCAATGGGGATAATCTGAGATGTTTCAGGCTGGTGAGCATTATGTCAGTGGGAGGGAAGTGATTGTAGAAGATTATTACGGACGGGATTTACTCATATTTTGAAAAATTTGGAATAATTAACAACAGGCAGTGTGTCGTTGTGAGGGAAAGGCTGTGCCTCACAAAGCTGATTGAGTTTTTTTGAGGAAGTGACAAAGGTGATTGGTGAAGGCGTGGCAGTAGGTGTTTTCGATATGGACTTTAGCAAGGCCTCTGGCAAAGTCCCTCATGGCAGGCTGATACAGAAGGTGATGTCACATAGGATTCACAATGAGTTGGATACAGAACTAACTTAGTCATAGAAGACAGAATAGCAGAGGAAGGGTGCTATTCTGACTGGAAATCTGTGACTAGTGGTGTTCCACAGGGTTCAGTGCTGGGATCCTCTGCTGTTTGTAATATGTAAATAATTTGGAGGAGGATGGTAGGAGGCATAATAAGTAAATTTGGAAACAATACGAAGACTGGGGAAGCTGTTCATAGGGAGGGGAAATGCCAGAGTATACAGCAGGATGTAGACAACCTGGAGACTTGGGTGGAGAAATGGCAGATGGAGTTAAATTGGACAAATGTGAGGTGGTGCATTTTGGAAGATCAAATGCAGAGGGAGATATATAGGAAATGGCAGAAACGTTAGTAAAATCAACATCCACAGGAATCTAGGTGTCAGGTCCACAATTTCCCTGAAATTGGCAACACAAGTTGATAAGGTGGTCCACAAGGCATATGACATGTTTACCTTCTTTGGTCAGGGTATAGAGTATAAAGGTTAGCAAGTCATATTGCAGCTGTACAGAACTTTAGATGGGCCACATTTGGAATATTGCGTACAGTTCTGGTCACCACACAGCTAGAGGAACGTGGAGGCTTTGGAGAGGGTACGGAAAAGGTTTACAAAGATGTTGCCTGTTTTGGAGGGTATTAGTAAGAGGAGAGATTGAACAAAGTTGGTTTGTTTTCACTTGAACATCGAAGGATAAGGGTTGACCTGTTAAAGGGGGTAAGTTTCAAGGAGATGTGAGAAGCATGTTTGTTTTTGCAAAGAAGGTGTTAATTGCCTGGAATCCTGCAGAGGTGGTGGTGTAGGCAGATACAATAGCAATAATTAAGAGGCAGCTTGACAGATATATGAATAGGAGAAAGTGAGGACTGCAGATGCTGGAGATCAGAGTCAAGAGTATGGCACTGGGAAAGCACAGCAGGTCAGGCAGGAGAGGAGCAGGAGGATCGACGTTTTGGGCAAAATCCCTTCATCAGGAATCAGGAATCATCAGATATACGTACAAGCAGGGAATAGAGGGATCCAGACCATGTACAGTCAAAAGGGATTTAGTTTAGAAAGGTGTATTTGTGGGCCGAAGGGTCTGTTCCTGTATTGTACTGTCCTTTGTTCTTTACTCCTGGATTTAACCTGATCCATAGCTGACAGTGGCTCACAGAAAACCTGAGTCCCCATGAACATGGTCTTCACAAAACTGGCAGACTCTATAAAACCTCCTCAACACTGCCTGTACTGGCATAAATGGTGCCAATCACTGATGAACTCTTCAGGGAACAGAAACAGCTGCAGCACTGGTCCGTCTGCCTTTTCTCAGCTTCCAGATCTAAGCTGGCGAAAGGTAAGGCTGAAGCATTTGCCACAGGCTGCAGCCAGAAGTGCTGAGTGGATAATCCACCTCGGGCCTCCTCTGATGTCCCTAACATCAGAGATACCAGTCTTCAGCCAATTTGATTCACTCTACGTGATGACAAGAAACTGTTGGAGGCACTGATACTGCAGAGGCAATGGGCCCTGAGAACATTCCAGCAATAGTACTGAAGACGTGTGCTCCAGAACTTGCTGCTTCCCTGCTCAAGCTGTTCCAGTACAGTTACAACACTGACACCTACCCGACAATGTGGAAAATTGCCCAGGTATGTCCTCTTCATAAAAAGCAGGATAAATTCAAACCGGCCAATTACCGCCTCATTGGTCTTCTCTCAATCATCAGTAAAGTTATGGAAGGCGTCATTAACAGTGCTAACAAGCAGCACCTGCTCAGCAATAACCTGCTCGGTTACGCCCACTTTGGGTTCCCCCAGGGTCACTCAGCTCCTGACCTCATTACAGTCTTGGTTCAAACTCAAGTACCTCACCTCTGGACTTTCCAGAGCCTGTCAGCATCTACAAGGCACAAGGCAGGAGTGTGTTGGAGTACTCTCCACGTCCCTGCATGAGTGCAGCTCCAACAACGAGCATGAAAAATAAAGTATCTTGCCTGACACGCTGTCTATCCACCCAATCAAGCGTTCTGTTGCTATACAACAGTAGCAGCAGTGTACACTATCAATTAGAAGCACTGCAGCAAATCATCAAGGCTCCTTTGACAATATCTTTCAAACTTGCAAATTGTACTATCATGAAGAACAAGGGCACAGCTGCACAGGAACATCATCACCCAGAAATTCTGCTCCAAGCCACACAATTGTTCTGATTTGGAAATATAATGCTGTCCCTTCACTGTTGCAGGATCGAAACTCCTGAGACTCCTTTCCTAACAGCATTGTGTGTTCACCCACAAGGACTGCTATGCTTTAAGAAGGCAGCTTACCACCATCTTCTCAAGGGCAATTAGGGATGGGCAATAAAAGATAGGCCAGTCAACGATGCCCACATCCTATGTATTAATACAGTTTTTAAAAAAAGCAAGGATGAATATATATTATGTGTTGGTTGGATACACCACAAAACTTTGCATCTTCTTAAGTTCTTTGATCAAAATAGTTCACGTTACAAATTTGAGAAGTACTTACTGTAATAGATCCCATTCATTTGAAGAAGCATTTAAACCTTTAGTTTCTTAATGAGAAAAGTCAGAAATCTATTAGATCTACTATCAGTTAATGCATGAAATTGTAATACTGTTAGCTCATTAATATTCTATTCAAAGTTAATTTCATGGAATCGAGCTTGCTTTTTGTTATCGAGGAAGGTATTGAGCTGAAATTGCAATCGCATATAGACTACAGTGGAATTGTAATGAATATTAAATGTTTTTCCGGTTCTAAAATTTCATTTGCATTTTGTGACAAAGAATCCTAATACAGCAACTATACAATCTGCTGTGAAAAATTATTGGCACAAAGCAAAACCTGAGAACATTGAACACATATCACATCTGTCTGACACGCTTCCCTGTTTCAAATTGTAGAAACTTATCTAAATGTCTGTAATTACCTATCGATTCCTTCCTAGAATTGTCATTGCACGTTCTACATTTGCTAAGTGACACAGCTGTCTTTCTGATACCGAGATTTGGTTAAAGTGCAGTGCAGAATCTCGAGCAGATGTAGGAGAGACAACAAATCAGTCTGAACCTGCTGGAGTTTATCCTAATTCTAATGCTCCAACTGAGCTCCAGACTTATTTCCAGGAGAGTGTGGGACAGCAGGATTAACTAGAGATTGATAAAGGATTTGGGGGAAAGAGTGGGAAAATGGGAATAGCTTTGGACTGATCCATAGAGAAGAATTTTGGGGATTGTTAGAGCCAGCCGGGCACAGTGGGCAGAATGTGCTGTCAGCTTTGATCATTGGAACGTGACAAATGACAGAAGGTCAGGCACCAACACTAGGTTCTTCAATTCAGCTGAAGTCCATTTACAGGTTGTTCATGGGTGAGCAGTACAGGGGCACAAGGTCCCAGAAAAGCACAACAGCAACCATCGAAGGAGATGGTCAGGACAGGCAACACTGATGCAGTTAGTTCACCCGTAACAACTCACAAAGGGTAAGATGATCGACCCACACCTAACAAGATTGGAAATCATGCAGCAATATAGTCAAAGATTTCACGCTGCGCAATGACTTACAATCAGTGTGCCAGAGACAGAGACCAGAGGGTGGTGTAGCAGTAATATCACTCGACTAGTGATCCAGGATAATGCTTTCAGGCACAGGATAATGCTTCCAAATCCCAGCATGGCATCTGTTGGAATTGAAATCCAACGAATCAGTCTGGAATTGAAATAATTAATAGTGAGCATGAAGCTAGCACTGATTGTTGTAAATAAAAACACCCATCTGATTCACACATGACTTTTAAGAAAGGAAGTCTGCCATCCTTACCCGGTCTGGCCTAGATGTGACTCCGGGTCAATAGTAATGTGATTGACCTCTGCGACAGCCCAGCAAGGCACTCAGTTCAACGGAAATTAGGAATGCACAACAGGTAAAGATCAACAAGGTCATCTATGTGTGGAACTGCAGGAGATGGGTGAGATTCTAAATAAATGTTTTGCATCAGTCCTTATTGTGAAGACAGGCCTGGAAGCTAGAGAACTTGGGAAAATAAATAATAATGTCTTAAAAAGTGTCCTTATTATAGAGAGGAGGTGCTGGACGTCAAAATGCATAAAGGTGGACAAATCCCCAGGACCTGATCCGGTGTATCCCAGAACTTTGTGAGAAGCTAGAGAAGAGATTTCTGAGATATTTGTATCGTTGATAGCCGGAAGACTGGAGGTTGGCTAATGTGGTGCCATTATTGAAGAAGGGTGGTAAGGAAAACCCAGGGAACTATAGACCAGTGAGCCTGATGTCAGTGGTGGGTAAGTTGTTGGAGAGGATTCTGCGGCACAGGATTTGCATGTACAGGGGAACCTTGATTATCCGAATACTAATTAAGCAAAAATAAGATTCTTCAAAGCAGATCTCAAGGCCCCGATAGAAACATGACCTCAAAGATATGTTTCCAACAGTGATCATGTCTTTTGTTTACAGGGATAAAACAGTCTCCAAATGACTGACCTCCCGCCCCCTCTCTCTCCCCACATCTTCCCTGGAGTTCTACAGAGGGGTGTGTCCTAAACCCCACATAATCTCTCCAACACTGTCCTGTACAGGACAAAGGTGGAACCTGTCAAAAAGGTGCAGTCAAAAGTTGTGTGTGTAGCTGTGGCTGCAGCTGCGTTTGTGTGTATGTGTGTGTGTATGTGTGTGTGTGTGTATCTGTGTGTGTGAGGGATTGTGTGTGTGTGTATGTGCGCGTGTGTGTGGGTGGGTGTGTGTATGGGGATGTGTGTGTGTGGTGTGTGTGGGTGTGTGTATGTGTATATGCGTGTGTGTGGGTGTGTGTGTGCTGTGTTTGTGTGTGTGTAGGTGTGTGTGTGGGTGTGTGTGTGGGTGTGTGTGTGTGTGTATGTGTGTGTGTGCACTATTTGGAGACTTACCCTCCAAAGGCAACTGTGGCAGTCTTACTGTTGGTGTCCAGTCCAGCTGACCCGGAGAGGGGGCGGGTGTTTACGGGGTTTGGGGGATGGTAGGGCAGGGAGGGGATGTGGTTTTGCATGGGGTTGGGAGAAAGAGGAGTGTTGGGGGCGGTGTTGCATGGGGTTGTGGGACGGAGGAGTGTTCAGGGCGGTGTTGGATGGGGTTGGGGCAGTGGGTGTTGGGGGCAGTGTTGGATTGGGTTGGGGGATGGAGGGGTATTGGGGGTGGTGTTGGATGGGGTTGGGGATGGAGGGATATTGGGGCGGTGTTGGCTAGGTTTGGGAGATGGAGGGGTGTTGGTGGTGGTGTTGGATGGGGTTGGGGGACGGAGGGGTGTTGGGGGCTGGAGGGATATTGGGGTAGTGTTGGATGGGGTTGGGGGATGGAGGGGTATTAGGATAGTGTTGGATGGGGTTGGGGGATGGAGGGGTATTGGGGTAGTGTTGGATGGGGTTGGGGGACGGAGGGGTGTTGGGGCGGTTTTGGATGGGGTTGGGGGCTGGAGGGGTTTTGGGGGCGGTGTCAGATGGAGTTGGGGATGGAGGTGTGTTGGGGCGGTGTTGGAGGGGTTGGGGGACGCAGGGGTATTGGGGCGGTGATGGATGGGGTTGGGGGATGGAGGGGTGTTGGGGGCAGAGTTGGATGGGGTTAGAATGTGGAGGGGTGTTGGGGGTTGATTTAGATGGGGTTGGGAAGTGGAGGGTGTTGCAGTCGGTGGATGGGGTTGGGGGATGGAGGGGTGTTGGGGGCGGTGTTGGAAGGGGTTGGGGGACGGAGGGGGGTTCGGAGCGAGGTTGGATGGGGTTGGGAGGTGGAGGGGTGTTGGGGGCAATGTTGGATGGGATTGGGGATGGAGGGGTGTTGGGGGCAGTGTTGGGTGGGGTTGGGGATGGAGGGGTGTTGGGGATGGTGTTGGATGGGATTGGAGGATGGAGGGGTGTTTGGGGCAATGTTGGATGGGGTTGGGAGGTGGAGGGGTGTTGGTGGCGGTGTTGGATGGGGTTGGGGGATGGAGAGGTGTTGGTGGCAGTGTTGAATGGGGTTGGGGGTGGAGGAGTATTGGGGGCGGTGTCAGATGGGGTTGGGGATGGAGGGGAGTTGGGGGTGGTGTTGGATGGGGTTGGGGGGTGGAGGGGTATTGGAGGCGGTGTCAGATGGGGTTGGGGATGGAGGGGTGTTGGGGCGGTGTTGGAAGGGGTTGGGGAACGGAGGGGGGTTCGGGACAATGTTGGATGGGGTTGGGAGGTGGAGGGGTGTTGGGGGCAATGTTGGATGGGATTGGGGGATGGAGGGGTGTTGGGGGCGGTGTTGGATGGGGTTGGGGGACAGAGGGGTGTTGGGGGCAGTGTTGAATGGACTTGGAGTGGGGGGTGTTGGGGGAGGTGTTGGATGGGGTTGTGGCGAGTGGTGTTGGGGGCGGTGTTGGATGGGTTTGGGGATGGAGGGGTGTTGGGGCGGTTTTGGATAGGGTTGTGGGATGGAGGGGTGTTCAGGGCGGTGTTGGATGGGGTTGAGGAATGGTGTTGGGGGCAGTGTTGGATGGGATTGGAGGACAGAGGGGTGTTGGGGATGGTGTTGGATGGGATTGGAGGATGGAGGGGTGTTTGGGGCGATGTTGGATGGGATTGGGGGACGGAGGAGTGTTGGGGTGGTGATGGATGGGGTTGGGGGACGGAGGGGTGTTGGGGGCAGAGTTGGATGGGGTTGGGATGTGGAGGGGTGGTGGGGGTGGATTTAGATGGGGTTGGGAAGTGGAGGGTGTTGCAGTCGGTGTTGGATGGGGTTGGGGGATGGAGGGGGGTTCGGGGCAATGTTGGATGGGGTTGGAAGGTGGAGGGGTGTTGGGGGCAATGTTGGATGGGATTGGGGGATGGAGGGGTGTTGGGGGCAGTGTTGGATGGGGTTGGGGGATGGCGTGGTTTTGGGGGCGGTGTTGGATGAGGTTGAGGGATGTAGGGGTGTTGGCAGCGGTGTTGGATGGGATTGGGGACGAAGTGGTGTTGGGGACGGTGTTGGATGGGGTTGGGAGGTGGAGGGGTGTTGGGGGCGATGTTGGATGGGTTTGGGAGGTGGAGGGGTGTTGGGGGAGGTGTTGAATGGGCTTGGGGTGGGGGGTTTTGGGGCGGTGTTGGATGGGTTTGGGGATGGAGTGGTCTTGGGACGGTGTTGGATGGGGTTGGGGGACAGAGGGGTGTTCAGGGCGGTGTTGGATGGGGTTTGTGGATGAAGGGGTGTTGGGGGCAGTGTTGGATAGGATTGGAGAATGGAGGGGTATTGGGGATGGTGTTGGATGGGATTGGGGATGGAGGGGTATTTGGGGCGATGTTGGATGTGATTGGGGATGGAGGAGTGTTGGGGGCGATGTTGCATGGGGTTGAGAGGTGGAGGTGTGTTGGGGGCGGTGTTGGATGGGGTTGGAGGACGGAGGTGTAGGGGGTGGTGTTGGACGGGGTTGGGGGGTGGTGTGGTGTTGGGGGCGGTGTTGGATGGGGTTGGGGATGTAGGGGTATTGGGGATAGTGTTGGATGTGATTGAGGGATGGAGGGGTGTTGGGGGTGATGTTGGATGGGGTTGGGAGGTGGAGGGGTTTTGGAATTGATGTTGGATGGGGCGGGGGATGGAGTTGTTTTGGGGCGGTGTTGGATGGGGTTGGGAGGTGGAGGGGTTTTGGGGGTGATGTTGGATGGGGCGGGGGATGGAGTTGTTTTGGGGCGGTGTTGGATGGGGTTGGGAGGTGGAGGGGTTTTGGGGGTGATGTTGGATGGGGCGGGGGATGGAGTTGTTTTGGGGCGGTGTTGGATGGGGTTGGGCGATGAAGGGGTGTTGGGGTGATGTTATATGGGATTGGGAGACGGAGAGGTGTTGGCGGCAGTGTTGGATGGGATTGGGGGATGGAGGGGTGTTTGGGGTGGTGCTGGATAGGATTGGGGGACAGAGGGGTGTTGGAGGTGATGTTGGATGGGGTTGGGGATTGGTGGGGTGTTGGGGGTGGTGCTGGATGGGATTGGGGATTGGAGGGGTGTTGGGGGTGATGTCGGATGGGATTGGGGGACGGAGGGGTGTTGGGGGCAATGTTGGATGGGATTGGGGAATGTGGGGGTGTTGGGGGCGATGTTGGATGGGGTTGGGGATGGAGGGGTGTTGGGGGCGGTACTGGATGGGATTGGGGGACAGAGGGGTGTTGGTGGCAGTGTTTGATGGGGTTGGGGGATGGAGGGGTGTTGGGGGCGATATTGGATGGGATTGGGGGACAGAGGGGTGTTGGAGGTGATGTTGGATGGGGTTGGGGATTGGTGGGGTGTTGGGGGTGATGTCGGATGGGATTGGGGGACGGAGGGGTGTTGGGGGCAATGTTGGATGGGATTGGGGGATGTGGGGGTGTTGGGGGCGATGTTGGATGGGGTTGGGGATGGAGGGGTGTTGGGGGCGGTACTGGATGGGATTGGGGGACAGAGGGGTGTTGGTGGCAGTGTTTGATGGGGTTGGGGGATGGAGGGGTGTTGGGGGCGATATTGGATGGGGTTGGAGGACAGAGGAGTGTTGGGGGCGATGTTGCATGGGTTTGGGGGACGGAGAAGTGTTGGGGGTGGTGCTGGATGGTATTGGGGGATGAAGGGGTGTTGGGGGCGATGTTGGATGGGACTGGCGTTGGAGGGGTGTTGGGGACGATATCAGATGGGGTTGGGTGATGGAGGGATGTTGGGGGCGGTTCTGGATGGGATTGGGGGACAGAGGGGTGTTGGTGGCGGTGTTTGATGGGGTTGGGGGATGGAGGGGTGTTGGGGGCGATATTGGATGGGGTTGGAGGACAGAGGAGTGTTGGGGCGATGTTGAATGGGGTTGGGGGACGGTGAGGTTTTGGGGGTGGTGCTGGATGGGATTAGGGGATGAAGGGGTGTTGGGGTGATGTTGGATGGGATTGGGACATGGTGGGGTGTTGGGGGTGGTGCTGGATGGGATTGGGGGACGGAGGGGTGTTGGAGGCAATGTTGGATTGAATTGGGGGGATGTGGGGGTGTTGGGTGATGTTGGGTGGGACTAGGGATGGAGGGGTGTTGGGGGTGATGTTAGATGGGGTTGGGGGATGGAGGAGTGTTGGGGGTGATATTGGATGCGGTTGGAGGACAGAGGAGTGTTGGGGGCGGTGTTGCATGGGGTTGGGAAGTGGAGGGGTGCTGGGGGGGCGTTGGATGGGGTTGGGAGGTGGAGGGGTGTTGGGGGCGGTGTTGGATGGGGTTGGGAGGTGGAGGGGTGTTGGGGGCGGTGTTGGATGGGGTTGGGAGGTGGAGGGGTGGTGGGGGCGGTGTTGGATGGGGTTGGGTGGTGGAGGGGTGTTGGGGGCGCTGTTGGATGGTGTTGGGGATGGAGGGGCTTTGAGGGCGGTGTTGCGTGGGGTTGAGAAGTGGAGGGGTGTTCAGGGTGGTGTTGGATGGGGTTGGGTGGTGGAGGGGTGTTGGGGCTGGTGTTGGATGGGTTTGGGGGACGGAGGAGTGCTGGGGGCAGTGTTAGATGGGGTTGGGAGGTGGAGGGGTGTTGGGGGCGGTGTTGGATGGGGTTGGGAGGTGGAGGGGTGTTGGGGGCGGTGTTGGATGGGGTTGTGGCGAGTGGTGTTGGGGGCGGTGTTGGATGGGTTTGGGGGACGGAGGAGTGCTGGGGGCAGTGTTAGATGGGGTTGGGAGGTGGAGGGGTGTTGGGGGCGGTGTTGGATGGGGTTGGGTGGTGGAGGGGTGTTGGGGCTGGTGTTGGATGGGTTTGGGGGACGGAGGAGTGCTGGGGGCGGTGTTGGATGGGGTTGGGAGGTGGAGGGGTGTTGGGGGCGGTGTTGGATGGGGTTGGGAGGTGGAGGGGTGTTGGGGGCGGTGTTGGATGGGGTTGGGAGGTGGAGGGGTGGTGGGGGCGGTGTTGGATGGGGTTGGGTGGTGGAGGGGTGTTGGGGGTGCTGTTGGATGGTGTTGGGGATGGAGGGGCTTTGAGGGCGGTGTTGCGTGGGGTTGAGAAGTGGAGGGGTGTTCAGGGTGGTGTTGGATGGGGTTGGGTGGTGGAGGGGTGTTGGGGCTGGTGTTGGATGGGTTTGGGGGACGGAGGAGTGCTGGGGGCAGTGTTAGATGGGGTTGGGAGGTGGAGGGGTGTTGGGGGCGCTGTTGGATGGGGTTGGGGCCGAGGGGTGTTGAGAGCAGTGTTGGATGGTGTTGGGGGACGGAGGGGTGTTGGGGGCGGTGTTGGATGGGGTTGGGGATGGTGTTGGATGGGTTTGGGGATGGAGGGTTGTTGGGGGCGATGTTGGGTGGGATTGGGGATGGAGGGGTGTTGGGTGCTAGATGGGGCGGGGGACGGAGGGTTGTTGGGAGCGGTGTTGGATGGGGTTGGGGGACGGAGGGGTGTTGAGGGCGATGTTGGATGGGGTTGGGAGGTGGAAGGGTGTTGAGGGCGGTGTTGGATGGGGTTGGGGGATGGAGGGATGTTGAGGGCGATGTTGGATGGGGGCGGGATGGAGGACTGTTGGGGGCTGTGTTGGATGGGGTTGGGAGGTGGAGGGGTGTTGAGGGCTGAGTTGGATGGGGTTGGGGGACGGAGGGGTGTTGTGGGTGATGTTGGATGGGGCAGGAAATGGGTGGTATTGAGTTGGGAGCGGTGGGGGGGGGCGCGGTGGGTCATCATGTTCTGTGTGCTTCTGCAGCCTCCTGAACGGCGAGCAGACTTTAAAACTCCGAACCCCAGAGGAAAGATAATCAAATAATCGATTAACAAAAAAAATACTGCCTGCCCATCTCGTTCGGATAATTGAGGTTCCATGTATTTAGAAATGCAAGGATTAATTAAGGATAGTCAGCATGGTTTTGTGCATGTAGAATCATGTCTCACAAACTTGACTGAGGTTTTTGAAGAGGTGGTAAAGAAGATTGATGAAGGCAGAGCGGGAGACATTGTACATATGGACTTCAGCAAGGCATTTGACAAGGATCTGGTTAACAAGGTTAGATCACGTGGAATCCTGGGAGAGCTAGCCAACTGGATACTAAATTGGTTTGAAGACAGAGGGTGGTGGTAGAGGGTTGTTTTTCAGACTGGAGGCCTGGGACCAGTGGTGTGCCACAAGGATCGGTGCTGGGTCCTCTACTTTTCATCATTTATATAAATGATTTGGATATGAGTATAGGAGGTACAGTTAGTAAGTTTGCAAATGGCACCAAAGTTGGTGGTGTAGTGGACAGTGAGGATCTCAGAGTACACAGGATCTTGATCAGATGGGCCAATGGGCAGAGGAGTAGTCGTTGGAGTTTAATTTAGATAAATGGGAGGTGTGGCATCTTGGAAAGGCAAGTCAGGACAGGGCTTATACACTTAATGTTAAGGTCTTGGGAGTGTTGCTGAACAAAGAGACCTTGGAGTGCAAGTTCATCCTTCCTTGAAAGTGGAGTCACAGGTAGATAGGATAGTGAAGAACGCACTTGGCATGCTTGCCTTTATTAGTCAGTGCTTTGAGTATAGGAGTTGGGAGGTCATGTTGCAGCTGTACAGGACATTGATGAGGCCACTTTTAGAATACTGCATACAATACTGCTATAGAAAAGATGTTGTGAAACTTGAAAGGATTCAGAAAAGATTTACAAGGATGTTGCTGGGGTTGGAGGGTTTGAGCAATAGGGAAAGACTGAATAGGCAGGGGCTGTTTTCCCTGCAGCATTGGAGGCTGAGGGGTGACCTTATAGAGGTTTATAAAATCATCAGGGGCATGGATAGGGTAAATAGCTGAGGTCTTTTTTCACAGAGGGGCAAGTCCAAAACTAGAGGGCATGGGTTTAAGATGAGAGGAGTAAGAATCTCAGGGGCAACCTCTTCACACAGAGGGTGGTACATGTGTGGAACAAGCTGCTAGAGGAAGTGGTGGAAACTGGTACAATTACAACTTTTAAAAGGCATCTAGATGGGCACATGAATTGGAAGGTTTTGGAGGGAAATGGGGCAAATGCTGGCAAATGGGACCAGATTAGTTTAGGATATCTGGTCAGCATGGACGGGTTGGACTGAAGAGTCTGTTTCCATGCTGTACCTTACCATGACTCTACACTGCTTTGCCAGTGATGTTCCCAACCCTTGAATTTATAATGGAAACAACACACTCAAATGATTCCATGCTCATTTTCAACTACCAAGACAATGCTAGTGCAGAGGGAGAATGGCAGCAGCAGAATCTTTGACGGTCTTTCAGCAAAATAGGCACAAAGAAAGTGACTCAGACTTCTTCTGGAAAACGCAAAAGATTCCACAACAGACCTAAGTGCTGTCCTCAGACAGATTAACCAAAAAAAACCGATAGACAAACACTTTGCCTTTAATCCTCTGTAGAGACCCACACGCTATAGACAGTTCATACTGGGGGTAACTTTTGTGTTGGAAAATCATTTTGAAGGAAGTTCGGTTTATTTCTGAACAAAAGGCTTGGGGTCTCTGGGGCCTGTCCAATTTTATCAAGCTCTCTTCATCGAAATGGTGATGAATAAGTAAGCCAAAACTCAGTGGAACATAAGAAGCAATTGTACGAAATTAGTTTCCATCTATTTCCCATTATCCCTAGCTCATTTAACCTTTCAAAAAATGAGTGAAAGCTCTTCACTGCACCATCTCCACCAGCAGTAAGGACATTACCGACTATTTCCAAGGTTTATTCTTTGTTCAGGTTAGTTTATTATTTGAAGGGTGTTAATATTTATACCGTCTGAAGTGATAGGCAGGTATCAGTAAAATCAGATAAAGGGATATAAAGGACAGGAATAATGACCAGACACAGATGGAGGTTGCACAAGAGGGAGGGCTGACCTTTCAGAACATGAGTTTTGCCTTGAATTCTGGCCTGTTTTGAGCAGATTCCCAGGTCTTGAGATCAGTGTTCCAAATGGACAGCATTCAAACTTAAATATTAAAACTTCCTGAAGAGGATAATACATCACCAACATAAACACCAGCCTATCCCAGTTATGATGAAGGGTCACTGGATGGCAACCTTAACTCTGTTTCTCTTTCCAGACCTGTTGAGTTTCTCTAGCAATTTTGCTTTTTGTTTCAGATGTCCAGCATCTGCAGTTCTTTGTTTTTACTTTGTTTTTTCTATGTTGGAACGGCGAAGGATGAGGGGTGACTTGATAGAGGTTTATAAGATGATCAGAGGAATAGATAGAGTAGACAGTCAGAAACTTTTTCCCCGGGTACAACAGAGTATTACAAGGGGACATAAATTTAAGGTGAAGGGTGGAAGGTATAGGGGAGATCTCAGGGGTGGGTTCTTTACCCAGAGAGTGGTGGGGGCATGGAATGCGCTGCCCGTGGGAGTGGTAGAGTCAGAATCATTGGCGACCTTTAAGCGGCATTTGGATAGGTACATGGATGGGTGCTTAATCTAGGTTAGAAGTTCGGCACAACATCGTGGGCCGAAGTGCCTGTTCTGTGCTGTATTGTTCTATGTTCTATGTTCTATGTTCTACTTGTCCCTGAGATGTCAATGCTGGGGGTGGGGGTGGGGGTGGGGGGGGAAGGGGGGAGGGGGTGGGGGGGGGGTCAGTATTGTCCAGTCACAGCTGGGAAAAACCCATGAAGCAGGAAAGTTGCAAGAGGTTAGGGAGTGAGAGTGAAGGAGCAAGCTTGTATCTGATAGTCATGAGCTGAAAATGCAATTGAGGTGGACTGCACCAAGGTGGCATTAAAATTTGGGGAACTCCTAACTTCCCTCAGGAGCTCCATGTTCCAACAATACGCAGCGCTGCATCCCAGTCTTTTTCCCACCTTGACCCCATTTCAACAACTATGTCACAACATTCCAATCCCTTGTCACAACCCCTCTGTATGGGCTGTGTGAGAGCACGGTTTGGGAACAGAAGGTCTGACAGGGTGAGGAATGGGGATGGAGTTGCACAGGTATGACTGCTTTCTCTAGTTCCCAACCCAAACATTTCAACTTGTGGGTTCCTGAGCCCCAGTTCAACTCCAGGGTTTGCATATTTTAAACACAGTCAAGATTAGAGTGGTGCTGGAAAAGCACAGCAGGTCAGGCAGCATCCGAGGAACAGGAGAGTCGACGCTTCGGGCAAAAGCCCTTCATCAGGAATTCCTGATAAAGAGCTTAGGCCCGAAATGTTGATTTTCTTGCTCCTCGGATGCTGCCTGACCTGCTGTGCTTTTCCAGCACCACTCTAATCTTGACTCTAATCTCCAGCTTCTGCAGTACACACTTTTGCCGATATTTTAAACACAACCATGTGAGGACATCCACACTGAATGTTGTATTTAATATTTGGCCAAGAAAGACAAGGGCATTGAAGGGAGTTGAAACAGGAGGCTGTACCGTGTTTTGAAAGCTGATTCTTTGGTCAGTATTCAGCACTGTGCCATTTGAAGGTTCCAGGGGATTCGGTCATTTCTAGTCTAAAAGTAACAGTGTACAACACAAGCTTGAGGAATAATTCCTCATTTTTTCCTCTGAGGCACTTTGCAGCCTCAAGGTCTCAATATGGAATTCAAAAACTTCAGAAAACAACCACATTATGTCTGTTCTCCTTTTTTTTATATTCTTTATCCCACATCGCAGACTTATTTACTTGCTCTTAGAGTACTGACAGTGTATAAGCAGGCCATTCAGCCCATTGAGTCCACACAACCCTCTAAAGAGCATCCCACCCAATCCCTGTAACCCTACACGGCTAATCCACCCTAACTTGTACATGTTTGGACTGTGGGAGGAAACGCACACAGACACGGGGAGAATGTGCAAACTCCACACAGACAGTCGCCTGAGAGTGGAATTGAACCCGGGTCCCTGGCGCTGTGAGGCAGCAGTGCCTGAGCCATTGTGCCACCTTACTGGAGCGGACTCATTCTCTCTCTTTCACACCTTGAGGTACCCCCATTTTTTGTTTTGCAAACTATGAAGAACTTTCTTCCTCACCTGCTCCATTACCTGACCCATGATAACCCTCAGGTTAATACCCATCATCTCTCCAATGAGAAAGCAGGCCTATGGTCTCCTGCAATTATCTCTACTTTATCTTTACATCCATTTTACATCTCATTTTCTCTTTCATCACCATTAACATCCTCTACAACATCTCTGCCCCCTTACTCGTCTCCTGACTATGTGAAAAGAATTCTAAAAGGTTCTATTTTCCAGTTGTGGAAGATAATCAAACAGTAGCTCAGTTTCTCTCTCCAGAGTTGCTGCCAGACCTCCTGAGTTTTTCCAGCCTTTTCAGTGTTTATTTCATTTCTAGTTGTACAGATTGATCCTTAAGGTGGGTGGAGATGGGTTTGTGGAGGATCAACCTGATTATCAGTCAGTAAGCAGTTGGAGAGTATGATGGGAACTCATACCTTGTAAGAGGGTTCATCGAGAAAATACCAGAGAACAAATAAGTTGATGCCCATTTTAAAAATCTGAGAAGGTAAAACCAGCCAAAAGGATATGGAACAGCTGGATTGTACATGCTGTAAAGTGTTACCAGCATCCTGGTCTACGTCCTGATGAAGGGCGTATGCCCGAAACGTCAGTTCTCCTGCTCCTCAGACACTGCCTGACCGGATGTGCTTTTCCAGTACCACACTCTCAACTATGTTACCATTGGCTCACAGTAAGATCGGTCAATTCTTACAGCCTGCTTATTGCACCTGATGTATTTGCAAGGTTTGTGAAGGTTTGTAGCTCAGGTTGAGGTTTAGGGTGTAGGTTTGCTCGCTGAGCTGTAGGTTTGATATCCAGACATTTCATTACCTGGCTAGGTAACATCATCAGTGGTTACCTCCAAGTGAAGTGAAGCTGTTATCTCCTGCTTTCTATTTATATCTTTCTCCTGGATGTTTGTCCTGTTCAAACAGGAAATGACATCACCACAAATCCCAGGAACCCCATCCAGGACAAGCATATAATAGAAAGCAGGAGACACCAGCTTCGCTTCACTTGGAGGTCGCCACTGATAATGTTACCTAGCCAGGTAATGAAACGTCTGGATATCAAACCTACAGCTCAGCGAGCAAACCTACACCCTGCACCTGATGTATACACATGCCAGTGAAAAATGTCTCCATGTGGACACAGAAATTCCCACATAACAATTACTATCCAGCATGGCTGGTCAACATCCTTCAGGACGGAAATCTGCCGTCCTTGCCCATGTAACCTACATGTGACTCCAGACCCACACCGTTATGTCTGATTCTCAATGGCCCTCTGAAATGGCCCTGCAAACCATTCAGTTCCTGGGTAATTAGGAACAGACAATAACTGCTTGCCCAGCCTGTGATGGCCATATCCCATAATCAAAATCAAAAACAATATTCAGGCAAAAACTTGGGGAGGACAGTCACAGATGTTGTGATGGTCAGAAACTCATGAAAATGACAAGCTCCTATTTACATGTGGTAGGAATGCATTGTCCTCAGGGCTCTTCTTCCATGAGGAGAGAGGGGTTCGTGGAATCAACGCGTTGGTATCGTCCCCAAAAAGACCAAGCAAGGGAAGTTTATAAGGAATGGTGTTTATAATAGATGGTGTACTTTCAATAGGCTGCAGGAAGATGAGAATGGTGTGACACTGAGAGGTTTGGAGTCTGTGGTTATATTCATTTAGTTGAAGGGTATCTGTCAATATTCCTATATCCTATAGGTTTGTGTAAACTTAGTCAGGAAATGTGCGCTTGTCAGATTCTGACTGCAGCTGTTGTATTTTCTAAGGGACGTTTCACTGTCAATCCCCACTCCCCCCCCCCCCGCTCTCGTGTTACAGTAAGGACAGCCCTCAAGAACTCCCCTATGGACTGGATGTGCTAGAATCTTCTTAAAAGATTATGAAGAATTACACAGAAATTACAGCACGAACACAGCCCATGCACTCTGTACCGATGATTGGGCTCAATGTTGCCTCCTCCCACCCAACTTTGTCACAACCTAACGCTGTTCCCTCTCCCTTTCTCCCTGATGTGTCTGTCTAACTCCCCATTAATGCCACTCCTGTCACTCACTCCCTTGGGTAGCTAGTTCTGTGTTTTTACTCCAGTTTTGATTAAAGAACATTCTTCTAATGAAGTGCTCCTTTATTAATGCCTAACGTATATTTATGACTGTCAGTTTTGGACTTGCTGAGGCACAGGAGGACTTTTTTCTGTCTGTTCCTTTTTGCCTTTTCAGAATTTTTATGTCTGTATCAGGTCAGCTGTCAGTCTTCTCATTTTCTGGAGAGGGGAGTAAGGTGTCTTTGATCTTCTCTAATAGTTATAACCTCTCACTTGTGATTTCATCTCCATAGGCTTCTTTTTTGATAATAATTGCCTGGAATAGAAAAGTAAGCCTCATTTAATTAGCTTTTGGTAATATTACGCTGAAACTGATGAGCTACCTGGTGTTATACACTGCTGAAATTAAACACTGTCCAATACATTCCCAGTCCCTCCAAAGCACTGGGCTTTTTTTTTACAGGATTAAAGCCCACAGGTAGATACAAAAATGCTTCATTTCTGTGCAAAAATAAAATTCCTGCTTTATGAAGAGTTGGTTTTATCAATAATTACTTCACACGCAATAATGTTACAGCTTATGTACAGGGCAGTCAAAATCTGCTGAGTTCAAATCCTCAAAAATAGCTGCAATGAAGTGAAATATATGCAAAAGAAAAATCAGTCCAAGAAAATGATCCTGGACAGGGTATCATCAGAACTCAAATATGCACCCTTACTTAGGAGCAGGTATATTGTTCTTTGAAAGTGGCATTATTGGTAGACAGGAGGGTGAAGAAGGCATTTAGCACATTGTTTTCATCAGTCAGAACATTGAGCACATGAGTTCAGATGTCATGTTTAGGCTGTTCAAGACATTCCTAAAGGCCACACTTCGATTACTGCGTACAATTCTGGTCACTCTGCTATAGGAAAGATGTTATTAAACTGGATTTACAAGGATGTTACTGAGACTGGAGGGCCTGAGTTGTAAGAACAGGCTGGATAGGCTGGGACCTTTGCACCTGGAGTGGCAGAGGCTGAGGGTTTGTAGAGGTTTGTAAAATGATGAGGGGCATGGATAAGGTGAATAGCAAAAGTCTTTTACCCTGAGTAGGGGAGTCCAAAACTAGAGGACATAGGCTTATGGGGAAAGGGCCCTGAGGGGTTACATTTTCACAGAAGGAAGCTTATGGAGACTCAAACGCTGCGGTCTAGGGGGAAGTTATAGGAGGCCCCATAGAGCCATATGCAATATCAATGGAAGTACACACAATAAACTCAGGTTATTTCTTCACTGTCCATCAGATTGGTCCAACCAGAGAATATATATTTGATTTAATGTCAAGTTAAATGAGGGGAGAGATACAAAAGGGCCCAGAGAGGTAATTGTTTCACACAGAGGGTGTCAATGTCTGGAGCAGCCCGCCAGGGGTGAGACAAATACAATGTCATCATTTAAGAAACATTTGGACAGGTGCATTGATGGGATAGTTATGGGGGTGGTGTGGTTTGGACCAAATTCTGTCAAATGGCTTAGTTGTGAAAACTGGGTGGTATAGACAAGTTGGGCCGAAGGGCCTGTTTTCATGCTGTAAACCTTTATGTCTCTAAATAAAGCAGGGTGGTAGAAATACCTCACTCAAAAAGTGCTGAATGTTTGCAGTAATCAATCAATCAGGCAATCGAGGCAAACAGCTTGAACCATAGTGTGGAAACAGACCCTTTAGCCCAACAAGTCCATACCAACCCTCCAAAGAGTATCCCACCCAGACCCGTTCTCCTACTACTCTACCACAGACTAACAGACCCCTGAGTACTATAGGCAGTTTAGCACAGTCAATTCACCCAACCTGCACATCTTTGGGCAGTGAGAGGAAACCCAAGCAGACACAGGGAGAATGTGCAAGCTCCACACTGACTGTCGCCCAAGGTGGGAATTGAACCTGGGTCCCTGGCACCATGAAGCAACAGTGCTAACTGCTGAGCCACCATTGCTGAGTGGAAAGAAAAGAAAAATGTCCACAAATTTCAAAAATCTGAAGGATTAAGCAAGCCTTGTATTACAAAACATATTTCAAGACTACAGTGTCACTGTACAGCCAGTGAAATATATTTGAGTTGTAGTCACGGAAATAAGTAGGAAATATAGCAGTCACTTGCACAGCATGAACCCACAAACAGCAATTGAGATAAACAACCAGATGTACTGACCAGATCACTCTCCCTTTTGAAATAATACCGCGGGGATGTTTACAACCACCTGAGAGGGCAGGCAGGAAGGCCTCAGTTTAACATTTCATAAACTTGTCAGCCTAAAGGACATGTTCTGTCTCAATGCTCAGAGTGGACCTACTGAACAATGGCTGATAACATAATCTGAAAGCGAAAGCATGTTTCCACTCAAGAATACCAGCTGAGAACAGATCATCTTTGAGGAAGCAGGTCAGAGCATTTAATCTGCTAATTGATTGAATAAGAAGATAATGTGCTTGTGTGGCAATGTGTTGTTATTAGTATTTCTAGGTATTACACACTCCTAAATCTCATTATGAACCAATATGATACCCTACCATCATGTCTTCTCATTTTCTTTGACAGTCTTGGCAGCCAGAAGCTGCCTGTATTTGAGAATAAATGTGAAAGTTCAGGCCAGCTCCTTAATTTATTTCAAGCGTTTTATTTGGAAATTCTCTTTCTGAGTTTAGTAGGTACTCCATCAAGTCCCACGTATGTAAGAGGTACGTCCGGGGTGAAAATGTCAAATTCTTGGGGACATAGGTTTAAGGTGAAAGAGAGAAGTTCTAAAGGAGATGTGTGAGGCAAGGTTTTACACACAGGGTGGTTAGTGCCTGGAATGCACAACCAGGAGAAGTGGGAGAAGCAGATGCAATAGCAGCGTTTAAGTGTTAAAACAGACACATGAACAGGCAGCGAATACAAGGATACAGGCCATGTCCAGGACAAAGGGATGGCATTATGGTCAGCACTAACATGGTGGACCAAAGGGCCTGTTCCTGTGCTGTACTGTTCTATGTTCTACTCCCCTCAGTTGAATAACTCTCAATGCTCTCTATACCCTCATTTATCAACAAATAGTCCTTTCTCACCCTGAAAAACAGGCCTCAGTACCAAACCACCAACCCACACCACTTACCATGATTCCATCCCAAACTTCTACTCTGGGGCATTTAAAGAGAAGTCACATCATTGGAAGCTTTGGGAAGCATTGAGGTAATGAAAGAGCCCATTATTTTAGCACATAAGGAACTGGCAGAAGAATAGGCCCTTTGACTCCCAAGATTATACTTTTGCTTAATAAAATCATAATTGACCCGATCGTAAACTCAACTCCACTTTCTCAGATGTTCCCAATACCCTTGACTCTCTTACAACCTAAAATTCAGAGACATTTCCAAATATCATGACCCCCTAAGAAAAGAAATTATTCTGAATTTCCATCTTAAATGGGTGAACTCTTATTCTGAAATTATGCTCGCTTGTTCTAGAATCTCCCACAAGGGGATACATTTTTTCAGCATCCACCCCATCATACACCCGTAGAATTTTACTTATTTCAAACAGGCCATATCTCACTGTTCTAAACCTAAAAAGTCAGAAATCACACAACACCAGATTATAGTCCAACAGGTTTATTTGAAATCACAAGCTTTTGGAGTGATGCTCCTTCACCTGATGAAGGAACAACACCTGATGAAGGAACAACACCTGATGAAGGAACAACACTCCGAAATCTTGTGATTTCAATTAAACCTGTTGGACTGTAACCTGGTGTTGTGTGATTTCTGACTTTTGTCTACCCCAGTCTGACACATCAAATCTAAAAAAAAGCATACTGCCAACATGATTGCAATAACTCAGAGAGCCTGACTGGAGGAGAATATCATTTACTGTTGAACACCAAATTACGGCCATTATTTGCAATGTGCCAAGCCCAGGCCCAGCCCCAGACAAACAGTTCTGCAGAGGGGTCTGCTTTCTGGAGGGCTCAGGTAATAAGTTGCAGTGGGGCAGGCCATGGCTTGTTACCAAGGGAATTCAGACCCAAGGAGCACCACAGGGAGATTAGTTAGAGATCCCTCACGTGCCTTGCAAAGAGTTTCTTCATAAAGACAGCCCCTTTCTCCCACAAAACATTGCAGTGAAGTTTTGCTGATTGTTGGATGTAGACACACCAATGCACAGTGTAGGAAGACTTTCTGACTTGTAGACTCCTTCCTCCTTGAAATCAGATCTAACAATCCTTCCTACCTACCTGCCTGCATCTTGTAGACATTTGAAGAGCTCTGTTGAAGCAACTGCCTGTGGCTGCCTGACCTGTTGGTGCTGCCTACACTTTTTAAGTTTAGGATTTCATTACTTGCCTTGTCACCAATGGTAGTAACACAGTGAGTGTCGAGCCCAATCAGACGGCTTTGAGTTTCAGAGAACCTGTCCTTGATTGTATAGCATCATGCAGTAAAACTCTCCATCTGTCGGGCACTCACTACCCTTTTCCAAACAACACCTTCTGCCAACGGTAGAAAAAAATATCCAAATCTTCTGAGAAGTTTTTGAACAAAGTATAAAATTCAACACTAGATGTTTCATTTTTCAAAGGGTCTGTGGAGGTTAAATCAGAAATGTCCCTATTCTACTTAAAATTGAAACCCTCTAAATGTTGTGTATAATTTTCTTGCAGGAACGTTTTTCTTTGAGATGGTTGCACTATAATTGTCTTGTCTGTAGGGATAGTGACGCGATCTATTCCTGGAAAGTGTTGAGTTATGAATATTGATAAATCTGTTGCAGGGAACATTGATTATATCCTTCCTGAACAGCTGTCATCAGCCTGAGCTGGGGAGAGTGAGAGTCCCAGAGCCTGGTGACATGCAGTACTCTCATCTGTAATGAACAAGCGAGACAAGCACCACCACTGGAAGACAAAATCACACGGCCGAGCACTGGATAAATGAAGAAAATGATTAACAAGTCATAATGAATACAATGAATGAATTATGATGGATTATAATGAAGACATGAATAAATTATGGTGAAGGTGATTAAAATGAAGGCAAAAAAATTAGGCAAAGATGTTATAGTAATTGTAAGATTTCTGATTACACACTTTTGTTCTATTTTTAACCTCTTGGAGGTTGCTCGTTGAATCACTAAGTGCAGCAAGAGGCCATTTGGGCCATTGAGTCTGCACTGATCCTCCAAAGAGCTACCCACTCAGAGCCGTAACCTATCCCCTTAGCCCCACTTTTACGATGACCAAACCACCCAAGCTGCACATCTTTTGACAATGGGAGGAAACGAGAGCACCGGATGGAAACCCATGAAGACAATGTGCAAACTCCACACAGACAGTCACCCGAGAGTGGAATCAAACCCAGGTCCCTGGCGCTGTGAGGCAGCAGTGCTAACCACTGAGTCACCATGTTCCCATGCCACTGTTGGCATTTTCCTCTCCTCTCAGTCAGGTGGGTTGGATATTCAAAGTTGTTCTGTACGGCTAAGGGTTATGACAACCATGATGAAGAAAAAAACACACATTTCTGTTTTTAACAGTCAGATATTTTACATGGATTCACTTACCTAGGGTTTCAGGTGGAGGTGTTTTTGAAGAGTAATTCTACCAAATGTCTTAACCGAAGTTTATCTTTTAACAACTACATAAAGGAAATTATTTGTTCATTATCATCTCGCCGCCTGTGGGAGTTTGCTAATGCTGATTGGTTGCTCCACGATCTACACTGCAATGGGGGGGGCTATACACAAACGTGCTTCCTCAGCTGAGAGTGTGAAAGTTATAATACTCTGTTATACAAGAATCCAGAATAGAACAAATAATTCCACTGCATTATGTCTAGGATTGTAAAATGCTCAAACTAGTTTTATGGCACCGTGTTTCAGAATCACAAGGGACATGAAAAGCACAGTGACAGCTGATAAACCGAGGAATAAACCAAGCAGGACCATATTAATGAAAAACACAAGTTACAAACTTAACTCTTCCAATTCAGTTGTGTACTTATTTTATACATACCACACAGAAGTTAAGTCCACCCAATCCAGATTGTGGGGTTTTACTTTACAGATGACAGGACAAGTGGTCACTCTCATCCAACTACACTATGGCTGAAATGTTCCCAGGCCCAAGACAACATGGGCTATATTCTGAAATCTGGGTGAAGCCCAGAGAGTCCTTTCCCAATATCAGCAGCAATAAGTCATATTTTCCAACACGGTTCTGAATGTCGAGTCTGGATTCTCGTAGGCAGTGGTGATATTATTACATGTTACCACTGACTGTCACCTCATTAACATGCAGGCTGCTATCTTAGCAGGTGCTGGATACAAACTAGATGCCGTGGATACCTGGTAACTCCAGCCCGAGTGGGTACCTGGTAACTCCAGCTCAATGTGTGCTCCTCTGGGTTGTCATCTTGGACAATTGGCACCAATATCTCAGGCACACTCCATGGGCAGTGACTGAATCCCTCCCAGTTTGTGATCAATGGGTATCCAACATGTGCCAATCTCTCCCCACCATCATGGGACATCTGTGATCTATTTGAATTGAATTTATTGTCATGTGTACCGAGGCACAGTGAAAAGCTTTGTCTTGTGAGCAATACAGGCAGATCACAGAGTTAAGTAGCATAGATAGTAAATAATAGGTAAACAGTGGCAAAAACAAAAACACAGGTACAGGCGAATGTTAAGAGTCTGTGAGTCCATTCAGTATTCTAACAACAGTAGGGTAGAAACTGTTGTGAAACCGGCTGGTGCATGTGTTCAGGCTTCTGTCCCTTCTCCCCAATGGTAGAGATTTAGAAAAATATTCCCCGGGTGGGATGGGTCTTTGAGAATGCTGGCGGCCTTTCCTTGACAGTGGGCCTGGTAGATGGATTCTATAGATGGGAGGTTGGCCTTTGTAATTGTCCGGGCCGAGTTCGTCACTCTCTGTAACTGTCTCTGATCTTGAATAGTAAAGTTACTATAGCAGGTAGTGATACATCCACACAGAATGCTCTCGATGGTGCACCTATAAAAATTCGCAAGGATATTCACCGTCATGCCAAATATCCTCAGCTGCCTGAGGAAGAAGAGACGTTGTTGGGCCTTTGTAACCAGTGTGTCCACATGAAGAATCCAAGAAAGCTTGTTGTGGATGACCATTCCCAGGAGCTTGACACTCTCCACTTGTTCCACCTTTGTGCTGTTAATGTGTGGGGGGCGTGAGTAACATCCCACTGAAAGTCAATAATGAGTTCATTGGTTTTGCCGGAATTGAGAGCTAGGTTGTCCTCAGTGCATCATTCTTCCAGAATTTCCACCTCCCATCTGTAGTCTTTTTTGTTGCCATCTGAGATTCGACCGACTATGGTGGTGTCATCAGCGAAATTGTAAATTGCATTAGTCTGGTATTTGACAACGTAGTCATGGGTATACAATGAGTACAGTAGGGGGCTGAGTACGCACCCCTGGGGGGTCTAGTTTTGAGTGTTAGTGAGGATAAAATATTGTCCCCAATCTTCACTGATTGTGGCCTGTGGGTCAGGAAACTGAGGATCCAGATGCAGAGAGTGGGGCTTAGTCAGAGATCACTAAGTTTAGTAGTCAGTCTCGAGGGGATAATAGTTTTGAAGGCTGAACTGTAGTCAATGAGTAGGATTCTAACGTAGCTGTTCTTGGTGTCAAGATGTTTTATGGAGGAGTGAAGGGCAAGTGATAGGGCATCTGACATGGACCTGTTGGTCCGATAGGCAAATTGGAGTGGGTCAAGAGTAGTGGGGAGGCTGGAGTTGATTAATACCATGACCAGCCTTTCAAAGCACTTTATGACCACCAAGGTTAGGGCCACTGGGTGGTAGTCATTGAGACATGCTGCATGAGCCTTCTTAAACACAGGGATGATGTTGGTCCTCTTGAAACAGGCAGGGACAGTGGCCTGCTGCAGGGAGAGGTTGAAGATGTCCAAGAAGACCTCTGCCAGTTGATCTGCACATGCTCGGAGTGCACAGCCTGGTACTCTGTCTGGTCCCATCACTTTCCTTGGATTCACACGAAGGAAAACTGATCTGACCTCTGATGCAGTGACTGTTGTGATAGGTTCACCCAGACTTGTCGGAATAGGCCTTACTTCTCTGCAGAAATTCTGCTCAAAGTGATCATAGAAGGTGTTGAGACGATCTGGAAGGGATGTGTCATCATTTGCTATCTTGCACTGTCATTCAGTCCTTGCCATAGTCGCCGGGTGTTTGTCTCGATCTCTAGTTTGGATCGGTATTGGTCCTTGGCTGTCTTAATGGCTCTGTGAAGGTTGTACTTGGTTTCCTTATATTTGAGTTGATCTCCTGATCTGAAGGCCTCACCCTTGGCTTTTGGTTCTGTATGTCCTGACTCATCCAGGGTTTCCTGTTGGGGAACACCCGGATTGACTTCCTCGATATGCAGTCCTCCACACACTTGCTGATAAAGTCTATGACAGTGGTGGCATACCCGTCCAAGGTACCTGCGGCCTGTTTGGACATGGCCCAATCAGCCAATTCCAGACAGCACCGGAGTTGATCCTCTGCCTCCTCCAACCAGCACTAGACCTGTATCGTGAGGGGGTCTCCTGCTTGAGCTTTTGCTGTACTGCCCTTCAACACTGCACCCTGGGCCACTCTATTATCTTTTAATGCAATATGTTATGAAGGTGTAGAAGTGTACTGAGCCTCTAAGACAGTGAAAGACTTGGCAAGAACACTGAATGCTGGAGAATTACATCTAGGGAAGTTATTTGGGTGGAACTGAGAAATAAGGAAGGGGTGATCACCTTATTGGGATTGTATTATAGACCCCCCAATAGTCAGAGGGAAATTGAAAACCAAATTTGTAAGGAGATCTCAGCTATCTGTAAGAATAATAGAATAGTTATGGTAGGGGATTTTAACATTCCAAACATAGACTGGGACTGCCATAGGGTTTAGATGGAGTGGAATTTGTTAAGTGTGTACAAGAAAATTTTCTGATTCAGTATGTGGATGTACTCAACAGAGAAGGTGCAAAACTTGACCTACTCTTGGGAAATAAGGCAGGGCAGGTGACTGAGGTGTCAGTGGGGAAGCACTTAGAGGCCAGCGACCATAATTCTATTGGTTTTAAATTCGTGATAGAAAAGGATAGACCTGATCTAAAAGTTGAAGTTCTAAATTGGAGAAAGGCCAATTTTGACGGTATTAGGCAAGAACTTTCAAAAGCTGATTGGAGGCAGATGTTCGCAGGTAAAGGGACAACTGGAAAATGGGAAGCCTTCAGAAATGGGATAACAAGAATCCAGAGAAGTATATTCCTGTCAGGGTGAAAGGGAAGGCTGGTAGGTACAGGGAATGCTGGATGACTAAAAAAATCGAGGGTTTGGTTAAGAAAAAGAAGGAAGCACATGTAAGGTACAGACGGGATAGATCGAGTGAATCCTTAGAATAGGAGTAGGAGTATACTTAAGAGGGAGATCAGGAGGCAAAAACAGGGGCATGAGGTAGGTTTGGCAAATAGAGTTAAGGAGAATCCAAAGGGGTTTTACAAATACATTAAGGACAAAAGGGTAATTAGGGAGAGAATGGGGCCCTTCAAAGGCGACCTTTGTATGGAGCTGCAGAAAATGGGGGATATATTAAACAAGTATTTTGCATCAGTATTTACTGTGGAAAAGGACATGGAGGATATAGAATGTAGGGAAATAGATGGTGACATCTTGAAAAATGTCCATATTACAGAGGAGGAAGTGCTGGATGTCTTGAAACACATAGAAGTGGATAAATCCCCAGGACCTGATCAGGTGTATCCTAGAACTCTGTGGGAAGCTAGAGAAGTGATTGCTTGGCCTCTTGCTGAGATATTTGTATCATCGATAGTCACAGGTGAGGTGCCGGAAGACTGGAGGTTGGCTAACGTGATGCCACTGTTTAAGAAGGGTGGTAAGGACAAGCCAGGGAACTATAGACCAGTGAGCCTGACGTCGTTGATGGGGTAAGTTGTTGGAGGGAAACCTGAGGGACAGGATGTACATGTATTTGGAAAAGCAAGGACTGATTAGAGATAGTCAACATGGCTTTGTGTGTGGGAAATCATGTCTCACAAACTTGATTGAATTTTTTGAAGAAGTAACAAAGAGGATTGATGAGTGCAGAGCAGTAGATGTGATCTATATGGACTTCAGTAAGGCATTCAACAAGATTCCCAATGGGAGACTGATTAGCAAGGTTAGATCTCATGGAATACAGGGAGAACTAGCCATTTGGATACAGAACTGGCTCATAGGTAGAAGACAGAGGGTGGTGGTGGAGGGTTGTTTTTCAGACTGGAGGCCTGTGACCAGTGGAGTGCCACAAGGATCAGTGCATCATCTTCTACATTTTGTCATTTTATATAAATGATTTGGATATGAGCATAAGAGTTATAGTTAGCAAGTTTGCAGATGACACCAAAATTGGAGGTGTAGTGGATAGCGAAGAGGGTTACCTCCGATTGCAGCGGGATCTGGATCAGATGGGCTAATGCGCGGAGAAATGGCAGATGGAGTTTAATTCAGATAAATGCGAGGTGCTGCATTTTGGGAAAGCAAATCTTAGCAGGATTTATACACTTAATGGTAAGGTCCTAGGAAATGTTGCTGAACAAAGAGACTTTGGAGTGCAGTTTCATAGCTCCTTGAAAGTGGAGTTGCAGGTAGTTAGGATAGTGTAAAAGTCATTTTCTCTCAGAGGGTGGTACGTGTATGGAATGAGCTGCCAGAGGAAGCGGTGGAGGCCCATACAGTTGCAACTTTTAAAAGGCATCTGGATGGGTATATGAATAGGAAGGATTTAGAGGGATATCAGCCGAGTGCTGGCAGGTGGGACTAGATTGGGTTGGGATATCTGGTTGGCATAGGCGTGATGGACCGAAGGGTCTATTTCTGTGCTGTACATCTCTATGACTCTATGACTTTACAATACAACTCAGCACTGGCTGAGTTGCTATGAATCAAAGACAAATTTGAATTTGGCTGGTCAGTCCAAATTATACCCCAAAAATACCAAACTCCAATCAAGCTTGAATTGAGTAAATTGACAATCTTAAATGTCAATGACACAATCCGATGCTTTGGGGGTGTAAGGCTATGGAAAATTGAACAGTTGAGAGGAGAACTGCCACACCAGCATCTGAAAACTGCCCAGAGAATAGCTCTCTTAAAGGTATCTTTATCGATCAGTGACCTTGAAGCAGAATCCCCATGTAGAAGAGAAGACTGGAAGACCGGAATGTAGAGAAGAACTGAAAGCTGCCTGGTTTTGAGATAAGAAGTTTTGTTTTAAAAACCTTAATCAGGGGTTTTATCAGAGTAGTATTGTAGAAGGGGAAGGTAAAAGATAGATTTGAGGAAGGAGTTGTAAATAGTTGTTAGTTCATTATTCTGTTATACTTCAAGAAATACAGTTTTAATTTTTTACTTTAAATAGTTCTTACCCTCTTGAATTTTCATAGATTACTGCACGGGTTAAATCATTTCTGTGTTGCTGGTTTAAATTAAGCAGGAGAGTTTACCCCATGTTGTAACAAATGTTACTGCAAGGACACTTTGTACACAGGGCCAGGTCCTCAACTCACACGCTACACCAAGGTTAGAGCTCACAGCTTGCAGCCTCAGTGCTCACTCCTGACCTGGATAGTCAAGACATTGCTGCCTTTTATTGGGAAATCCCTGCGGCTAAAGTGAAAAGGTTCACAGTATTGCTGTATTGCCTCTTAATGCAGACATAAGCTGGGCAGCTTGGGATATTTGTCAGCAATGTGCAGTCAGTGGGATGGATGTGTTACTGTACAGCACTGTCGGATGTCAGTCTTACTCCTGCACCATGTACCACCAGCTTGAACAGCCAACACACTGCAGCAAGTAAACAGCCATGCCTCAAAGTCAAAGGGGAGTAGACCTTTACTGAAGACCAGGGAGGTACCTGTCAGTCAGGGGATCCGGGCACAGTTAGTCAAGGGCAGCATTTGATGTCAGTCCAGGAGCTTGTGTATGGAAAAGGAGTCAGGGAGCCAGATGGATATCAGTCTGGACACTCAGTACTCAGGGCTTACTTGGTCACTCATGTTTTCCTTTGGGAACTCTACAGCCTTCTGTTTCAAGTTCAACAACTTTAGGCCCTGAACTATCCCATGGTCCTTAGCCAATCCCCCACACATCAGGCCTTGTTATCACAGAGTCTGCCATTACACACAACCCATTGTTAGCCACTAACGGTCTCCATTAATAACTATTCACTCTCCAAGCCAGATCGTTATCCACTCCTTTGACTGTCCAACTGTTCTTCTCTCTCTTTGGGCTCCCTCCCCACCTATTGTTTATCATTATCTCCTCCCCCACCCTATTTTCTGCAATATAAACCCACATTTTCCTAATTACCAGCCGTTGTAAGGAACTGTTACTCAATCTGAAAGATTAACTCTGATTTCTCTCCACAGATGTTGCCAGACCTACTGAGCTTTTCCAGCAATTTCTGTTTTTGTTTCAGCCACTCAAGATGTTCGGCTACAGTCAGACCAGGGGGTCAGTCTGTCCATTAAAAGTCAAAGGAGAAGTGATGTTTATCGGGGGTCAGTGCTGTGGAGGGCTGGGGAACCTCTTCATGGGGAGTGAAGGCAGAATACTGGACATGGGAGCTATGGGGAGTTCAAGTAATGTGAGGCCCATCGAAGGGCAACGGTATCAGACACATCCCCAGACACTGAAGGTGAAAGCATGTTCCTCACGAACCTCAAGCATTAACCTCCTGTGTTCACCCCAAGCTCTCCTCAATATGTAACACAAGCTAATGACCGAATCCCTCTAGTGCCTGTGAAACAACTCGGTGTTTGTCTTCCTGGAGTGATGGAGCTGAGCAATCACCTGGGATTTACTGACCACCTGAACACAGTGCAGGAACGTCTCCTTTTATAACTGGGACCACAGAACAGCACCTAGTGATAAGGATGGGTGGGTTTAGTTCGTCCAATGTGGCTAAACAGAGACTCACCCCACACAGAGAACAGTGAGAACTGAACATCGACTTACAAACAATGGAATGTATTTACAATTCATTCTTACCTGAGCCAGCAACATAGAATCACAGAGATGTACAGCACGGAAACAGACGCTTCAGTTACCCGGCCCATATCCCTTCAAACCTATCCAATTGTACCAGCCTCCACCACTTCCTCTGGCAGCTCATTCCATACATGTACCACCCTCTGTGTGAAAATGTTGCCCCTTAGGTCTCTTTTATATCTTTCCCCTCTCACCCTAAACCTATGCCCTCTAGTTCTGGACTCCCCGACCCCAGGGAGAAGACTTTGTCTATTTACCCTATCCGTGCCCCTCATAATTTTGTAAACCTCTATAAGGTCACCTCTCAGCCTCCGACGCTCCATGGGAAACAGCCCTAGCCTGTTCAGCCTCTCCCTGTAGCTCAAATCCTCCAACCCTGGCAACATCCTTGTAAATCTTTTCTGAACCCTTTCAAGTTTCACCACATCTTTCCAATAGGAAGGAGACCAGAATTGCATGCAATATTCCAACAGTGGCCTAACCAATGTCCTGTACAGCCGCAACATGACCTCCCAACTCCTGTATCAATACTCTGACCAATAAAGGAAAGCATACCAAACGCCTTCTTCACTATCCAATCTACCTGCGACTCCACTTTCAAGGAGTTATGAACCTGCACTCCAAGGTCTTTTTGTTCAGCAACACTCCCTAGAACCTTACCATTAAGTGTATAAGTCCTGCTAAGATTTGCTTTCCCAAAATGCAGCACCTCGCATTTATCTGAATTAAACTCCATCTGCCACTTCTCAGCCCATTGGCCCATCTGATCCAGATCCTGTTGTAATCTGAGGTAACCCTCTTCGCTACCCACTGGTCACAGGCCTCCATTCTGAAAAACAACCCTCCACCACCACCCTCTGTCTTCTACCTCTTAGAAAGTCTTCTTTCTTTCACTCCCATTCCATCTCAGAGCAGTCTTCAGGGTCTGCTGCTGGGGTGGAGTGAGCCTGCCCTACCCTGGAGCCCAAGGGGCTTGGTGGTTCTTTCAGGGACCCTGGGGGGGCATTAGTATCTGGAGGGCCCGGACGTATGACTGTGAACTTGTCAGAGGCAGGTACCCTCGCCCCTGTCTGCCTGAACTCCCACAGGGGTGAGAGGGGTCAGGTAGGACGGGGCTGGAAGGCTCATCCTCCTGTGGCCTGCCCTGAGAGTACGGGCCACGTTTTGGACGATCAGGTGAGAAAGCCTGCCAGGCCTCACAGAGAGAAACCCTTCATGAAATTCAACAAAATATTCTTAAAATATTGCAAAACTCAGTCCAATCAAAGGATCACACATACACAAGATGGAGCAGGAGAAGGCCATTCGGCCCCTCAAGGTTGGTCTACCATGCAACAGGATCATGGCTGATCTGACATTCCTCACATCCACTTTCCTGCCCTTTCCCCATAAAGTTTGATTCCTCTATTGATCAAGAATCTATCTGCCTCAGCTGTAAAATAAACACAAAGACGCTTACCCCACATTTCTTTGTGGCAAGGACTCCCAAAGACTCAGATGCAGTTGCCTGGATGACATGCACGAAGTTGAACCTTTCACCCAGGCCTGCATCTTTAACTGACCAGGAGACTGAAGGCATAATCCTCCAATGTTCCTCACATGCTTTCCTCTTAGCCAACGTTCTACTCTCTATTCAATTTTGATCATGCGCCCATGGGAAAAGACGCATCTTCTGATGCACTGGCCAATGCAGTGAGGATGAAAGGAAGATTACGCCTTGTCTCTATCCCTCTGTACAAATTCTGTACGGTCAACTCTAAATGGTCAATAGATGGTACCATCCTTCATGGACAGATTCCCTATGAACTGTTTTAGGACTGCCCCTTTTGACTGTTACAAGAGTCCCGAAGAAGCATAACATTCCATTTTTGATAGCATCGCCCAGGTGTATCTTCAGCACTGTTTTAAGGCTTCACATTCCCCTACTAACTCCATGAAACTGGAAGATATTTCAGAGTGACCTTAATGATGATTATTCTGGCAGTGTTTAGATAATGATAGTATTTTACAATTAGAATGTTTGCAATAAGGAATGGTCCCTGAGCTGAACTGTTGACTGTCACTCATTTTATTATCAATATCCTGGCTGAGGAATGTGACTCACACAGGAAACTACATGTTGATTCCTCTGCATCAGTTTGCACAGGTAAATTTAGCATTCTTATTTCTCATTTCTTTAACTCTCATGTTCTTACAAAGATTGCCCCAGCAAAGTTGCCAAGTTGCCTTATTCTACCATGCCTTATGGAAGTTATAGAGTTCCAGAGTCATAGAGATATACAGCACAGAAACAAATCCTTTAGTCCAACTCGTCCGTGCCGACCAGACATCCTACATAAGTCTAGCCCCATTTGCCAGCACTTAGTCCATATCCCTCTAAACCCTTACTATTCATATACACATCCAGATGCCTTTTAAATGATGTGATTATATCAAACTTCACCACTCCCTCTGACAGCTCACTCTATACACACACCACCCTTTGCATGAAAAAGTTGCCCCTTAGGTATTTTTCTTAGAATGAACTCCAAAGTCCAGAGAGCCATGAAACTAAACAGCAGAGGCAGTCAGCTCTGCAGGTTCACTGCTCATTTGTTTCTCCTCCCACGTAGTCACTGCTTTGTCTCTCTTTCTCCTTTTTATAGCACTGTTGTTTTGATCCCTTTTTTTCCAAAGTTCCAAAACAATGCAACAGCTAGTAAAACAGTAATTACTGCTCTCAAAATTGAGGTAATCATCTCAAACACTGAAAATACCTCAAAACGTTGCAGCTCTTGACAGCCACTAATTTTTCCCGTCCTCCATCTTGGATTACCCAGAATCCTTCCTTCACAGAACGCAATGGGTTATGCTTTCCAAGGGGTAGCAATTTCATGCAGGTTGTGTACATGAAGAGAATGTCATGTCTCCTTGCCCCTTCACTTAAGCTCCAACGTGTCTAATGTTTCCAACCAAAACGAATGAATTATATCATAATTTCATACAATGTCACATAGATGCTTCTTTTCTGAAGAATAATCTTTTTCAAAATGAACGTCATCAAAATGGATTAATTTCAATCCATCAAATTCTATTCAATTTTACCTACACCCTCATGCTTAATCACTTCTAAGAAATGAGCCTTACATTTTACAGTTTTGAATCCAGATCATTTACATATACCAGAGCCCTACACAAGTTCCTGAGACATTGCATCTGTGCAACCCCCAAAAAGTCACTGCTCTCCTAAAGAGACTCATACAGCATGGAAACAGGCCCTTTGGCCCAACTCGCCTGTGCTGACCAGGTTTCCTAAACCGAACTTGTCCCTACTGCCTGCATATAGTCCATGTCCCTGTAAGTGTCTCCTATCCATGTAACTATCCAAATGTTGTAATTGTACCCAACTCATCCACTTAAACCTTAAACCTATGCCCTCTAGTTTTGGACACTCCTAATCTGGGGAAAAGACCTTGTCTCTACACAGTATCTCTCCCCTCAGGATTTTATAAATCTCTATAAGGTCATCGCTCAGCCTCCAGTCCTCCAGTTAAAAATGTCACAGCCTATCCTACCTCTCCTTACAACTCAAACCCTCCAAATCTTTTGTGTACCCTTTCCTTTTTAATAACATTCTTCCGACAGCAGGGCGACCGGAATTGTACTCCAAATGTGGCCTTACCAATATCTTGTACAGCCGTAACATGATATCACAACTGCTGTACTCAATGCTCTGACCAATGAAGGCAAGCATGCCAAACACTTTCCTCACCATCATGTCATAGAGTCATAGAGTCATAGAGATGTACAGTATTGAAACAGACCCTTCAGTCCAACCCGTCTATGCTGACCAGATATCCCAACCCAATCTAGTCCCACCTGGTAGCACCCGGTCCATATCCCTCCAAACCCTTCCTATTCATATTACCATTCAAATGCCTCTTAAATGTTGCAATTGTACTGGCCTCCACCATATCCTCTGGCAGCTCATGCCATACACGTACCACCCTCTGTGTGAAAAGATTGCCCCTTAGGTCCCTTTTATATCTTTCCCCTCTCACCCTAAACCTATGCCCTCTAGTTCTGGAAAAGACTTTGTCTATTTACCCTATCCATGCCCCTCATGATTTTCTAAATCTTGAGTAGGCCACCTGTCAGCCACTGACGCTCCAGGGAAAACAGCCCCAGCCTATTCAGCCTCTCCCTGTAGCTCAAATCCTCCAACCCTGGCAACATCCTAATAAATCTTTTCTGAACCCTTTCAAGTTTCACAACATCTTTCTGATAGGAAGGAGACCAGAATTGCATACAATATTCCAACAGTGGCCTAAGTAATGTCCTGTACATCCGCAACATGACCTCCCAACTCTTGTACTCAATACTCTGACCAATAAAGGAAAGCATACCAAACGCCTTCTTCACTATCCTATCTACCTGCGACTCCACTTTCAAGGAGCTATGAACCTGCACTCCAAAGTCTCTTTGTTCAGCAACACTCCCTAGAACCTTACCATTAAGTGTATAAGTCCTGCTAAGATTTGCTTTCCCAAAATGCAGCACCTCACATTTATCTGAATTAAACTCCATCTGCCACTTCTCGCTCCATTGGCCCATCTGATCAAGATCCAGTTGTAATCTGAGGTAACCCTCTTCACTGTCCACTACACCTCCAATTTTGGTGTCATCTGCAAACTTACTAACTATAACTCTTATGCTCATATCCAAATCATTTATGTAAATGACAAAAAGTAGTGGACCCAGCACCGATCCTTGTGGCACTCCACTGGTCACAGGCCTCCAGCCTGAAAAACAACCCTCCACCTCCACCCTCAGTCTTCTACCTTTGAGCCAGTTCTGTATCCAAATAGCTAGTTCTCTCTTTATTCTGTGAGATCTAACCTTGCTAACCAGTCTCCCATGGGGAACCTTGTTGAAAGCCTTACTGAAGTCCATATAGACCACATCTACTGCTCTGCCCTCATCAATCCTCTTTGTTACTTGTTCAAAAAACTCAATCAAGTTTGTGAGACATGATTTCCCACGCACAAAGCCATGTTAACTATCCCTAAGTGTCTTGGCCTTTCCAAAGCCTTGTACATCCTGTCCCTCAGGATTCCCCCCAACAACTTTCCCACCACTGACATCAGGTTCACTGGTCTATAGTTCCTTGGCTTGTCCTTACCACCCTTCTTAAACACCATGTTCTTCTGTGATGCCACTTTCAAGGAAGTATGTACCCAGACCCCTAGATCTCTCTGTTGGACAACACACCCCAAGGCCCTACCATTAATTGTGTAAGTCCTGCCCTTAATTGCCTAACCAGAATACAACACCTCACATTTATCTGAATTAAACTCCATCTGCGATTCCTTGGCTCACTGGCTCAGTTGATCAAGATCCCAGTGTACTCTTAGATAAACTTCTTCACTTTCCATTATACCATCGATTTTATTGTCAGCTGCAAACTTACTAACCATGCCTCCTATATTCTCATCCAAATCGTTTATATAAATGACAAGCAAGAGTGTAGCCAGCACTGATCCTGTGGCACAACCTTATTCACAGGCCTCCAGTCTGAACAACAAACCTCAACTACTACCCCGTCACCTACCAGCAAACCAATTTTGTATCCAATTGGCTCGCTCTCCCTGGATCTCATGTGATCTAAACTTACTAACCAGTCTATGATGTGGATCCTTATTGAAGGCTTTGCTAACGTCCATGGAGACAACGTTTACCCCCTGCCTTCATCTATCTCATTAGTCGCCACTTCAAATACCTCAATCAAGTTTGTGAGACACTATTTGACCCACATGAAGCCATGCTGACTATCCCTAATCAGTCCTTGCCTTTCCATATGAACATAGACCCTGTCTCTCAGAATCCCCTCCCATAACCTACCCACCACCAACGTTAGTCTCACTGGTTTGTGGTTCCCTCACTTTTCCTTTCAGACTTTCTTAAATAATGACACAATATTAACAACCCTCCAGTCTTCCAGCACCTCACCCCATGTCTATCGATGATACAAATATTTCCACTAGAGGCCTCATCATTTCCTGGGAGAAAGTGCGGACTGCGGATGCTGGAGATCAGAGTTGAGAGTGTGGTGCTGGAGATCAGAGTTGAGAGTGTGGTGCTGGAGATCAGAGTTGAGAGTGTGGTGCTGGAGATCAGAGTTGAGAGTGTGGTGCTGGAGATCAGAGTTGGAGTGTGGTGCTGGAGATCAGAGTTGAGAGTGTGGTGCTGGAGATCAGAGTTGAGAGTGTGGTGCTGGAGATCAGAGTTGAGAGTGTGGTGCTGGAGATCAGAGTTGGAGTGTGGTGCTGGAGATCAGAGTTGAGAGTGTGGTGCTGGAAAAGCACAGCGGGTCAGGCAGTATCCAAGGAGCAGGAGAATAGACATTTTGGGCATAAGCTCTTCATTAGGAATTCCTGAGTGCTGATTGGACTCATAAACTCTTAACATTCACCTGTACCTGTGTTTTTGTTTTTGCTGCTGTTTACTATTATTTACTATCTCCTACTTAACTCTATGATCTGCCTGTATTGCTCACAAGACAAAGCTTTTCACTGTGCCTCGGTACATGTGACAATAAATTCAATTCAATTCAATTCAATTTTCCAGCACCACACTCTCGGCCCCACAATGTCCTGAGATATACTTGTCCAGACATGGAGATTTATCTATCTTTATGTATTTTAAGATCTCCAGCACCTCTTCTTTTTAATGTTGTCTCTTTTCAAGAGATCACTAATTATTTCCCTGAGTTCTCTAGCTTTGGTATCTTTCTCCACAGTAAATACTGATGTGAAATAATTCTTGCACCTTTAATCAGTATCTTGCCTGCTACCAAGGTTTAAGTCAGGTATCTTCAGATTATGTAACAGTTTTTCATGTGGAACTTTATCAAATGTTCTTCTGGAAGTCCTGGCACAATATATCATCATGAAGCCAGACTACTTTATATCACAGAATCATACAGAATTATTGCAGGGCAGAAGAAGGCCATTTGGCCCATCTGGTCTGCACCAGTTTTTTTTAAATCTAGTCCAGCTCTATTGTCCAGTGCCAAGCCTCTGCCTTTTCTCCACAACACTGGAGTTATGAGGTTGGGTAATAGGAAGTCAGATTAGCAGAAATAATACTCTGAATCTCTGAGTCTGAAGATTTTTGGGTTCAAGCCCCACTCCAGAGTTTAAGCTACAGTGAGAGGTTGAGTAGGCTGGGGCTATTTTCCCTCGAACATCAAAAACTGAGGGGTGACCATATCAAGGTTTTATAAACTATGAAGGGCATGGATAGGGTAACTAGACAAGGACTTTCCCCCAGGCTTGGCAGAGTCCAGAACTAGAGTGCATAGGTTTAGGGTGAGACCTAAGGGGCAAACTTTTCAAGCAGAGGGTGGTGCGTGTGTGGAATGAGCTGCCAGAGGAAGTGGTGGAGGCTGGTACAATTTCAGCGTTTAAAAGGCAACTGGATTGGTATATGAATAGGAAGGGTTAGAGGGATATGGGCCAAGTGCTGGCAAATGGTCTAGTTTAATTTATGATGTCTGGTCAGCATGGACAAGTTGGACTGAACAGTCTGTTTCTGTGCTGTACAGCTCTATGAATCTATGACATAATTTGAGCTGACACACCTACCAGGGTGTATTGCCATCTAATTGAATGAGAGCCTAGTCTGCACTCTCAGGGAGATATACAAGATCACATGGCATTATTTTGAAGTCAGGCAAGGGGATTTTCTTTGTGGCAAACTGGTCAATGTTTATGAGACCATAAGCTATATGAGCAGAATGAGGCCATTCAAGTCTGCTCTACCATTTGATCATGGCTGACATGCTTCCCAACCCCATTCTCCTGCTTTCTCCCTGTAACTCTTCATCCCCTTACAAATCAAGAACCTATCTATCTCTGTTATTAATACACTTCATGATTTAGCCTCCTCAGCCCTCTGCAGCAATGAGCTCCACAGATTCCCCACCCTCTGACTGAAGAAATTCCCCCTCATCTCAGTTATAAAGGGTCATCCCTTCACTCAGAGGTTGTACCCTCAGGTCCTAGTCTCTCCTACCAGTGGAAACATCTTTTCCATGTCCACTGTATCCAGGCCTCTCAGAATTCTGTAAGATCCCCTCTTTCATCCTTCTAAGTGCCATTGGGTACAGACCCAGAATCCTCAACTGCTCCTCATATGACAAGCCTTTCACCTCCAGGATAATTCTTGTAAACCTCCTCTGGGCCCCCCTCCAAGGCCAGTACGTCCTTTCTCAGATACGGGGCCCAAAACTGATCACAATATTCCAAACACGGTCTGACCAGAGTCTTGTACAGCGTCAGCAATACATCTTTTCTCTTGCCTACTAAGGGCTCTTGAAATGAATGCCAACATTGTATTGGCCTTCCTACCTGCAAATGAACCCACATGTTAACCTTAAGAGAATCTTGAACTAGAACTCCTAAATCCTTTTGTGCTTCAAAGTTCTGAAGCCTTTCCCTGTTTAGAAAATAGGTTATGCCTCTATTCTTTCTACCAAAGTGCATGACCTCACACTTGCCCTCATTGTATTCCATCTGCCACTTCTTTACCCACCCTCCAGGCCTGTCCAAGGTTTTCTGCAGCCTCCCACTTCCTCCACACTATCTGTCCCTCCACCTATCTTTGGGTCATCTGCAAACATAGCAACAATGCCCTCAGTTCCTTCATGCAACTTGTTAATGTATAATGGGAAAAGTTGCCCCAGTACAGACCTCTATGGAGCTCCACTAGTCACCAGATGCCATCCTTAAACAGATTCCTTAATCCCCACTCTCTGCCTTCTGCCAGTCAGCCAATCTCTATCCATGCCCTGAATACCATGGCCATTTATGTTAATTATCCCTCAAACAAGATTACTAAGCAGTTTTTGGGATTGCAATTTGTGGAGACTTGCTGTTTGCAAAGTGGCTGCAGAGTTCCTATATCCCAACATTGGCTTTTTGTCAAAGTAACTGTAAAGTGCTTGGGACAACATGAAATTGTGAGAATTGTTTTACAAATACAAGTTCATTCCTTCCTTCTTAAACAACTATTCTTCAACAGCCAACATCACCAAATAAATTAACTGGTCATTCAATCCATTTTGTTCCTGGTACTTTGTTTATACGGAGAAGCTCAGCAGCTTACAGACACATCTGTCACTGCACATTGAAAATAATTGACTGTGGAAAATAACTCACTATAAGAAATGGCATGGCACTGTATAACTGAAGCATTGTTTATTTATTCCCAAGTACAGTAAAGTTCATGAGCAAAATACATTTTAATAAGAAAGTGACAGATTTTGCTGAAAGTGGTTGGGACACATGCTATTATTGATGTACAAATTGACCAGTAAGCTGAATTATGAATTGTCACAAATCACTTTACAAATTGCATTGCTCTAGTGTTTCCCATAGTGAAATCGTCATCTCATGTTCAACAGCCCCTTTCCCCATGAGTTTCACAATGTTGCTGCATGTGAACATTAACTGTCCATTAAACTGACCACAGAGACTTATACGTTATAACGATAGAGGGTGTCTCTGTCAAGTTTACAAACACTTGTACTTTCTAACGTGATCCCATATAGGGGTGTAATTTTAAATATCTGATATATGAACATTTCCTGTGCTTACAACCAAATGGTTTTATATTGTCCTGCATTGTGTTCTGACCTGTTCATATATGTCAAATTGCAAACGGACTCAAGAATGGAATCCATTAAAACCAGGGACTGGCTGTATTAGCTTGAACAGCTTATTCATGACACAATTGCTAATGATGGTCAATTAATTTTCCTGCCCCAGACAAAGAATAATGAAGAAGGTGGAGTTGAATTTCGTGCGAGGGGTGGGACTCATACTTCAACATTACAGTCAAGGTGACCCTGCCCCATTTGCTGCCTCCCACCAACCCCTCCCCCCCTCCCCCCCTCCCCCCCTCCCCCCACCCCCGCCACAGCATTCAGCGACCATCAGGTTCTCATTGGCTTGAACCAGGCCAGCATCCAGATGGCTGGCAGCTCCATTGACCAACAGCAAGGGCCCTGATGAAGAGCGGCTGAGGAGGTAGGGAATCAGAGCAGTCAGGGGGGTGTGAGGACGGGAAATATGGGTTAAGGATATACCTTGGTGGGCTCTCTGATGGCCACATTGGCCCTGAAATGGCAGCACATTGGTCCCTGATTCTTGCCCATCCAACCATCTGCTAGAATTCACCTTGTGAGCTGGCCCTGCGTCCACACCCCCCCCTCACTTCCATCCAAGGCCCCAAAGGATCCTTCCACATCCAGCAGAGATCTTCCTGCACATCCAAACACCTCATCTACCCATTGCTCTCAATGTCGTCTCCTCGGCATTGGGGAGACAGGACGCCAACTTGCGGAATGTTTCAGGGAACATCTCCGGGACACACGCACTGAACAACCCTATCGCCCTGTGACTGACCACTTCAACTCCCCCTCCCACTCTGCCAAGGGCATGCAGATCCTGGGCCTCCTCCACCACCAAATGCTAGCTACCCGACGCCTGGACAAAGAACACCTCATATTCCACCTTGGGACCCTCCAACCACATGGCATCAACATCGACTTCACCAGTTTCTTCATTTCCCCTCCCCCACCTCATCACAGATCCAACCCTCCAACTCGGCACCACCCTCTTGAACTGTCCCTCCTGCCCATCTTCCTTCCCACCTTTCAGTTCCACCCTCCACTCTGACCTATCACCATCACCCCCCACCTTCATCCACCTATTGCATTCCCAGCTACCTCCCCCCCAGTCCCACCCCCACCCCTATTTATCTCTCAGCCCCCTTCCCCCATCCCTGATGAAGGGCTTATGCCCAAAGTGTCAACAATCCTGCTCCTTGGATGATGTCTGATTGGCTGTGCTTTTCCAGCGCCACACTTTTCAAATCTGTCACCAGCCAATCAGAGAAAACCATGAAGTGAGCCTTATTTGGCTACTTCAAACCACAATTGTCCCATTTTACAATTGCCCCGAAATAAAATCACAAGGTCACACAGCATTGCCCTTTGATGTGAAGGGCAGTGCTTGTCACTGGCCACTCGGGTGTTTTCCTCTCTTCCTGCTGGTGGAAATTGAATAAAGATTCCTGCACCTTGTGTCTCTCACTGTGTCTCACACCTGCACACACACACCATGGGTGCTGGGGAAAAAAATAAGCACTACCGCAGTTAGGTGGTAGTGTGGGGGTTAGCAGAGAAAAAAATACAAATAAAATCACAAGATCAATGATTGCCGTGAGCATAACAGACCGGCTGATGTTATCCAAGCTGTCAGCTCAGTCTGACTGAGCACTGAACATGCTTGTTGCAGCTAGATAACCAGCAGGCCATCTTACATTGGACTTACATTGGAGTTGGACTGTGCCTCCCTGACCGGACAATACGAAACAGGGAGACATGGACTGACTGCAAGGTGTCACTTCACCTCCTCCTACACTCACTAGCCCCTGCTCAGATTTCCTGACTCTGCAGTAGACCCCACAATCTGCAGAAGAAAATCACTCAGGGAGGGTTGTCAGATTCATCTTTGTGTTCGAACCAGACAATTGTACGAGTACAAGAGAAAACATTTGATTTAGGTTCACATGTTGAGACGAGTGTGAGAACTCAACCTCAATCACACGCACAGATAAGTGAGAGGACACAGGCCTGCACAGGAGTGAGTGTGAGGGCACTGGCCAACACCATGTGCACAAGTGAGTGTAACACGTGGCCGGGTGAAGAGGTGAGTGTTGATGCAATGGGCCACCCAGGTGTCTCTGCCAGCATCGGTAAAGTAGACAACACACCATCAATTTAATGGCTGCCCCCCCACCCACCTCCCCCCACCCCCCCCTCCACCTCCCCTCACCCCCACCACCCCCCCCCCCCCCTCCCCCACCCACCACCATTGTTTGTCATCCCGGTGACAGGAAGCCTGTTAATCTCTCGTCATGAAGTCTCAAAATTTTGAGTTGTGAATTGGTTTTGGAAATTTAAAACCTTTGCATTTTAATCTTTCCAGTTTCTCATCATTTTGTGTTTTTCTCTCCCAATCCCCATATCGTTTGCTCTATTTATTTCTCTACCTGATTCTGATTCACAGTTACCTTCTCCAATATTCCTGGATTATTTTCAATCCTTAAATCAGTGCTTTTCAAACAAATCTCCTGATGTGACCTCACCTTGATGCCTTAGACACCATGTGACCTTAGACTGACCATTGGTTGGTGGTTAAAAGCTGCTTGGTTGAGTTGGCAGTGAGATGGTTCATTAACAGGAACAGAGGATAGCACTGCCAACTATTCAGCAAAGTGGGGAAGTGGGAGGTACAGATGTTTGAAGCTACTGGAGTTTGCTCTGAAAGATCAAAGACTTGTCATTTTAAACGCAGCACTCAGGGCATAGAGAGTTTATGACTAAGCCAGATCCATCAAACAAAACCACAAACCTTGCAGCGATCAAAACTCACTCTGAGCTCTCCCGCTGCTGCCTCAGAAATCATAATCTCAAAATCTCACCCTGTAGCCCCAGCTCAGACGGTGACCCGCACAGTTCAGGGAACCTTTCTTTCAAGCTCAATGCTGAAGGAATCATAGAATCCCTACAGCGTGAAAGCAGGCCATTCAGCCCATCACGTCCACACCGACCCTCCGCAAAGTATCCCCCTGCCCTATCCCTGTAACTGTGCATTTCCCATGCCCAATCCACTTAGTCGGCACATCCCTGGACATTATTGGCAATTTAGCACGTATGAGAAAGGGAGGGCTGCTGACACAGGAGAGTCAGAGTTGAAAAGTGTGGCGCTGGAACAGCACAGCAGGTCAGGCAGCATCCGAGGAGCAGGAAAATCGACGTTTTGGGCAGGGGACTCTTCAAGCCAATTCATGTTATCTGCAAAGCAATATTTTGACGTAAGATGACTCTTCCCCTGGACTCAAACCTTTAGTGCTCTCTCTGCGGATGGTATAATCTCCAGCACTTTTTGTTTTCGATGGAGATCCCAACATCAGCAGTAATTGGCTCCTGCCCACACACCTTTGGACTATGGGAGGAAACCCATACAGACAAAGGAGAATGTGCAATCTCCACACAGACTGTCATCCAAGCGTGGAATCAAACCCAGGTCCCTGGTACTGTGAAGATACAGTGCTAACCACTGAGCCACCATAGGAAATATCCTGTAGGCTTGTATTGTGCTGTTATGTGAGTGCGTTCTCATATTTCCAACAAGTTATGAAGCAAAATAATTTACAAATGCAAACAGGCACAAGCAGGTTTATCTCACCAGAGGGTGTATTGTGAGGGTGACCCATTCTGGCAAAATCTGACACAAAACATTCTGGATTGACCTTTAATTTTAAAAGGAGGACTGTAGATCAGTCTCTGCTGAGAGGTACTGACATGTTTCTGAATTCCATCAGGATCCTTCCTTGCAGCATCAACTTTATCACAAGGTCAATGATTGCCGTGAGCATAACAGACCGGCTGATGTTATCCAAGCTGTCAGCTCAGTCTGACTGAGCACTGAACATGCTTGTTGCAGCTAGATAACCAGCAGGCCATCTTACATTGGACTTACATTGGAGTTGGACTGTGCCTCCCTGACCGGACAATACGAAACAGGGAGACAAGGACTGACTGCAAGGTGTCACTTCACCTCCTCCTACACTCACTAGCCCCTGCTCAGATTTCCTGACTCTGCAGTAGACCCCACAATCTGCAGAAGAAAATCACTCAGGGAGGGTTGTCAGATTCATCTTTGTGTTCGAACCAGACAATTGTCGTGTACAAGAGAAAACATTTGATTTAGGCTCATATGTTGAGATGAGTGTGAGAACTCAACCTCAATCACATGCACAGATAAGTGAGAGGACACAGGCCTGCACAGGAGTGAGTATGAGGGCACTGGCCAACACCATGTGCACAAGTGAGTGTGAAATGTGGCCGGGTGAAGATTTGATTTGATTTATTGTTGTCACATGTATCTAGGTACAGCGAAAAGTTTTGTTTTGTGTGCAGTACAGGCAGACCGTACCACACAAAGTGCATCAGGGTAACAGAACAGAGCAAAGATTACAATGTTACAGCTGCAGAGAGGGTGCACAAATTTAAAATTTGAGAAATCTAGGAACAGCAGGGAAGGAACTATTCTCGAATCTATGTGTATGTGTAAGCAACAGATTGAAGAACAGCTTCTTCCCCATTGTTATTAGAGGTGAGTGTGAGAACACAACCTCACTCAGATGAATGTGAGCACTTCACCCTTTGTCAGAAGTATGTAACTCACCGGTCTGTAGAGAATTTTATCCACCGTATTCCCAGAAATTTGTAAATATTGTCAACATGCAGGGACTCTTCATGAGATAATGCTACCTGCCCCACCCAGCAATTCCTGAATTCCAGGTCTTCATACAGCTGTAGGCCCAGCACCAATCTCGGGAACATTGGACGAATAATCCTCAGGCAGTCACCAATCTCAGGAACACTGGAATAATAATCAAAAGAGAAAATGCTGGAAAATCTCAGCAGGTCTGGCAGCATTTGTAAGGAGAGAAAAGAGCTGACGTTTCGAGTCTAACTGACCCTTTGTCCAGCATTTTCTCTTTTGGTTTCAGATTCCAGCATCCGCAGTAATTTGCTTTTATCCAGTACTGGAATAATAATCCTCAGTCAGTCACCAATCTCGGCAACACTTGGTTAATGTACCCTCAGTCAGTCACCATTCTCAGGAACACTGGGATAATGTATCCTCAGTCAGTCACCATTCTCAGGAACACTGGGATAATGTATCCTCAGTCAGTCACCAATCTCAGGAACACTGGGATAATGTATCCTCAGTCAGTCACCAATCTCGGGAACACTGGGATAATGTATCCTCAGTCAGTCACCAATCTCAGGAACACTGGGATAATGTATCCTCAGTCAGTCACCAATCTCGGGAACACTGGGATAATGTACCCTCAGTCAGTCACCATTCTCAGGAACACTGGATAATGTATCCTCAATCAGTCACCAATCTCGGGAACACTGGGATAATGTACCCTCAGTCAGTCACCAATCTTGGAAACACTGGATAATGTACCCTCAGTCAGTCACCAATCTCAGGAACACTGGATAATGTATCCTCAATCAGTCACCAATCTCGGGAACACTGGGATAATGTATCCTCAATCAGTCACCAATCTCGGGAACACTGGGATAACGTACCCACCAATCTTTAAATCTGTGCCTCCGGGTTCTTCTATTTCAGCGAATTTGTTGTCCACTGTCAAGTTTTATCTACATGCCCGTAAGTCACATTGCAACCTTTCATGTGATACTTTGTCAAAGGCTTTCTGAAAGCTCAGGTGCGCATTTCAAAGTTTCCCTGTGTCTGTCAAGTGCTTTCAAACTCCTAAGGCATTATGTAAATGTCAAGTCTTTCTTTACCCTTCGGCGTTTTATTTGATTATCTTTGGGGATTAAAGTATAGTTAAGTAAAATAAAATGGAGGAGGATGCCAGGGCAGAATTGATTGTGTGAAGTGTTTAAATGTAGAAATTCAAGTGACTTCCATTTAATAATAATTTTAGATGGAAATAGTAATGAACTGACGTAGATTAGAAAGAACACACCAGGGTGAATATAAATAGTGCGTACGTTCCATAATGGTATAAGCTATAAAAGAAACAGAGAACTGTGCATGCTGGAGGTCTGAAACAAAGAACAGAAATTCTTGGAAAGACTGTGGGAAGAAAGCAAAGTTAACCATTTGAGTCTGGGGACTCTTATAAAGAGTCTTCCAATAGGTGCTGCCAGAGGTGCTGTGTTTCTCCAGTAACTGCAGTTTTTTATTTCTGATACAGTGTGTAACTCTCTCCCCGACACCATGAAAGCAACTCCTACCACCTTCTCAAGGGCAATAAATACTGGCACAGCCACTGACACCCATATCCTGTGAGTAAAATTCAAATAAACTAATTAAGCGGTCCTAAAGGGCATCTCTCTTGTTTTTGTTTTTGCATTCATTCAGGAGTCAGTGGCCAGGCCAGCATTTACTCTCTCACAAAAACAGAAAGTGCTGGAGAAACTCAGCAGGTCTGGCAGCTCCTGTGGAGAGAAAGCAGGAGAACTGAAAATGTTTTCTTCACTCAAAGGTTTCTCTTGGTGAGGTCAGTGCAAGAGAGAGAGAGAGAGAAAGAAACTGACACTGGGGCGAACGCACACAGTTACTGCCTTTGCTGTTTGAATTCATGTATCGCTGGACATCGGAGTACATCTGGGAAAATTAACAAACAGTGAAATTCACAACTGATCTTGGAGAAACTGTTTGGGTGAAGTTCACAGCACAGAATCAGATAAGTTAATTGTTTTAAGTAGCCTACAGAAAGTCTACAGTAGTGGGTAGAGTGGGTTCTTGCTTGATTATATACTTTTGGAGATATGTCTCTTGATTAAACCTAAAATATAAGCCATAACTATTAATTTAACCTGGGGCGGTGTTTTGCAGAGGAATAAAATGGTGTTATTTTCTGGGTCTGTAGATTGTGAAGGAGCAAAAATGGCCTTTAGTAGAGTGATATGTACTTCTTATCAGATGTAGGAGTTCAAAGAGAGTTTAAGTGTTACTGCGGATTATACCTACAATAAATGCTGTTGGTTGTGAATCTTATCAGATGGAATGGATCGGTTGGAGAGACAGTTAGACACAATGAGGAATTTGCAACAGCAACAGTATGTGATAAATGGCAGTTATAGGAAGGGGGTAAATTCTCAGACACAGTCACATAGATGGGTTAACACCAGGAAGGGTAAGAGAGGTAGGCAACTAATGCAGGAGCCTTCTGTGGCTATACCCATTTCAAACAAGTATGCTGATTTGGAAAATGTAGGGGGTGATTGATTCACAGGGGAACGTAGCACGAACAGCCAAGTTTCTGGTATTGAGACTGGCTCGAATGCAACGAGGGGTATGTCGGGTTCCAAGAGATCAATTGTGTTAGGGGATTCTGCAGTCCGAGGTACAGACAGACGTTTCTGTGGCCAGCAGCAAAAAATCAGAATGGTGTGTTGCCTCCCTGGTGCCAGGGTCAAGGATGTCTCAGAGAGGGTGCAGAATGTTCTCAAGGGGGAGAGGGGCCAGCAAGAGGTCATTGTCCACATTGGAACCAACGATATAGGAAGGGAAAAGGTTGAGATTCTGAAGAGTGATTACAGAGAGTTAGGCTGGAATTTAAAAAGTGATTCTCGAGAGTAGTAATATCTGGATTACTCCTGGTGTTACGAGCTAGTGAGGGCAGGAATAGGAGGATAGAGCAGATGAATACATGGCTGAGGAGCTGGTGTATGGGAGAAGGATTCACATTTTTGGATCATTGGAATCTCTTCTGGGGTAGAAGTGACCTGTACAAGAGGATAGATTGCACCTAAATTGGAAGGGACAAATGTACTGGCAGGGAGATTTGCTAGAACTGCTTGGGAGGATTTAAACTAGAAAGGTGGGAGGGGTGGGACCCAGGGAGATAGTGAGGAAAGAGATCGATCTGAGACTGGTACAGTTGAGAACAGAAGTGAGTCAAACAGTCAGGGCAGGCAGGGACAAGGTAGGACTAATAAATTAAACTGCATTTATTTCAATGCAAGAGGCCTAACAGGGAAGGCAGATGAACCCAGGGCATGGTTAGGAACATGGGACTGGGATATCATTGCAATTACAGAAACATGACTCAGGGATGGGCAGGACTGGCAGCTTAATGTTCCAGGATACAACTGCTACAGGAAGGATAGAAAGGGAGGCAAGAAAAGAGGGGGATTGGTGTTTTTGATAAGGGATAGCATTACAGCTGTGCTGAGGGAGGATATTCCTGGAAATACATCCAGGGAAGTTATTTGGGTGGAACTAAGAAATAAGGAAGGGATGGTCACCTTACTGTGATTGTATTATAGATCCTTTAATAATCAGAGGGAAATTGAGAAACAAACTTGTAAGGAGATCTCAGCTATCTGTAAGAATAATAGGGTAGTTATGGTAGGGGATTTTAACTTTCCAAACATTGACTGGGACTGCCATAGTGTTAAAGGTTTAGATGGAGAGGAATTTGTTAAGTGTGTACAAGAAAATTTTCTGATTCAGTATGTGGATGTACTCACCAGGGAAGGTGCAAAACTTGACCTACTCTTGGGAAATAAGGCAGGGCAGGTGACTGAGGTGTCAGTGGGGGAGCACTTTGGGGCCAGTGACCATAATTCTATTGGTTTTAAATTAGTGATGGAAAAGGATAGTCCAGATCTAAAAGTTGAAGTTCTAAATTGGAGAAAGGCCAATTTTGACAGTATTAGGCAAGAACTTTCAAAAGTTGAGTGGAGGCAGATGTTCGCAGGTAAAGGGACGGCTGGAAAATGGGAAGCCTTCAGAAATGCGATAACAAGAATCCAGAGAAAGTATATTCCTGTCAGGGTGAAAGGGAAGGCTGGTAGGTACAGGGAATGCTGGATGACGAAAGAAATTGAAGGTTTGGTTAGGAAAAAGAAGGAAGCACATGTAAGGTACAGACAGGATAGATCGAGTGAATCCTTAGAATAGGAGTAGGAGTATACTTAAGAGGGAAATCAGGAGGCAAAAACGGGGACATGAGGTAGGTTTGGCAAATAGAGTTAAGGAGAATCCAAAGGGGTTTTACAAATATATTAAGGACAAAAGGGTAACTAGGGAGAGAATAGGGTCCCTCAAAGATCAGCAAGGTGGCCTTTGTGTGGAGCCACAGAAAATGGGGGACATATTAAACAAGTATTTTGCATCAGTATTTACTGTGGAAAAGGACATGGAGGATATAGAATGTAGGGAAATAGATGGTGACATCTTGAAAAATGTCCAGATTACAGAGGAGGAAGTGCTGGATGTCTTGAAATGGTTAAAAGTAGATAAATTCCCAGGACCTGATCAGGTGTACCCGAGAACTCTGTGAGAAGCTAGAAAAGTGATTGCTGGGCCTCTTGCTGAGACATTTATGTCATCGATAGTCACAGGTAAGGTGCCGGAAGACTGGAGGTTGGCTAACGTGATGCCACTGTTTAAGAAGGGTGGTAAGGACAAGCCAGGGAACTATAGACCAGTGAGCCTGACCTCAGTGGTGGGCAAGTTGTTGGAGGGAATCCTGAGGGACAGGATGTACATGTATTTGGAAAGGCAAGGACTGATTAGGGATAGTCAACATGGCTTTGTGCATGGGAAATCATGTCTCACAAACTTGATTGAGTTTTTTTTAAAGAAGTAACAAAGAGGATTGATGAGGGCAGAGCGGTGATCTATATTGACTTCAGTAAGGCGTTCAACAAGGTTCCCCATGGGAGACTGATTAGCAAGGTTAGATCTCATGGAATACAGGGAGAGCTAGCCATTTAGATACAGTACTGGCTCAAAGGTAGAAGACAGAGGGTGGTGGTGGAGGGTTGTTTTTCAGACTGGAGGCCTGTGACCAGTGGAGTGCCACAAGGATCGGTGCTGGGTCCTCTACTTTTTGTCATCTATATAAATGATTTGGATGCGAGCATAAGAGGTACAGTTAGTAAGTTTGCAGATGACACCAAAACTGGAGGTGTAGTGGACAGCGAAGAGGGTTACCTCAGATTACAACAGGATCTGGACCAGATGGGCCAATGGGCTGAGAAATGGCAGATGGAGTTTAATTCAGATAAATGCGAGGTGCTGCATTTTGGGAATGCAAATCTTAGAAGGATTTATACACTTAACGGTAAGGTCTTAGAGAGTGTTGCTGAACAAAGAGACCTTGGAGTGCAGGTTCATAGCTCCTTGAAAGTGGAATCGCAGGTAGATAGGATAGCGAAGAAGGCTTTCCTTTATTGGTCAGAGTATTGAGTACAGGAGTTGGGAGGTCATGTTGCGGCTGTACAGGACATTGGTTAGGCCACTGTTGGAATATTGCGTGCAATTCTGGTCTCCTTCCTATCAGAAAGATGTTGTGAAACTTGAAAGGGTTCAGAAAAGATTTACAAGGATGTTGCCAGGGTTGGAGGATCTGAGCTACAGGGAGAGGCTGAACAGGCTGGGGCTGTTTTCCCTGGAGTGTCGGAGGTTGAGGGATCACCTTATAGAGGTTTACAAAATTATGAGGGGCATGGATGGGATAAATAGACAAAGTCTTTTCCCTGGGGTCGGGGAGTCCAGAACTGGAGGGCATAGGTTTAGGGTGAGAGGGAAAAGATATAAAAGAGACCTAAGGGGCAACTGTTTCACAAAGAGGGTGGTACGTGTATGGAATGAGCTGCCAGAGGAAGTGGTGGAGGTTGGTACAATTGCAACATTTAAGAGGCATTTGGAGGGTATATGAATAGGAAGGGTTTGGAGGGATATGTGCCGGGTGCTGGCAAGTGGAACTAGATTGGGTTGGGATATCTGGTCAGCATGGATGGGTTGGACCAAATGGTCTGTTTCCATGCTGTACATCTCTATGACTCTATGACTCTATAACCACACAGGTAGCACAGGTAACACAACCACATAGGTAACATAGGTAACACAACCATGCAGGTAATACAGGTAAAACAATCACACAGGTAACACAGGTAACAGAATCACTTCGGTAACACAACCATGCAAGTAATATAGGTAACACAACCATGCAGTTAATATGGATAACAGAACCACACAGGTAGCACAGGTAGCACAACCACACAGGTAACACAGGTAGCACAGCCACGCAGGTAACACAGGTAGCACAGCCACACAGGTAACACAACCACACAGGTAGCACAGCCACACAGGTAACACAACCACACAGGTAGCACAGCCATACAGGTAACACAGGTAACACAACCACACAGGTGGAAGTTTCCTTCCTAAAGTACATTAGTAAGCCAGATGGGTTTTCCCAAGCAATAAGGAACAGTTTCATGGTCATCATTAGACTTTAATTCCAAATTTGCTATTAAATCCAACTTGTACCATCTGCTGTGGCAGTATTTGAACCAGGTCTGCAAAACATCACTTGGTCTCTGAATAAATAATTCAGCAATAATACCACTACCACTTCTAATGGTAATGTGACGATTAGAATTCAGACTTAACAACAGATGTGAAACAAATTCAGACATAAAGGTTTGGCCAAAACCTGGCACATTAATCATTTCTAATCTGTCTGTCTGCTTTCAGATTAACATGTTTACAAATCTCCGTCCTGTTAGAACGACTTTAAATATGGATTATGTTGAACGGAGCAGGAGAGATTTACCTCAAAACCTTCATTATAAAAGAAGAAAGAAACAGATTATACCAAGAACAGAATAATGAACAAATTTGTTCATAAATTAATTACAAGGCTTTTCATTAACAGTAAAACAATAAACCTTCAACTGAAGCTCAAAATCAAAATGAATATAACAAACCTGAAGATTTTACATCAACAGTGCATTATGCCAATTCATCAGAGAAATAAAGAGATCTGTTCTTCATAGTGCAGTCCCTACAACATGGAGCTGGCCTCCTGATAATTACCATAAACAGGATCGACACAATAATGGCCCTTACTTCAAGTGGTTTTCTTTTCAGTGCAGAGGTAAAAGATGCTCTAAAGTGTGCATCAATGAAACACAAAAATAATAAAACTGAGCCAAACACAGACCAGGACCAGCCACAGTCTGAGGAATGCTGATATGGATGAGCCCAGAGAGAAGGAGAAACACAAGAGAAATTTAGAAAGTGGAGGATGTCCTTCAATCCATTCAGACTGTTCTGCCCAGCAGTCAGATCTGTATCAACTCCACCTGCACACCTTGGTTTCCCAGCATTTCCCTATAAAAAGACTCTCAAGATCGGTATTTTGACCCAGTGATGACGAAGGACGAGCAGAGTATGTCCAAGTCAGCACAAGCGATTGGTTTTGGGTTGACCGAGCTCTGTCTATCGCATGCTGCTTCCTCTGCTTACCAAGTCAGTGGGATGGTATCATGAGATTCTCACCTCATTTTAACTCATTGCCTGGCACAGCTACAGGTGTGCCTCCCACACTCGGTGCCAAGGAGCCTGATCAAAACTGGAGTCAATGGGAATCAGGGCAAAACTGCACTGGTCAAAATCAAACATGGCGCAAAGGAAGGTGATCAAAGTCATCTCAGCTCCAAGACATCTCTGCAGGGGTTTCTCAGTGTCCTAGTCTCAGTCATCTTCAGCTGGTTCATCAGTGGCCTTCCCTCCATCATAAGGTCAGAAGTGGGAATGTTCATTGATGTTCACCACCATTCATGACTCCTGAGATACTGAAGCAGTCCGTGTTCAAATGTACAAGGTCTAGATGATATACAAGTTTGGGCTGACAAGTGGCTAGTAACATTTGCGACCATCTCCTATGAGAGACAATCTAACCACTACGCCTTGACATTCAATGGTGTAACTGCATTGAATCTCCCACTAGCAACATCCTGGTGTTATCATTGACAGGAATATAAACTAGACAAGCCATATAGACACAATGTCTATAATTTTGCACAATTGAAATGTGGAGTTTATTCAAGGAACAGCGTGTCCTTGATAAGTATGTAACTGTTAGGCAGGAGGAAGTGGTTGAGAAAGGGAGCCGTGGTTTACTAAAGAAGCTGAATATTGTCAAATGGAAGAAGAAGGCTTATGCTAGGTTGAGATGTGAAGACTCAGTTAAGGCACTTGAGAGTTACAGGTTAGCCAGGAAAGACTTAAAGCAAGTGCTAGGAAGAGCCAGGAGGGGACATGAGAGGTCGTTGGCAGACAGGATCAAGGAAAACCCTAAAACCTTCTGTCGTATATCAGGAATAAAAGAATGACTAGAGTAAGATTAGGGTCAATCAAGGATAATAGTGGAAGTTGTGTGTGGAGTCCTGGGAGATAGGGAAAGCAGTAAATGAATATTTTTCACCAGTATTCACATTAGAAAAAGATAATGTTATCGAGGAGAATATTGAGATACAGGTTACTGGACTAGACGGGATTGTGGTTCACATGGAGGAGGTTTTAGCAATTCTGGAAAGTGTGAAAATAGATAAGCCCCCTGTGCTGGATGGGATTTATCCTTGGATTCTCTGGGAAGCCAGGGAGGAGATTGCAGAGCCTTTGGCTTTGATTGTTATGTCATCATTGTCTACAAGAATAGTGCCAGAAGACTGGAGGATGTTGTTCCCTTGTTCAAGAAGGGGAGTAGAGACAATCCTGGTAATTATAGACCAGTGAGACTTACTTCAGTTATTAGTAAAGTGTTGGAAAAGATTATAAGAGATAAGATTTATAATAATCTAGAAAGGAATAAGTTGATTAGGGATGGTCAACACAATTTTGTGAAGAATAGGTTGTGCCTTACAAACCTGAAGTTCTTTGAGAAGGTGACCAAACAGGTAGATGAGGGTAAAGTGGTTGATGTGGTGTATATGGATTTCAGTAAGGTGTTTGATAAGGTTCCCCATGGTAGGCTATTGTACAAAATACGGAGGCATGGGATTGAGGGTGATTTAGTGGTTTGGATAAGAAATTGGTTAGCTGAAAGAAGGCAGAGGGTGGTGGTTGATGGGAAATATTCATCCTGGAGTTCAGTTGCTAGTGGTGTACCCCAAGGATCTGTTTTGGGCCCAGTGCTGTTTGTCATTTTTATAAATGACCTGGATGAGGGCAGAGAAGGATGGGTTAGTAAATTTGCGGATGACACTAACGTCGATAGAGTTGTGGATAGTGCTAAAGGATGTTGTAGGTTATAGAGGGTCATAGATAAGCTGCAGAGCTGGGCTGAGAGGTGGCAAATGGAGTTTAATGTGGAAAAGTGTGAGGTGATTCACTTTGGAAGGAGTAACAGGAATGCAGAGTACTGGACTAATGGTAAGATACTTGGTAGTGTGGATGAGCAGAGAGATCTCAGTGTCCATGTATATAGATCCCTGAAAGTTGCCACCTAGGTTGATACGGTTGTTAAGAAGGTGTACGGTATATAAGCTTTTATTGGTAGAGGGATTGAGTTTCGGAGCCATGAGGTCATGCTGCAGCTGTACAAAACTCTGGTGTGGCTGCACTTGGAGTATTGCGTTCAGTCTGGTCACCGCACCTACAGGAAGGATGGGGAAACTTTGGAAAGGGTTCAGAGGTGATTTACTAGGATGTTGCCTTGTATGGAGGGAAGGTCTTATGAGGAAAGGCTGAGGGACATGAGGCTGTTTTCATTAGAGAGAAAATTGAAGGTGACTTAATTGAGACATACAAGATTATCAGAGGATTAGATAAGGTGGACAGTGACAACCTTTTTCCTTGGATGGTGATGGCGAGCACAAGGGCCCACTGCTTTAAATTGAGGGGTGATAGATATAGGACAGATGTCAGAGGTAGTTTCTTTACTCAGTGAATAGTAGGGGCGTGGAACACACTGCTTGCAACAGTAGTAGACTCACCAGCGTCAAGGGCATTTAAATGGTCATTGGATAAACGTATGGATGGAAATGGAATAGTGTAGGTTAAAGATGGGCTACAGATTGGTTTCACAGGTCGGCACAACATTGAGGGCTGAAGGGCCTGTACTGTGCTGGAATGTTCTATGTTCTCTGTTCTAAGAACAGGTCAAAGACTAAGAATCCTGCAGCGAGTAACACATCTCCTGACTCCCCAAAGCCTGTCCACTACAAGGCACAAGTCATCAAGGTGATGGGACATTCCCCTCTTGTCTGACTTGTTGCTCCTTCCAAAGTGAATCACCTCTCACTTTTCCACATTAAACTCCATTTGCTACCTCTCAGGCCAGCTATGCAGCTTATCTATGTCCCTCTGCTACCTCTCAGGCCAGCTCCAACAACACTCAAGAAGCTTGACATCATCCAGGACAAAGCAGCCACTTGCTTGGCACCACACCACATCCACAAGCATTCACTTCCTCTACCATTGATGCTCAGTAGCAGCAGTGTGTAATACCTGCAAAAATTCACTAAAGATCCTTTGACAGCATCATCCAAATTCATGACCACTTCCATCTTGAAGGACAAGGGAATCAGATGGGAACACCACCACTTGCAAGTTTCCCTCCAAGACACTCACCGCCCTGATTAGGAAATATATTGCCGTTCCTTCTGTTTGCTATGTCCAAGTTCTGGATTTCCCTCCCTAAAGGCATTGTGAATCTACCTGCAGCACATGGACTGCAGTGGTTCAAGATGGTAGCTCACCACCACCTTCGCAAGAGGGCGAGAATACAAGAGCAGGGATGTACTACTGAGGTTGTATAAGATTTTGGTCAGATCACATTTGAAATGTTGCCCGCAGTTTTGAGCCCTGAGTCTAAGGAAGGATGAGGTTTAGAGGATGTTTACAAGAATGATTCCAGGGATGAAGGATGATTGAGGACTCAGGGACTGTACTCAATGGAGTTAGAAAGATGAGGATGGATCAGATTGAAACTTACATAATATTGAGTGGCCTGGATTGAGTAGACATGAAGATATTCCCCTGAGAAGGAGAGACCAGGACCCAATGGCACATCCTCAGAGTGAAGGGATGACCCTTTAGAACTGAGAGGAGGAGGAATTTCTTCAGCCAGAGGGTGGGGAATCTGTGGAACTCATTGCTGCAGAAGGCCGTGGAGACCAAATCAATGAGTGTATTAAAGACAGAGATTGATAGGTTCTTGATTAGTAAGGGGATCAAAGATTAGAAGGGAGAAGGCAGGAGAATGGTGTTAAGAAACATATCAATCTTGATCAGGTGGTGGAACAGACACGATGGACTGAATGGCCTGATTCTGCTCATATGTCACGTGGTCTTGTGGTCTCTTGATTGAGTTTGGTATCTGGCCCACTGGGTTCCATTCCTTTGTTTGAGTTTGTCGCAGTTGGAAATGCTTGAATGGATTGCTCAGCCATTTCAGAGAGTCAATAATTCATCTTTAAAGTGTTAAAGAAAAAGTAATAACTGAAATAACTGTGGATGCTGTAAATCGGAAAAATAGACAGAAACTGCTGGAAAAGCTCAGCAGGTCTGGCAGCATTCAAAACCTGTGATTCAGGTTGAACTACCTCACAATCAAATATAGTTGTCAAATTCTCTCAAATTGAGAACACTTATCCTTAAATAAAAACAGAATTGCTGGAAAAGCTGAGCAGGTCTGGCAGCATCTGTGGAGAGCTCTAAGGAAGGGTCACCTAACCTGAAACATTACCTCTGATTTCTCTCCACAGATGTTGCCAGACCTGCTGAGCTTTTCCAGCAATTTCGGTTTTAACCAGTAATAACATCTACTGGGATCATAACTGTAGTGATATTCAGCCTAATGTCTCGTTAGAAAACCATGGAGTAATTATTCATATGAATATCAGCTCACCAAAATGTAAGGTTTGATCACCTATTCTCCCCAGGAACATTTTCGTTTTTCTCTTCTGTCGTAGACTGTTCTGCTTCATTAACCTTGTTTGGAAAGTAGCTTTTTAATTTCTTGCTTTTCTGAAACTATGATACCATGTGCATCTTTTCTTACAATGGCCAAATATGCAACAGGTAAACCATGCACTTTAACAACTGAGCTGATATCGGCTCTGTAGCACTGACAAGGATTCATAATGGTATGAGACCAAGTCACTAGATGGGTTCAGCATGTGCTTGTCTGTGGTTTGTACTTTAAAATTGGAATGGTTTCTGCTGACCTTCTGTGCCATGTTGACCTTTTCCCTCTTAGGATTAATCTGTGTTGCTTCTGGACTTCAACGTCACTCACCTTCTAAATGGCTTTCTCCAGAGACAGATCTCCGAAACATAATAAATTTAGCAAAGACACATCAACAATTCCTACAACCAATCTGTCTGTTTTAAATTCTGACCTGAAGTCATCATAGTAATTACTTTTCTGCTGATCTATAGGCATTACCAATGATGTCATCTATTGGTTCCTTTGAGTTCCTCTGTTAAATTTTGCTCTTTCAGGAGTTCTGCTAGTTCTGAGGTTGAAACAATTGTCAAAGCCATTCAGTGCTCCTTCAAAAAGTATCTTTTGCTTCTCATATCCTTTGATGAACTAGACTCCCAGTTTGCATATGGAATTGTATTTTCTTGTTCAGCTTCCGATTTAGTGTCTAATTTGAAGGCTGTTTTGTCTCTCAGAAATAGTTTTTCTCCAAGATACCCAATTCAATTTGGCCTATCTCCGAAATTCAATCTTCTTGGCAATATTATTTCTGTTGCCATATCATCGAGATAAAGTTATATAGTTTCTTTGATTAAAAATACTTTTTTATTTCAGTAATAGCAATTCAGGCTGCCCTTTGCTGCTGTGCTGTTCCTGTGTTATGCAGCTTAATGCAGGATTCCTGCACCTCATGGATAAAATGGATGATTCCTGCCTTTTCCACAGTTTGGAGTCATGCATCAACCAAATTGTACAAGTCCCAAAATCAAATTAGTGCATCGCTTTTCTTTTTACAGAGTCCTATATGTCTATTGTCATTATTAATACTATTATCCTTCTGTTCCAAGATATGATTATTATTTTAACTTCCTATCACATGCATCTTTTGTTTTGACTTATTCAAGGACTTTGCACAGCACTGACTCGGGCAGCGTTTACTGTCCATTTATAATTGTCTTTGATGGTGGTGAGCTGCCTTCTTGAACTGCTTCATTGTCTGACACTTATGAGACACAAGTGGTTCTTCTGTTGATGAATGAACCCAATCCACTCTGAATGAGTCCCACATGTGAGTGAAAGAGGCACCACGACAGTTAGATCAGAGCAGGACCGACACAGGAATAACAGGAAAAGGCATTGAAATAAGGGGCAAAGCAAGTGAACACTAAAAATAGACAACCTTTGCAATGGAGCTTGCGTTTCTGGGGCAGTATACCATAGTTAGCATCCAGTTCGGTGACAGGAAATATAAATGTATAGTGACAGGAGGCTGGGGGATGAATTCATTTTATACAGCTGAGAGATTGTTGAAGGACAGATTGAGCTAAATTAATCCTGACATTCACTAGTCTGTCTTCTGAATATGGGAGATGATGTGTGGACACATTTGTGATTTTCTGTATTGAATATAAAACATGTAGGATATGATTTAAACAGTAAATTATAAGAAATCAGATACCCTGTATTCAATGAAAAAGGCTCTAAACAGTTCCAAGACTTAACTCAATTCATGATAGAAGAGATCAGGAATTGTATTCACGAGAGTGGTTCCTGGGATAAAGGTTTCATCTGAAAATGAGAGGCTGAATAAATTAGATATATATTCACAGGAATTTGGGAGAATGAAATGTGATTTCATTGAAATATACAAGATTCTGAAGGGACTTGGCTGGATCACTACTGAGGGCTGGATTTTACCAGGAAACACTCTCATTTTCATCATACCTCTTGTGGGGTTTGACTCCATTGAGGTCTTGGTTCGTTTGTTCATGTGACTTCCCGAATCTATCACATTAACTGTGTACCTCATCCATGTGGTGGTCCTGTCTTATGATACCAGCCCAATTCCCCCATTCAGCATCACTAGACATATGCTCCACTGTCAGGATATCTTACCAAAACCGTATTTAAAAGTCAATTGTGTAGTCAATCAAATGCAGGCTCCTGAACCGCAAAACTTCTCACCTCATTTTGATTAAAGGAAGAGGGTTGTTATACTGTCCCACCACTCCTTGGAGTTAGGTACGGAGCAAAGTTCCCTCTACACTGTCCCCATCAAACACTTCCAGGACAGGGACTGTACAAGGTTAGATACAGAGCAAAGCTCCCTATATACTGTCCCTTTCAAACATTCCCACAGCAGGGTTAGTATAGTATTAAATACAGAGTAAATCTCCCTCTACACTATCCCCATCAAACACTTTCAGGACAGGGACTGTATGAAGTTAGATGCAAAGTAAAGCTCCTTCTACACAATCCCCATCGAACATCTCCCAGGATAGATACAGTATAAGGTTAGATACCAAGTAACACTACCTCTACCTTTTTTACTACCTCTACCTTGTTAAACGATGTGCCATGTTGTGCAGAGACACCACCTAATGCAAGCATGAGATATTACTTGCTTTTCCATGTTTTGTAACCTGATCAGAGACAGGAGTTCTATCACAGGTTTGTACCAGCACTGGTCTACACAGGCTTGGTCTTTTGAATTGTGTTGAAAGAGCATTGCTGGTTCTCTCAGTCCAGTGCTTCCCACAGTATTGAGAACCTTTAGTCCTGCACCAGACTTCAGAGCAGGTCTGTGAAGGAACAGTCCTCCATCCTGTTGCTGGGGACACATCCCAGTGTGACTGTGCAATTGTCCCCAGTCAGCACATGGTAATTACTTTGAAGGTGGACACCAAAACTATGAACCATTTTGAAATGTCGACACCCTTTCTCTGTATGTGCAGCATTAATTCTTTAGTAAGAAGGAAAAGATGGAAAGTGTTAGAAATTTGCAGCAGGCTTTGGAACATCGATGAGGAGATCAACAGAGCTAACACTTCCAATCACTTTCTTCTCCAGAAGTTCCAAAGTTCTGAAGGAGGGATCATATTGGAACCAAAACATTAACTCTGTTCCTCTCTCTCCACAGATACTGTCAGAACTATTGAGTTTCTAGTTTTTATCTCAGATTTCCAGCATCTGCAGCGTTTCGCTTTTATCCATTGTTGACTCGCTGCCTAACCTAATCCTCATATTTGCTGGAAATGAACTTATAATCAATTGGAGATCTCTTGATAAATCCCCAATATTGACATCACAATTCCTGGGTCAGTGGTTCAAGGAAATCAATTTCAAAGTTGTGGTTTAATCGTGGAATTTAGCTAATAGGTTGAACCACTCAACTTCACATTTTCTCTGAATTTCTCAATCAGATTGCAACCCGTTACTGTGAATTCATGACTCAGTTACTGCACTGCTGTTTACTGAGTGAATTAACCTTCTGGAAATCTAAAAACCTATTAAAAGTATCCTGGTATAGATATCGTTACGACACAGGAATAGTAAGCCATGATAAATCAGATGCACTAACACTGGATTCACAACATTGTGAAATTAAAACATTCAATGACCCTAAAATGCGCTCAGTTGTTTCTAATCAGGCATTAAAAATATCAGACACTAACTTTATAACTTAAACAGAAATTAACAATCTATTATTAATACTGTAACTTTAGCAGAATAAAGCTAAAAAATACAAGATAATCTAACTATTGTCTATGATTTAAACCCAATCTTTTCTGATTGTGATCCCAATCTCTCTCTCTCAAATGCCATTTCAACAATGAGTGCCAAGTCTCTACAGAATCCTTGAATGATGCATTGTATTACAGGGACATGGAATTGTATCTTTGATGAGTTGTGGAACTGGAAAGACACAGCAGGGCAGGCAGCATTGGAGGAGCTGGGAAAGGCGATGTTTTGGCTAGGACCCTTTGTCAGCCAAGTCCTGTTGAAGGATCCTGATCTGAAACTTCGACTCCCCTGCTCCTCCAATGCTGCCTGACCTGCTCTGCCTTTCCAGCTCCACATTTTATCGGCTCTGACTTCCAGCATCTGCAGTCCTCACTATCTCCAAATCACTGAAATTGCATCTTGCTTGAATTCCAAAGTCATGTCAATGCAAATAGGTTCCAACAGGCATCAAGAAATACTCACTTATTTCTTACAAACTGGAATTCATTTCTCAGAACATTCAATAATTCTTTAACTGAACATATAATGTGTGTGTGTGTGAGAGAGAGACAGACAGAGAGTGAAACTCAAACTCAGCTTCTCAGGACATAGCCTTCTGCCTCAGTCAGTATGGGATCAATCTATGGTTTCTTTTTTTCAATACATTTGCAGTTGGCTTGATAGATCAATGCAATGCTCAAATGGTTGCCAGACCTTGAGGATAACACGTCCTGGCACTGAAATGTCTGCAATATTTTTAGAACAACAATTCACTGACAATTACCTTTCCAGGCCAGTTCCCATATGCAAACATCAGTTTGTTTCCTCTCATTTTTTACAAACAGCTGCTGTTGAAGTTCAAAGTTCAATTCATAACTTCAGCTTGCAGTTCCAAATCAAAAATTGGAAAAAATAATGAAATTCCGCGATGGGCTCAACAATACTTAGTTTTTAAAAAAGCACATTATAGCCCATATTTCCATATGAATGGATTAGAACTGAGATATCTGTTAACTATTGAGTATCTGTTTTGTTAAACCTGTCGAGAATGTTGCTTAGATATCACTTGGAGCACAGAGCAGAATTGTGGTAATTACATTACAGATCGAGTTGGCAAGGCACTGAAGGATGTGCAAAGCAATTTGCAAGAATAATATTAGAACTGAGGCTGTGGTTTTCTGAAAAGATTGAACAGACTATGACTGAGATATTTAAAATTACCAAAAGGAATTAGTACAGTAGATGAAGAGAAAGTAGCTCCACTTTGGAAGGTCAAAGCTAAAGGATATATAAAATAAATCTAATAATGAATAACAACAATATGTCCATGTGCCAAGTGTGTTAATAGTGGGGAGCTCACTACCACAAGGACTGCTTGTTGATGAATGACATAAAAGCAATCAAGAGAAACATGGACAGAGACAAGAGGGGCAAATGGAACAGTAAAAGATGCTAACAGGCTGAGATGAATTGTTTTGAGAAGAGGTTTGAGCGCAGCCCAAGGACTAGCATAGATCAGATTGACAGACTGGCCTGTTTCCTAGCATTAGCTTGATGTAATGCCAGGTATTGCGTTTTGGAGCTTGCTCAGTTTTCCAACAGCTGGCCTGCCCTTTGGCATATGGCTCGACCCTGTGGCTGGTCTCCAGGGTTTAGCCGCTGGAATTGTTGGGTAACTGTGAGAGTTGGCAGTAATCCCAAACATGAAACTAAGTGACGATCCAGGAATCTCAGCTGTAGCATGCTTGATTCCTCCCAATAAGAACGTGTCAGTGTGAGTTCAGCCAGCTCCCAGGGCTCTCCCTAGACCTGCCTTATTCCAGGTGAATGAATCTCTGGCAGCCAATACCCATCAGGTTCAGATGGAGTAGGTTTTCTCTGGCGGATAGAGGTTTACTCAGGTGGTTTACAGATCACCAAGTACACACTGACCTAAGAATTAGAAATAAAATAAATCAACCATGCATCAACATTTGGAGAGAAATTCGATTTCAGCAGACGATGGTAGAGAAGGGTAGTGCTCATGTGTAAATGTAACTGGGTATCTTTTTCTTATATACATATCTACCTATGATGCCTGAATGAGATGTTCAAAAATATCAAAAGGAATTGATAATGCAGATGAAGAGAAAATGTTTCCAAATTGAAAAGTCAAAACCCAAAAAAAACAGTCTATCTAATTTTAACTCTGTAAAAGGGTGGATTTTGAATGGGAAAAAGTGAGGACTGCAGATGATGGAGGTCAGAATCGAGAGTGTGTTGCTGGGAAAGCACAGCAGGTCAGGCAGCATCCGAGGAGCAGGAGAATGATGAAGGGCGTATGCCCGAAACGTCGATTCTCCTGCTTCTTGGATGCTGCCTGACCTGCTGTTCTTTCCCAGCAACACACTCTCGACTCTGAATTTTGAATGGGTTAAAATTGAGTCCTAAGTCTGTTTGTGTTTGTCTGTGTCCAGGGGAGGGCTTTGAAACATTGGTTCAGATCATTGGGTCTGTGGATGGTTGGAAATCATTCACACCATGTAAGGGTCGTGTAATGCATGGGAGTTGCCCAAAAAGTTGAAACTCCCAATGGGCACTCTGTGTCTGTAACATTCCAAGCAAGTTTCTAACTCAGAGTTAAAGACACAGGCATCACAGAGCTCCACCTCATTAACTAGCAAAATGCTCAGAAACTATTAGATGGGCAAAACAGTTCGAACTTCAGAGAGAGAGAGAGAGACAGAGAGAGAGAGAGACAGAGAGAGAGAGAAAGAGAGAGAGAGAGAAAGAGAGAGAGAGGAGAGAGAGAAGGTAGCTCAGTTGGCAGGAAAGCTTGCTTGCAACACAGAGTAATGTCAACAGTGTGGGTTCAATTCTCCCACCGGTTAAGGTCACCATGCATTGTGGGCGGCACGGTGGCACAGTGGTTAGCACTGCTGCCTCACAGCGCCAGAGACCTGGGTTCAATTCCCGCCTCAGGCGACTGACTGTGTGGAGTTTGCACATTCTCCCCGTGTCTGCGTGGGTTTCCTCCGGGTGCTCCGGTTTCCTCCCACACTCCAAAGATGTGCAGGCCAGGTGAATTGGCCATGCTAAATTGCCCGTAGTGTTAGGTAAGGGGTAGATGTAGGGGTATGGATGGGTTGCGCTTCGGCGGGGCGGTGTGGACTTGTTGGGCCGAAGGGCCTGTTTCCACACTGTAAGTAATCTAATCTAATCTAAAAGTAATCTAATCTAATCTAAATATCAACCTCTTCCCTCGCTTGAGGTGTGGAGACCAGCACCAGTTGTCTGTCTCTCTCTCTCTCTAACGAGAGAAGCCCCTGGGTCTTTGGTGACTACTTGATTCAAGCCTCGTCAAACTGGTGCCCTATTTACATTATGAATTAATTTGTTATTGGCATTTTTAAGCATTGTTTATTGGAAGTGGGTGTCCTTGGCAGGCCAGCAGTTACTGTTTGGCTATGTTTGAGTGACAAAGCTGCAGAGCTGAATTCTGAACCTGCTCCCTGAAATTTCAATAAGACCCGTACTGCAGTGTAATCCATGAGGAGGGCTGCAATGTTGTGGGTGCTGACCTCAGGGTAAAACTGCTGGGCTTCAGGTCGATGGAAAGCTGTAATGATATAGAGGCTTTAAAGGTGGAAAATATAGGGTTAAAATTGAGCTCTCATTTTCATTCAAAGATATAACTGAAAAAGAAAGTTTCTCATTTTTGGCTGCATTTGTAGGTGCAGCTGCTGCAGGAAGCACGCTTACTACATGTGCCCTTGAAGAGTCACCTCATTGCCTTTGACATTGTCGATAGCTTTTTGCAATAAAGAACAGGACCATCGTCAACTCAGAGCAATGCAGAGGTGTTTCACTAAAGTACCCCTCGCTCTCCCCCTGGCCCCTCACTCTGTCCCTGGCCCCTCACTCTCTACCCCCGGCCCCTCACTCTCTCCCCCGGCCCCTCACTCTGTCCCTGGCCCCTCAGTCTCGCCCCCCGGCCCCTCACTCTCTCCCTGGCCCCTCACTCTCTGCTCCCGGCCCCTCACTCCCTCCCAACCCCTCACTCTCTCCCCCAGCCCCTCACTCTCTCCCCGCAGCCCCTCACTCTCTCTCCCCAGCCCCTCACTCTCTCCCTGCAGTCCTCACTCTCTCCCTCCGGCCCGTCACTCTCTACCCCTGCCCCTCACTCTGTCCCTGGCCCCTCACTCTCTCCCCCCGGCCCCTCACTCTCTCCCCGGCCCCTCACTCTCTCCCCCCGGCCCCTCACTCTCTCCCCGCAGCCCCTTGCTCTCTCCCCAGGCTCTCACTCTCTCCCCCCAGCCCCTCACTCTGTCCCTGGCCCCTCGCTCTCTCCCCCCGGCCCCTCACTCTCTCCCCGCAGCCCCTTGCTCTCTCCCCAGGCTCTCACTCTCTCCCCCCATCCCCTCACTCTCTCCCGGCCCCTCACTCTCTTCCCCCGGCCCCTCACCTTTCCCCCCCGGCCCCTCACTCTCTCCGTCTAGCCCCTCACTCTCTCCCCCAGTCCCTCACTCTCTCCCCGCAGCCCCTCACTCTCTCCACCCCCCCCCCCCGGCCCCTCACTCTCTCCTCGGCTCCTCACTCTCTCTCCCTGGCCCCTCACTTTTTCCCCCCTGGCCCCTCACTCACTCCCCCCAGCCCCTCACTCTCTCCCCCCAGCCCCTCAATGTCTCCCCAGCCCCTCACTCTCTCCCTGGCCCCTCGCTCTCTCCCCCCGGCCCCTCACTCTCTCCCCGCAGCCCCTTGCTCTCTCCCCAGGCTCTCACTCTCTCCCCCCAGCCCCTCACTCTGTCCCTGGCCCCTCGCTCTCTCCCCCCGGCCCCTCACTCTCTCCCCGCAGCCCCATGCTCTCTCCCCAGGCTCTCACTCTCTCCCCCCATCCCCTCACTCTCTCCCGGCCCCTCACTCTCTTCCCCCGGCCCCTCACCTTTCCCCCCCGGCCCCTCACTCTCTCCGTCCAGCCCCTCACTCTCTCCCCCAGTCCCTCACTCTCTCCCCGCAGCCCCTCACTCTCTCCCCCCCCCGGCCCCTCACTCTCTCCTCGGCTCCTCACTCTCTCTCCCTGGCCCCTCACTTTTTCCCCCCTGGCCCCTCACTTGCTCCCCCCAGCCCCTCACTCTCTCCCCCCAGCCCCTCACTGTCTCCCCAGCCCCTCACTCTCTCCCTGGCCCCTCATTCTCTCCCCCCGGCCCCTCACTCTCTCCCCCCGGCCCCTCACTCTCTTCCCCCCCGGCCCCTCGCTCTCTCTCCCCGGCCCCTCGCTCTCTCCCCCCTGCCCCTCACTCTCTCCCCCGGCCCTTCACTCTCTCCCAGCACCTCGCTCTCTCTCCCCGGCCCCTTGCACTCTCCCCGGCCTCTCACTCTCTCCCCCCTGCCTCTCACTCTCTCCCCCCGGCCCTTCACTCTCTCCCAGCGCCTCGCTCTCTCTCCCAGGCCCCTTGCACTCTCCCCAGCCTCTCGCTCTCTCCCCCCTGCCCCTCACTCTCTCTCCCAGGCCCCTTGCACTCTCCCCAGCCTCTCGCTCTCTCCCCCCTGCCCCTCACTCTCTCCCCCCGGCCCTTCACTCTCCCCTCTGCCCCTCACTCTCTCCCCCCGGTCCTTCACTCTCTCCCAGCGCCTCGCTCTCTCTCCCAGGCCCCTTGCACTCTCCCCAGCCTCTCGCTCTCTCCCCCCTGCCCCTCACTCTCTCCCCCCGGCCCTTCATTCTCCCCCCTGCCCCTTACTCTCTCCCCCCGGCCCTTCACTCTCCCCCCTGCCCCTCACTCTCTCCCCCCGGCCCTTCACTCTCTCCCCAGCCTCTCGCTCTCTCCCCCCAGCCCCTCGCTCTCTCTCCCAGGCCCCTCGCTCTCTCTCCCCGGCCCCTCACTCTCTCCCCAGCCCTACATTCTCTCTCCAGGCCCATGTAATCAGACAATGCAGGAAAGATCCTTTGGCCTATCAAGTCGATATCACCAAAGCTACGTTAAATCTACTCTCATCCCATTTCCCCAGACTAGGCCCATAGCCTTGAATGTTATGAATTTCTTACCCAAGTCCCTTTGAAAGGTTGTGTGCTTTCTTGCCTGAGCTACTTTCCCAGACAGTGCATGCCAAACTCGCACCAACCTCTGAGTGAAAAAATGTTTCCTCAAAACCCCTCTAAACCTCCTTATTAAAATTGTGCCTCCTTATTATTGACTCTATTCCCATGACCCCTCACTGTCTCCTGTACCTTCACTGTCTCTGAGTCCTCATCCTGTCCTGCCCTTTGAATGTGTCATGTGTTGGAAAGGTTTAGAGGACATGGGCCAAAGGTGGACAAGTGGGACTTGTTCAGTTTAAAAATCCTGGTTGGCATGGGTGAGTTGGACAGAAGGGCCTGTTTCTGTGCTGTATATATGTCTGTGACTCTATGCCTGACCCTTCACTCTGTCCTGACCCAAGACTGAGGTGACAAATTAGAGGGAAGCAGTGAGGCACCAGGAGTGGAAGAGGGGACAGAGATAGAGGGAGGGGCAGTGAGTAGAGACAGCTAGCAGGGCAATGAGTGTGGGTGGTGACCCCATGTCAGCGCACAATGATGACCACACATGGGGCTTTTGCCTCAATGGCTGCGAATTGGGCGCACTTTAATGATGTCAGTGGCACCACCTTCCTGCTCCAATGAGAAGGCTTGAATCACAGTATTTTTTTTACAGTATCTAACCTCTCAGGATCTATTGAACAGCTTTGTAGATAATTAATTACTTTGATGTGTAATGAGCATTGTTCTGGCTAGGAATATGTCGCCAAAAAAACAATGATGTAAACAAATAGTTTCTCTTTGTCTGATGGTGCTAGCTGAAGGAGGAATTTTGACTCTGATAGTTAAGTGCTTGGTTTTCCTTCTAATGCAGGAATGAGACATTTAATATCCAAAAACAGACATAGTGTCAACTCCAACTCAGTCAGCAGTGCTATCAGACCCAGGTCAGAGAGATACCACTTCAAGTTCTACACCAGAGAAATCAGGACAGAATTCAGTCCGATGTCAAGAGGCCAGTGTTGAGGGAGTGCAGTACACTGCCTTCAGTGTCATCTTTTAGATGGGACATCACAATGAAGCCTGCTGGCCCTCACAAGTGGCAAAAAATACCAAGGCTTTATCTCAAAGGCATCAAGGGAGTTTTACAAGTCTCCTGGAAATTCGTATTCCTCAACCAACGGCACTAAAAGAAAATGAAAGGTCATTCATCTCACTGGCCTTTGTAGGTGGTGATGTGTACAAGACATGAACGATATAAATATCAGAGCAGTGACTACACGTCAGAAGTGCTTCAGCACTTTGGGACATTGTCTATTCATGAAAGACAGCGTACAAATAGAAGTTCTTCCTTTCTGTGAGGAAGCAGGCAGCTTTGCTGCTTCTCATCATACACAAACATCAATGCTTCATTCCCTCAGCACAGACCGAGGATTCTGCCTCAATTATTAGTTTGAATTTGCAACACAGAAACAGGCCATCAGCCAGTCATTTACGCTCCATAATAGCCTTCTCCCACTCAACTCCAACTCATCCATCAGTTTATTTTACAATTCCTTTATCCCTTACATCTATCTAAATTCTCCTTAAATGTTATTTATACCATCCACCTCAATGCTCCTTGCAGTATTTGTGAATCCCACATTCTCACCACATTCCGAAATCTCTCCTGGAGTTCTTGGTGACTGTCTTGGGAGTTGGTGGAACTGTGGTAATGGCACTAGACAATTAAACTAGAGGCTGAGACTAATGTTGTGGAGAAATGGGGTCAAATCCCACACCGCAAATCAATAACAAAAAGCAATTCTCAGTAATGGAGAACACAGAACCACTGCTGATTAGAATCCTTGAGGTCTACAGCAGAGAAACAGGCCCTTTGGCCCAACCTGTCTATGCTGCCCAGTTTTCACAATTAATCTAGCCCCATTTGCCTGCGTTCAGTCCATATCCCTCCATATTTATCCCATCCATGTACAGTCTAAATCTTTCTTAAATAGCAAAATTGTACACGCCTCCACCACTACCTTTTGCAGCCTGTTCCAGACATTAAACACACTCTTGTGTGAAAACATTGCCCCTCTGGACATTTTTGTACCTCTACCCTCTCACTTTAAATGTAAGCCCCCCAGTTTTTGACTCCCCTATCATGGGGAAAAGCTGTTGGCTATCTCTCTTATCTATGCCCCTCATGATTTTATAGATCACTATAAACGTCATCCCTCAGTCTGCAACACTGCAGAGAAAAGAAAGTCCCAGCCTAATCAGCCTCTCGTTATAACTCAAACCTTCCAGTCATAGAGATGGACAGCACGGAAACAGACCCTTCGGTCCACCTTGTCCATGCCAACCATATATCCTAAATTAATCCAGTCCCAATTGCCAGCATTTGGCCCATATCCCTCCAAACTCTTCCTATTCATATACCCATCCAGATGCCTTTTAAATGTTGCAATTGTACTAACCTCCACCACTTCCTCTGGCAGCTCATTCCATACACGTACCACCCTCGGTGTGCAAAAGTTGCCCCTTAGGTCTCTTTTATATCTTTCCCCTCTCACCCTAAACTTATGCCCCTCTAGTTCTGGACTCCCCCACCCTAGGGAAAAGACTTTGCCTATTTATCCTATCCATGCCCCTCATGATTTTATAAATCTCTCTGAAGTCACCCCTCAACCTCCGACACTCCATGAAAAATAACCCCAATCTATTCAGACTCTCCCTGTAGCTCAAACGCTCCAACCCCGACAACATCCTTGTCAATCTTTTCTGAACCCTTTCAGGTTTCACAATATCCTTAAGATAGGAATGAGACCAGAATTGTGTGCAGTATCCCAACAGTGGCCTAACCAATGTCCTGTACAGCCGCAACATGATCTCCCAACTCCTGTACTTAATACTCTAACCAATAAAAGAAAGCATACCAAACGCCTTCTTCACTATCTTATCTACCTGCGAGTCCACTTTCAAGGAATTATGAACCTGCACTCCAAGGTCTCTTTGTTCAGCAATACTCCCTAGTACCTTAAGTGTATAAGTCCTGCCTTGATCTGCCTTTCTAAAATGCACATATATCTAAATTAAACTCCATCTGGTACTCCTTGGTCCATTGGCCCATCTGATCAAGATCCCATTGTACTCTGAGGTAACTTTCTTTGCTGTCCACTACACCTCCAATTTTGCTGCCGTGTATAAACTTACTACCTGTACCTCCTACGTTCACAATAACACTCAGGTAGCATCCCAGATGTTCATAAAAACCCCATCTGATACATTAATAACTTTCAGGGACAGAAATCTGCTATCCTTACCTAGTCTGGCCCCATATGACTTCAGACCCACAGTAATGTGACTGACATTTAATTGTTCCCTGATCTTGAGGTAAAAACAATGACTGCAGATGCTGGAAACAAGTCCGGACTTGTTCTACCTGCCTATCTTCTTTTCCACCTATCCACTCCACCCTCTCCTCCTTGACCTATCACCTTCATCTCCTCCCCCACTCACCCATTGTACTCTATGCTACTTTCTCCCCAACCCCACCCTCCTCTAGCTTATCTCTCCACGCTTCAGGCTCTCTGCCTTTATTCCTGATGAAGGGCTTTTGCCCGAAACGTCGATTTCGAAGCTACTTGGATGTTCCCTGATCTTGCCTAATGGATGACTCAGACCAAAAGCAATTCGGTATGAGCAGTAAATGCAGGCGTGTCCACACTCCATGGAAGAAGGAAGAAGTTGTACTTACGACTCTGAGTTTTGATCTCCTCATGAGTGAGAACCTAAGTTTGTCCTAGTAAAGCCTTACATAAAGATAAAGATCTCATTCCAATCATCCCTGAATCACCTTCTACCTTCTAGGATGAAGATCCCAGCCCTGTTAAGCCTGTCTCAACACGTATACCCTTTTGTTTCAATTTATACAGCGACAACTGTTGACTTGCTTAGAATCATTGAATGTACCAGAAGAGAGTTATTTGGTCCACTGTATCTGCAGCTTTCATTGCTGTATTTTTCACAGATTTAAACTTCAAACGGAATGAAGCGATGAGAAACTGTAATTTGAAAATCCTGCCAATCTGTTAAATTTCAGAACTTCAAAGTCAAATTATTGCATTACAATCTTACATTTTATATAAAAATGAAACCGAGCAAACATTAGTCAGCATCTGCTCCTGCACATTGTCATGTCACATCCAATTGGGGTAATCGTAAGGAACCAGCAGGAAAATGTACTCATGGTAATCTCCAAGGCAATGAATAATGCAGATTGGATCATCACATCTGAACATGGGGTCATCAGAAGGTAATGGTCTCAGACACAGCAACAGGCTGATTAAAGAGCAGCAGATGGTCTTTCTAACCACCCTGTAAATAAGCAACATAAACATGAAAAATACTGCTTCGTCATTCTCACCAGAGGAAAATGATTGGTTTGATTTTGAGCTGGTTCTTGACTATTTTCCAGGCAGCTGTGTGTCAGATTGTGTGATTGGACTTTCCAATGAAAACATATTGGGGACATTTTGTGTTCATTAATTTGAGTTATGTCAGGGATGGGGATGGCGTGTCAACTTTGGTGCAAAGTGTCAGATGCTGTGAGGGCAGATAAATCTCGGTTTGAACATGGAGAGGCAAGTCCAGAAATTCCACACCACACAACTACCAACCAATGAGCTTCTCCAACCAGAAAGAATCTAACCATGTCCCCTTGACATTCCATGGCAATACCATTGCTGAATCCCCCACCATCAATACCATGGGAGTTACCATTGACCAGAAACTGAACAAGGTCAGAATGGTGCTGGAAAAGCACAACAGGTCAGGCAGCATCCAAGGAGCAGGAAAATTGACTCTTCAGACAAAAGTCCTTCATCAAGAAAGGCTTTTGCCCGAAACATTGATTTTCCTGTTTCTTGGATGCTACCTGACCTGTTGTGCTTTTCCAGCACCACACTAATCTTGACTCTACTCTCCACCATCTGCAGTACCCACTTCCGTCCAGAAACTGAACAAGTCTAGCCACATAAACACAGTGGCTACAAGATGGGGGACAGGGCTCAGAATTCTGCAGCAAGTAACTCACCTCCTAAACACCTGCATGGGATACCCCAAGGTCCATGTGCAGCAGTGATTTCCACAACTGGAAGCCAATATCAAGATTGCTGAAGAAGGGCTGATACCCGAAACGTCGATTTTCCTGCTCCTTGGATGCTGCCTGAACTACTGTGCTTTTCCAGCAGCACATTTTCAGCTCTGATCTCCAGCATCTGCAGTCCTCACTTTCTCCTAATATCAAGATTGGCCAGTGACCATGCACCGAACATCAGAGCAGCTGCACCCACTCACAGCTACCCAGCTTTGAGGGACCACTGATCCTGACTCCCCAGTGCCTTCCCACTGTCTGCAGGGAACAGGTCAGGGGTGCGATGGAAGACTCCACACCTGTCTGGATGAATGCAGCTCCAACTACTATTCAAAATCCTCAATACCATCCAGGAGAAAGTGTTCATCTCATTGACACCCTGCTCACTATTCACCATTCATTCCCTCGATTATTAATGCACAGTGACAGCAGCTTGTTCTATTGACAAGATGCACTGAAGCAACTCACCATACTACTTCAACCAGGAACAAAGCAGGTCAAGGGCAGCAGGTACTTAGGAACACCACCACCTGCAAGGTCCTGTCCAAACCACACACCATCCTGACTTGAAACGATATCACTGTGCCTTCAGTGTTGCTGGGTGAAAACCCGACAGCACCCATACCTTCACCACATGGACTGTCCTAGTTTATGAAGGCAGCTCACCACCACCTCCTCAAAGTCAGCCAGCAATATCCACATCTTGTGAAGAAAAATTAAAAGATTTTGCTTTTAATTCTGATGGTGGTAATGCCAATAAATGCCATGGGGAGATGGCTGGCTCACTGTCGATGAGTCTCAAAAATGTTGCTTGTGAATCATCTAGTTTAGATATTATCCAGTTATCAGGGAATACTGGAGCAGATTTTGACCTTATGAATCATTGATAAAGAAGTGGAAGGCAGTTGAGACTTGGATACTATCCTGAGGAATTCTTGCAGACATGCCTTAGGGCTGAGATTGTCATCCAGTAACTGCAACTTGCTCTGACCTCAAACAGGTTTCTGCTTGATCCCCATTGGTTTCAGATTGTCTAGGACAGGCTCGAGCAAGTGTGACCTTGATGTCAACACAGTCATTCTCGCCCAGGTCTGAGATTCTGTTTTCTTCTCCCAAGTTTGGAACAAAGTTGTGGTCTGAAGCCTAGTCGACATGGTGGGATGCAAACTGGGCATCAGTGAGGAGATTATTCATGTGAAATCGAGGACTGCATTGCTGGAAATCCTTCCATGACGTTGCTGATTGTATTGCCTTATGTAGATCATATTTGTATTGCTTTAGACAAGATATATCTGGGGATTCCTCCACATTATCAAACGGATGCTAGTGTTGTAATTGAGAAACTAAGTCAGAAATGTCTCCAGTATAATAGCTAAACTGTGACCTGATGCCTCTGTCGCGTCAAGTGCATGTGAGAGTCGAGCAGACTGGTGTGGAATTTGACCACCAAAGGATGATGTTTTCTTTCTGAAAGGACATTAAGTGGACCAATTAGACATTTTACAACAATCCAGCAACATGTATGTCTACTTGATCCTAGCTTTCTATTCTAAAAAAAAAGGAATTTGAATTCTCAAATAGTCCAAGATATAATTTGAACTTCTGTACTACTGAAATATCAATCAGGGTTCCTGCTTCAGATTAAAGTGCTCCAGAAAATGTCTTCCAACATTTCCTTCCATGAGATTTCCTTTGCTGTCAGGTTTATAACTAGTGAGGATACTTTCAAAGAAACAACACACAGCGATAAAACACTTGATATGGAGCAGTGATGAATATTTCAGTAAATAAAAACTCTTTATTCACAAAAAAAGCTCATTAATCACTCCTTTTAGTACAATTTATTTCTACTTGCATTTGCAAACACCTGAACACTTCCTCATCAATCATTCATCAGGTAGTGAAATGAGTGTCTTTCATCTTTTTGTGGAAGATGATGCCTAACTCTTGAAAAATCAGCATATTTGAAATTTTATCTAAAATTAATGAATTGGTTATATTCCACATTCATAACATTCAACAATATCCACTAAGGGGAAAAGAAGCTTATTGGCTGTATAGTAACGATTCTCAATCAATGTTGGTACAAATGATTTTGAGTTAGGCAATCTCCTTCGTCTCCTCGGCACTTTGTGTCTTGCAATCACTGAGGTAATATAGGGAATGTGACATAACAGGCTCCTATAAACAGCAAGAGGCAATAACTAAAACGAAAAACAGAAATTGCTGGAGAAACTCAGCAGGTCTGGCAGCATCTGTACAGATCTAGCCCCTTCTTCCAGTTCTGAAGAACAGTCACTGGACTCGAAACGTTAACTCTGTTTTCTCTGACTACAGAAGCTGCCAGACCTGCTGAGTTTTAGATTTTTTTATATATTTAGATTCCCTGCAGTGTGGAAACAGGCCCTTTGGCCCAACAAGTCCACACTGACCCTCCGAAGAGTAACCCACCCAGACCTATTTTCCCTCTGACTAATGCACCTAACACTGTGAGTAATTTAGCATGGCCAATTCACCTGACCCACATATCTTTGGACTGTGGGAGGAGACCGGAGCACCCGGAAGAAACCCACGCAGACACGGGGAGAATGTGCAAACTCCACACAGACAGTTGCCTGAGGCTGGAATCAAACCTGGGACCCTGGTGCTGTGAGGCAGCAGTGCTAACCACTGAGCCACCATGCCACCCTCCAGCAATTTCTATTATTGTTTCAGACCTTCAGCATCCCTCATTCCTGGTTTTATTTAAGAGATAATAACCAGTTAATTATTCTATAAAATTGCTTGGGGCTTAAACGGTGTTGCTCCTTAAATAGTTCTTGTGATGTTTCACATTGTGAAAGCCCAGGTACAACTTTGGTTTGAGGCCTGCCCTTGAACTTACAGCCAGAATCAGCAGCTGGAGCCTGAACCAATTCTCCCTATTTAATGAATCCAGAGCTCATCTCTGTGTGTGACACAGACCCACACTTTGTTGTCCTGAATGATTCTGCTCAAGAGTCTGAGGAGGTAGGAGACAGTTGCGTTTCTGATCTAAAAGTTCCTCCCTGAATGCTGCAGGGACTTCCAGACCTAGTAATGATTTTGTGTGAGAGGGCCACACCTATATACTGCTTAAATTGTCATACAATGTAAATTGTTTTGACAGAACTAAAACTATTTTACATTCATTCCAAGATACTCTTTTACTCCACTGCTAAGTGTTGCTCTTACCTCTCCACTTCATGGTTACTCCATGTCACATTTACAAGTTTTGACTAACAACAGTAATGCACATTACAATTCAGCACAATCCCCCACATCTCTCACTATCAGTTTGGTTTCTTGTTGCAGATCAGTGCTGTTCAGGTTAGCTCAAACTTTTTACTGAATCAAAAAGAACAGAAACAATTTAAATAGGATCATTTGAAGTGAAGGATGCTTCTGTTCTGCAGCTCTTCAGATTTGTAACCTTTGTCTTTTCTTTTAGATTTTCTTGAATATGTGAAGGTGTAGGTGCCAATGATACCTTCAAGGTAACTAGGGATAAGCAACAGGTAAAAACAATGACTGTAGATGCTGGAAACCAGATTCTGGATTAGTGGTGCTAGAAGAGCACAGCAGTTCAGGCAGCATCCAAGGAGCAGTAAAATCGACGTTTCGGGCAAAAGCCCTTCATCAGGAAGAAAGGCAGAGAGCCTGAAGTGTGGAGAGATAAGCTAGAGGAGGGTGGGGGGGGGGGGGGGGGGTAAAGGCTGGAGGACCACTCAGATCTCAGAGGGATTGTAGGGCTACAGGGTTATCATTGTCAAATCTTTCTGTTGAGAATGAGTCATCTTTGCAAATTTAAGTGAGCCATAGGTTTGCAGATGGTTTCAGAGCCCAGCCTTACCCTTACAGGTTCTCCCACTATGGGGACATCACTTTTCAGCCAATAGAGTCAGATTGTTGGCTTGAGTAGCTGCCCTCTCTTTCATTCTCTCTCACCGTTCTCTGTCAGTGATTCTCCCATTGACTGGAAGGTCCTGGCATCATTTTTGATGATGGAGGGCCTTTTTGGGATGACTTGGCACCATCTTCTTGTGTTGCTTTTATTCGAGCTGATTTTCTTAAGAACACAACAATTCAGAGCAGGAGAAGGCCATTCAGCCCCTCAAGCCTGCTCTGCCATTCAATACAATCCTGGCTGTTCTCAGCTCGCTCTCCACTCCACTTTCCTGCTCGCTCCCCATAATCCATCAACTAATTAAAAAATCTATCAATCATCTTCTTAAATGTACCCAATGTCCCAGCATTCACTATATTCTGAGATAATGAATTCCACAGATTCAAGACCCTTTGAGAGAAATAATTTCTCCTCATCTCTGTTTTAAATCTGCTATCGCTTATCCTAAAGCGAGGATCTCTCATTTTAGATTGTGCCACAAGGAGAAACATCCTCTCTACATCTACTTTGTTCAAGCCCCCTTCACCTTCTAGAGAGCTGAATTTCTCTGGAGGCCACAGTTATATTTGGAATGTTTCCTTTGACCATGTCTTGGCCTAACTCAGTGTACAGCAGCTGTTTGGCCAGGTTTGGAGCCAGGCATTTTGAGGACAGGCCCATGTCAGATGATGTTAGGTTATTGTGGCATTAATAACTGATGAGGTCTGCATCTTGTAGGATGCTCAGGTTTTTGCTTTTATCCTCCAACTTGATTCACAGGAATCCTTCTAAAACACAGTCAATGAGGTTATCCAAGATCTTTGATCTGGCAGATACAAGCACCAGAGAATTCTGTGCCCAATGTTTACGTTGAGATATTGCTGGACCGGGAGCCATTCTTGGCCAGCAAACAATGGGGTGGTGACTCAAGCCAACTCATCAGGAGTGAGGATGCAGCAGAGTTTTGACAATTTGTGCAGGTTTGGTGGGTTGTCCAGGCTAAATTGTCCATAGTGTCCAGGAATGCGCAGGCTAGGTGGGTAGCCATGAGAAATACAGGGTGATAGTGTAGGGATGGTCTTCAGAGAGTCAGCGTGGACTCAATGGGACAAATGGCCAGTTTTAACACTGTAGGAATTCTATGATTGTATGGTTATGATCCCTGCTGATGTTATCACCAGAAACATCAACTGCTAGATGGAAATCTGGCGCGATAGATCAATTTTGTTTGGTTTTTAAATGAGTGGTCTTTCACTGAGATACAAACACACAATGCTGCTGATTCAGGTTTAACAATAAAACAGAAGTTTATTCCACAAAAGAAATAAAGGTAAACAAGAAAAATCTGACTATTTACAATTAACAAAAATTTAGAGATTTCAAGGGCATGGCAAAATACAAAAATACAATCCCTTAATCCCCAAAACACTCCTCTCAGCAGAGAGAATTGTATTCTCTTTCACAGTTCTAGGGCTTAATTTAATCAGGGCTTGATTTCCCAGTTTTACCAATCTAGTAGCCTCTCCCTGGTGCTTTCATACACTGAGGTTAGATTTTCTCAGCTTCAAATAACATCTTCAGGTTTTAACCAAACACTTCTGGCCCATAAGTGTATCTTATACTGAGGCAATCTCTTCCTTAAAAGTAATGACCGCCATTTCTCAGGAGCGAATGATTTACCCTTTCAGCTTCGGTCAAGAATTCTATAAACTGCCAAAGTGAAGCCCAAAAGCATTTTTTTCCCAAACTATGTGTGATTCTCTACTCAAAAGAAAAAGAAAATCAATCTCTGAACTTCTAAATTAAAAGCCAAATGCACACGTTTTTACTTTGTTTGCATATAACTTTTTCCAATGTAAATACATTCTTATTAGCCTCAAAACCTAATGCTCACAGCCTTTTGTTTTAAAATAAAACGTCACCATGGCCACAAACATACTACAAGTTAATCATTAAACCCCTTCAGGCTCACTGAAAATTCATATGCATCTGGTTCAGATTCAAAAATCCAAACTCATTATAAATGAGGTTAATAGCTGGCTGCACATTTCATATCAGAAACAGAAATTGCTGGAAAAACTCAGCAGGTCTGCCAGCATGTGTGGAGAGAAGTCAGAGTTAATGTTCTCGGTCCAGTGAGCCTTCCTCAGAACTCTATGTTACTGTGTTTAGGGTCAAGTGACACTATGTTCCTCAGACAAATCAACTACAACACCACACAACCCTATCATGGTAATCTCTGCAAGGCATGTCAGATCACCGACATGGACACTACCATCACACATGGGAACACCACCCACCATGTACACGGCAGATACTCAAGTGACTCTGCTAATGTTGTCTACCTGATACACTGCAGTTAAGGATGCCCCCCCCCCCAACCCCCCATGGTATATTGGCAAGACCATGCAGATGCCACGCCTACAGATGAATGGACACAGCTCAACAATCACCAGGCAGGAATATTCCCTCCCATTTGGGGAACACTACAGTGGTCAAAGACATTCAGCCTCTGATCGTTGGGTAAGCATCCTCCAAGGCAGCCTTCAAGATACAAAACAACATAGAATTGCTGAGCAGAAACTGACAGCCAAGTTCCGTACCTGTGAAGATGGCATCAACTGTGATCTTGGGTTCATGTTGCACGACATGTAACCCCACCGTACTGTTCTGTATCTGTAAAATCTTCCTTACTGTCCTGTTTTGACATCATCATCTTGATAACTTGTTATAATCTCTCTATGGTGCTGACTTGATGGGCTGAAGGGCCTCTATGACCATATTTGGAAGGGTTTGCTTTGCATAAATTGACTGCCCTGTAAACCTAGATTAGCAAATCTACTGCTCCTTACGCCATCACCTAAATGGCTCAAAATAGTTTAAAAATTCACTGAGGACATGAAATGTTCTCTCGATGACAAGGCTTTCTTTGTTATGAAAATGATACAGAAACATGAGAGGATGTGCAAAAAACAAACAGTCTAGATTTACAGGACACTGGAACTGAGAAGTTATACTTCCAAAGGATTGAACATTCTGGTGCACTTGCCAGTGGAGAAGGCCCAGGGGTGACCAGTTAAAGGTCTTTAAAATTACAGAGGAGTTTAAAAGATGCAGAGATGCTTCCACTTGTGGGGGGCCCAAAATTAGGGGCTGTAAGTCAAAAATAACCATTAACAAATCTAACAGGGAATTCAGAACAAACTCAGTTTGTGAACAAGTGTTGAAGATTGTGAAGCTGGGACTCATGTTGAGTGGTTAGAGCATGAAGCACAGATACAGTCATAGGGAAGCTCCAGTTGTACAAGGGAACCAAATGAACAGAATGATTTGATAACATAAAAATAAAATATTGCAGGCGCTGGAGGTCTGAAATAAAGACAGGAAGTGTTGGAGAAACTGAGGGTGCGTGGAGGAAACAACAGTTACTGGACTAAACCTTAGCTGAAAAGAGCAGAGTGTCGCTGTTGGTGGCTTTTAGAGAGTCTCTCTTGGGCTGGCTGAAGGGTCTTTTTGTGCTAAGTTCCCAAACTCACCTCAATGCTACGCTTCTGTGGGGTACCGAGGGCTGGGGAAGATCCGCCCAGGTTTGCAAGTTGAAGGTGGAATGTGACATTGAAGAGTCATATTGGACTCACGGTGATAACTCAGTTTCTTTCCCCACAAACCCTACATTGTGTTGTTATTCTGGATGGATATGATGAACTGGGTAAGGTGATTAATGATGGGGTAGAAGCTTGGGTGAAATATAAGGACTTGAATGGGTTGAATGGCCTGATACTATTTCATACATTCTATGGAATTCTGTTCCGCGTCTGTTTTATCTTCTGCTCTCTGTTTCCATGGGCCAATGGTAACACTATCGTACTGGTGTCACAGTTGAACCCAACACCGACAGCAGTCTTTGAAGTGATTTGATTCAGGAGCACAGTGCATGGTGCATTCACTCGGAGAGCCAGGTGTGTTGTCCTGACCCTACTTCTTGTGCTTTATGTAAATTTATTGCCTTAACTCCTCCGTTTGCATAGCTTCTGTTTTATAGAGCTACTCTGTGCAGCACACATTAACACCCAGATAATGAACAGAATGAGAATCCAGATCACTTCATTACGGCTGTGATCTCCAGGACTGACAAATGCAATGGTCACTATAGCAGCAGCAATTCACTGTAATAATCACTACTTTTAAATCAGGATCCAAATTAAACCATGGCACAGAGTCGCACACCTCACACAGCAGAGAGAACTATTTTCAATACCTGTGTCTGCTGTAAGTCTGTAATGATCATCATGCTGTGTTTTTTTTGGTTATTAGAGCTATCAGCTATCTTGAATAGGTTCCTTTCTGTTCTGTTAACAATCTGCTTGATCTTGATCCCAACCCAGAGCAGATTCACATGTAACTAAGCAACACAAAACAAAATGCAATGTGGGGCTGACAATCACAGAATTGTTATAGGACAGAATGAGGCCATTCAGCCCAATATGCCTGTACTGGCTTTACAAACGACTGTTAGTACCTAGTACGAATCCCATGTTTATGTCTATCCTTTGCACCTTTTCATCCAAATAACCATTCAGTGCTCTCTTGGATACCTGAGCTGATCCAAGGAATGTCCAGGAAGTACATTCCAGACTCTAACCACTTGCTCCATGAAAACATTTTTCCCATATCACCCTTGCTGCTTTTACAGATCACTTTAAATCCTCCAGTTCCCTCTGGCCCCAGGACTTAAAGATGAACCTTAAGGACACCACACTGTCGGCAGACCTTATGGAGAAAAGAAAACATGGTGTTCAAAACTTCTTAATTTTGCTCAAATCCTCATTTTAGATATTATAGACATGAATGTTAAGAGTCTGGGTGGATCCAGTCAGGAAACATTTACTTCATTTTTTTAATTGGTCAGGAAAGTGGATTACACAAGAGATTGGTGCATCACAGATGGGGTTTTCTGGAGAGGAAAGTGTCATTGGGTCATACAACATGGAAAAGACCCTTCGGCCCAACCTGTCCATGCTGACCAAGTTTCCCAAACTAAACTAGTCCCATTTGCCTGCATTTGGCTTATATCCCTCTACTCCTTTCCTATTTATGTACCTGTCCAAATGTCTTTTAAATGTTGGAACAGTACCTGTATCTACCACTTCCTTTGGAATTTCATTCCATCCTCTGTGTGAAAACACTATCCCTCAGGTCCCTTTTAAATCTTTCTCCTTTCATCTTAAAAGTATGTCCTGTAGTTTTGAAATCCCCTACCCGAGGCAAAAGACCTTTGGTATCCACCCTATCTATGACCCTCATAATTTTATAAACCCCTACAAAAGATCACCCCTCAATCTCCTACACACCTGGGAAAAATCCCAGAGTCAAGATTAGAGTGGTGCTGGAAAAGCACAGCAGGTCAGGCAGCATCCAAGGAGCAGGAAAATCGATGTTTCAGGAAAAAGCCCTTCATCGGGAATTCCTGATGTAGGGCTTTTGCCCGAAACGTCGATTTTCCTGCTCCTCGGATGCTGCCTGACCTGCTGTGCTTTTCCAGCACCACTCTAATCTTGACTTTAATCTCCAGCATCTGCAATACCCACTTTCACCTGGGAAAATGTCCCAGCCTATTCAACCTCTCCTTATAACACAAACCGTCCAATCCTGGCAACATCTCTGTAAAACCTTTCTGAACCCTCTCCAATTTTAGAATATCATTCCTATAGCAAGGTGACCAGAACTGTATACAGTATTCTAAATGCAGCCTCAGCAATGTCTGGTACAACCCCAATGTTATGTTCCAGGTCCTATACTCAATAGTCTGAGCAATAAAGGCAAGCATGTCATTGAAGATCATATAATGAAACCTGGAAAATGCTGAGAAACAATTTTCAATCCCGGTGTAACAGAGATAGCACTCTGAGGATTCACAGGAACAGTAGATTTGAATTTCTGCTCCAGGTATCAACACAGCCTTGTGTCATTCAGTTTGAGATTCGCAGGAACATTGTTTCCCTGGACTCTAGGTGACAGCCAATGTAAAGGTGATAGGGTTTATTTCGCATGGCCAATCCACCTGACCTGCACATCTTTGGACTGTGGGAGGAAACTGGAGCACCCGGAGGAAACCCACACAGACACGGGGAGAATGTGAAAACTCCACACAGACAATCGCCCAAGGGTGTTACCAAACCCAGGTCCCTGGTGCTGTGAGGCAGCAGTGCTCTTGTGTACAATAATACACATTGATTTGTTCACTATTTTTAAAAAACCAACACAAAGATTCAGTTTTTCCCAAATCAAAATCTTTTAAGAATTACGACAAGGTTATATCAGGAACAATACACTACAAATCCACTTAAAGACAACATTCCAACAAAGAATTCAGTGGAAAGGTCTTCCAGTGCTGAGGAGGTGACAGTTATCCTGTTGTTCTGCATTCCCAGTATATGAAAACATACCGGATGGTGAGCTTTTATCTTTTCCATCGCTTTGCATTACCATCAACAACAATAACAGGGATGCCTGTGTTGTGGTCGATATGTTGTCATGTGTTCTGGAGTGAACCAAGGAGGCAGTTCATCAGTACCTTCCATGAAGTCTGGGAAACGGATACTGACCTTGCAAGTGACACTTATGTTCCAAAAACGAATAAAAGGAAGATAGAGTAAACTCAGATACCAGGCTGAGATTGATATTGTTAAGATGAATACATCTTTATGGGCAGTTCTTACAAAATTATTGTCCTGTGTCTTTTTTTTCAAGGAATGGAAAGTCACAAAATGAAACTGGGAAAAGAAAAATCCATGATGCCTCTTGTCTCACTTCCCAAACCTTACAGTCTGTTCAAGTCTCCAACAAATATTCACACTGTAAAAAAAAACTCCAGTCTGTGCAAGTCTCTTCAGAATGTCAGTCATCACAAGGTGACTTCCACAAGGTAGGTTGACGGCAGCAGGAGTAATTTTTTACATGGGGCCACGTCTCTCCCTTGGGAGGCAGCAGTCACATATACAATTTCCAAATTTCACATTGCAATTTTCCAATCTCATCATTGTCATAATTTCCATTATCACATGTCAGATCTGTACAAGAATCTGAAGACACTTTGTTATGAATTTTGCTGACTGCTTCTTCTGCTCTAATAGATGTAGCTATAAAAAAAAACTCTTGCCGCTTATCTCAATCACTTGCTCAAATATCCCAATGTCTGGACTAAATCTTCCAACCAGCCAAAGTAACAGAGAAGTCGAACATACAGAAGCTTGTGCAACAACAGGGCTCTGCTTCATGGGCAAACTGACAGCTCAAGTCAAAACTATGAACAAAGCAGCTTGCAAGCACCTGGGTCCTATAATTCTATGTGCCAGATCTCAGTCTGGTCTCTGTGCTTGGACTCCATTGCTGTTTTAGAAATACTCAACTATAGCTCCAGGATGAGGCTCATGAGTAATCACTAATTAACCACTTAGAGCCCCAGTTAGCATTAAGGTGGGAAGGTTGACCATGGTTGTTCCTGTTTGGAACTTAGATCTGGCGGAGGTGAGGAACGTCTAGCTATACCACCAATCTGCCTATCTAAGTGCTCTACCCTCAAGGTTCAAGATCATCACTTATTGGAACAGAAATTCTTGACGACTAACTTTGTACATCTCGCTGCAAATACATGATCTCCAATATATTTCTAGTATTTTTTCTTGATAGACCAAGAAGTAGACATGTACATTCTAGAACTGCAGTTTCTCCAAGGTCTGGATATCTGAGGGATGGGAGAATGGGAAGTTGAATGCAAGAAAAGCAAAGTAACTAAGAAATTTATTGGAGTCAATTTCCCAAGTGTGTGCTAAAATTAAAGGGGTTAGACTTGGCAACTGTCAATTCTGAGATGATTTAAGCTCCCCTTAAATGTCTGCCTCAGTCCCATAAAGCAAACACGTTTTTGACTCCTCAAAATGGTCAAAACATAGAACCTTCTCATGAACCTTCTCATGGGCAACTCAAGAATTAGACTGACTAACCAGAAACAACACGCATCCGACACACACAGGGACAGTAACAAATAAATGTAGCAAGGCCTTAAGATGCAACACTTGTGTTCTTATCTATAAGTCAAAAGGTTTGGGTTTCAAGACTCCCTCAGGATGGTGAATGTAAGGGTTCATCATAATGCATCAAAACAGGTGGGCTTTTACAAAAGAAAAGGAATACGTTTATCAAATGGACCTTGGGAGAAAACCATTCAGTCCCTTGAGCCAGTTCTGACATCCAATGAGATTGTGCCTGATCCGAATCAACTAAACTCTTCACTGATTTTTTCCTTAATTGCAAACAACAACTGATTAGCACATAAGACCATAATAAATAGGAGCAGGAGCAGGCCATCTGGCCCATTAAGCCTGCTCCGTCATTCAATAAGATCATGGCTGATCTATTCGTAGACTCAGCTCCACTTACCCGCCCGCTCAACATAATCCTTAATTCCTTTACTGTTCAAACATCTATCAAACTTTGCCTCAAGTACGTTCAACAAGGTAGCCTCAACTGCTTCACTGGGCAGGGACTTCCACAGATTCACAACCCTTTGGGTGAAGAGGTTCCTCCTCAGCTCAGTCCTGAAACTGCTTCTCCTTATATTGAGGCTCCACCCCTTCGATTACTTTGAAATTTTCCACAGACCTATCCTCACTGAGTTTCCTTGAGGAACTGAATTCCAGATTTACTTTGTGTTTAGGAGTGATTCCTGGCATTAGTCCCCACATAAACCTCCCGCATCAGCCGAAATAGTTACTCTACATTAACTTATTCTATTAATCATTGTAAACCACTCAATTAGATCTTTATCCCTTTATCTTTCATACTTATATTCAACTCCAAATCTGTGAAACCTATTAAATTTAACTACGTTAGTCCCTGTATCGCCCCATGAGGCTGTGCTGCACTCCTTTCACAGAAATCATTTCTTGAACATGAAATATATACATCAAAGACACTACTGTTCTGAACACTGTCATCAGCACCATAATCAACAATACTGTTGCCACTCCATTCAAAGTTCAAAAATGGGAGGAGATTCAACATAGAATCATACAGCAAGGAAACAGACCCTTCAGTTCAACTCATCCATATCAACCAGACATCCCAATCTGACCTGGTCCCATTTACCAACATTTGGTTCTACGTCCCTCAAAAAAACCTTTGTATCCCTGCACACTTCATGATAAGGTCCTAGAGAGTGTTGCAAAACAAAGAGACCTTGGAATGCAGGTTCATAGTTCCTTGAAAATTAAGTTGCAGGTAGATAGGATCATGAAGAAGGTGTTTAGTATGATTTCCTTTATTGGTTGTGCATTGAGTATAGGATTGTAAGGTCATGTTGTACAGGACATTGGTTAGGCCACTTTATGTATACAGCATGCAATTCTGGTTGCCCTGCTAATAAGAAGGATGTTGAGAAAGTTGAAAGGATTCAGAAAAGGTTTCCAAGGATGTTGCCAGGGTTGGAAGGTTTGAGCTATAGGAAGAGGCTGAATAGGCTGGGGCTGTTTTCCCTGGAGCATCAGTAGCTGAGTGGTGACCATAGAGAGTGGTGCGTGTATGGAATGAGCTGCCAGTGGAAGTGGTGGAGGCTGGTACAATTGCAACATTTAGAAAGCATCTGGATGGGTATGTGAATAGGAAGGGTTTGGACAGATATGGGCTGGGTGCTGACAGGTGGGACTAGATTGGATTAGGATATCTGATCGGCATGGACAGGTTAGACTGAAGGGTCTGTTCCCATGCTATACACTTCTATGACTGTATGACCCTAAGAGGCCTCATCAATATCCTATACAACCTCAACATGATGTCCCAACTCCTACACGGAAAGACCTGAGCAATGAAGGCAAACATGCCAAACTCTTTCTTAACCACCTTGTCTAACTGTGATGCCAATTTCAAAGAATTATGTACCTGAACCCCTGTCTCTCCATTTTACAACTCTCTTCAGGGCACTGCCATTAACACTCTATGTCCTTCCCTGATTTGCTATACCATAATATATTTATTCAAGTTAAACTCCGTCTGCCATTCCTCAGCCCACTGGCCCATCAGATCAAGGTCCCACTGTACTCTAAGATAACCTCCTTCGCTGTCCACTACACCACCTATTTTGGGGTCATCTGCAAACTTACTAACTATTCCTGGCACAACCACCTGATGAAAATGCAGAGCTCTGAAAGCTAGTGCTTCCAAATAGACCTGCTGGACTCTAACCTGATGTTATGTGATTTTTAACTTTGTCCAGCCCAGTCCAACACCATCATAACTGTTCCTCCTTTATTCACATCTAAATCATTTATGTAAATGACAAAAAGCAGTGGATCCAGCACCGATCCACTGGTCACAGGCCTCCAGCCTGAAAAAACAACCCTCCAGCACCACCCTCTGTCTTCTACCTTCGAGCCAATTTTATATCCAAATGGCTAGTTCTCCCTGGATACCATGTGCTCAAACCATGCTAACCAGTCAACCATACTGAACTTAGTCAAACGTTTTGCACAAGTCTACATAGACAACACTAGTCTGCCTTCAAACTTCATTGTCACCTCTTCAAAAAATTCAGTCAAGTTAGTGAGACACAACTTCCCACACACAAAGCCATGTTGACTATACCTAATCAGTCCTGCCTTTCCAACTATATGTAAATCCTGTCTCTCGGGATTCCCTGCAACAACTTGCCCACCACTGACATCAGCCTCACAGGTCCATAGTTCCCTGGCTTTTCCTTCCCACTTTTCTTAAATAGTGGTACCACGTTAGCCAATCTCCAGTCTTGCAACATCTCACCTGAGGCTGTTGACAATAGAAATATCTCAGCAAGGGGCCCAGACATTCCTTCCCTTGGGTCCCACAGAGCTCTAGGGGTATACCTGATCAGGTCTCAGGGACTTATCCACCTTTGTGTCTTACAATCTCCAGCACAACCCCCTCTGTAGTATGTACGCTTTTCAAGACATTGCTATTTATTTCCCCAAGTTCTTTAGCTTTCATATCCTTCTCCACAGTAAATACTGACACAAAATATTTGTTTAGTATCTCACACAGACAGCCTCATTGATCTTTAAGTGGCCCTATTCTCTCCTGATTTACTCTTTTGTGTTTAATGTACTTAATAGTCCACTTGCCTGTTCTTTCTCTGTAATACTTTATACTTCAAGTATCTATCAATTTCCTTTTGAAATATTTCATTGAATCTGATTCCATTGACCTTTCAAAGAATGCATGTCGTGACAACTCACTGCCTAAAAAAAAGGTCAAATCTACAGATTAGTCATTGTTAGACCCAGCCAGCACAATTGGTGGAAGTTCTTTTAATTTAATAATATAAAACTAATAAGCATATATCAACGGCCCACTAATCATTAGTCATTCTATTTGTCGAAATCAAGTAACCTGTCTTGAGAGTCTTGCAAAAGGTGGTGCTTCAGGTTAAAAATCTGACAGTCCCTTATGTTTTCAACTCTATTCAGAGTAAAGGGTAGCCAGATAAACTCTGCCAAGTGTCCCTGGATCCAGGACTTCACAATACACTGAGTGTGCAGTCATCACTTATTACTATACCAGGCTCTTTTGATCAACTTCATCTTTAACAATGATCAAACATTTCTCTGACATGATGATGCCCCTTCAGTTTATCCCAATGAAGGCGTGAATCATTGGCACCAAGTCATTTACCTGAAAAGATAGCTGGTTAAACTCAGTTCACACAATCCACACAACACACCTCCCCATTTACCAGCTCCTGACTGCTGAACACGTGTACCCTTAGTGGTTGTCCACTACACAACAGTCAGCAGTCTTGTTGATCTGCTGTTAACTCGCCCAATAACTCCAGGGAGGTCAGTATCACATCACCAAGTCACTGTTAATTTACACACATACAGTACATAGGGCTCTGACCAGCCAGCTGAGAGCCAGTCCCTAGAGTGAGGAGACTCTGAATCTCCTGTTTATTTTCTTTTTCTCTCTCTTTCTTTTGTTTTCTTTTTTTACAGAGGCCAGTATCCTGAGACCAAGTTCCCCTTTATTTACACGTAGAGAGTCCAAGGCACTGGTCCAGCTCTCTCAGAGCCAGCTCTCAGAGTGAACAGAACCTCTGACACTCCTGTTTTATTTTAAATATTTTTTCTTTTTTTTGACACTCCTATTCTTTTTCTTTTACCCCACACTACCACCTAACTGCGGTAGTGCTTATTCTGTCCCCACACCCATGTTGTGTGTGTGCAGGTGTGAGACACAGTGAGAGACACAAGGTGCACAAATCTTTATTCACATTTGCACCACCAGGAAGAAAGGAAACACCCGGGTGGCCAGTGACAAGCAGTGCCCTTCACATCAAAGGGCAGTGCTGTGTGATCCGAGAGTGAAGGGGAGGGCAGGGATTAAATCAAAATAGAGTTGGAGGGGGACACTTCTGTTTATTTTCTTTTTCTTTTTTCTTTTTTTAAGAACCTCTGACACTCCTGTTTTTTTTTGTGCTTTTTTTTTCCCCCAGCACCTATGGTGTGTGTGTGCAGGTGTGAGACACAGTGAGAGACACAAGGTGCATGAATCTTTATTCAATTTCCCACCACTAGGAAGAAAGGAGAACACCCGAGTGGCCAGTGACAAGCACTGCCCTTCACATCAAAGGACAATGCTGTGTGATCAAACAGTGAAGGGGAGGGCAGGGATTAAATCAAAATAGAGTTGGAGGGGGACACTCCTGCTTACATCTATCAGCTAGGGCTCTCTGATTGGCCCCAGGTTAACAACCCCAATCAAGGATCTCATACTCAATGAGACCCAACTGGCTCTCGTTCAAATCACTACACCTCCATAACCAGTGATACTGATTTAGTTAATCCAGTCCAATCATAAATTGATGTTGTCCATTACTACTGTATTCTCCATGTTACCTGCTCATCAATAAATTGCCATTGAAGCTGTGTACTGCCACTGGTCCAAACATAGACAAAAAAGCCTTTGACATCATGGTCGCATTTGACAGAGAGTGGCAACAAGGAGCACCGGTAAGATGGAATCACTGGGAATCTGTCTACGGATTGGAGACATACCCAGGTATATAGGAAGATGGCTGTGATTGTTGGAAGGCAATCATCTCAGCTCTAGAACATCTCTGCAGGAGTTCCCTCAGGGTAGTTTTCCAGGCCCAACCATCTTCAGCTGCTTCATCAATGACCTTCCCTCCATGTGAAGGTCTGAAGTGAGAATGAGTTTCGCTGATGATTGTATAATGTTCAGCATCATTTATGATAGTTCAGATATTGAAGCAAATACCCAAATGCACCAAGACCTGGTGGGGAACATTCACAGCATATAAATGCCAGATAATGACCATCTCCAATAAGAGTCAGCTAACCACCATCCCTTGACATTCAATGGTATCACAATCACTGACTGCCTCACTCTCAATAGCCTGGGAGCTACCATTAGGCAAAAACTGAACTGGACTAGCCACATAAAAATCATGGTTACAAGAGCAGGTCCCAGACTGGAAATACTGCAGTGAGTGAATCACCTCTTGATTCCCAAAAGCCCGTCCACCATCAACAAGGCGTAAGTCCGGAATACTCCCCACTTGCCTGGATCGGTGCAACTCCAACAACACTCTTGACACCATCCAGGACAAAGCAGCCCCCACTTGGTCAGCCCCAAATCCATAAACATTCATTCCCTCCACCACCCACTCTCAGTAGCAGCCGCATATATTATCTCCAATATGTACTGCAGAAATTCGCCTAAGATTCTTAGACAGCATCTTTCAAACTTGCATCCAGAAGGACAAGGGCAGCAGATACATGGGAACACCACTTCCCTGCAGGTTCCCCTCCAAACTACTCACTACTCTGACTGGGAGGTTGATCGCCATCCCCTCACTCTCGCTGAGTCAAGGTCCTGGAATTCCCTCCCTCAGGGCATCGACTGCAGTGGCTCAAGAAAGCAGCTAACCACCACCTCCTCAAGGGGCAACTAGTGATGGTTAATAAATTCTGGGCCAGCCAGGCACACCCACGCCTACTGAATGAGTAAAATGAAATGCAGCTCTAATTTCTGGATTTATATCATGGGAACGTACTGGGACTATTTGGTGACCAATACATAATACCCACCAATGTTTTCTGCCCCTTGCTGTGTGTTAGCTCCACCCAAATTGATTCTGTATCTTGATCCTTTAGTCTAAGATCCTCTCTTACTGATAAACCGATCGCTTCCCTTCTTAAAAGATTAGTGCACCTCATTTTTTTTATTTCTGTATCTCTCTTAAATAGAGTCACAGAATTATACAGCACAGAAACAGACCCTTCGGTCCAACTTGCTCATGCCAAACAGATATCTTAAATTGACCAAGTCCCATTTGCCAGTATTTGACCCATATCCCTCTAAACCCTTCTATTTATTTCCCCATCCAGATGTCTTTTAAATATTATAATTGTACCAGCCTCCACCACTTCCTCTGGCAGCACTTCCTATAGCAGGGAGACCAGAACTGAACACAGTATTCTAAAAGTGGCCTAACCAAGCATAACATTGTACAGCCTGTACAGCCAAGCATAACATTGTAGCTCTTACACTCAATGCACTGATCAATAAAGGAAAGCATACCAAATGCCTTCTTCACTACCCAAATACCTGCAACTCCACTTTCAAGGAACTATGAATCTGCGCTCCAAGGTCTCTTTGTTCAGCACCATTCCCCAGACCTTACCATTGCCTAAGTGTATAAGTCCTGCCCTGATTTGCCTTTCCAACATGCAGCACCTCACATGTATCCAAATTAAACTCCATCTGCCACTCCTCAGCCCATTGGCCCATTTGGTCAAGATCCTGTTGCACACTCAGGTAACCTTCTTCACTGTCCACTACACTTCCAATGTTAGTGTCATCTGCAAACCCTCTATAATACTAATCCAATTGAACTCCCAATTAAGATTTACAGAAAAATCTAAAAGTTAAAACCAGCCAGCAGTCAAATCTTCTTTGGTAAATTGGCTCTCCAGGTCAGTGTTGATGTTTTTCTCTATGCAAACTTCTTCTCAAGACAGGTACCTTTCAGAGAGTTCTGACCAGCAGCTGACATCTGTTGATCTGGTGGCAGTTCTCCTAGTAACTATACCTCCTATGTTCACATCCAAATCATTTCTATAAATATTGTATATCCTTAGATATCCAGGTTTGAATCTTGGTCATCAGTAAGGTAAAAACAGTGACTGCATATGCTGAAAACCAAATACTGGATTAGTGGTGCTGGAAGAGCACAGCAGTTCAGGCAGCATCCAACGAGCAGCAAAATCGACGTTTCGGGCAAAAGCCCTTCATCAGGAATAAAGGTACTGAGCCTGAAGCGTGGAGAGATAAGCTAGAGGAGGGTGGGGGTGGGGAGAGAGTAGCATAGAGTACAATGGGTGAGTAGGGGGGGAGATGAAGGTGATAGGTCAAGGAGGAGAGGGTGGAGTGGATAGGTGGAAAAGAAGATAGGCAGGTCGGACAAGTCCGGACAAGTCAAGGAGACAGTGCTGAGCTGGAAGTTTGAAACTAGCATGAGGTGGGGGAAGGGGAAATGAGGAAGCTGTTGAAGTCCACATTGATGCCCTGGGGTTGAAGTGCTCCGAGGTGGAAGATGAGGCGTTCTTCCTCCAGGCGTCTGGTGGTGAGGGAGCGGCGGTGAAGGAGGCCCAGGACCTCCATGTCCTCGGCAGAGTGGGAAGGGGGAGTTGAAATGTTGGGCCACGGGGCAGTTTGGTTGATTGGTGCGGGTGTCTTGGAGATGTTCCCTAAAGCGCTCTGCGAGGAGGCGCCCAGTCTCCCCAATGTAGAGGAGACCACATCGGGAGCAACGGATACAATAAATGATATTAGTGGATGTGCAGGTAAAACTTTGATGGATGTGGAAGGCTCCTTTAGGGCCTTGGATAGAGGTGAGGGAGGAGGTGTGGGCACAGGTTTTACAGTTCCTGCGGTGGCAGGGGAAAGTGCCAGAATGGGAGGGTGGGTCGTAGGGGTGTGTGGACCTGACCAGGTAGTCACGGAGGGAACGGTCTTTGCGGAAGGCGGAAAGGGGTGGGGAGGGAAATATATTCCTAGTGGTGGGGTCTTTTTGGAGGTGGCGGAAATGTCGGCGCATGATATGGTTTATGCGAAGGTTGGTAGGGTGGAAGGTGAGCAGATACGGCGGAGGCGGAGAAATTGGGAATACGGGATGGCATTTTTGCAAGAGATAGGGTGGGAAGAGGTGTAATCCAGGTAGCTATGGGAGTCGGTGGGTTTGTAAAAAAATGTCAGTGTCAAGTCGGTTGTCACTAATGGAGATGGAGAGGTCCAGGAAGGGGAGTGAGGTGTCAGAGATGGTCCAGGTAAATTTAAGGTCATGGTGGAATGTGTTGGTGAAGTTGATGAATTGCTCAACCTCCTCGCGGGAGCACGAGGTGGCGCCAATGCAGTCATCAATGTAGCGGAGGAAGAGGTGGGGAGTGGTGCCGGTGTAATTACGGAAGATCAACTGTTCTACATAGCCAACAAAGAGACAGGCATAGCTGGGGCCCATACGTTTGCCAATGGCTACGCCTTTGGTCTGGAGGAAGTGGGAGGATTCAAAGGAGAAATTGTTAAGGGTGAGGACCAGTTCGGCCAAACGAATGAGAGTGTCAGTGGAAGGCTACTGTTGGGGACGTCTGGAGAGGAACAAACGGAGGGCTTGAAGGCCCTGGTCATGGCGAATGGAGGTGTAGAGGGATTGGATATCCATGGTGAAGATGAGGCGTTGGGGGCCAGGGAAACGGAAGTCTTGGAGGAGGTGGAGGGCGTGGGTGGTGTCTCGAATGTATGTGGGGAGTTCCTGGACTAGGGGGGATAGGACAGTGTCAAGGTAGGTAGAGATGAGTTCAGTGGGGCAGGAGCATGCTGAGACAATGGGTCGGCCAGGGTGGTCAGGCTTGTGGATCTTGGGAAGGAGGTAGAACCGGGCAGTGCGGGGTTCCCGGACTATGAGGTTGGAAGCTGTGGGTGGGAGATCGCCTGAGGTGATGAGGTTCTGTATGGTCTGGGAGATGATGGTTTGGTGATGGGGGGGTGGGGTCATGGTCGAGGGGGCAGTAGGAAGAGGTGTCCTCGAGTTGGCATTTGGCTTCAGCGGTGTAGAGGTCAGTGCGCCAGACTACCACTGCGCCCCCTTTATCCGCTGACTTGATGGTGAGGTTGGGATTAGAGAAGAAGGATTGGAGGGCTGCGCGTTGTGAGGGTGAGAGGTTGGAGTGGGGGAGGGTGGTAGACAGGTTGAGGTGGTTAATGTCCCGGCGGCAGTTGGAAATGAAGGGGTCGAGGGCAGGTAATAGGCCAGCGCGGGGTCTCCAGGTGGATACAGTGTGTTGGAGGTGGGCGAAGGGGTCCTCAGAAGGTGGGCGGGAGTCCTGATTGTGAAAGTAAGCTCGGAGGCAGAGGCGACGGAAGAATTGTTCAATGTCACATCGTGTATTAAATTCATTGATGCGTGGACGGAGGGGGATGAAGGTGAGTCCTTTGCTGAGGACTGATCGTTCGTCCTCAGTGAGTGGGAGGTCTGGAGGGATGCTGAAATCTCGGCAGGGCCGGGAGCTGGGATCTGGTGTGGGTGTGGAGCTGGGAGTGGGGTCGGAGCCAGTACCTGGAGTGGGTGTGATGGTGGGGGGAATGGGGGTGGAGGCATGAGCAGGGGCAGTGTTCCCCTCGGGGTTCTGGGGGGTGGGGATAGTGACAGTGGGGTCTGTGGGGGGCGTGTCAGCAGAATGCAGGTGAGTGGCGCTGGTGGGGGCGGAAGTGGTGGTGACCATGGCAGTAGGGGTGATGGAAGTCACTGAGCGTGTGGCATCAGCGATGATGTGAGGGCCAGAAGTGGCTGTGGGAGTGGCCATGATGGGGGTGAAGTGACATCATATGGTCATCAGTAGCCCTTTCTCCATAATGGCAATTAAATCATACTCATTTACCCCAATTTGTGCAATTGAATTATCAATCATTTTGCATGCCATGTGCATTCCGATAAGGTGTCTTTAGTTTTGTATTTAAGACATTATTCTTCATTCTCACCCTATTTAGTCTTTGCTTTTGCTTTGTCTGTCTTTTATTTTTGCTTCCTATTATTAGATTTTAAATCACCAGGTATGTTTCCTTCAGGTCTGAGCTCCCACTTCAGTTCCTATCCTTCTGAATGTCTAAACTCAATTGTCGAGCATAAAAACAAAACAGACGTTGCTGGAAAAGCTCAGCAAGTCTGACAGCATCTGTGGAGTGAAATCAAAGTTAATGTTTTGGATCGAGTGACCCTTCCTCAAAAACGTTAACTCTGATTTCTCTCCACAGGTGCTGCCAGACCTGCTGAGCTTTTCCAAAACTTCTGTTCCTGCTCCTGATTTACAGCAATCTGCAGTTTTTTCGGTTTTTATTTTCGTCTACTTTAAAATCTGCTCATGGGGACATTTAAAATTGAACTAAATGGAAGCAACTAAGCAGCGTAATTACTGAAGGACTTGAGATGTAGCTCAATCTGTTGGCAGCTTTTGCCAAATCTAAACGGGGTGACGGCCAAGGGATGCTGGGCAGAACAATTAGATGGACACAATGCCCACTGAGATCTTGAGTGTTATGCTAAGTATCACAGGTGCTGTGGGCTGCCATTGGTTTGCCAGTTGCCATGTTTACCGTGTTACAGGCAGGCACTTGTGCCAATATCATTTCTAAAATTGGCATGTTTAGCCAAGTTCTTGACAGTGGGGGCAGCATGACTCCCTGACATACTGCAACATGTAGCTGTGTTCCAAACCACTCCATCTCCTCAACTCCTGTCAATACAACAAAGGGCACAGGATACAGTCCATGTGGAGTGGATTAGAATGCACACAGTATTTCTCTCAAGTGAAATACTGAGTATCCAATCAGTGCCCCCTGTCTATCTCCGCTTGTGGCCAGCCTGGTTAAATTATCCATACAGCAATCACCTGTACCTAATTAAATCAGAGCGATCTCCATTCTGTCCAAGAAAACACACAAATGACTTCAAATTAATTAGTCTTACACCACTGGCTCCGAGAATTATTCCCCGGTGGCTAGTCAGCTACAGTTTATTGAGCAAAGTACCAGATTGACGCAGTCTATGGATGGGACAGGAGATGTGTTGTGAGTGATGATTGAAAGGGCAGTGTCACCAAGCTGTTTTATTTTAGTTCCGGAGAATCATTGAGCACAGAAGGAAAACATTTGGCCATCATGCTGATACCGTGTCTTTGAGAAAGGTATCCAATTCGTCCCAATGGTCTGGAGATGACAGAACATCTGATGAACTCAGAATCAACACTGTCATGGGCATTTCTCTTTTATTTCTTTCTCATTTGTTCATGGGATGAGGGTGTCACTGGCTGGGCCTGCGTTTATTGCCCATCCCTAATTGCCCTTGAGAAGGTGGGGATGAGGGCGGCATGGTGCCTCAGTGGTTAACACTGCTGCCTCACAGCGCCAGGGACCTGGGTTCAATTCCATCTCGGGCAACTGTCTGTGTGGAGTTTACACATTCTCCCCATATCTGCATGGGTTTCCTCCCTCAGTCCAAAGATGTGCAGGTTAGGTGAATTGGCCATGCTAAATTGCCCATAGTGCTCAGGGATGTGTAGGTTAGGTGTATTCGTCAGGGGTAAATGTAGAGTAGGGGAATGGGTGGGATGCTCTTTGGAGGGTCGGTGTGGATTTGTTGGGCCAAATGACCTGTTTCCACACTGTCAGGGAGCCTATGATTCTTGAACCACTGCAGCACTTGTGATGCTGTTCGAGACAGACTTCCAGAAGTTTGACTCAGTGGCAGTGAAGGAATGGTAATACATTTCCAACTCAGGACAGTGAGTAGCTTGGAGGAAAATGTGCAGGTGGTGATGTTTTGACGTACCTCCTACCATGGGCCTTCAGGATGGTATTGTTTGACTATTTGGAAGGTGATGTCAGAAGAACCTTAATGAATTTCTGCAGTGCATCTTTAGGTAGTACACACTGCTGCTACTGTGTGTCGGTGAGGAAAGGAGGGCATGTTGAAGGTGGTGGATGTGGTGCCAGTCAAACGGGCTGCTTTGTCCTGGATAGTGTCAGCTTCTTGAGTGTTGTTGGAGCTGCACCCATCCAGGCACGGGGAGTGTTACATTACAATCCTTACTTGTGCCTTGTAGATGGTGGACAGGAAGTGAGTTACTCATTGCAAAATCCTAGCCTCTGACCTGGCTTTGTAGCCACTGTATTTGTATAGCTAATCCAGGTCAGTCTCTGGTCAATGTTAAACTGCAGGATGTAGGTATGAGGGATTCAGCAATGGTAATGCTATTGAATGTCATTGGGTGATGGTTAGAATCTCCCATGTTGGAGAAGGCCTAGTCTTGCACTTGTGTGGCATGATTATTACTTGTTACTTATCAGCCCAAGCCTGGATGTTGGGCACTGACTGTTTTCACATCTGAGGAGTCACAATGGGTGCTGAACATTGTGCAATCATTGCCAAACATTGTCACTTCTGACCTTATGATGGAGGGAAGGTCATTGATGAAGCAGCTGAAGATGGTTGGGCCTAGGACACTGCCCTTATGAGCTCCTGCAGAGATGTCCTGGAGCTCAGATAATTGACCTCACACCACGATTTGCTGTAACTGTGCAACTGTACAGCACACTGAGGTTCCTCCAAGGTTCTATGCATGGACCTCAGAGGCCTGCACACTGAGAATAAAAGTTAAGAGTATGCATTGCCTCGAGTAACCATAGCCATCTTCTTTAGAGGTAGGTATGACCCCAGCCATACTCTAGCGAGTGTGTGTTGTCAGGCTGAAATCAGCCTGCAGCGTCATACTGGAGGTGAAGGTTCAAATGTGGAGAGGAGGCGACTGCCCAAGTGAACAGGGCCTGAGGTGCCATGGATCCATTTGATAATCATCAAGATATCACAATCCAGTTGTGGGGGCTGCCGAAAATATAAACTGGACAACAAAAGGCTGCTTACAAAAGGGCACCTGTGTCTCAAGACATACACATGGTGCTCACAGCCTCGTGCTAACACTAACAGAGCATGGCAAGAAGAAGGGCTTTTGCCCGAAATGTCAATTTTCCTGCTCCTCGGATGCTGCCTGACCTGCTGTGTTTTTCCAGCACCACTCTCATCTAGACACTAATAGATCCCACACCTCTGCCCTCAGACCCCACCCCTCCAACCGTAACAAGGACAGAACCCCCCCCCCCCGGTGCTCACCTTCCACCCTAACAACCTTCGCATAAACCAAATCACCCGCCGACATTTCCGCCACCTCCAAACAGACCCCACCACCAGGAATATATTTCCCTCCCCACCCCTTTCTGCCTTCCGCAAAGACTGTTCCCTCCATGACTACCTGGTCAGGTCCACGCCCCCCTACAACCCACCCTCCCATCCTGGCACTTTCCCCTGCCACCGCAGGAACTGTAAAACCTGTGCCCACACCTCCTCCCTCACCTCTATCCAAGGCCCTAAAGGAGCCTTCCACATCCATCAAAGTTTTACCTGCACATCCACTAATATCATTTATTGTATCCGTTGCTCCCGATGCGGTCTCCTCTACATTGGGGAGACTGGGCGCCTCCTAGCAGAGCGCTTTAGGGAACATCTCTGGGACACCTGCACCAATCAACCACACTGCCCCGTGGCCCAACATTTCAACTCCCCCTCCCACTCTGCCGAGGACATGGAGGTCCTGGGCCTCCTTCACCGCCGCTCCCTCACCACCAGATGCCTGGAGGAAGAACGCCTCATCTTCTGCCTCGGAACTCTTCAACCCCAGGGCATCAATGTGGGCTTCAACAGTTTCCTCATTTCCCCTTCCCCCACCTCACCCTAGTTCCAAACTTCCAACTCAGCACTGTCCCCATGACTTGTCCGGACTTGTCCGACCTGCCTATCTCCTTTTCCACCTATCCACTCTACCCTCTCCTCCTTGACCTATCACCTTCATCCCCTCCCCCACTCACCTATTGTACTCTATGCTACTTTCTCCCCACCCCCACCCTCCTCTAGCTTATCTCTCCATGCTTCAGACTCACTGCCTTTATTCCTGATGAACGGCTTTTGTCTGAAACGTCGATTTCGAAGCTCCTTGGATGCTGCCTGAACTGCTGTGCTCTTCCAGTACCTCTAATCCAGAAACTAACAGAGCATGGTCAGAGGCTGTAGCCTGCCCTGACCTGACCACTGCCCAACATCTGAAGCAATGCTGCAGCATCTGTCCTAACTCCTGGAACTCAATATCACACGATCAATGCTGCCTGTGCCACACAAATATAGGAAGAGAAGAACAGGAGTTATCTATTCAGCCCCTCCAGCTTGTTCCACCATTCAATGAGATCTATGGCCTAACTCCAAGGGCCCGCTAGCCCTTACTACTTTCATTTAGCATAATTTTAAATCCGAGAGAGATAAATTTAACAACTTGCCCAGCATCCACTGTGGAAGAGAGTTCCAATCATCTCCCATCCTTTGTGTGTAGAAGTGTTTTCAGCATCTCTCCTGCACAGTCTGGCCCTAATTCTCAGGCAGTGCCCCCTAGTTCTAGAATCCCCAACCAGTGGAAATAATTTTACTTTATCCACCATCTTTTCCTGTTAATACCTTGGAGACTTTGAACAGATCACCCCTTAACCTTCTCAATTCAAGAGAAACAGGCCTAGTCTGGATGATCTCTCCTCATAACCAAATGCCTGAAAGTCCAAGTAAACCTACACTGTACCCTATCCAAGGCCAACCTATCCTTGCCAAGGTGTGGTCTCCTGATCTGCAGCAGGACTCCAAGTGTGGTCTAACCTGGGTTTTGTATAATTGCAGCAGAACTTGTGCACCCTTGTACTCCAGCTCTCCAGATATAAAAGCCAGAATTCCATTAGTCATCTTGATTTTCTTCTGTAATCTCTTCAATCCATCTCTTAGAAATTGCTATGAGGTCAGTCACAGGCTTTCCATATAGCCCTGCAATTTTTTTTCAATCAATTATTTATCTTATTCCTTTTGGAAAGCTACTGTTGAATCTAAAAATAAAGCAGTAGCATCTTTGCGGCCAATTCTCACCACTACATCAACTGTTTACTCTCATTCTTAATTAATTCATGGGACAAAGGCAGTGCTGCCTGGACCAGTATCTGATATCCATGCCTTTTGGGTAGCTGGGAGTCAACTGCATTGTTGTGGGGTTTGGAGCCACAAATTTCCTTCCCAAGTCACATGGGATTGTCCCCCCAACAGAGATTTTTGTTAAATTTAAACTCCATCCACTGCCTTGGCAGGATTTGAACCTGGGTCCCTGGATTAATAAGTGGACAGATTCTTGCCTCTATTCCTGATGAAGGGCTTTTGCCCGAAATGTCGATTTTCCTGCTCCTCGGATGCTGCCTGACCTGCTGTGCTTTTCCAGCACCACTCTGATCTCAACTCTAATCCCTGGATTAATAGCCCAGCAACAACGCCTTTCTTCCTTCTGAGGTGTTGCCTCTTCTGACGTGGCTGGAAACCTTCAGCAACTATCCCAGCTTCACCTCTCCGCCAAAGAGACAAGTGCAATGTTCAAATTCAAATAAGTGCGATCCCTGGTCAGTGACTGATAACCAAATTTATTGCGAGTTCCAGAATTAGACAGAACCCTTCCTGAGCAGAGATGGAACAAAACGTCTGAGGATTTCATTCCAACAGTTTCACAGTTAGTTTGCTGTAATATTCTATTTTTAGTTGAAGTGCTGTTTGTGAAAAGTGTGAGGGATAAAGATTATTTATCTCAATGCGTGCCATACCAGAGGGAACTACAGAGATTCTAATTGGTTGTTTATTTCACATAAAGGCTGTTATCCAACACCCAGGTTCTGACCCTTCACGACCAATCAATACCAAGCCAACTCCTGATCTAATTTTTTACATTCTTCACTATTGCTGCGTGACCCTGTTCTAGTTCCATTAAAGTTCAATGAATTATCGTAGGTTTAGCTGTTGACAGACTGCAGAGAGGATCCTGAGTCCAACAACTCATCCACAAATACAGCAAACATTCCTCAGTTACCACCATCAGCTCCACTGTATGATCTAAGGCCCCAAGCCTCTCAGCTGGGTCAGATTACTATGGCACTGAGGGTCACAGATTGACTTTAATGTGGAACATATGCTGAATGCAAGAGGCAATGCTAGAGCATGCAGAAACACAGTGAGGTGGGAACTGAGTTTAATAGAGTTCAACAGGAACAAAATGTGAGACAGCAGAGAGCTCTAAAGATCAGTGAGAGAGGAAGGGGAATAGTGTGGAGAGAGGGAAAGAGGGAAGGAAAGACAATGGGGAGAATTGTATGCTCCAGGAGCAGGTTAGCAAGGAGTGTAGAAATGACTGGAATCTCACTGATGCCTTGAGCAGCCCCTGCCCACCTGTCCCCAGTTTTACATGTAACAGAGGCATTGAGAGACGCACCTGGCTTTGATCCAATTCATAGTCACTCAAGGGGATCGTCCAACCCCTCCACAACGTTTCTGAAGTTTGGCAAAGGAAAAGGTCAACTTTCAACTCAACCTGCAAACTCTCACTTCGGGAGTGATTGATGGGAAGAGTGGTGATTGAGGTGATTCCTTCTCTAAGGATTCCCCATGCCTACTGGAGGAACCTCCTCAAAACCCTTTGGCTGCTCCCCTCGGTTCTCCTCTCCCTTGTTCTGCTCCCACTCCCCTTGATCCCATTCCCTAGCTTTGGTCTGAAGAAAAACACTGCCCCAATCACCTGCACATTCTCACTCAGTAACAACCTCCTTTGGAAACTGGCTGCAGTCCCTCACCTGGCCACTGCTCTGAGTGGCACTGCTGAGACCTGAGAGCTGCAGGACATGTGATTGGTTAGCAGCTCTCGGAGGTGGGACGTTCTCTCCAGGTGGGGCAAAAGTCTCACCCCGAGCCAATGAATGACCCTCTCTGTGTGTTAAATATTGCAGGGCAACTGGTAGCATGAGGGGTGTGCCCAAAGCCGATTTAGTTTTCTCACAGGGTTTTGAGGAGTGATTGCGGGACCCAACAAATCGTCAGAGGGAAATGGTAATCAAACCAAACAGAGAATGATGGGAAGAAAATGAGAGAAGGAGGTGATAGACATTGAAAGAGAGAGTGAGAGCAGTGGGAAAGTTAATGAAAGTTGGGAGTTAGAAAAAAAGCAGAATAATGAGGCTTGAGGATAAGTAGAGGGTAGGGGAAAGGAGGATAGAGGAAAAGTAATAGACTTACATCAGACAGTGGGGATAACACTGGCTAGTTATTAACTAGTTTTGACTATAATTAATAATGGATTGCAAATACAACGCTAATTAGGGAGCAATGGTAATTGCAACACTGAGGAGAGGGAAAATAATTAATCAATCAGTGAGGGACTGTTAACATGTGAATGTGCAATTCGAGATGGGGGAGTGCCCTAACCCTCGCCCAACCCCAACCAAGTGGTACCCATCCTGCCTTGGCACAGTGCAATCTCACAATTACAAAGGGGCAGGATACGGTTTGGGAGTGACTGTGTTTAAGGAAGACCAAGCATGTTCCTCAATCAGCTGCTGTGTGGAGTGACATGTGAATTTGTTCACACATCACACAGTACTTTACCTGTTCTTTCACCCGTGAACAAACAGCTTGCACTAAAGATCAGAGAGTTACAGCCAGGAAGGCTCTGTTTCCTCATTGGTGAGATAAAAACAATGACTGCAGATGCTGGAAACCAGATTCTGGATTAGTGGTGCTGGAAGAGCACAGCAGTTCAGGCAGCATCCAAGTAACTTCGAAATCGACGTTTTGGGCAAAAGCCCTTCATTATTCCTGATGAAGGGCTTTTGCACGAAACGTCGATTTCGAAGCTACTTGGGTGCTGCCTGAACTGCTGTGCTCTTCCAGCACCACTAATCCAGAATCTGTTTCCTCATTGCCTATGTGCCTTCTCAGTGCCAGGTTCCCTGTGGGTCTCTGGCAGTGGTTCTGCCCGCCTGCAGACTCTTTTAGGACACTTTCTCATTCCCTCTTTTCTTTGCATCTTGTATTTCCCTCTTGTTCCATTGACCATCTGGAGGTGTGTGCAATGGCACCTTTCTCTGTGAGTTAAGGCAAGGTGCGGGGCTGGTTGTGAGTGAAAGCTGTTGCTATTTTTCAGACAAGAAGAAGCATTCGCCCACTGAACTCACTCACAGGTATAATCCCTTTGCTTAAAATGTGGGCTGAGATAATTCCATAGTGATAGTAGACAGATTGATTTTGATAAATTTAGCACTGAGATAAAACATCAAAGAATTTCATGCTGAGTTGAGGCAAAATAGCGAGAGATTTCAATTTTCTTTCAGTCTACAGTGGTCCAGATTAATCCACTGACCCCACAACAACAGAATTCAATAGTCTCCATTTAAATAGCATTTGATATTTAACTCTTTCTCATGTTAATCCTTTCCGACATGAATCGAGGAAGGAAATCAGAGATTCGTTATTCTGACAGCAATGGGCTGCTACTGGATTCCAGAACAGTGGCCCGCAGATTACCAGCTCCTGGTCCTGTCAGGACTGAGTGGCTGTTTGGCTGAGGGAGGGTATTTTTTTTACCCTTCACCTTCTGCCCTTGAGTAGGTTTTAAAATCAATGTGTTGTTTTTACTGTGAGTTGAAGTTCATGTCTGTTGCTCAATACTGATCCTCAATACTCTGTGTTGATTCGTGCATTAACTGAACATTCAGAATTAACAGTCCATTATGATAATTCAAAGGCATTCTGCTGACATCACTGTGCCTCTGTTGATTAGTCATTATGTAGACTGATTAGTGGGAATGCCTACAAGCATTATTCATTGCTCATGCTGATTACTCACCATCACACTGATTATTCACATTTCTCAGATTATGCCAGGATTATTTAATGTCATTCTGAGTCCCCTCTGCTCGATTTATTCTGTTTATATATGTTCCATCCTGGGCACTGCTGCCTTGCAGCACCAGGCACCCGGGTTCAATTCCACCCTTGGGCATCTGTGTGGGGTTTGCACATTCTCCCTATATCTGCATGGGGTTTCCTCCAGGTGATCCAGTTTACTCCCACAGTCCAAAAATGTGTAGATTAGGATGGATTGGCCATGGGAAAGTGTCCTGTAGTGCCTAGGGATGTGCAGATTAAGTGGATTAGCCATGCAAAATGCAGGGTTAAAACGATAATGTATGGGGGTGGATCAAGGTGGGATGCTCTTTGGAGGGTCGGTATGGACTTGACAGGCTTAATGGTCTGCTTCCACACTGTAGGATTCTACCAATTCTATGAACTATGGCAAGGTCAACACTGACAGCCCACCCCAAACTGTCCTGAAGAAGGTGGTGTTGATGGTTAAAGTCCATGTGGTGGAGGTACACCCACAATGATTCTCACCAGAGATTTTCAGGATTGTGAATTAAGGAAGGAACAGCAATGTATTTTAATTGCAAAAAGATACTTCATTCATAAGAAATCTTTATGTACAAGGGTACTAGAGAGTTCTATACAGTCTTTTTGTATCAAGATAAAGGAACCTTGGATCTGGCATTCCCTGCAGTTGCAAAGAATAAGGGCATATCTTATTTATTCAGGAAATTACTTACACACACTTATATTTGAGACAACACGAGGCTCTGACAATTGAACAGACCCCCTTTGTAATTTGGCAGATGGTGGTCTTTCATCACTGCATCTTTGCAGCTAGGAAGGAGCAGCAATGTAATACAAATCAGGATGTCCTTTACCGTGGAAGGGATGATGCAGGCGATAGTGTTCCCATCTGCCTGTTGTTCTTGTTCTTGGTCAAATAGGTCACTTGCTCTGCCTGCTATGCCATTCTGCAAACTCTGCTATGGTGTACTGGGAGGAATGACTTTCACTGGGACTAGTCATCAGAGTTACTTTCACAATTTCAGCACACTTCCTGGTTTTCGACTGACACCAGTTTAGAATTGGGTGGAGAATACTTACAAATCTCTGTGTATGTCAGCTTGCACCACCTTGACAGCTGAACAAGGTGGCAAACTTTTCTGAGTTACGTTTGTAACTTCCTGGGTGATATAGTTAATCCAATTACTCCACAATCGGGAAACTGTTTTCAATGGATGTGGTCAGAGATCACACAACACCAGATTCTAGTCCAATAGGTTTATTTGAAATCACTAGCTTTCCCTTTCATAGGGGCAGTGCTCTGAAAGCTTGTGGTTTCAAATAAACATGTTGGACCATAACCTGGTGTCATGTGACCTCTGACCTTGTTTTCCCCAGTCAACAGCAGCACCTCCTCTTCAATAGATGTGTGTTGATTGTGTACAATATTTAAGCACGTGCAGAATGTGTGTGTGTGTGAATATAGTGGCTAAGTGCATACAGAATCTAAGTTGGTGCAATATCTAAATGCTGCAGTATGTTAAACATGTGCAGAATGAGTGTGCACGATAAATACGTGTGCGCATGATATCTACATGTGTGCAGTATGTAAGTGCATGCAGGGTCAGTGTGTTTACAGTAGGCATTGATACAATGGGTAAAAGGGCCTTTTTCTGTGTTGTAGATCTCTGTGACTCTATAATTTATATAAATGATTTGGATGTGAACACAGGAGGTATAGTTGGTAAGTTTGCAGATGACACCAAAATTGGAGGTGTGGTGGACAGTGAAGAAGATCACTTTGGAGTTTGCACGTTCTCCCATTGTCTGCATGGGTTTCCTCCGGGTGCTCTGGTTTCCTCCCACAATCAAAGGTGTGCAGGTTAGGGTGAATTTGTCATGCTAAACTGCTCATAGGGTTCAGGGATGTGTAGATTAGGTGCATTAGTTAGGGGTAAAATATAGGGTAGGGGAGTAGGTCTGGGTGGGTTACTCTTCGGAGGGTCGGTGTGGACTGGTTGAGCCGAAGGGCCTGTTTCCACACGGTAGGGATTCTAATTCTAATTCAAAACAAAATTCTAATTCTAACCTCAGAGCACAACGGGCTCTTGTGTGTATGGAATGAGCTGCCAGAGAAAGTGGTGGAGGCTGCTATAATTACAACATTTTAAAGGATGAGTATATGAATATGAAGGGTTTGGAGGGATATGGGCCAAATAGGACTAAATGAATTTCGGATATCTGGTCAGCATGGATGAGTTGGACCGAAGAGTCTGTTTCTGTGCTGTACATCTCTGTGACTCTATTATTCTACGACTCTGTGCATCATTTGTATATGGAGCATTTTGCCAAAATTTGCAAAAGTTGACTGTTAGCTATTTTTTAAAAGTTAATTTTAAATTTGGTTATTTCATATAAATCTGTTGCTGGTTTTACAGGATTCTCCAAAACTTTCAGGTTTGATATCCTTTTGTGAACCTGGCTTGCTTGGATGGTAAATTCAAACAAAGTGTTTCAGGCACAATCAATAATGCAAGGGTTGGCCACACCACAAACAGCACATCGCCAAACATCTCACAATGTGCTCTTGTAACACTGAGAGTCAGCTTCTCTTTATGTAAACCTACCCAGATTCCCCGGATGCTTTGTAAACCCGGCTCATTAACGTGTGACATGAAATCCAGTCCAATCTGCATGAATTCAGTACAAACCAGTGGGTGCAGTGAAGGATTCTAAATAAAGTAACTGTGGGGAGGCAGAACATTGGCTGAAATGGAGCAACTTGCAGAAAATTACCCACGCCCCTTCCCATTAATCTCCCTGTACTGCAATATTGAACATGCTAATTTAATAAGGTTTATGTTGTTTTTTGCCAACAGCATAATTATCGAGGCTGGAAACAGATACAGTTCCCTTGTGCAAGGGAGAGTGTAAAGTAGAGGAGACCCCTGGCACAGAATCTTTGCCCATTTCATTAACCATGACCTTTGGAACAATAGAATCATGGAAAAGTTACACCATACATGAAGTCCATTCAGCCCATCATGTCTGTACCAGCTGAGCTAACAAACTATCTCTCCATTCTAAATCCATCTCCTAGCACCTGCTCTATAGTTTTGCAGATCCCAGCACTTCAGGCTTTGATCCAAGTTTCTTTTTAAATAAGATGCAAGTTCTTGCCTCAACCACCAAACTGGGCAGCAATGACACACACCCACACACACACCCACGTGCACACACACAGAGACAGACAGACAAACACAAACACACACACACACACCTACACACACACACTTACATATGCACATACACTCTCGCACAGATACACACACAAACACACTTACACATGCACAAACACACACACACACACACTTGCACACACACACATATATACACACACGCACAGACACACACACATGCACACGCACATGAATATACACACACACACACACACACGTGCACATGCCTGCTCTTGGGGGAAATGTCTTTCCTTGTGTTCTCTCTAATCCTTCTAGCAATCACTTCAAATCCGTGGCTCCAGGTAATTGACCTCTGCACAATGGGATAAAGTGTTGATAAAGTGTGGAACTGGAAAAACCACAGCAGGTCAGGCAGAATCACCGGGGAGGGGGGGGGGGGAGAGTGGGCTGATGAAGGGCCCTGTCTGAAACATCAACTCCCCCTCCCCTCGGATGCTGCCTGACCTGCTGTGCCTTCTCCAGCTCCACACTTTATCAACTCTGACTTTCCAGCAGCTGCAGTCCTCACTATCTCCACAATGGGATGAATGAATATCTTTGTTGTCTATTTTGTCCAAGCCCCTCATAATTTTGTACATTCAGTTAATCCACACCGTAACCTTCTCCTAACTACTCCAGCATATCCAATCTTTCCTCATTGTTGCAATGATGCATTCTGGGAAATCAAATACAGATGCAAAGTATACAATAAATGGCAGAAGCCTCAGGAGCATTCACATACTGAGGCACCTGGGCATACAGGTTCACAGGTCCCTGAAAATGGCAACTCAGGTGGAGAAGGTGGTCAAAAAGGCATACAGCATGCTTGCTTTTATAGACTGGGCATTAAATACAAAAGTTGGCAAGTTATGATACAGCTGTACAAAACTTTAGTTAGGCCACATTTGGACTATTGCATACAGAGAGTGCAGAGAAGGTTAACCAGGATGTTGCCTGGTCTGGAGGGTTTTGGTACAAGGATAGATTGGATGGACGCTAATTATTTTCACTGGAAAGGTGGAGGCTGAGGGACAACTTGATAGAGGTCTACAGAATTATGAGAGACATAGGATGGATAGTCAGAGGCTTTTTTTCAATGTGGAAAGATCAATGACAAGAGGGCACAGGTTCAAGGTGAGAGGGGGAAAATTCAGGGGTGAGTTGCGGGGGAAAGATTTCATGCAGAGGGTGGTAGACACCTGGAACACACTGCCAATGGTGATGGTAGAAGCAGGCATATTCGCAACACTCAAGGCATATCTTGATAGACACATGAACAGGAGGCAAACAGAGGGTGAGAAACTGCACCAAGACTAAATAAAAATTAGAGTCAGCACACCCTGAGTGGGCTGAAGGGCCTGTTCCCATGCTGTATTGAATTGTATTTTGTAATTGTATTAAGTCTTAGTGAATCTCCCCTGCACTCTGTGCTTAGCATGATGCACTGCCCAGAATTGTACACTAAACATCATCAGTGACCTAACCAATATAGTTTCTGCATGACTTCCCTGGTCTTGTATTTAATGCTTTGTCCAATACAGGAAAACATTAGTCCTTCTACTCCACTACCGAACTGTCCTTCCATCGCTAGGGCCCCATAAGGTGATAAGACATAGGAGCAGAAATTAGACCATTCAGCCCATCACATCTGCTCCACCATTCAATCATGGTTGATAAGTTTCTCAATGCCATTCTCCCACTTTCTCCCCTTAACCGTTGATCCCTTTGACAATCAAGAACCTATCTACCTCAGTCAAAATGGAGGCCTAACTCACACTTAAAAAGGGACTTAGCTCGGGAGTCAGGCCTCCATTTTGACAGAGAGGTGAGGAGAGAAGGTGAGGTGAAGCGAGGGCTGCCGGGAAGGTAAGGGCTTAATTTATATTTGGTCAGTGGCTAAACCCAAGATACTACACGTGTAGTATCTCCCTCCCACCCCCCTCCTCTCCCCAGAAGAAAAAGACTCTGTAAGGTAAGGCTTTTATTTCTTTCTTAGTGTTCTTTTTCATATATTTAAGAGCATTGTTTGGTTTTAGTTAGCTGATATAAAGCGAAGCTTACACTGGCAGGGGACTTCAGACCCGTGGCATGTGCGTCTTGATGTGGGAGCTCAGGGACGTGTCTGTCATCCCTGACTCTTACACCTGCAGGAAGTGTGTCCAGCTGCAGCTCTTGTTTAACCACACGATGACTCTGGAGCTGTGGATGGACTCACCGTGGAGCAGCCGCGATGCTGAGGAGGTCGTGGATAACACGTTGAGTGAACAGGTCACACCGCAGGTTAGAATTGCTGTGGGAGACAGTGAATGGGTGACCAAAAGACAGGAAAAGAGTAGGAAGGCAGTGCAGGTGTCCCCTGTGGTCATCTCCCTCCAAAACATGTATACCGTTTTGGATACTGTTGGGGGAGATGGCTCACCAGGGGAGGGCAGCGGTTGCCAGGATCATGGCACCGTGGTGGGCACTGCTGTTCAGAAGGGCGGGATAAAGACTCGAAGGGCCATAGTCCTAGGGGATTCTATTGTGAGGGGAGCAGGTAGGCTGTTCTGTGACCGAAAACGGGATTCCCGGATGGTATGTTGCCTCCCAGATGCTCAGGTCTGGGATGTCACCGATCGGCTACAGAGCATTCTAAAAGGGGGGGGGTGAACAGCCAGTTGTCTTGGTGCATATAGGCACCAACGATATAAATAGAAAATGAGATGAGGTCCTGAACAAAGAATTCAGGGAGCTAGGAGAGAAGTTAAAGGGGAGGACCTCAAAGCTAGTGATCTCAGGATTGCTACCAGGGTCACGTGCTAGTCAGCGTAGAAATGACAAAATAGGCAGGATGAACACGTGGCTTGAGAGATGGCGTAGGAGGGAGGGGTTCAGATTTGTTGGACATTGGGACTGGTTCTGGAGAAGCTGGGACTATTACAAAATGGGCGGTCTATATCTGAACCAGACTGGAACCAATGTTCTTGGGGGAGATTTTGGTCCTGCTGTTGGGGAGGTTTTAAACTAATGTGGCAGGGGACTGGGAACCAGAAGGGAAAACAAGTAGGCAGCGAGGTGGAGACTGGAGACTGTAAGGATCATGAAGATAACATGAATAAAGGGGAAGAGTAGGCAGAGAGTAGGTGAGTGCAAAAGAACCAGTGGCCTGATGTGCACCTACTTTAATGCAAGGAATATAGTGTGTAAGGCAGATGAACTTAGGGCTTGGATTGGTGCCTGGGAGTATGATGTTATTGCAATCACAGAGACTTGGATGAAGGAAGGGCATGATGATTGGCAACTAAATGTTCCAGGATATAGACGTTTCAGACAGGACAGGGAGGGAAGTAAAAGTGGGGGTGGACTTGTATTGCTGGTCAGGGATGATATCACGGCTGTGCTAAAGGAGCACACTATGGAGGTCGTGGGTAGTGAGGCATTATGGGTGGAGCTGAGAAATAAGAAGGGTGCAGTTACATTGTTGGGGCTGTATTACAGACCTCCCAACAGTAAGCATGAAATAGAAAAACAAATAGGTAAACAGATTATGGAAAGATGTTGAGGTAATAGGGTAGTGGTGATGGGAGATCTTAATTTTCCCAACACTTAGGGTCAGAGGTCTGGATGGGTCGAATTTGTAAGAAGCATCCAGGAGAGTTTTCTAGAGCAGTCTGTCAATAGTCCGACGAGGGAAGGGGGTCATATTGGACCTGGTACTGGGGAACGAGCTAGGACAGGTGGTATAAGTTGCGGTGGGGAATTTCTTTGGGAACAGTGACCACAATTCTGTAAGTTTTAGAATACTCGTAGATAAACATGAGAGTGATCCTAAGGGAAGAGTACTAAACTGGGCAAAGGCCAAGATATCAAAATTAGGCAGGAGATCAGAAATGTGGATTGGACACAGCTATTTGAAGGGAAGTCTACATTTGATATGTGGGAGGCTTTCAAAGATAGGTTAAAGATAGTGCAGGATAGGCATGTCCTGTTGAAGCTGAAAAATGTGTTGCTGGAAAAGCGCAGCAGGTAAGGCAGCATCAAAGGAGCAGGAGAATCGACGTTTCAGGCATAAGCCTTTCTTCAGGAAGGCAAAGGATAGGAAAGGCAAGATTCGTGAACTGTGGATGACAGGAGAAACTGTACGACTAGCCAAGAGGAAGAGGGAAGCGTACATAAGGTCCAGGCAGCTAAGAACAGAATGGGCCCTGGAGGAATATCAGAAGGGTAGGACCAGTCTTAAATGAGGAATCAGGCAGTCTAAAAGGGGTCATGAAATAGCTTTAGCGAGCAGAATTAAGGAGAATCCCAAAGCATTTTATTCTTATATAAGAAGCAAGCGGGTAACTAGAGAACGGATTGGTCCACTAAAGGATAATGAAGGAAGGCTGTGTGTCAAAACTGAGGGAATGGGTGAGATTCTGAATGATTACTTTGCATCAGTGTTCACTGTGGAGAGGAACATGATGAATCTTGAGATTAGAGATAGACATTTGATTGGTCTGGATCACATTGACATAAGTAGGGAAGATGTGTTGGGTAGGCTAGAGGTTATTAAGGTGGACAGATCTCCAGGACCGGATGGGATCTATCCCAGGTTGCTGAGGGAGGCGAGAGAGGAAATAGCTGGGGCCCTGACAGATATCTTTGTGGCATCCTTAAACACAGGTGAGGTGCCGGAGGACTGGAAGGTTGCTCATGTTGTCCCCCGTACAAGAAGGGTAGTAGGGATATTCCAGGTAACTACAGACCAGTGAGCCTGACATCAGTGGTGGGCAAGTTGCTGGAGAAGGTACTGAGGGATAGGATCTATTTATATTTAGAAAATAATGGGTTTATCAGTGATAGGCAACATGGTTTTGTGCGGGGGAGATCGTGCCTTACCAACTTAATAGAGTTCTTTGAGGAAATGACCAAATTGATAGATGAAGGAAGGGCTGTTGATGTCATATACATGGACTTTAGTAAGGTGTTTGATAAGGTTCCCCATTGTAGACTAATGGAGAAAGTGCAGTCACATGGTGTGCAGGGTGTCCTAGCTAGGTGGATAAAGAACTGGTTGAGCAACAACAGACAGAGAGTAGGAGTTGAAGGGAGTTTTTCGAAATGGAGGAAGGTGACCAGTGGTGTTCCACAGGGATCAGTGCTGGGGCCACTGTTGTTTGTGATATACATAAATGATCTAGAAGAGGGCACTGTTGGTATGATCAGCAAGTTTGCAGATGACACGAAGATTGGTGGAGTAGCAGAAAGCATAAGGGACTGTCAGAGAATACAGGAGAATATAGATAGACTGGAGAGTTGGGCGGAAAAGTGGCAGATTGATTTCAGTCCAGACAAATGTGAGGTGATGCATTTAGGCAAGACTGATTCTAGAGCGAATTATACAATGAACGGAAGAGCCTTGGGAAAAGTTGATGGGCAGAGAGATCTGGGAGTGCAGGTCCATTGTACCCTGAAGGTTACTGCAGGTGGATAGAGTGGTCAAGAAGGCATATGGTAAGCTTGTCTTCAATGGACAGGGTATTGAGTATAACAGCTGGCAAGTCATGTTAAAATTGTACACGCATTTAGAATACTGTGTACAGTTCTGGGGGCCACATTAGCAAAAGGACGTGGATGCTTTGGAGAGGGTCCAGAGAAGGTTTACGAGGATGTTGCCTGGTATGGAAGGTTAGCTATGAAGAGAGGTTGAGTAGGTTAGGTTTATTTTCACTGGGAAAAAGGAGATTGAGGGGGGATCTAATTGAGGTTTACAAAATCATGAAGAGTATAGGCAGGGTGGATAGAGACAAGCTTTTTCCCAGGGTGAAGGATTCAATAACGACAGGTCACACTTTCAAGGTGAGAGGTGGAAAGTTTAAAGGGGGATACATGTGGCAAGTACTTTACACAGAGGGTGGTGGGTGTCTGGAACGCATTGCCAGCAGAGGTGGGAGAGGCAGGCCCGGGAGATTCATTTAAGATGTGCCTGGACAGATGCAGGAGTAGGTGGGGAGCAGAGGGATACAGATACTTAGGAATTGGGTGATAGGTTTAGACTGCATTTGGACCAGCTCAGGCTTGGAGGGCCGAAGGGCCTGTTCCTGGGCTGTAAATTTTCTTTCTTCTTTGTTCTTTGTTCAGTTTTAAATATACTCAATGACCTGGCCTCCACAGCTTTCTGTGGCAGTGAATTCCATCGATTCCCCACTCTCTGACTGATGGAGTTTCTCCTTATCTCCATTATAAAGGGTCTTCCCTTTGCTTTAAGCTGTTGCCCCAGGTCCTAGTCTCTCCTACCAATGAAAACATCTTCCCAACATCTACTCTGTCCAGGCCATTCAGTATTCTGTATGTTGCAAATAGATTTTCCCTCATCCTTCTAAACTCCATTGAGTATAGACTCAGAGTCCTCAAAGGTTCCTCACATATGAAGCTTTTCATTCCTGGGACCATTCTCATGAACCTCCTCTGAACAGACTCCGGGGCCAGTACATCCTTCCTGAGATATGGGGCTCAAAACTGCACACAATACTCCAAATATGGTCTGACCAGAGCTTTATAGAGCCTCAGAAGTACATCCCTGCTTTTATATTCAAGTCCTCTTGAAATAAATACCATCATTGCATTTGCCTTCCTAATTACTGACTCCATCTGCAAGTTTTTCTTGTGAGAATCCTGGACTAGAACTCCCAAGTTTCTTTGCACTTCAAACTTCTGAATATTCTCCTCATTTAGAAAATAGTCTATGCCTCTACTCTTCCTACCAAAGTTCTTGACCTCACACTTTCCCACATCTGCCACTTCTTTGCCCACTCTCTTAACCTGTTCAAATCCTTCTGCAGCCTCCCCACCTCCTCAATGCTACCTGTCCCTCTACCTGTCTTTGTATTGTCTGCAAACTCAGCCAGAATGCCCTCAGTTCCTTCATCTAGATCATTAATGTATAAAGTGAAAAGTTGTGGTCCCAACAGTGAGCCTTGAGGAACACCACTTGTCACCAGCTGCCATCCTGAGAAGGACCCTTTTATCCCCACTCTCTGCTTTCTGTCAGACAGCCAAGCTTCTCTCCATTCCAGCCTCTGACACCATGGGCCCTTATCTTACTCAGTAGCCTCCTGTACAGCACTTCATCAAAGGCCTTACTGAAGTCCAGATAGATAACATTGGCTCTCCTTGATCTAACCTGCTCATTACTTCCTCAAAGAATTCCAGCAGATTTGTCAGGCGTGACCTCCCCTTGATGAAACCATGCTGACTTTGCCCTATTTTACCGTACACTTCCAAGTATCCAGAAATCTCATCCTTCACAATGGATTCCAGAATCTTACCCACAACCGAGGTTAGGCTAATCAGTCTGTAACTTTCCGTTTTCTGCCTTACTCCCTTTTTAAACAGGGGTGTGACGTTAGTGGTTTTCCAGTCCTCTGGGACCCCTGCCAAGTCTAGTGATTCCTGAAAGATCACCACTAATGCCTCCACTATCTCTTCAGCCATCTCCTTTCGAACTCTGGGATGTAGTCCCAGTGATCTGGTCCAAGTGATTTATCCACCTCCGGGCCGTTCAATCTTTCTAGCATTTTCTCCTTGGTGATGGCCATCATACTCAGCTCTGCTCCCTCACTCTCTCACATTTTTGGGAGATTACTCGTGTCGTCCTTCACGTTAAAGTCCCTTATCTAGTCTGCCTCATTGCACAACACTAAATCCAGTATTGCCTGCTCCCTCATGGGCTCCACCTCAAGCTGCTCCAAAAAGCCATGTTGTAGACATTACACAAATTTATTTTCTTGCGAATCACTACCAACCTGATTTTCTCAGTCCACATTGAAATCCCCAATGATCACCGTAACTTTGCCTTTCCTACACACCCCTTCTATCTTCTGGTATATCTTGCACCCAAGCTCCTGACTACTGTTTGAAGGCCTGTACATGACTGAAGACTGTGAAGACTGACACAAACTTCCTCAGCCATTTCCTTGCTCCCTCCTACCTCCCCTACATCATTTTCCGATGGACGAATGTCCACTTTTGCCTCTCTTTTGCCCTTTATGTATGTAAAGAAACTCTTACAGTCTTCTTTATATTACTGGCTAGCTTACCCTAATATTTAATCTCCTCCATCTTTATTTCCTCTTTTGTTTTGTCAGTTTCCCAATCTTCTGGTTTCCCACTGTTCTTCACTCCATTATATGCTTTCTCTTTTGCTTTTATGCTGCCCCCGACTTCCCTTGTCAGCCATGGTTGCCCCATCCTCCCTGTACCATGCGTCTTTTTGTTTGGGATGAATCTCTGCTGTGTCTCCTGATTTACTCCCAGAAACTCCTGCCATTGCTGTTCCACTGTCTTTCCTGCTAGGCTCCTTTTCCAGTCAATTCTATTCAACTCCTCCCTCATCCAGCTGTAATTGCCTTTATTCAGCTGTAATACTGTTCTATCTTCTCTCTCTCAAATTGCAGAGTAAATTTGATCATGATATGATCACTGCTTCCCAAAGGTTCCTTCACCTTAAGGTCCCTTATCAAGTCTGCCTCACTGCACAATATTAAATCCAGTATTGCCTGCTCCCTAGTGGGCTCCACCTCAAGCTGTTCCAAAAAGCCATCTCGTCAACATTACACAAATTTATTTTCTTGCAAACCACTACTAACGTGATTTTCCCAGTCCATCTGCATACTGAAATCCCCTTTGATCACTGTAACTTTGCCTTTCCTACACACCCTTTCTATCTCCTGGTGTATCTTGCGCCCCAGCTCCTGACTACTATTTGGAGGCCTATATATGAATCCAACTATGGTTTCTTTTTACCTTTGCAGGTCCTCAATTATACCCACAGAGATTCTACACCACCTGACCCTACTTCATTTCTTTATATTAATTTAATTTCATTTCTTACTAACAAGGCAACCTCACCCTCTCTGCCCACCTGCTTGTCTTTTCAATAGGATGTATATCCTTGAATATTCAGCTCCCAATCCTGATCCTGTTGTAGCCATGTCTCTGTGATGCCCATCACATCATACCTGCCAATTTCAATCTACACCACAAGCTCATTTGCTTTATTCCTTACACAGCATACATTCAAATATAACACCTTCAGTCCTGTACTCTCTTCTCATTGTCATTTGTTTCTCCAGTGTGCTCAAAGTTTGATTGTTAACCCTTTCCAAACACTCTGTCCTACTTGTGTCTGTGCTGGAGACTTTAATAACCTCTGCTTCGGTCTGCAGTCTGAGCTCCACCTTTCATTTGGATTTTCTAATTTCCCCAATAACTGAAACCTTACCCCACATCCCCACCCCACCCTCACCCCCACCTCCACCCCCAAGCCCCAAGCCCCTCCAATACACACACACACACACACACGGTGTCAGTGTCCCATGAATTCCAAACCCATTTCTCCCACACCAATCTTTGAGCCATGCTGCTTAATATCATTGAACCAGTGCCAATTAGCTCATGACTCAGGTTGTATACCATGAACATGCCCTCCATGGTCTCTCACCTCTTTTAGCACTCTCATCATCCTCCTGTTTCATTTGTTTTACCTGGAAGTGCTTGCCCTCTCCAAATGCATGCTTCTTCAGATTGAATTCCATTGGACACTATTCTGCCATTCAACCAAACCATTGACATAATCCTGGAGTCGACAAACACTCAACTTTACAGGCAATTTTTGTGTCATTTGTGAATTTCTCGATCATGCTTCTCACATTTGATTCTAAATCATTAATATATACAGCAAACAGCAAGGGACCAACATGGAACTCTGTGCAATGCCACAAAATCACCTCCCATTCACAAAAGCATCCATCTCCCTTTGTTCCCTGTCACTGAGCCAATTCTGGATTCAATGAACCACATTCCCCTATATCCTGTGGGTTTTAATTTTTCCAACAGTCTGCCATGTGGGACCTTGTCAGATGCCTTACTAAAATCCATGCAGATAACATCCACTGCAATAACCTCATCAATTCTTCTTGTTAATTCCTCAAAGGGTTGGTAAGACACAGCCTTCTCTTAACAAAACCCAGTTGACTATCCTGGTTAATCTGTGGCTTTCTCAGTGATATTTTATAACTCTTAGAACTGATTCTAGTAAGTTGACCTCTCACAGCCGCAGTTACTGGCTTATATTCAGCTTATTTCTTTCAGACTTTTTAAACAAAGATACAACATTTACAGAATTCCAGTCCTCTGTACTTCCCTAGTATCTACTGAAAATCAGAAAATGATCCACAGAGAATCTGTCATCTCTCCAACAACTTCCTTTAACAGCCTCAGGTATGATTCATCAACCCTGATGCCTTATCCAACTTCAAAGAGGTCAGTCTCCAGTACTTTATCCTGTTGAATTGAATATTTCACACTCTTCCTCTTTACCTGGAATCTCCGCTTGTACTTTCTGGCCTTGTTCCAGGGCTAGGGGAAATAAGAGGGCCTCAAATATGATGCCCACCTCCGTTTCCTTCATGGGACACCAAGACGACGTTAGTTCTCATGTTCAACCTCAACAAACCAGACGATCCAATCAGGTCCCGAATGCTGGAATGGAAATACTTACATATCTACAGTGCCTTTGTGATCTCAGAACAATTACAGCCATTTTAGAATCAATTAAATGTGGAGGGTGGCATGGTAGCTCTGTGGATAGCACTACTGTCTCACAGTGCCAGGGACCTGGGTTCAATTCCTGCCTCGGGTGACTGTCTGCACGTTCTCCCCGTGTCTGCGTGGGTTTCCTCCGGGTGCTCCGGTTTCCTCCCACAGTCACAAAGATGTGCAGGTTGGGTGGGTTGGCCATGCTAAATTGCCTCTAGTATCCAGAATGTGCAAGCTAGTGGCTTAGCCATGTAGAGTTACAGAATTATCGGGTAGAGGGTTGGGCGTGAGGGGGATGATCTTGGGAGGGTCAGTATAGAATCGATGGGCCAAATGGCTACCTTCCACACTGTAGGGATGCTATGATTCTGTGATAAATACTTAGGAAATGTAATAACTGTTGTTCTGTAGGAAATGTGACAGCTGATAAGTGCAAAGCAGGATCCCACAACTAGAAAGGTGACAATGACCAGATCATCTTCTCCATAATGTTGGTTTAGGCGGATACACCAGGAAAAACTCTTCTGCTCCTCTTTCATTAGCGGCATGAATGTCTAAACGTGCAGACAGGGTCTTGGTTTAATGTTCACCTGGAAGATGGCACCTTCACCCACTGTACCAGCGTTAGCGGTCTGTTTCTAGGCTATCAACTCAAGGCTCTGGATTGGGATCTATCCTTTCTCAGAGGTAAGTGTTTTGCCCCCTGAGCTCCAACCGCCTAGAAGGGAAGTGGGAAGACTATTAGTGCTAGATGCTTTTCAGAGCTGCAGACATTATTCCACGCTCCCCGCCCCCCTCCTTTCCAGGGACTTTTCTTTATCAGGTTAGTACAGAGCTCAGCAATGCACCCGGTGTGGTCTCCTCTACATCGGGGATACAGGACACCTACTTGCAGATCGTTTCAGAGAATGTCTCCAGGACACCCGCACTCACCAACCCCACCGCCCATGGCTGAACACTTCAGCTCCCCCTCCCAATCTTTTAAGGACATGCAGGTCCTGGGCCTCCTCCATCACCAAACCCTAACCACCCGACCCTTGGAGGAGGAACGCCCATGCAACCACACGGGATCAACGTGGATTTCACCAGCTTCCTCATTTCCCCTCCTCTACCTTATCCCAGTCCCAAGCCTGCAGCTTAGCACCACCCTCTTGACTGGTCCTACCTGTCCATTTTCCTTCCATCCCATGCATTCACTCTGCCCTCCCCTCCAACCTATCAGCTTCTGCCCACTTTCATCTACTATCACATTCCCATCTACCTTCCCCCACCCCGACCTCCCTCCTATTTATCCCTCAGCCTCCCCCAGCCCACAAGTATCATTCCTGATGAAGGGCTAATGCTCAAAACGTTCACTGTCCTGCTCCTCAGATGCTGCCTGACCTATTGTGCTTTTCCAACACCACACTCTCAAGCTCAGCAATCTAGTCTGCTTCATGTGATATTAGTCTGAGTGAAGATTAACGAGGTTTAATTTGACCTGCACCAAGACAGAGGAGTGAGGAAAAGAATTGGCAACGTCTTTTAGAAATATCCATTTTGAAAATAAAAATACAGGAAAACCTGAAACACAAAGTTGAAATTACTCCTTTCACTCTACACACACCCCAATTCCCTAGCAGAGATAGTAGTCATTAATTTAGTCTCTTTTTCCCACCCTGAACTTGATCTAGAGACATTGGTCCTTGATGAATCAAGTGCTGTACTCAGTTATACAGCCACACAGGGGGTTGCTATAGCTAAGTTGGCTGGATAGCTGGTCTTCTGCATTAGTGGTGCTGGAAGAGCACAGCAGTTCAGGTAGCATCCGAGGAGCAGGAAAATCGACGTTTCGGGCAAAAGCCCTTCATCAGTAATAAAGGCAGAGAGCCTGAAGCGTGGAGAGATAAGCTAGAGGAGGGTGGGGGTGGGGAGAGAGTAGCATAGAGTACAATAGGTGAGTGGGGGAGGGGATGAAGGTGATAGGTCAAGTAGTAGGGTGGAGTGGATAGGTGGAAAAGAAGATAGGTAGGTAAGACAAGTCATGGGGACAGTGCTGAGCTGGAAGTTTGGAACTAGGGTGAGGTGGGGGAAGGGGAAATGAAGAAACTGTTGAAGTCCACATTGATGCCCTGGGGTTGAAGTGTTCTGAGGTGGAAGATGAGGTGTTCTTCCTCTAGGTGTCAGGTGGTGAGGGAGCGGCGGTGAAGGAGACCCAGGACCTCCATGTCCTCGGCAGAGTGGGAGGGGGAGTTGAAATGTTGGGCCACACGGCAGTGTGGTTGATTGGTGCGGGTGTCTCGGAGATGTTCCCTAAAGCGCTCTGCTAGGAGGTGTCCAGCTGGTCTGCATGTGGATTGTTGGTAGCAGCATGGGATCCTTTCCTGTCCAGGCTGAGGTTGCCATGCTGGACTTGCCTTCACAGCCTCTCCCTCTTCCAGAGTCATGGTGACCCCCAGGTTAAACCACTCGCCATGATCTCTCTCCTTTGACAGAGCAACCCCATGGTCTGGTAAGACTACGGTGACTTTATCCTTTATCTCCAAATCCATTGACTGAGGACAAGATATTGCAGATGGTGGAAATCTACCTCCAGAGAATGCTGGAGAAACTCAGCCAGTCTGGCAGCATCTGCAGAGAGAGAAACAGAGTTAACATTTCAAGTCTGATATGACTATTCTCTCTTCTCCACAGGTGATGGCAGACCTGCCTGGTTTCTCTGACATTTGTTAGAATGTCAGATCACCTCACAGTAAAGGACACTTGAGCAACATTTACTTTTACATTAAGTTTTTCTAGTTTTTTTTAACAATTGGGGGTTCCCAGATGTTATTGAACCAAACAGTAAGATTGAGAAATATAATGCTATTAATAATCACATTTTGATGTGTTCTGTAAGTACTTTCTCTGTTAAGTAACATTGTTCAGTTTAATACAGCTGTCTATGCATTAGACTCTTCCTAAATCCTCGAGGTTTCTGTAAAATATTCACAATCTGCACTCACTCCAACCAGACAGCGGGGGCCTGAAATGTATTTAATGTAACATCAGGCACCGTTTTGTGAAACAGGCACACCAGTACAGGATTACAATTTGACGCTTCAAGGAGGGACAGATACCATAAGCAAATGGTTCAACTGCTTATTTAGTCCCAGAAGAAGCACTTGTATTTCTCTAGCACCTTTCACAATCTTAGTACTTCCTGAGATGTTTTCCAACCAAGAATATATTAACGTAGATTCAGAGATGGTGGTTTGCATGTGGAATGAAGTGTTGGATGCCAACACAGTTACAACACTTAAGAGACACTTAGATAAGTACATGAGGAAGAAAGGATTATGGTTGACATGGACTGGTGGACCGAAGGGTCAGATTCCATGCTGTATGGCTCTGACTGTGACTCTAATCAATTTGTTTAGAGCTGTTATTACATACCTCTGAAGCAGATGGGACTTGAACCCAGACTTCCTGGTCCAGAGGTAAGGACAAGAGACCCAGACCCACAAGAAACCCAGTGCTTGAAATTTGATTTAATATAACAAATAGTAACCCAGGAAATGTGGTAACCAGTTTGCACACAGCAAGCTCCCATGAAAAGCGATGAGCTCATGATTAGTCAATCAGATTTATTAGTGACATGACTGAGAGAGATGTATTGTCCAGGACACCAGAGGGAACATCTCTGCTGTTTTGTAAAACAGTGATCTTGGATCTCGAGGTCCACTCAGTGACAGAGGACTGGCCCTTGGTTTATCATCTTCTTCAAAAGGTCACATATCTTTGAATGTAACCCACTCTCAATAGTGCGTTTAGGAAGTCAGACTGCATTGTGGACTCAAGGCCTGGGAGTATGAATTGATTTCTCCAAACATCTTCCAAGCCTGACCTTCGAGGCAAGGTCCATTTCCAGACCGTGCTGATCTCAGTCGGGTTAATGTTAGGAGTATCCAGTTGGTCTTTGTATCACTGATTTCAGGAGAGGACAGAAACTCAGTCAGAATTCCCTATCCTGATCTCCAATAAAATCAGGTGGGAAAAGAGCTCATTTGTACCTCACTGATCCCAGGAAAAGTGTACTGTCCTAACCCCACACAAATCGGTACCTCAGCACAGTGAGGTGTGTGGCATCTGAAATCACTGTGTTTAACTACTCACGAGTTAAATACTCTTCATGGAGGGAAACATTTTCCATATTGCTGCTGCCCTGTCTCATACTCCAATTGGAAACTAGCCGATCACCTGTGTGTGTGTGTGTGTGTTGAGCACCCTGCAGTTTGAATGGGTGCTGATCTCTGTGTTTCTGTCTCTCCCCCTCTCTATCTTGTGTGCACATAAAATACATCTCAGACAAGTCGGGTCCTGTCCTGCAGAGAGGTGTAATGGGAGCAGGCAGACTATGTCCTGAATGGGGTAGACAAAGACAGGCAGTGCTTTTCCAACCTCTATTGCAGAGAGAGGAAGTTTATATATTAACCAACTATAATTGGTTTTCGGTTTTGGATGCCAATTAATTGATTTTAAACTTTAGCAATAACTTGCCTGGTAACACGTTCTATCAACTCTTTGGCTGTACCTTTTAGATGCAGCTTAAATGTCCAGAGATTAATGACTGAATGTATCTCACCGCAAATACCTCTCTTCTCTCTCCCTCCCTGTCTTATTCTCCAGTCAAGCGAGATTTGCTTCCAAAGAACAACAACTTACCAACAACCAGCACCTTCAGTGTAATGAAACATCCAAAAGCACATGATAGAAACATTATAAGACAGAGCAAGAGACCAAGCTTACATCACGCGACGGGAACCAGGCTGGAGCGCAGTTAAAATCCTGGGCTCTCCAACCATGTCCTCCCATCAGGGTATTTTATTTTGTGTTTATTTAAGCAAAGAGGAAGACAATGAGCTGGGGAAATGGCCCCGGGGAAGGTTTCCCCTCCACCAGCAGCACTTTAATATTTTAAAATGATCTTCAGCCGAGCTGCTGTAAGCTACAGGGCCCAGCTCTTCCAATGATGATGGTCACGATTCTAGGAAGATATTGCTACACCTTCAACATATTGTCTAGCTATCACCATTGTTAACAGCTAACCTGAGAATGCAACTTTAAAAAAAAGTTTTGTGATTTACCCATGAAAGAAGTGAAACTATTACTGTATTCTAACAGATGAAAGGCTTAACAGACAATCAATTTTTCAATGTATAATTTCAATTACATCACACTGCAAATGTTTGCTCTAAATTCTGTTACGATTGAGCCCTCCACTATCACCTGATGAAGGAGCATCGCTCCGAAAGCTAGTGTGCTTCCAATTAAACCTGTTGGACTACAACCTGGTGTTGTGTGATTTTTAACTTTGTACACCCCAGTCCAACACCAGCATCTCCAAATCATTGCTAATCTTAATTGGATTGACAGCTCTCAGGGGCAGAGTCACCTGAAACAGGCACTGCCTTATCCCTGAGCTGCCGTCCCGTGATATCAATGAGTGTTTCTTGTAGTTGTCAGTGAAATCCAACCTATCAGATCAGATGACCTAAAGCTTCATCAAAGAGGGTGTGTATCACAAAATATTGTGGATGCTGGCAATCTGAAACAAGCACAAGGAATGCTTGGGAAACTCGGCCGGTCCGGCAGCATCTCAGAGCGAAAGCAGAATTCATGGGTATAATCCAATACTCAACTCTGAAGAGGAGGCATATCGGACTTGAAATGTTAACTCTGCTTCCCTCTTCACAGATGCTACCAGACCTGCTGCCTTTCTCCAGCGTTCTGCGTTTGTGTGTCTTTAAACAGAGCTTTAAAGGGAGATAGTGAAGGAGAGAAGTGGAGAGGTTTAGAGGGGAATTCTAGAGCTGGGGACACAGGCAGTGAATGAACGGCCATCAATTGTTGAGCAATTAAAGTTAGAGATATCGAGGTGTCCAGTGATGATATTGCGAAAGATGATGGGATTGCAGGGGAGTACATAGATCAGAATGGGCCATGTCATGGAATGATTTGAAAACCTGGATGAGAATTTCTTGGTAGTGCGGAATGTGAACATTGCTAAAAGGAGACAAGACATTGTGTTCAATGTTTTAGGACTAGAACATAAGAAACAGACTTGAGAAAAGGACAGTCAATTCATGCAGTATGGACAATCTAGCACAAGGCGAAAAGTTGCAAATGCCTGTCTCCTTCACACAATGTTTCAGGAAGAGAATTTTTAAATCAAGAAGTTGCTTGACTGGGACCAATGTGTGTCAGCGAGCGCAGGGGTGACGGGAATATGGGATATGATGCAACTGAAGATGCGGAGTTTGGATAGCCTCCCATTCACAGGCCGTGGGAGACCAGCCAGAAATGTTTGGCAATATTCTACACAAAACTAGAGGGTTTCTGCAACACATAAGCGGAGACTCGGGATAGAATGAAAACTGAATGCAACGAAGTCCAAATCTTCCCGAGTTGAATCCAATAACTGTTATTGGTCTCAGATTGGGAATCAGGAAGGGTCCCTAAAATAATTGGGAACTTTATTAACTGTTGGTATGTTCATCAGGGAATCAACCATTGGGGACCCTGAGAAACAGAAATGTGATCTGCTTTCAAGTGAAAAAGTCAGCAATGCTGGCTGCACTCCTAATTCAGCGGGAAATACATGAATGATCAAGAATACGTAATCATCCAAATGCAATCTGTACATTTTTATTCCAAATAAAAGTCAGGAATCCATATCTGACCCCAAAGGTGACCATGAATTTCAATCTTTCACCGGACGTTACCCTGCTAATTGTTCCAGATACCATCACTAAAAATATAATATTGAGGTTGTAATAGTGAATGGAAAGATTGTGTAGGTTCAGGTCAGAATGACTTAAAATCCAAAGTAAAGGCATTAAAGGAAGGATACATTACCATCATGATTTACAACATTAATTGAAGTTGAACTCATCATTCCCACTGTCTGACTGCGATGTCTTCTACTCAAACTGTCTTTGGAATTCATTCAGTGAGAAATGCTTCCAGCCGACTCAGTCTGCCCTTCCTCAACCTTTAGTCTTTAAAAACTGAACATCAGTTTCACTGTAACTGCCTCAATAATCCATGTTAACTCATGATCTCTCAATACACCAGGTTACCTTCCATTGCCTTCTATGAACAACCAGTTTCATATTAGCATGCGCTCCATCATCATCAGTGGTCCCTCGTAAACAAGGATGGCTCTGTCCCACTCTCAGGGGGAGTCTGTAGGTGGATGTACAGATTAATGGGGCTATAGCAGACTCTGTTACACTGGAACAGGGGAAGAGGTGGGTGGCTGAATGCTCCTTTTGCTGTTTTCACCAGCTGCTTCCCCACTAACACACACTCACACCAGCTCACACTGACTCACACTTACCCATGTTAATTCAGAATAAAACAAAGAACTGCAGATGAGAGATACAATTACCAATTCCTTAGTCTGTCTACCTTTTTCCCAATCTCTCTCTGGGCTCTGTACCACCCTATTTCTCCCCTACCAGCCCCACCTCCCATACCCTCATCATCAACATAAATACCACCTTTTCCAAGCTACTATTAGTTCTAAAGAAGGGTCACTGGACGCGAAACGTTAATTCTGTTTCTCTTTTCACAGATGTTGCCAGACCTACTGAGTTTCTGCAGTAATTTCTGGTGGTTTTTTTGTCCCATGCTGACAGAGTGCAACTTCCCTTTTCCTCCTAATGCTGGTGTTACCTGAGGCTCTATTCTTTGGGGTCATTAGATGTCACAGATCTTTGAAGTAATTTGGAGAAACCATTGAGAGACACAACAGCAAAAAAAATCTTCAACCAAAGAAACATTGAAGAGAATTCAAGGAGCACATTGTCAGACCACCAACATTTGAAAAGAACAATAGCACGCCTGATGGTTTGGGTGGAGTCAATTCATCAAAAGCCTTGATCTCGATGATAGACTCCAAGCGCAGGGTGTGGCAGAAGGTTCACACCATTCATTGCACTAGATCTGTGTTTTTCCCCAATGTGTGCACACAGGAGTAAATAATTATTGCTCTCCTGTTCCAGACAATCTCTCCTTTCGGTTTCCTTGGATCTGCAGTGTTCTATGTTGAAACAATAAAGAAATGCTGAACAATGCTCAGCACACCCCATATACAATTTGTGTGTGGGAAGTGTAACAGGTTATTACTGACTGTCTCTGGGTGTCATTCGAAGACAGTTCACATTCCCTTCTGTAATCAAAATGTAATGACCCACCCTAAGAAACGTATGTGAAAGGAATCCCCAACAAGTTGGGACATGGCAGCAAGTGATGTCAGTGAGCTTCAGTCACTCACTGGACTAATCTCAGTAAATGAAATGAAATTACAGACAGTGCTGTACTTGCAAAGCATATTAAAATGTCTCACTGAGCAATGCTCTCACCTCCGGGGCAGAAGGGTGCAAGCTCAGACCTTGGGAAATGTATGAGCTCCCGAAGGTGGGCTCAGAAACAGGCTGGTCATTTGCTCAGGTCCTGCCAGAAGTGTTGACTCTCTTGCTCCTGAGATGCTGCCTGAGCTGCTGTGTTTTTTTGTCCCAGTGCCACACTTTCTCAACATTTGCCCAGGCGGTAGGGTATCAGTTGTGGACTCAACCGTCTTCCTTCCAAACAATCACAAGCTGAAGGAGCTATTCAGCGCCCCCTCCTGGTGCTGGTGAAGTGCGAGTCTGGGTATCTGGGCAGTTTGTCCACAAGACCAGGTCAGGTTTGGCAGCAGCCTTCTGTGCTGGGGCTGGGGTTCAGCCTTACTGGAAAAAGTGAGGACTGCAGATGCTGAAGACGTGTTGTTGGAAAAGCGCAGCAGGTCAGGCAGCACCCAAGGAGCAAGAGAATTGATATTTCGGGCATGAGCCCTTCTTCAGGAATGAGGAGAGTGTGCCAAGCAGGCTAAGATAAAAGGTAGGGAGGAGGGACTTGGGGGAGGGGCGTTGGAAATGCGATAGGTGGAAAGAGGTTAAGGTGAGGGTGATAGGCCGGAGTGGGGGTGGGGGCAGAGAGGTCAGGAAGAAGATTGCAGGTTAGGAAGGCGGTGTGGGGTTGTGGGACTATGAGGTTAGAGCCGGTGGATGGGAGATCCCCTGAGGTGATGAGGTTATAGATGGTCTAATGATCTCCCATCCACCGGCTCCAACCTCATAGTCCCACAACCCTGCACCGCCCGTTTCTACCTCCTGCCCAAAATCCACCAACCCCGGCCGACCCATTGTCTCAGCCTGCTCCTGCCCCACCAAACTCATCTCTGCATATCTCGACACGGTCCTGTCCCCCTTAGTCCAAGAACTCCCCAATCTACGTTCGGGACACTATCCACGCCCTCCACCTCTTCCATGATTTTCGCTTCCCCGGTCCCCAACGCCTTATCTTCACCATGGACATCCAGTCCCTGTACACCTCCATCCCCCATCATGAAGGACTCAAAGCCCTCCGTTTCTTCCTTTCCCGCCGAGCCAACCAGTACCCTTCCACTGACACCCTCCTTCAACTGACTGAACTGGTCCTCACTCTGAACAACTTCTCTTTCCAATCCTCTCACTTCCTCCAAACCAAAGGAGTAGCCATGGGCACCCGCACGGGCCCCAGCTATGCCTGCCTCTTCGTAGGATATGTGGAACAGTCCATCTTCCGCAGCTACACTGGCACCACCCCCCACCTTTTCCTCTGCTACATCGATGACTGTATCAGCACTGCCTCGTGCTCCCACGAAGAGGTTGAACAGTTCATTCACTTTACCAACACCTTCCATCCCGACCTCAAATTTACCTGGACCATCTCAGACTCCTCCCTGCCCTTCCTAGACCTCTCCATTTCTATCTCGGGCGACCGACTCAACACAGACATTTACTACAAACCGACCGACTCCCACAGCGACCTAGACTACATCTCCTCCCACCCTGCCCCCTTTAAAAATGCCATCCCATATTCCCAATTCCTTCGTCTCCACCACATCTGCTCCCAGGAGGATCAGTTCCAATAACCCAGATGACCTCCTTCTTCAAAGAATGCAATTTCCCCCCAGACATGATCGAGGATGCTCTCCACTGCATCTCCTCCACTTCCTGCTCCTCCGCTCTTGAGCCCCGCCCCTCCAATCGCCACCAGGACAGAACCCCACTGGTCCTCACCTACCACCCCACCAACTTCCAGATACATCATATCATCCATCGTCATTTCCGCCACCTCCAAACGGACGCCACCACCAGGGATATGTTTCTCTCCCCTCCCCTATCAGCATTCCAAAAAGATCACTCCCTCTGTGACTCCCTTGTCAGGTCCACACCCCCCACCAACCCAACCTCCACTCCTGGCATCTTCCCCTGCAACCTCAAGAAATGCAAAACTTGCGCCCACACCTCCCCACTTACTTCCCTCCAAGGCCCCAAGGGATCCTTCCATATCCACCACAAATTCACCTGCACCTCCACACACATCATTTACTGCATCCGCTGCACCCGATGTGGCCTTCTCTATATTGGGGAGACAGGCCGCCTACTTGCGGAACGTTTCAGAGAACACCTCTGGGACATCCGGACCAACCAACCCAACCACCCCGTGGCTCAACACTTCAACTCCCCCTCCCACTCCACCAAGGACATGCAGGTCCTTGGACTCCTTCATCGCCAGACCATAGCAACACGACGGCTGGAGGAAGAGCGCCTCATCTTCCGCCTAGGAACCCTCCAACCCACAAGGGATGAACTCAGATTTCTCCAATTTCCTCATTTCCCCTCCCCCCACCTTGTCTCAGTCCCAACCCTCGAACTCAGCACCGCCTTCCTAACCTGCAATCTTCTTCCTGACCTCTCTGTCCCCACCCCCACTCTGGCCTATCACCCTCACCTTAACCTCTTTCCACCTATCGCATTTCCAACGCCACTCCCCCAAGTCCCTCCTCTCAACCCTTTATCTTAGCCTGCTTGGCACGCTCTCCCCATTCCTGAAGAAGGGTTCATGCCCAAAACATCGATTCTCCTGCTCCTTGGATGTTGCCTGACCTGCTGCGCTTTTCCAGCAACACATTTTCAGTTCAGCCTTACTGACAGGCACTGGATGGGAAAGTGTTAATAACCGCGCCCCCTCCCCCATCCACACCTGGCCAACCTTCATCATCAATATCTTTCCTGCACATGAGAGGGGCAGCGGGGTGAGACTTCCACTCATTAAATCCCACTCATAGAATGGTTTCAGCACAGAAGGCCATTCAGCCATCTGAGTATCTGCTAGCTCTGTGCAATAGCAATTCAGCTCCACACACTGGCCCTTTCCCTCAGGAGGTGACAATGTTTTCTCCTTCAGGTCCTTATCCAATTCCATTTTGAAAGCTCAAATGGAAAACATTTCCTTTCAGCAAGTGCACCTTGGATGCTAATGGCAGGATGCAGAAAAACACAATGCCTTTATACTTTGATAAAAATTTAAATTTGCATCCTCTTGTTTTCAACCCTTCCACTAATGGGAACAACTTCTTTCCACTTTTCTCTCTCCCTCTGTCATTGATTAGTTTGTACATTTCCAATAAATCTCCTCTCAAATGTCTTTTCTTTAAGAACACCCAAATGACCTTTTCCTATCCATCCAAGTAAGTAAATTCCATCATGGAAATGAGAATGTGAATCATTGATGTACCCTCGCTAAGACTTTCATATCGTTCATAAAATAGGCTGGCTAGAATAGGAGTCGAGAGTGTGGTGCTGGAAAAGCACAGCAAGTCAGGCAGCATCTGAGGAGCAGGAGAATCAACATTTCGGGCAAGAGCTGCTGTGCTTTCCCAGCACCACACTCTCGACTCTGACCTCCACCATCTGCAGTCCTCACTTCCTCCTGGTTAGAATAGGACACAATACTCCATTCGAGGCCAAACAGTGTTTTATGACAATTCATCATAACTTATTTGTTTTGTTTATTCACCCTTTCTTTATTCCTTTCATTAAGAAGCCAAGGATCCCACTAATTTATCTGATTACATTCTCAAACTGCGCTGTCACATTAAAGATTTGTGTAAACTGACGTCCACATTTCTCTGTTCCTGCAATCCCTTTAGAATTATAACCCTTCCTTGATATTACTTATTTTGATTTTTTACAATCAAAATGCATCACTTTTCACTTTTCTACTTTAAGTTTCATCTGCAAATGTTCAACAATTCCAACAGCCTGTCTGCGTCCTTTTGAAGTCTGTTGCTATCCTCCTCACACTAGACCTATACATTTTGTATTATTTGTATGATGCAGGTTCATAATATAGTGTTATCATTTGGGAATTTGGATTCAAAAGAAAAGGTTTTCATTTTTCATTTCGGTGAAGGTGAGTACTTCTTTAAAGGTCAGAGACTAACTTTTTTTAAATAATGAGTCAAATTATCAATTCTAAGAAATTATTTGGCTTATAAGAAATATAGAGCTAAATTATCCTGGGAGATAATTACACAAGGGTTTACTAATTGTTTGGTAGAGAAAGGCAAAGCTGGACCAGCAGATTCAGTTCAGCAGAAAAGTTCCATCCTAGGAGTTGTGCTGATTAGCAACCTCGAGTAATTAAAACCTTGAGGTTTCTATTTGAATTCAGCGAGAAACATGAGTGAGCTCGTCAGTGTGTTCGTGTACCTTGGGTTGAGACAGTAATGGAGAAAATCGTATCTGGAAAATGTACAGCACTTCACTGATATAAAATACTTACAAGCTTGTCATATGATTAAGACATTTTAGTGTGAAGACAGGAACAATACTTCACCAGAATTTATAAAGAACATTGCTGGGAAAAGCTATTTTGGGAAAAAAATTATGTTCTTTTGTTAAAATTTATCGGCAGCCTTTTGTGAAATTGTTCAGTGACTAGCCGCCATGGTAACCAAATGGTGAAAATAAAACTTGTAGTCGATCTCGCCAGGTTCCAGTCTGGCATCTGACTTCTCCATCATTACCATCAGTTGGGTCATAACAATTTTAAAGCTTGTTTATAAATTTATATCAAGGGAAGCAATGGCCCTAGTTCCAACAAAAATAAACCACTGTTGATGCTGGAGATTTATAACAAAAACAGAAATTGCTGGTGAAACTCAGGAGGTCTGACAGCATTTATGGAGAGAGAAACAGTGTTAATGTTTCAAGTCCTAGCTGACTCCTCTCCAGATCTGAAATAGGCTGAAAAAGCTGTTTTTATGCTGTTGTGAAAAGAGGGAGGGAGAGCAGGTGGAATATGTGGTGAGGATACCCAAAGTCAAATGCAAAGGGTGTGCTAATGCTACTAGAGGAGTGATGTAGATGAAGGACAGGTGTGAATGGTGTTAATAGCAGAAAATAGGTCAGCCTGTTGCGAACAAATTCATACAAACAAGTCGTGGAAGTGCCAGTGTTGGACTGGGGTGGACAGAGTTAAAAATCACACAACACCTGGTTATAGTCCAACAGGTTTATTTGGAAGCACTAGCTTTCAGACCGTTGCTCCTTCACCAGGTAACTAGTGGGGCGGGCTGCTCCTGCTCCTCAACCACCTGATGAAGGAGCAGCTAATGCTTCCAAATATACCTGTTGGACCATAACCCGGTGTTGTGTGATTTTTAACTTTATGCAAACAAGGCACTGGAACAGATTTTTATATTGGAGAAAATGGAGAAACAAATTCATAGCTTGAAGTTGTTCAGTCCTGAAACATGTCAAGTGCCAAAGTGCAAAGTGAAGTCCTGTCCCTCCACCTTACATTAGATTTCATTAGAACACTATGACAGGTCAGGATAGGTGTGTTACTGTATGAGCAAGAATCCTGTATCGAAATGGCAAGTGATCAATAGGCCGAGGACATTCTCACAGACAGAATGTCTGGTGTCACCAATCAAAGAAGTGCAATGGCTGCTTCACCTGGAAGGTGTGTTTGGGTCCTTGGGCAGTGAGGAGGGAGGGAGATAACAGGGCAAGAGCCACAACTTATACAATTGAATGGGGGGGGGGGGGGGGGGGGAGTGAAAAGTTGTTAGGAATGACATAGGGGAGGACCAGGAGTGCATGGTGGTGGTAATGGCTGTCAATAATGTTTTGAATACAGAAGCTGGAGAGTTAGAAAGTATGGACAAGGGGAAGCCTAAGATTGTTCTCAGAGAGAGGGAAATAGGTCTATATTTTTCCAAACATGAGTTAGTCCTGTCCCTAAGAACCTTCTCCAATAATTTCCCTGCCACTGACAGAAGGCTAACCGGTCTGTAATTTCCTGGATTATCCCTGTTGCCCTTCTGAAATGACGGAACAACATTGGCTGTTCTCCAGTCTCTGGGACCTCTCCTGTGATGAAAGAGGATATAAAGACTTCATACAAGGCCGCAACAATTTCCTTCCTCACCTCTTTCAGTAATTTGGATCTATCAAATCCTGGAGATTAGTCTAGTTTAATGTAGTTCAAAATAGCCAACATCTCCTTTTTTATGTTGAAATGCCCTGGAAGATCAACATGCACCTTCTGAGAATCACCATCCACTATGTCCCTGTCCATTGCAAATTCTGATACAAAGTATTCATGAAGGACCTGCCCCACTTCATCCGGCTCCATGCGTAAATTCCTTTCTCTTTCCTGGAATGAATCTACTGTTTTCCTAAATACCCTAGATGTAATATTCTTCAATTTCCAAAAGGCTCTCATTAAGTTATATAAGCAAAATACGGACTCAGGGAGTTGGGAGTGATTTTTTTGGCATTGGATAAAGGATTGGCTCATAAGCCAGAAGCAGACATAGACATAAATGGAGCATTGTTAATCTGACAGGCTGGAACCAGTAGGGGGACACAAGAGGAGTTCTCTGGACCTAAGCCATTTCTGACCCATGTTATTGATGTGGATGTAAAGACAGACTGTGGATATGATGGTGCACAACACAAAACAAAGTGGGAAAGTAAGCTACCAGGAAGGCACAAAGAGTTATAGACAGGTTGAGTGGGCTACAAGATGGCAGATGCAGTATAAGGTGTGGAAAGTTGAGGTTATTCACAGGAATAGAAACAGCATGTAATCAGCAAATGTTGCTATTTGAATGAATATGTACAAAGGGTGCAACAAGCTACTGCACAGATACAGGAGGCGATTAGATTAGATTCCCTACAATGTGGAAACAGGCTCTTCAGCCCAACAAGTCCACACCGACCCTCCGAAGAGTAACCCATCCAGACCCATTTCCTTCTGACTAATGCACCTAACACTATGGGCAATTTAGCACAGCCAATCCACCTGACCTGCACATCTTTGGACGGTAGGAGGAAACTGGCTCACGCAGACACGGGGAGAATGTGGAAACTCCACACAGACAGCCGCCCAATGCTAGAATCGAACCCGGCTCCTGGTGCTGTGAGGCAGCAGTGTTGACCACTGAGTCATCGCGCCGTCCCAGCATGGATTAGAAAAGCAAATGGCTCCTGGCCTTTGTTGCAAGGTGTTATGAGTAAAAGAGCAAAGAGGTCTTGCTCCATTTGTACACATTTAGTGAGATCATCCCAGGAGTACAGTCTGTGATTTCAGTCTCTGACCTATGTTATACAGTAAACTTTTATTAACCAGCACTTCTGGGAGCAGAAATGTGCTGGTTAATCAAATATTCAGGATAATCAAGAATCTACATTAGATAAAAACACACACTAAGTATTGGAAAGGTAATGCAGGGGTTTACACATTACTGTTATATGTTATTTACAGCATAAATCGCTTCAATAATAATACAGCTTTGCCTTAAATAAAATTAACTGACAGAGAGCCTTCTCACTCGCACCCTCAAATGCTACTTGGACATTGAGTATTTGAGGAGAAATTGACTCAAAATTGAACCAACTGTTGATATTTCGTATGGCCATTCCATTGAACAGAAAGTATATGCACATTGAAGTAAAAAACTTTTAAAATTGATACAAATTGGGCAGAATAATACACTAAATTGCATGGTATTAGGAGTATAACATTTTTGCCAGTTTATCAAGAATGCCGATTCATAAGAAACCAATTAAAACAAAGTTTGCTGAACTTGCACTGGAGGCAGTGCCATGACTCAATTGGTCCCTGTGATGACAGAGTTGTCCACTGTAGAGGAAGATTGTGTAAACTGGGCCTGTAATCTCTGGAATAAGAGCAGATGAATCAAGATTCTTCAGTTAATCGATGTGGTGAATTACGAGGCTTTATTTCCTCTGGATAGGAACCTACAATAAGGAGCTACAGTGTCCAGACAAATCTGGAGTGATTGTACGACGTCAGCCAGCTAATCCTCATAGAACAGGAGTTCCCTGATTTGGACCAGATTAACAGGCCCATCGAGGAGCCCTTTCTGGCAGATAAAAAAAAGAGTGTCAGAGGTTTTGACATTCCAGTAGCTGACTCTGAGTGAGGCAGTACTAAACTCAAGGACTGTTTGTGTGTAAATACAGGGTGATGGATACTCGTCTCTGTGGAGTTATTTCAAAAACATTTAAGAGTGAGCATGAGGAGAAATTTCTTCGCCTGTGGAATTCCTTACCCAAGACAATTATCAATTCACTGTCATTGAATGCAGTTAAGGATGGGCTAGATTAATTTTGGTTTCTCGGATGATATGGGGAGTAGTTTGGAACGCAGAGTTGAAATCCACAATTGGCCATGATCAGATTAAAGGGCAAGGCAGGCTTGATGGACTGAATGGTGTGCAGCTCATATAATCTTATGTAGCTGCTGGTCCTTCCTGCAAATTGTCTTGTTCCCGGAATTATAATGTTGATTGCATCTGAAGCACTTTTGTGTATACTGCATTTGTGAAAAGTGCAAGTTATAAGTGCGAGTTTTTTTCCTCTCTGTTAAAGATTAAATGTAATTGTTCAATAGAGCAAAGTTGAGAAGACAAGGGCTGTAGTCATGAACAGCAATCTCATGCTGTGTTGTTACTAAGTTTATTGCTGCTGTAATGGTCACTGGCTGGATTGTGCCAATCAAGTGTGACTAACACAGAGCAGCCTGTGATACACATTCCATCAATTTATGGGGAAGGTTTTAGTTAATGTCACTTTTACATTCATGAATATTTCGACAGATTTTTTTTTGGTGGGGTATAACTGGTAAAACTCCACCAAGTCCTAAATTTCCAAAATAAATGAGAATCCTTACAAGTTGGGGCGACACGGTAGCTCAGTGGTTAGCACTGCTGCCTCTCAGCACCAGGGTCCCCGTTTCAATTCCAGCCTCGGGCGACTGTCTGTGTGGAGTTTGCACATTCTCCCCGTGTCTGCGTGGGTTTCCTCCGGGTGCTCTGGTTTCCTCCCACAATCCAAAGCAGGTCAGGTGAATTGGCCATGCTAAATTGTCCATAGTGTTAGGTGTATTAGTCAGGGGTAAATGTAGGGGGGGGGGGGGGAAATGAGGTGGGGAGGTGGGTTACTCTTCAGAGGGTAGGTGTGGACTTGTTGGGTCAAAAGGCCTGTTTCCACACTGTGGGGAATCTAATCTTAACAAGAATTCAGAAGTTATCCCAGCCTGCACATAAACCTATTTTGCCTTTTCAGATCACGATTTTCTCTTATCTACAGCTGCATCTCAGGAGTGTGTAGGAGAGAAACTTGGACTTAGTTTGTGAAATAATTATGTCTACACACTCCACACTTCTTTATCACCACCTGGTCTTAACTCAGATTGCTGGCATGAAACTAAATTGACAACGTAAGCTTTAACTTCATGTGAATACTGAAAACCAGACAAATGGGGTTTCCATGTTGCTCCATTCAGAGGGTGGGAGAAGTGCCAAGGATACACCAGGCAGAAAACATTTAAATGTAATGAATCTATAACAGCATTTTGCACACACAAAGCAACAAATCACACAAAGCAAACTCTGAACCTAATGAATCCAGGAAACTTAACATTTCCATTTACAATCCAAAATTCAGATGAATTCTCACTGTGGGGGGGGGGGGGGGGGGGGGATGGTGGGGCGGGGTGGGCCTGGGTGGAATGCTCTTCAGCGGGTCAGTGTGAACTCAGTGGGCTGAATGGCCTGGTTTCATACTGTCGGGATTCTATGATAGAAGATGACCATTCAGCACATGATGCCTGCTGACTGTTCAAACAAGCATTATTACCTACCACCAATCTCCTGCTTTTTCCCCATACCCTTGCACATTATTTTCATCCAAACTATTATTCAATGCCCCTCTTGAATGGCTGAATTGAACCTGTCCCCACCATATTTCCAGGCTATGTATTCCATACCGTAGCTTCTCGCTGGGTAAGGCGTACTTGGGAAATGAAAGCTTTATCCAGCCCTAACCTAGTGGGGTGCTGTGATGTATTAAGTGCTGTAGGCTGGTGCTGATTTTAAACTGTGTCAGGACTGCCCAGTGTCACTCCAATTAGGACAGCAAGCCTCAGCAGAGAGAACTGTTCCAAACAGCTGTCTCTCTGGGTTTTGAACTCAGCTCACACAGAGGAAGGGACAGTGTACAGGCCTGACCAGACATAAGTCAATTTATTTCAGGACAGTACACTTCCAGAATTTATTAGAATAGTCAATAATATATACTTGATGCATTAGTGCCTCTATTAATTTTTCATATTATCTGGCTGCTGCTATATTACTGTTAGTTTTCCATTAAGGCAATTATTAGAGTCTATGCATTGCTTCTTTACCCATGCAGAGATAGCAGGAGTGTGTGCTAAAAGACGTAAGTATTTCCATCTATATTCCCCAAACTAGTGACATTGAAGGTACACCCATGTTGGGAAAAATGTGAAGAATCACCCATCTCCTCACTGAGTGCAATCTCACATTTCTAACAGAGCCCTGGGAGTTGTTTAACAATGGAGATGGGGAGGGCTTTAAAGGTAACAGATTAAGTGAGAGAAGTTGTGATAAATTAAAGAGGGAGGAAGGCAAGTGAGCAAATTAACACTAAGGGAAAGATAATCTAAGTATGGCAAGAAGGTATGGAGTGCACAAACATATGAGCATGCACCTGCAGAGAAGACGAGAGATTGTGAAAATGAGATAAAGGCAGAATCGAAGGAGTCCTGCCTGAACACACACAGCGTTGGCAGCAAGGTGGATGTATTGATGCAACAAATGGAAGCAAACAGGTGTGATCGAAGTGCCACTGTGGTGATGTGGTTACAGGGGACCAAGGCTGGAAACTGAGCAGTTAGGAAGGACCAGCAGAAAGAAAAAGGAACACTGAAGTAGTGTTCCTGCAAGCAGTCCCTGGGTTGTGAATGGGTTCTGTTTGCAGTCTGTTCACAAGTCAATTTGTCAGAACACAATACAGGGACAATAGAAAATAGCTAGCTGCTTGTGTGAACAAGGGAATGTTGGATCCTTAAAATTATACCCCTGAATGGGGTTGCATTTGTATATCCTAGGATATACAAAGTGGGGATCCCATGTATTAATAAAAGATGTAGATTAGGTGGAGCTAAGAAACAAGAGGCAACAGCAACAATTGGTAGAAGATGTTTATCATTAACCAAGCAGTACTGGTCATGTAGGACAGTACATAGATCTGACAGAAGGAAGGGGACATCTCTTCAGTTTCTGGAGAGAGTGGTTTGGGGGTGATGCTGTTGTGGGGCTGGGTACTTTCGATTGGCAGGCAGCTGTAATAACTCAAACGATGGGTCTCTGACAAACTAATATCAGCACCAACTGGCTATCTCAGACAGATCTCTGCTTAGTGGTGTCAATACAAGTCCAGGAGCTTGTAATCTACTTGACAAAGAAATTGGTTAAATGTCAGCTTTGGTGGTTTTCATGGACCAAACCCCAGTCAATTTATGTCAGGACAGGGAGCCTGGTGGTTTCCTTTTGCAATACCTTCCCACACTCATCTCATTACCTATGCACCCCACCTCTCTGGCCTCAAACTCATCATACTAAACCCCTCACTGCAAGTTGGAAAGTTTATCTCACTGCCTGGGATTCCTGGCCCCAGTGGCCCCCTTAAACCCAGCTCTGCACCCGCTCAGCAGCTGGCAATCTTGCTTGCCCTGGAACAGTCCATCTTCTGCAGTTACATCGGCACCACTCTCAACCTGTTCCTCTGCTACATTGATGACTGTATCGGCGCTGCCTCATGCTCCCACGAGGTGGTTGAACAGTTCATCAACTTTACCAACACCTTCCACCCCGATCTTAAATTCACCTGGACCATCTCGGACACCTCCCTCCCCTTCCATGACTGTCTCCAACGACCGACTAACCACAGACATCTATTACAAGCCCACCGACTCCCACAGCTACCTAGATGACACCTCCTCCCACCCTATCTCCTGTAAAAATGCCATCCCTTATTCCCAATTCCTCCAGCTCTGTTCCATCTGTTCCCAGGATGACCAATTCCACCTCAGAAAGACCCAATGGCCTCCTTCTTCCACAATCACAATGCTCCTCCCGACATGGTTGACGATGTCCTCCAGCACATCTCCTCCACTTCACACACCACCGCCCTTGAACCCCACCCCTCCTAATGCAACAAGGACAAAATCCCCCAGTCCTCACCTTCCACCCCACCAACCTCCGCATAAATCGCATCATCCCCCACCGTTTCCGCCACCACTAAACAGACTCCACCACCAGGGATATATTTCCCTCCCCACCCCTATCAGCGTTCCGGAGAGACCATTCCCCTCCACGACTCCCTCGTCAGGTCCACATGCCCCACCAGCCCACACCCCACTCCTGCCACCTTTCCCTGCCACCACAGGAAGTGCAAACCCTGAGCTCACACCCTCCCCTCACCTCCGTCCAAGGCCCCAAGGGATCCATCCACATCCATCAGAAATGTACCTGTACCTTTACCAATATCATCTACTGTATCCATTGCACTCGGTGTGGTCTCCTCTACATCAGGGAGACAGGACACCTTCTTGTGGATCATTTTGGAGAACATCTCTGGGACACCTGCACCCACCAATCCCACTGCCCCGTGGCTGAACACTTCAACTTCCCCCTCCCACTCCATCAAGGACATGCAGGTCCTGGGCCTCCTCCACCACCAAACTGTTACCACCTGTCGCCTGGAGGAGGAACACCTCATATTCCACCTTGGGACCCCGCAACTACACGGGATCAATGTGGATTTCAAGAGCTTCCTCATTCTCCCCCCCCCCCCCCCCCACCCCCCACCACATTATCCCAGTCCCAAGCTTCCAACTCGGCACAGCCCTCCGGACCCAAACATCACTCCCCCCCTCTGACCTACCACCTTCTCCCTCACCTTCATCCACCTATCACTTTCTCAGCTACCCTCCTCCAACCCCACCCCCTCCCATTGACCTCTCAGTCCCCTTGGCCCACAAGTCTCATTCCTGATGAAGGGCTTATGCCCGAAACGTTGATTTTCCTGCTCCTCGGATGCTGCCTGATCTGCACCACACTCTCAACTCTTGCCCTGGATATGTCAAGAAGAGGGTAATTGGCATTCCCCTCTGCTGACCGGGATCAGGAAGTCTTTGTGGACAACGCTGGGGGTATGAGTATACAGTTAGAGCCCATGGAGTATTCCCTGTGGTGTTGGTGACTGGTGGAGGGCTGGAGGAGCAGTCAGTCACTAGGTACCTGCTCTGAACACCGTGTCGGGAATTGTCACCATGTGGTTTCCATCTATGGGGGAGTCATAGATTGGGAAGCTGCATATCAATGTGTGACAGTGAGGATGTTAATACATGTCTATCTCTGCACATCAGCCTCTCAATACTCACCGGTGAAAATCTCCTCTCACCATTCAGTACTTGACTGGAAACTGGGATGTTGCTCAGACAATTCTCTCTATTTCTTCACCCCTGCCCATATTGTTGACAGGCTAGGAAGATCCAGCCAATCGTGTCTACTGGATAGTTTTCATACTCATCCCAATTTCCATCAACCCACACCTGGAGGGTACCAGTTTGATTGTCTGAACCCTAAACTCTGGAATACCACACCAACCTACTTCACCTGGACAGAGACTCACAGAGGTTTTACAGAACAGAAAGAGGCCCTTTGGCCCATCATGTCTGCACCAATCATCAAACAACCATCGGTTGTAATCTTCCCTCTTCTTGAATGAGCTCTTTGAGCAAGCTGTTCTCCGGTTGGCCTCTTTCTGTGGTTCAGTGTCAATTCTTTTGTCTGAGACAGCTCCTGAGAATTCTGATAAACTACAACAAAGGCACTATTTTAAAGGAAAATAATGCTGTTGAAATATGCCCTGGTTGGCTCAGCTTATTCACGGTGCTTTGAGTTTTATAAAGCACACTGATTTCATTATTCCAGTAATACCTCATATTGATCAGGGCTCACGCTGCATTTTATTGGCTTCTAGAAAATGCAAGTGAAAACAGAAAAGTGGGGGATACTTTGTGCTGAAATGTTGCAGCATCTGTCATTTTCATATTTCAAGTGTCAATCACATTGTGCAAAGCTCTGTTCTGTGATAGCCAGATACAGCCAGTATACATCAGGCAGTAACAAGGGCTCTTAGTCTGAGCTATCATAGATGACCCAGCTAAAGGTTTAGACCAGACAGCCCCAACCTGAGACAACTATTACCCTGCTTTTGGAAATTCTTCATGAGAGTGATCAGAATGTGGAACTTGCCACAGCAATCACACTGGAGGTGAATAGCACAGACACATTGACAGGAAAAGTCAACAGATTATCAAACAAGGAAGCAGAAAGAATTGAAATAAAAATTAAAAAGCTGGCAAGTTAAAGGGTGGGGGAGGTGAGGGAAGACTTCAGTAAAACAAGTGGGTCAGGCAGCATCCAAGGAGGAGAAAGTGAGGACTGCAGATGCTGGAGATCGGAGCTGAAAAATGTGTTGCTGGAAAAGCGTCGCAGGTCAGGCAGCATCCAAGGAGCAGGAGAATCGACGTTTCGGGCATGAGCCCTTCTTCAGGAAACCAAGGATCCAAGGAGAGAAAGCAAGCTAACGTTTCAAGTTGAGATGACTCTTCATCAGAGCTGGCTTAAGTGAAGTGTGGAGGGGGTAGCGTTAATGCAATAGTTGGGGTGGTGGAGTGCTGGGGAGAAACAATGCTGATAGTTCCGATTAAGTGGTCAAACTGCAGATCTGAAACAAAGACAGAAAGTGCTCTGCAGGTATGGCAGCATCTGTGGAGAGACCAGCAGCGTTAACATTTTCAGTCCTGTGACTCTTCTTTAGAATTGGTGGTAGATAGGAAAAGGTGGTATATGTGGGAGAAGATTTGATCGGAACTTAAGCGCTAGCAGGGAATAATTGGGCCAAATGGCCAATTTCGATGTTGTTAATGTGGGGTGTGCCTCTACAGTGGTAAGGCAGTAATTCGATTTTGTAAAGATGATAAAATAAGGAATGTCACTGATTTTTGGATTGTCCACTGAGCTGGTGTGAGATTTGCCCGTTGCTATGGGAACAGCTCAGGCAGTTCCAAATGTTCCCATCATGACACCCAGGGTCCACCTCCAGGTAATATTTCCCACACAGCAGCCAAACTCCTTTCCAGAGAATCCTTCACACAAGTAATACTCCGATGGGACAGATTATGAAAATGTTAACATTTCACTGTGATTTATAGAAACTGTGAAAGCCTGTGGGCCATTTCCATAATCCTATCAGATTTACTGTAAAAGGGTTCTTGAGGATATTGTAATAAAAGCAACTTACCTTCATTTCTGTTGGTCTCCCCCATTCAATGTTGCTGTCACATCTTTGCCCCCTCTACAGAAAGCCCCAACACTTATTTTGGTTTGAATTCATTTCCATTAACATCCTTCAGTTCAGTCTCTAATTACAAAAGTACCAACAGCTGTTGGATCCCCATCACTCACTACTGTTCCTAATAGAGACTACCGTCTTGCACATTTAACAGGAATTCCTCTGAAACTCACCATTCAATTACTTTCTAAACATCCATTTTCTACGCTTGTTGCTAATGCCTGTAATTAGCGCTCAATTATAATTTATGTTTTAGCTCCTTTTTCACTCAGTGCCTTAGCTTTCACAAAAGGATGAATTCTATTCTCATTGAGTAAGCTGACTCCCTTACAATGGATAATTGATGATAATACTTCCTAATGTGTCTTATTTCTCCAGCTCTTTACCAGACCCAGAATGCAGAGGCTATTTTTGAGTTTTTATTCAGCTTCTAACACAGTGCCCCAATGATTGGTACTCTCTCCGAGGAGGAGGTGGACTGAAAACATTCACTCTTTTTTCTTCGTCTCTCCTCGAGATAGATTTCTTTTCTTCATTGTTACAAAGGGCTTTGAAACCCAAAATTGTACAGATGACAACAGTAATGAATGTGTTTTGCATTGAGATTTGTCGGTTCCAATTTATTTTTGTATGAGGGTGTTAACAAGATTATCACTGCTGCAGAGAATGAGACAGGAGGAAAGGTACAAAAATAAATGTCCAATGTTGTGGGACTGAAATACAGCTTCACTGTTCCTCTTCCTTTTCACAGATCAGCAACATAATAGAACATTGTTCCTGTTTAATTTCTGTACAAAGGTGTTAGTGTCTTTTCAAAAGCTCTTTAAATGAATGGATGGAGACAGTGATGGGCTTTACAAATCACATGGTTCGGTTTATGTACTTGTCCCCCATTATTCTTTAATTCCAGATGCTAAAGAGAAATGATTGCGACTGTAAATAAACATCGAGCTTATTGTGTGTGCCTTGTCAATCTGGTGTGTAACTACTGCATGAGGATAGGGAGATTATATTAGATTAGATTCCCTACATGTGATACATTCCCATAAGGTAGCTGATCACCGTAAAGCCCCTCTCTTTGATATCTGTCTCCAATAAGCACTTTCCTAAATTCAAAGTAAATGATGGCACGGTGGTTCAGTGGTTAGCACTTCTGCCTCACGACACCAGGAACCTGGGTTTGACTCCAGCCTTGGGCGACTGTGTGGAGTTTGTACATTCTCGCCGTGTCTGCGTGGGATTCCTCCGGGTGCTCTGGTTTCCTCGCAGTCCAAAGATGTGTAGGTTAGGTAGATTGGCCATGGGAAGTGCTGTGTGGGTCTAGGTGGGATAGGTGGGATTGCTCTGTGAGTCAGATTCAGCCAAATGGTCTGCTTTCCACTCTGTAGGAATTTGATTCTATGTCATGTGTCAATAATGTATCTTCATATTTTTGACTGTAATTGATTGAAAAACCAATGATTATTGAAGGATTACTGCACTTTTTCCACAAAATAATGTACCTGACCCTCATTGTAAGTGCTGTTTATGCAGCTGTCAGTTCAAGCAGTGGGGGAAAATCTAGTTCTACACAAGCTGGAGCCGGATCCTGTGCATAAATGGAGATCAGGCCAGCAACCAAGTAGCTCACTGGTCCAGGAGTAGTGACCAATTATCAATGACAAAAGTTTTCTACCTGATTACAACTATATGATTGGCTCCCAGGGATGGTGACTGTTTGGATCAGAAGCCACTGAACCTCTGCAATGGAAGGAGTTGTTTTCACTCGACAGTTAAAAAAAAGCCAAGCCTAAAGAAAGCCAGTTGGTTTCCTCTCTTCAGCTGCTGTAAGCTGTAACTTTTAATCAATAATCAGAGAGCTTTCAATGAGTGAACCAGTCATTCTGTGCCTCCTGCGAAGAAGTGAAAGTATCCAGAGAACGAAGATGAAGGAGCAGCATTCTGATCACCAAAGGATCATCTCAGTAAACCCTGTGGATGGGGAGCATTTTTATGTCTTCATGGCCTTTCCCTCTGCCCAGAACACCCACATTTTTGGTTTATGCCTGTATATGTGTATAGAGAGGGAAGTTTAGTAGTGGGTTAGAAAATTGATGGGTGGAGTTATAAGCAACGGTTTACAATTGTTTACCTGTAGCTGGAGTATATTTATTTGTAATAAAAAACATGACTTGCAAAGTACAGAAATCTGGTCATTGCTTTCTGTCAAAGACAGAGGGTGGTGGTGGAGGGTTGTTTTCAGACTGGAGGCCTGTGACCAGTGGAGTGCCACAAGGATCGGTGCTGGGCCCTCTACTTGTTGTCATTTACATAAATGATTTGGATGCGAGCATATGAGGTATAGTTAGTTAGTTTGCAGATGACACCAAAATTGGAGGTGTAGTGGACAGCGAAGAGGGTTACCTCAGATTACAACAGGATCTTGACCAGATGGGCCAATGGACTGAGAAGTGGCAGATGGAGTTGAATTCAGATAAATGCGAGGTGCTGCATTTTGGGAAAGCAAATCTTAGCAGGACTTATACACCTCATGGTAAGGTCCTGGGGAGTGTTGCTGAACAAAGAGACCTTGGAGTGCAGGTTCATAGCTCCTCGAAAGTGGAGTCGCAGGTAGATAGGATAGTGAAGAAGGCATTTGGTATGCTTTATTTTATTGATCAGAGTATTGAGTACAGGAGTTGGGAAGTCATTTTGCTGCTGTACAGGACATTGGCTAGGCCACTGTTGGAATATTGCATGCAATTCTGGTCTCCTTCCTATCGGAACGATGTTGTGAAACTTGAAAGGGTTCAGAAAAAATTTACAAGGATGTTGCCAGGGTTGGAGGATTTGAGCTACAGGGAGAGGCTGAACAGGCTGGGGCTGTTTTCCCTGGAGCGTCGGAGGCTGAGGGGTGACCTTATAGAGCTTTACAAAATTATGGGGGGCATGGATAGGATAATAGACAAAGTCCAGAACTAGAGGGCATAGGTTTAGGGTGAGAAGGGAAAGATATAAAAGAGACCTAAGGGGCAACTTTTTCATGCAGAGGGTGGTATGTGGATGGAATGAGCTGCCAGAAGATATGGTGGAGGCTGGTACAATTGCAACATTTAAGAGGCATTTGGATGGGTATATGAATAGGAAGGGTTTGGAGGGATATGGGCTGGGTGCTGGCAGGTGGGACTAGATTGGGTTGGGATAGCTAGTCGGCATGGACGGGTTGGACCGAAGGGTCTGTTTCCGTGCTGTACATCTCTATGACTCTGTGACTCTAATCTGTACTTAAAAGACAGTAAATTAGGTACTGCGTATTTTTTAGTTCTGCATTCTTTTCAAAATCCTTAATTTGTGTGATAACTCCAGGGGTTTGATTTCCAATGAGGCAAAACATGCTCCATGTGATAGGGGTCACAAAGCCCACTTACAGGAACAGTCAGTGACAATGAACCTAAGTGAAATATCGCAAATGAAATCCAAACCATAAAGAGAAGGATTGTCATAGAATCATGTAGCTGCCCCAGATAAATTCAAACATTCATACAGCACAGACAAGGCCCTTCAGCCCATCTGCTCTACACTGACATAACTATCATACCACTAAAAGTGCGCTCATCCCAATTTCCTGCACTTGTCCCATAGCCTTGAATGATATGATATTTGTAGTGCTCATCTAATTATTTTTTAAAGGTTGCAAGGTTTCCAGCCTCCACTCCCTTCCCAGGGCAGTGCATTCCAGATTTCTACCACCCTCTAAGTGAAAATGTTTTTCCCAAGTCCCCTCTGAATCTCCTGCCCTTTATTCTACAACAATGCTCTCTCATGATTGACCCCTCAACCTGTGGCAATGTAGAGTCATAGAGATGTGCAGCATGGAAACAGACCCTTCGGTCCAACCCATCCATGCCAACCAAATATCCCAACCTAATCTAGTCCCACATGACAGCACCCAGCCCATATCCCTCCAAACCCTTCCTATACATATACCCATGCAGATGCCTTTTAAGTGCTGTAACTGTACCAGCCTCCACCACTTCCTCTGGCAGCTCATTCCATACACGTACCACCCTCTGCATGAAAATGTTGCCCCTCAGGCTTCTTTTATATCTTTCCCCTCTCACCCTAAACCTATGCCCTCTAGTTCTGCACTCCCCTGCCCCAGGGAAAAGACTTTGCCTATTTACCCTATCCATGCCCCTCATAATTTTGTAAACCTCTATAAGGTCACCCCTCAGCCTCTGATGCTCCAGGGAAAACAGCCACAGCCTGTTCAGCCTCTCCCCATAGCTCAAATCCTCGAACCCTGGCAACATCCTTGTAAATCTTTTCTGAACCCTTTCAAGTTTCACAACATCATTCCGATAGGATGGAGACCAGAACTGCACGCAATATTCCAACAGTGGCCTGACCAATGTCCTGTACAGCCGCAACATGACCTGTACTTTTAAGAAAACTCCTTTGTGGAAATACCATTTATCCTGCAGAAAGTAATGAGTTGCACTGAAATCCTGGATTTCCCCAACCCAAAAACAAAATACTGCAGACGTTGCAGAACTGAAATAAAAATAGGAAATGCTGGAAATACTCAGCAAATGGGCAGCATCTGTAGACAGAAAACCCAAGTTCATAACTCAGGCCATGACCTGTATTCAGAATTGTAAGTAACTCTCCAGAGTTTCCTGAACATAGCGCCAGGGGATGTTTCACATCAGCTTGGCAAAGCAGACGGTGTCGCAGGTTCAATATTTTTAAAAAAATATTCATTTGTAGAATGCGGGCGTTGCTGGCTTTATTGCCTATCCTTGTTGCCCTTGAGAAGGTGGTGAGTGCCTCTTGAACCACTGTAGTCCACCTACATCGGGGAGACCCCCAATACACTTAGGGAAGGAATTCCAGGATATTGACCCAGTGACAGTGAAGGAACGGTGATATATTTCCAAGTTAGGATGGTGAGTGGCTTGGAGGGGAACTTGAAGGTGATGGTATTCCCATGTACCTGCTGCCTTTGTCCTTCTGAATGAACTTGGGTTTGGAAGGTGCTGTTTGAGGATCTTTGGTGAATTTCTGTTGTGTATCCTGTAGATGGTACACACTGCTGCTACTGAGCATCAGTGAGGGAGGGAGTGGATGCTTGTCGATGTGGGCAATCAAGTGGGCTGCTTTGTTCTGGATGGTGTTGACCTTCCTGAGTGTTGTTGGAGCTGCCCCCAGCCAGGCAAGTGGGGAGTATTCAGTCACACTCCTGACTTGTAACTTATAGATGGTGGACAAGCTTTAGGGAGTCAGGGGATGAGTAATTCAGCACGGTGACACAATGGTTTGCACTGCTGCCTCACGGTGCCAGGGACCCAGGTTTGATTCCAGCTTTGAGTGATATCTGTATGGAGTTTGCACGCCCCCCCCCCCCCAAGTCTCGTGGGTTTTGTCTGGTCGTCTTGTTTCCTCCCACAGACCAAAGATGTGCAGGTTAGGTGAATTGGCCATGGGAAATTACCCATAGTGTTCAAAGATGTGTAGGTTAGATGCATTAATCGGGGGTAAATGTACAGTAATAGTGGAATAGGTCTGGGTCGGATATTCTGGAGGGTCGGTGTGGACCTACTGGGCTGAAGGGCCTGTTACCACACAGTAGGGATTCTACAATTCTATTCACCATAGTTTACCAAGCCAGGGACCTGCTCTTGTAGCCACTGTATAAATGTGGCAAGTCTAGTTGATTATCCCTTGGATGTATATAGTGGGGGCTATTCAGTGATGGTAACACCACTGAATTTCAAGTGACAGTGGTTAGATTGTCTATTAGTGATGGAGAAAGTGAGGACCTTCCCCCCATCCCCACCCGCACCCTCCTATTTATATCTCAGCCCCATTCCCTCTCCACAATCCCGATGAAGAGCTTTTGCCTGAAACGTCGATTCTACTGCTCCTTGGATGCTGCCTGACCTGCTGTGCTTTTCCAGCACCATACATTTTGACTCTTATTAGTGATGTCATTGCCTGGCATTTGTGTGACATGACTGTTACTTGCCACTTGTCAGCCCAAGCCTAGATTTTGTCAGATCTTGTTACATTTGAACATGGACTGCTTCAGTATCTGAGGAGTTGTGAATGGTGCTGAACATTGTGCAACCATTAGTGAACATTCCCACTTTTGACCTTATGATGGAGGGAAGGTCATTGATGAAGCAGCTGAAGTTGTATCTTTGACAGTGTAGTATTTCCTCTAGCACAGCACTGCAGTATCCACCTGAATCTGTGGAAGCACAATTTGAATTTTTAACCTCCCAGGAAACGTGCTTCCCACTGAGCTATACAACGCTGTCTAAAATCTTTTTCAAGCTAGAATGGGAACAAAATTAGACAACTACTGAATACTTAGTTAAAAATCACACACCACCAGGTTACAGTCCAACAGGATTATTTGGAAACACTAGCTTTTGGAACGCTGTTCCTCCATCAAGTGGTTGTGGAGAATAAGATTGTAAGACACAGAATTTAAAGCAAAATTTTCCAGTGTGATGTAACTGAAATTGTATTTTGAAAAGGACCTGGGTTGTTTGTTAAGTCTCTCATCTTTTAGAATGAAGATGTTGATTTCAGTTCTTTCATTTGTAAATTACAGAAATTTTTTAAAGTTACGTTCTCAAGTAAACTTTAACAATCGGTCCCATGTCGTCCCAGATAATGTATTGAAGGTGTGAGGTGCCCTGGGTGAGACTGTGCCACAATGTTCGATTGATTCTAATCTAAAAAAGGGATTTACAGAATCTTTTATGGATTCATGCAGTTTTTGAGCAAAATTAAGTTCTGTGATTTACAGATGAAAGAACTGAACCCACATGGTCATTCTAAAAGACGAGAAACTTAAACAATTCAGGTCTTTTTCAATGTATAATTTCAGTTACATCACACTGTAAACTTCTGCGATAAATTCTGTGTCTTACATTCTTATATTCCACCATCATCTGACGAGGGAGCGATGCTCCGAAAGCTAGTGCTCCCAAATAAACCTGTTGGACTATAACCTGGAGTTGTGTGATTTTTAACTCTGTTCAACACCGGTACCTCCAAATCAACGGACACTTACTTCATAAAACTGAGGATTGCTCTTTTTACCTGGGCAGGGTAGTCCAAAATGAGAGGGCATAGGTTTAGGATGGGAGGGGAATGTTTTAAAAGGGACCTAAGGGGCAACCTTTTCACACAGAGGGTGGTGTGTGTATGGAATGAGCTGCCAGAGGAAGTGGTGGAGGCTGGTACAATTACAACAGTTAAAAGGCATCTGGACGGGTATATGAATAGGAAGGGGTTGGAGGGATGTGGACCAAGTGCTGGCAAATGGGAGTAGATTAATTTAGGATGTCTGGTCAGCGTGGACCAAAAGGTGTAATCTGTATCTCTCTATGACAATGACTGTATAATAAACTAATGGACAGAAAGATATTCAATGGACATTTTTAGCAAATTCTTCTGGCTGGGCTGAACCTTAAAAGATCAACAGGTGGCAAAGGGGAGAGAGGGAGGAAAGAGGACACCTGGGATCTTGCTATTCCCTTTCAATTATTTCTTTTGCTAGGGTTTCCCCTTTCTTTTGTTTGTGTGTGGGGTGTGAAGGTCACTGACGAGGCCAGCATGTGTTACCTGATACTGATAGTCCTTGAGAAGGTAAGCCACCTTTGTCAACTGCAGCAGTGCATGGTGTGTTGGAACACCCACAGTGTGAGTGGGAGTGAGATCAACAATTTTGACTCAGTGACAAGAAAGGAATGATCAAATAGTTCCAAGTCAAGATGGTGTGAGGATTTAAAAAGGATATTGCAGGCAGGTTTCACTGCGTACTGTGTACAATTCTGGTCCCCTCACTTGAGGAGGGATGTAATCACATTGGAGGCAATACAGAGAAGGTTCACTAGATTGATTCCAGAGATGAGGGGCTTAGCTAATGAAGAGAGCTTGAGCAGTTTAAGCTGATACTTGCTCATATTTAGAAGGATGAGAGGAGATCTAATTCTGTTTTAGAAGATGTGAAAAGGGATTGACAAATTGCACATAGAGAGAATGTTTCTCCTTGCGGACCAATGTAGAATGCAAGGTCCTCATCTTAGGATAAGGAGTAACAGATTTAAAGCAGGGATGAGGAGAAATTACTTCTCTCGAACGATCATGAATCTGTAGGATTCACTAACCCAGAGTGCAGTGGATGCTGGGACATTGAGTAAATTTAAAGAGGAGACAGACAGATGTTTAATGAGTAATGGGGTTGAAGGGTTATGGGGAGCAGGCAGGAAAGTGGAGTGGAGGATGAGATGAGAACAGTCAGGATCGTATTGAATGGCAGAGCAGGCTCGAGGGGCTGAATGGCCTCCTACTGCTCCTAGTTGTTGTGTTCTGAAGAAAATCAGCTTGAATGAAAACAACACAGGAAGACGGTGCCCAGTCGTCACAAAAACATTTACTCCATCATCAAAAATGATGCCAGGACCTTCCAGTCAATGGGAGAATCACTGACAGAGAACGGTGAGAGAGAATGAAAGAGAGGGCAGCTACTCAAGCCAACAATCTGACTCTATTGGCTGAAAAGTGATGTTCCCATAGTGGGAGAACCTGTAAGGGTAAGGCTGGGCTCTGAAACCATCTCTATTTAACTAGTGACATTAAGAGTCTTGGTAAATTCTACCATTGCTTCTTGTATGTAGTACTTACTTCAGTGGCTAAGAGAGTGAAAGCTGAACATTGTGGATGTCGGTTGGTTAAATATGCTTCTTTGTCCTGGATGATGTCAATCTTCTTCACTGCTTTTGAAGTTTCATACACCTAGGTGAATAGAAAGTAAATGATCAAACTCCCACCTTGTAGATGGTGGACAGACTCCATGGGGTCAAGAAGTGTGACTGGTCATCTCTCTTCATCATTGCTACTTCGGATAGATTTTTCTGGAAGGCAAGGAGCTGTTTTATCGCTGAATGAAAAAGCATCTCCAGCCTGAAAGGAGCCAGTTTATTCCCCCTGGAAAAGTGTGGAGGGAGCCTTTAGTCTATATCTAACTTAGACTGCATTGGAGTGTCGAGAACAGGTAATTATCCCAAAATGGGAACTTGTTCTTTCCCCCTTGAAATAACATCACTCATGACAAAATAAAAATTGCTGAAGAAGAATTTCATATTTGTGTGAAAGGGAAAGAATGAGTAAGAGGGGGTGTGCTCTGAATGAATCGTTCTAAGTCAAACCTTTCACTGTTTGCAGCATTAACTTTGTTTTGCATTGCTGTGTTTGCTCTATTGAGGCCATTCAGGTTTTTATCTCCCTGTCATTTTATCAGTATTTATCTCTCATTTCGATAGACACTCATTCATCTTTGTCGATTCTCTTTGTCTGTCGTTTTCTTTCTGCTCCTGTCACCTCAAATGCTGCATGAATATCAACAGAACATTAAAAATATCCAAACCACCCTCAATGAATCACTGTCAACGCAGAGTGATGCTCACCACAAAGCAACTTTGTACAAGCAGACAGCAACCACTCTCTCCTGACTGATAACAATAATTTATCTATTCTCGTTATTCTCCAGCATCAATGAATTTAGACAGTGTCTTTTAACGGAGCAGTGTTTCTATAAACATTGTCCCTCTTGAGAGATGATTACCCCTGACATGGTTCTGTGAGTCTGTGTCTTTCATTATAAAAACTGTCTTCAGGAATGGAAACTTTTATCTAAATGATACTGAGAGCTGGAATGCTGGCAGTCCCTTGGAGGGCAAAAAGCATTTGCACTATCTGAAGAAGTCACTGTTCTTATTTCATGGTCAGGTCTCCCACCAAGATGTCTCTTTGACCTCAGAGCAAAAGAGACACAAAAAATAGCAATTTTTATCCAACCATTTTATTACAGCAGGCCCTTCCAAGGCTTTATCTGTTGTGTACGGCATTAATCTGTATCGGTGAAGGTCAGATCATGGAATCAGACACATGATGCTGTATATCTATAAATTTAAATTAACAATGAGCTGTTTGGAACATAATTCTAGCTATGTGATGTTGCAAATCTGTTGGGTGTTTTTGAGCACATGAACTTTGAGGTAATTAAATTGCATCATTTTTTCTATATTTGTTCTGGCTGGATAAGGCCATAAGAAATAGGAACAGGAGCTGTCCCTCTGGCCCCTCAAGTCTGCTTCACCATTCAATACGATCCTGACTGATCTGACAACCCTCACAGCCACTTCCCTGCCCTTTCCCTGTAACCCTTGATTCCCCAGACTGATCAAGAATCTGTCTCAGCCTGAAACATACACAAGGACTCTGCCCCCACAGCTCTCTTGTGACAAGGAGTTCCAAAGATTCACAACCCTGTGAGAGAAGACATTCCTCCTCACCTCAGTCTTAACGTAGTGTCCCTGGTCCTAGATTGTCCTGTGAGGGGAAACATTCTCTCAGCAATGACCCCTGTCAAGCCCATCAAGAATCTGATATGTTCCTGTTGGATCACCTCCTATTCTTCTCAACGCCAGTGAGTAGAGTCCCAACCTGTTTAGCCTTTGATCATACGACAGTCCCTCCTTACACAGCATCACCCGAGTGAACCTTCTCTGGACTGCCTCTATGAAATCATATTTTTTTCTTAAATAAGTACTCCAGATGTGGTCTCCCCAGCACCTTGTACAGTTGCAGTAAGATTTCCCTTCTTTATACTCCAACCTCTTGAAATAAGGGCCAACATTCCAATAGCCCTTCCTGATTACCTGCTGTTCCTGGGTGCTAGCTTTCTGTATTTCATACACAAGTCTCCCCAAGTTCCTTTGTGTTGCAAAGTTTTTCCCCATTGAGATAAAGCACAGTCACCACACGCAGCAGAAAGCTAATAATTAACAATAATGGTGTTTGTTATCAATCCATAAAGCCATATGATATAAGATCAATATTAGGCCACTAAGTCCATCCAATTTGCTCCACCATTCAATCATGGCTGATATGTTTCTCAACCCCATTCTCCAGCCTTCTCCCTGCAACCTTTAATCCCCTTATCAATCAACAACCTATCTATCTCTGTCTGTAATACACTCAATGACTTGGCCTCCATAGCCCTCTGTAGCAATGAGTTCCACAGATTCCCCACCCTCTGGCTGAAGTCTAAGTTCTTCACTCTGAGGCTGTGCCCTTGGGGCCAAGTCTCTCCTACTGTCCAAGTCTTCTCCACATCCACTCTATCCTGGCCTGTCAGTATTCTGTAAGTTTCAATCTGATCCCCTCCTCATCCTTCTAAACTCCACTGAGTACAGATTCAGAGTCCTCAACCGCTCCCATACAGCAAGCCTCTCATCCCTGCGATCATTCTTGTAAACCTCCACTAGACCCCCACCCCACCCCTCCAATGCCAGCACATTTTTTTCCGGACGTACGAGCCTAAAACTGCTCATAATATTCCAAACGCAGTCTAACCAGAGCTGTATACAGTCTGAACAGTATACCTCTACTCTTGTATTGTAGTCCTCTCAAAATGAATACTAACTGAGCTTGCACATGAACCTGAAGAGAATCCTAATCTAGAACTCCTAAGTCTCTTTGTGCCTCAGATTTCCAAAGACTTTCCCCATTTAGAAAATGGTCTGCACCTCTATTCTTCATACTAAGCTGCATAACCCTACACTTTTCCACATTGTATTCCATCTGCTGCTTATTTGCCCACTTTCCTCACCTGCTCAAGTCCTTCTGTAACTCCACCCCCCGACTTCCTCAGCGCTACCTGTCATTCTAGCTATCTTTATGTCATCTGCAAACTTCGTAACGATGCCCTCAGTTCCTTCATCCAGATCATTAATGCGTAACGTGAATAGTTGTCTCAACGGGGACCCTTGTGGAACTCCACTAGTCACCAGCTGCCATGCTGAAAAAGACCCTTTATCCCCACTCTCTGCCTTCTGCCAGTCAGCCAAGCCTTCAGGTAAAGTAGGTACAATGAAAACAATTTGTTATCTACACAGCAACAAATCAAACCCTTGTATCAGCAACATGGTAAAATCTGATATAAAAAGACACAAAAACAAAACTGATACCAAAGTCAAAACCTGGAAGAGGTCCAAAGATAGCTTCGAAATGTAAAACTGGCACAATCCTGTAAATCAACACAAGTATCAAACTTATCACTCAGTGCTATTGGTTTACCGGTTTTTTTTTGATATTAGGGGACAACAACATAATTTGTATGCTGTGCTGATCCAATGATGTGAAAATCTTGAGTTCAAAACTCGCCCGGGTTAGCAATGAGAATTTAGTAAATATAATTTCTACCCTGGTGCAGAATCTCGAATCTCTTCACTCCTGCCACTTTGGTTGTGAATGGTGGTGGACTCGTGAGGAACTAACAGATGATGAACATTCTCATCTTCACTGAGCCAAGCCAAGTGCAAAAGACGAAGCTTGGCTTTCCTTCGGGTGCTCCGGTTTCCTCCCACAGTCCAAAAATGTGCAGGTCAGGTGAATTGGCCATGCTAAATTGCCCGTAGTGTTAGGTGATGGGGTAAATGTAGGGAATGGGTCTGGACGGGTTGCACGTCGGTGTGGACTTGTTGGGCCGAAGGGCCTGTTTCCACACTGTAAGTAATCTAATCTAATCTAATCTAAAAGCTGATGTAACCAGCTTCAGCTCAATGTACCAAATGAATGATAGAAGCATGGAAACTCAAGGATGAACCAAAACCTCAAATTTATTTATGAGTCTTTGCTCCATTGCCTGTGATACCATTACCTAACCATAATATATCAATGTCACTCTTGAAAGGTGCATCAACTCATCATCCATGGTCTTGTGGAGAACAGAGTTCCAAATTTGCACTATCCTAGATGTGAACAAATCCTTCTTGGTTTCACTCCTGAAAGATCTGGCTCATTTTCAGATTATACTCTTTGGAACTGCAATCCCCCCCCACCCACCCCCCACAAAAGGCTGTAACTCACCCATCCACATTTACCTTTTTGGGTTCTTTTTTATGTTTAAATATCTTCTGTGCTCCAGGAAATACAAACCAAGTGATTGTAAGCTGTCGCTGTGATATAACCTTTTATTCCTGTATCGTTCTGATATAATTGTCCTGCGGCTTTTCCAAGACCAAGCATCTCCTTCACGGGGTGTAAAGCCCAGTACTGAGCCGAGCATTCCTGACGGGGTGTAACAAAGGCTCACCTCCCTCTGCTTTGTATTCTCAAGCCTCTTCACACAAAGATTCGTGATTCCATCCGCTTTTAGTCATTTGTGCACTCGGGTACCCAAACCCACATGTGCTGCTCCAACCTTTCTGATCTCTCACCATTTAGAAAATGCTCCAATTTATGTTTCTTGAATCCCAAATTGTTTGACCTCACACTTAGCCACACTGAGCTCAAGTTGCCACTTAATTGATCTATTGATATCCCGTTCTAACTCCTGCTCACACCTACAAACTTGGATATGCAAATCTCTGCTCCTTCATCCATGACGTGGATAAATAAGCTGAAGAACTGAAGCACCTGTACATATTCCTGGGGGACACCATAGTTCCATCTCACCAGTCAGAGTGTGTACCCCTTTATTGAAATTCTCTGCCTCCTACCTCCCATAAGCTTCCAGGCCATGCCCCAAGGTGGATTCCAATTCTGTCTAATAAACTCTTACAGATTTATATAACTATCTTCTCGAGAAGTCTTTCCTAACTACCACCTTCGTGACCTGATCCAAACATTCAACTGGAATATGTTAGTGAGATATACAGGTATGTTTTCATAAGTGCTGATAAACCTTTGTGCAGAAGGGTCTATAAACTGTCTTCTCAAAATTGTCATAGACATTATCCTCTATCCTAGACACCTCATCAAAATAGTCAATGCAATTAATCACCATAGACCTATGATCAGCTCATAAGCACCTGGGTTTGGTCACTAATAATAGAGATAATACGAGATATCTCATAACTAACACGTCTATACTGTCGCTACCTGTTTCGTTTCCTCCAAATTCTTCAATAATTGAGATATCTACAATGTTCCAAATGAGCAGCACAATTCCTGAATTGAGGGAACTTTGAAAAATTATTACAAATGCATCCATAATTTTCTTAACCAATTGTTTTAACATTAGACTGGTGCTGGAAAAGTACAGCAGGTCAGGCAGCATCCGAGAAGCAGGAAAATCAACATTTCGGGCAAAAATCCTATATCAGGAATGAGGCTCTGTGCCTCGGTGGGGGCGGGGGGGGAAGCGTGGGGGCGGGGGGGTAGGGGAGATAAATGGGAGGGGGGGGTGGGGCTGGGGGGTAGGTAGCTGAGAGTGCAATAGGTGGTGGAGGTGGGGTTAAGGTGATAGGTCAGAGAGGAGGGTGGAGTGGATAGGTGGGAAGGAGGATTGACAGGTAGGACAGGTCATGAGGACAGTGCTGAGCTGGAAGTTTGGAACTGGGTTAAGGTGAGGGGAGGGGAAATTAGGAAACCTGTGCCCACCCCCCCCCACCTCTGTCCAAAGCCTCAAAACAGCCTTCCACATTCACCAAAGTTTCACCTGCATTTCCACATGTCATTTATTGTATCCATTGCTCTCCTTTACATTGGGGAGACAGGACGCCTTCTCGCAGAGCGTTTTAGGGAACATCTCCAGGACATCCGCACCAATCAAATCCACCACCCTGTGGCCAAACTCCACCTCCCACTCTGCCGAGCTCATGCAGGTCCTGGGCCTCCTCCACCACCACCCGACACCTGGAGGAAGGACACCTCATCTTCAGCCTCGGGACCCTTCAACCCCAGGGCATCAACGTGGACTTCACCAGTTTCCTCATTTCCCCTCCCCCCACCTTAACCCAGTTCCAACCTTCCAGCTCAGCAGCGTCCTCATGACCTGTCCCACCTGCCAATCTCCCTTCCCACCTATCCGTTCCACCCTCCTCTCTAACCTATCACCTTAACCCCCACCTCCACCCACCTATTGCACTCTCAGCTACCTTCCCCCAACCCCATCCTCTCCCATTTATCTCTCCACCCCCACCCCAGCCCCCAGCCCCCAGCCCCCAGCCCCCAGGCACCCAGCCCCCAGCCCCCAGGCACCCAGCCTCCTTCCTGAAATGTTGATTTTCCTGCTCCTCGGACGTTGCCTGACCCACTGTGCTTTTCCAGCACCGCTCTAATCTTGACTGTAATCTCCAGCAGCTGTACAACTACTTCTGCTCATATGTTTTAATCACCAGGAGTGGAAGGCCATCAAATCCTGGAGATTTATCTATCTTTGAATCTCATTAATAGTCATTTTTTAATTTAATGTTATTAAGTCCAAAGGGCTGTCCTGCCTTTAATTATTTTCAGGTTCTCTTTCACTGCTATGAAATGAATCGAAAAGACTTACTGGATGAGTTTGCCATTTCCTTCTCATCGATGATATTAGCACTTAATAAGCCCACATTTCTCATAATCACTCTCCTTCTCTCACTGTATTTCAAAATCTTGTACTGGCAACCAATTTGTTAACTTTGCATGATATCCAGAAATGGGTGAGTGCAGAAGACACAGATCGCATTGGCACATACTCCACAACTAGCCACGACTATCACCAATGTGTTCCAGTAACCAACAACCAAAAAAGACAAATTAAAACCTACCCATTGAAGTTGAACTCTATTAACCGATTCTCAATGATCAAAAATGTCATGAAGGGAATGATCAGCAGGGTTATCAAGAGGTACTTAATTCCCGATGATGTGCTCACCAGTGCTCAGTCTGGGTTTCACTTGGAGTGTTCAGCTCCAGTACTCATCACAACTTTGCTCGGAGCACATCATCTCAATCCCAGGTGGGAATTAAACTGGATGCCCTTTGACAACAGGACACCATTTACCCAAGCTTGGAATCAACCAGCCCAAGTAAATTGAAGCCAGTGGAGATCAGGGGAAATTCCTCCTGGAACTGGATCCCTTTTTGACCTGGAATTCAGAGCAGGAGTAGGCGATTTGGCTCATCAGGCCTGGCTCCGCCCCTTCAATTAGAGGATGACTGATCATTTACACAAAGCTATTTTTCCCCACTACTCCCATTTCTCTTGAATGTCATATGTTATCAATGACCTTCACTCCATGATAAGGTCAGAGTTGGGCTACTTGCTGACAATTTAGTGTTCAGATCCATTTCCAATTCCTTAGATAATGACATTGTCTACTGATGGCTACATTCAGCAGGTTCTAGACAATGGTCAGGCTAGGGCTGATCAGTGGCAAATAGCAAATGGCAAGTGTGAGATGATTCACTTTGGAAGGAGTAACAGGAATACAGGGTACTGGACTAATGGTTAGATTCTTGGTAGTGTGGATGTGCAGAGAGATTTCAGTGTCCTGGTGCATAGATCCCTGAAAGTTGCCACCCAGGTTGATAGGGTTGTTAAGAAGGCATTCGGTGTGTTAGCTTTTATTGGTAGAGGGATTGGGTTTGAGAGCCATGAGGTCATGCTGCAGTTGTACAAAACTCTGGTGTGGCCACACTTGGAGTGTTGTGTACAATTCTGGTCGCTGCATTATAGGAAGGATGTGGAAGCTTTGGAAAGGTTGCAGAGGAGATTTATCAGGGTATGGAGGGAAGGTCTTATGAGGAAAGGTTGAGGGACTTGAGGCTCTTTTCATTAGAGAGAAGAAGGGCATTTAAATGGCCATTGGATAAACATATGGATGATAATGGAATAGTGTAGGTTAGAGATGGGCTTTAGATTGGTTTCACAGATTGGCGCAACATCGAGGGCTGAAGGGCCTGTACTATGCTGTCATGGTCTGTGTTCAAAAGGACTAGTAACCCAGAACATCAGGCTGATGCTCTGGGGACATAGGTTTGAATCACGCCAGCTGATTTGACTTCAACAAAAATCTGGAATAACGAGCTAGTGTAATTATTTACATCAAAACCCTATCTAGTTCACTGCTGTCCGTTAGGGAAGGGAATCTGCTGCTCTTACCTGGTCTGGCCTGCATGTGACTGCAGACCCACAGCAATGTGACTGACTCTGGATGGTTAGAGATGATCAATACATGTTGCCCTAGCCAATAACACCCACCTCCCATGGACAAACAAGTGAAAAAAAGACATGCTACATCCTCAGTTCAACAATATGCTAAAAACACACAACGTATAATAATGCATTACAGAGCATAAAAGGGAAACAGACTGTTCACTGTTCAGTCCATTAGCATTTCAATTAATAATCAGTGTTTGAACTGTTAAGGATAAACATGGAGTAATATCACAGTGGGATTGGTGAAACTTAGCTCTGACCTCAAATTTCATCTGAAGAAGCAGATGAAAAGAAGGAAACAGAATAGTGAGGGTTCAGGAGAAAGCTGGCAGGAGGCAATGGCTGTTTGGATGGGAGCAGTTATTTTTAATGGTCATTACACAAAGCGTTGGTATGCAGTGCACCTGTGCTTCTGTCTGGTGCCCCTTAGAGAAACATTGCAAAACAGCTTTGGTCAATCTTGATTTGTAAAGTTGTGACTCACATCCCTGCCTGCTCCAAGACAATGTTCGGTCAAGCTGAGCTAGTGAGAAGCACCATCTGGAAAATAGACCCTACTCTACTATACAGAATTGCAATCTGTACTGCTATACAGGATTACAATCCGTACTGCTATACATGATTACAATCCATACCGCTATACAGGATTACAATCCGTACTGCTATACATGATTACAATCCATACCGCTATACATGATTAAAATCTGTACTGCTATACAGAATTACAATCTGTACTGCTATACAGAATTACAATCTGCACTGCTATACAGGATTACAATCTGTACTGCTATACAGAATTACAATCCGCACTGCTATACAGGATTACAATCTGTACTGCTATACATGATTACAATCCGTACTGCTATACAGGATTACAATCCACACTGTTATACAGGATTACAATCCACATTGCTATACAGGATAACCTTCCTCACTGCTATACAGGATTACAATCCACACTGCTATACAGGATTACACTCCATACTGCTGTACAGAATTACAATGCGCACTGCTATGCATGATTACAATCCACAATGCGATACAGAGTTACAATCCACACTGCTATACAGAATTACAATCCACAATGTGATACAGGACTCCAATCCACACTGCTATACTGGATTATAATCTGCACTGCTGTACAGGATTACAATCCACACTGCTATAGAGGATTACAATCCACAATGCGATACAGGATTACAATCCACACTGCTATACAGGATTACAATCCGCACTGCTGTACAGGGTTACAATCCACACTGCTATACAAGATTACAATCCGCACTGCTGTACAGGGTTACAATCCACACTGCTATGCAGGATTACAATCTGCACTGCTAAACAGGATTACAATCCACACTACTATTCAGGATTACAATTCACACTGCTATACAGGATTACACTCCACACTGCGATAGAGAATTACATTCCACACTGTGATACGGGATTACAATCCACATTGCTATACAGGATTACAATCTGTACTGCTATACAGGATTACAATCTGCACTGTTATACATGATTACAATCCACACTGCTATACAGGATTACAATCTGTACTGCGATACAGGATTTCAATCCACACTGCTATACAAGATTACAATCCGTACTGCTATTCAGGATTACAGTCTTCACTGCTCAGGGATTACAATCCGTACTGCTATACAGGATTACAATCCACATTTGCTATACAGGATTACAATCCACACTGCTATAGAGGATTATAATCCGCATTATCATGCAGGGTTACGATCCATACTTGTGGGATGGACAAAGTCATTTGGGTATAACACACCAATCTTTTTGGAAACTAATTATCTTCAGCAAGCATAGAGTGTGAGCATGGAAGCAACCCAGGAAGCCTTCCCAGCTGAACAGGGAGCCTCAGCAGAGAGCCTGAAAACAGAGCCTGTATGTGAAGGTTTGCATTAGAATGCCAGATGTGAGCGCATTGAGCTTTTGGGGACATCCTTGAAGACTGTTCTCCAAGACAATCTCGGTTTGAAGATGTCAACACAAAATATTCTTGATTCCTTTCAATTTTCTCAAGTGACTATGATGGATGGCTCTATGCCTCCAACAGTTCAGCAGGTCCTCGTCTTTACATATCTGCTTCAGTCTGGAACAGCACATCTAAAATGTGATCTGTATTTATGTCTGACCTGCAGGCTGCAGGTCACTCTGAGAAACTCATGGCAGAGTTCAGAGACTGCTGTCCAGAAAGTCCAGGAGTCAAGTGTAGATTGATAGGATAAAGTAAAAAAACACTGTCTTCACAGATCTCCATGCGGCTCCTCGTCTTTTCTTATCTGAGAGAAGGCAAGAGCAATTGATTGTTTCAGCAAACAGATATATAGAAATGTTGCAACATAACTGGGCTTACTCCCACCTTCCCTTCGCCTTGTTATGGTTCCTGTGCCTGTTGGACGTACAAGATAAATGGGCCCTCACCCTCCTCTGGTGGTCATCCCAAAAACCCTGGACTAACACACAGATTGCAGACATTTACGTTCAGCATTCCTCAGTGAGCCTGAACCAAAGGAGTTTTCACAATTGGCCCAATCCTATCCTTGTCTGAACACCACATGCTTATCTCCAGGAACAACTCAACACTGGGCAGGAGTAATCAAAAGTTAAAGGCCATTTCTAGCCCCTCTCCTAGAGTTGTAGAGTCATAGAGCTGTACAGCATGGAAATAGATCCTTCGGTCCAACTTGTCCATGCTGATCAGATATCCTAAACTAACCTAATCTGGTCCCATTTGCCAGCATTTGGCCGATCATCCTCCAAACCCTTCATATTCATAAACCCATCCAGATGCCTTTTAAATCCTGTCATTGTACCAGACTCCACCACTTCCTCTGGCAGCTCATTCCATTCACGCACCACCCTGTGTGTGAAAAAGTTGTCCCTTAGGTCCCTTTTAAATTTTTCCTCTTCTCACCTTAAACCTGTGCCTTCTAGTGTTGGACTCCCCTACCTCAGGGGAAAAACCATGATTATTCACTCTATCCATGCCCCTTGTTTTTTATAAACCTCTATAAGGTCAGCCCACAGCCTCCTAAACTCCAGGGAGAGTAGCCCCAGCCGAATCAGCCTCTCCCTCAAACGATCCAACTCTGGCAACATTCTTGTAAATGTTTTATCAACCCTGTCAAATTTCACAACATCCTTCCACTAGCAGGGAGACCAGAACTGCATGCAGTATTCCAATATCCTGTACAGCACAACATGACCTCCCAACTCCTGTACTCAATACTCTGACACATAAAGGAAAGCATACCAAACACCTTCTTCACTATCCTATCTACCAGAGACTTCACTTTCAAGGAGCTATGAACCTGCACTCCAAGGTCTCTTTGTTCAGCAACACTCCCTAGGCCCTTACCATTAAGTGTAATAGTCTTGTTTTGATTTGCCTTTACAAAACACAGCACCTCACATTTATTGAAATTAAACTCCATCTGCCTCTTCTCAGCCCATTGGCCCATCTGATCAAGATCTTGTTGTACTCTGAGGTAACTTTCTTCGCTGTCCACTACACCTCCAATTTTGGTGTCATCCGCAAACTTACTAATTATACCTCCCATGCTCACGAAAAGCAGTGGACCCAGCACCGATCCTTGTGGCATTCCACTGGTCATAGAGTCATAGAGATGTACAGCATGGAAACAGACCCTTCAGTCCAACCCGTCCATGCCGACCAGATATCCCAACCCAATATAGTCCCAACTGCCAGCACCCGGCCCATATCCCACCAAACCCTTCCTATTCAGATACCCATCCAAATGCCTCTTAAATGTTGCAATTGTACCAGCCTTCACCACTTCCTCTGGCAGCTCATTCCATACATGTACCACCCTCTGTGTGAAAAAGTTGCCCCTTAGGTCCCTTTTATATCTTTCCCCTCTCACCCTAAACCTATGCCCTCTAGTTCTGGACTCCCCAACCCCAGGGAAAAGACTTTGCCTTTTTACCCTATCCATGCTCCTCATAATTTTGTAAACCTCTATAAGGTCACCCCTCAGCCTCCGACGCTCCAGGGAAAACAGCCCCAGCCTGTTCAGCCTCTCCCTGTAGCTCAAGCCTTCAGTCTGAAAAACAACCCTCCACCACCACCCTCTGTCTTCTACCTTTGAGCTTGTTCTATATCCAAATAGTCTGTCTGGCCAATGGTAACTAACTCAGCTTAGACCAAGGATTGAAACTTTAACCAACCTGCTCAGTTCCCAAGTAAATTTAAAATATTTGCAGATCTGAAACAAATGCAGGGAATGCTGCAGAAACTCAGCAGGTCTGGCAAGCATCTGCAAAGATAGAAAAACAGAGTTAATGTTTTGAGTTGGTTATGACTCTTCTTTACAACTGGAGAAGATTCAGACTGGTTTTGAAAGGTTAACTCTGTTTCTCTCCCTACAGATGTTGCCAGATCTGCTGAGTTCCTCCAGCATTCTTTGTGTTTGTTTCAATTCAATCTCATGCTGGCTGGGATCCACTGCGTGAGCTGTCTGTGGAACCTGAATGTTTAATCCATCACAAAACTTGAAGATAAGAAGTTCATTGCTGGAACTAGTTAAAGTATTATATCAATTGCTACCCGATGTATCGACTCCCCTTTCACAGAATAAGCAGTCACCCTCATCACAGTCAAAGACTGCTCTGCAATATTTAGGTCTCTGATAAATTCTACTACAAATTCTCCTGTTGTGTGTCCTTTCATCTATCTTTCCAATTCAGCACGTCAAAATTGGAACTTTTAACACAGCAAACCTATCTCATCAAGCAGGCTGCAAACTGAGAGAAACAACTTGCATTCCAATTTGTATATTTTATCCTGACACTGAAAAATGGTGTTTTTATTCACAAGGGTGAAATCTGTGCAGTCTCTGTATCATTGTTAGGAAAGGCAGGGATGTGGTAGTGACAGGAATGAGGTACTGTGACACATGGTTTGGTGTTTGGGGTTCTGTTTAATGCAGAGCTGAAAATGTGTTGCTGAAAAAGCGCAGCAGGTCAGGCAGCATCCAAGGAGCAGGAGAATCGACGTTTCGGGTATGAGCCCTTCTTCAGGAAGGGCTGTTTAATGCAGTTCTTCTGTTTCTTCTTCTGTTTAATGCAGTCCAGCAGAGCCCTCCCTCCTCCACAGCCAACTTGTGTGTAACAACTCTACACCAAAACAGGAAGTAAAGTCTCAGGCTTCTCTCGTGCCGTACTGAAGGAATGCTATGTTGTTAGAGAAGCCTGCTCTTAAATTAGACTTTTAATGAAGGATCTGTCTCTCCTCTTGGGTGGATATCAAAGATCTTGTTTAAAAAAGTGCAGGGACTTAATCTCCAGTGTCCAAGCAAATATCTATCCCTCACCCCAACATTACTAAAACACATGAACTGCTTATTACTGTTTCATTTGCTTGTGAGATCTTGCTGTGCACAAATTAACTGCCACATTTCCCAAACAGAGACAGCACTTGAAAAGTACTTCATACTTTCTGAAGTGGTGGAAGAGGCTATGGAAATGCAATAATTTCTTCCTTTTTGCCACCCCCTGGACTCAGTTGCTCAGGAGTAGAAATGAACAATCCTGCAGAGCTCCTGAACGGTTACTTGCTGGTGTAAGGTTCACGAAAGGAACAGACTCAGCTCTGATAGCCCATGGTAAAAGGGTCAGTCAATATTTGCTGCTCGGTTCGAGACAGCAAACAGCTAAAATCTATCCCAATGTGAGTTAGCTCTGGCAGGAGTAGAGTGTGAAAGTCCGAAAACTAATCCTAAGCAGAAGTTTAGTAGTTTCATCACCCACCCACCCCCCCACTCCCTTCTAAAAGGTTCACATGTTACAATATCACTGAACATACACAGTATTCTGTGGTTCACAATCTTCTGACCCTAATTCCAGGGCAGATCATGGCCTTGCAAAGTTACTTTGATTTCACTTGCAACTCCACCACTATCGGCTAAATTGTTACAGAATATACTGCAAGTTCAGAATGTTCTTACTTAGTCCAACTGGGCGAGGGAGTTACAAGATCCAAAAGGAGCAAACCGTTTTTTTTCTTGTTGGACTAGCGGACTGACAATACAGAGCTGCCTGTCTATGGTGCCTAACTCATCCCAAGATCTGAGCCCAGGGCCCAATCATTCACGAATGATTTGAAGAGAAATGTCTTTACCCAGAGTGTGGGGAGCCTGTGGACTTTCCCGCCACAGTAAGCAGTTGAGGTCAAAACATTGATTTTTTTTCAAGTAGGAGCTAACCCCTACAGTGCCAATAAAGGCTATTTAGTCCATCGGGTCTGTACCAATTTCCATAGGTTTATCCTACCCCATCCCTAAAAACCCATATTTACTACAGTTAAACCTGTGAACTTCAGGGCAATTTAGCACAGCTGATACACCTAATCTGCAGATGTTTGAACTGTGGAAGGAAACCCACATAAACACAGGGAAAACCTGCAAACTCCACACAGACAGTCACCCAAGAGTGGAATCAAACCCAGGTCTCTGGTGCTGGGAGGCAGTAATGCTAACCATTGAGCCACCCATAAAGGGTCAAAGGGTATGGTGAGAAGGATACTGGCAGCCAGGATCATACTGAAGGGTCAAATGGCCCACTCTTACTCTGACCTCCTATGTTTTTTAGTGAGCATTATGTCTCCTTGTCTATGTCCATTGTTAATATAGATACTCCAGAAGGAACCACTGAACAAGAGAACAAGACCAAGAACACTGGCTTAGTTTGCTCTAGTCAAGATACATCTTGACAGCAAGATATGGAGGTCCAGTGGGTTTAGCACTTCATTAGCATCCCAGAAATTATGACTGCAAATCCTGCCATGGAATATTGTGAAATTAGATTTTGAATCTGGTTCTTTATGGATATCACCAATAAAATGGTGAAAAAATCGTTCAGATTGTAATTAATGTTCTTCAGATTGCAACAGTTTGGGATTGATAAGGAGGAGGCATTGGATTAGCCAAAAGTGGATAAGGCCACAGGACTGAATGAGATACTGAGGGAAGTGAGAGTGGAAATTGCAGAGGCTCTCCCCATAGGTTTCCACCTCCTTTACCCTCAGAGATAGTGCCAAGGGACAGGCGAAGTGTACACAGTACAGTTTTTTTCAAAAAAGGATGTAAAGAGAAACCCAGTTCCCCTAACATCATGGGGGTTGCGGTGAGGGATGGGGAGGTAGTTTAGTTACAATAATTCAGGGCTTGTTTTTTATTCGCACATGGAATGTGGGTATAGTTACCTGCAAACTGACATTGGATATAATTAAGCTTGTGCAGCCATTTCAGAGGGCAGTTAAGATTCAACCACATTGCTGTGGGTCTGGGGTCACATGTAGGCCAGACCAGGTAAGGATGGCAGTTTCTTACCCTGAAGAAAGTTAGAAAAACAGATTGGGTTTTATGAAAATTGAAATAGATTTTGTGGTCATCATTACAGTCTTAATTATGCATTTTCTACTTAATTCAACTATCACCGTCTGCCATGGTGGGACTCAAACCCAGGTCCCCACAACTTTACCCAGGCCTCTGGCTGGCTACTCGAGCAACAATATCACTAGCCTATCACCTGCACTCCCCAGCTCCCCCCAATAGCAAATAGAGAGTAATTAAAGACAGCACGGATTTCAAAAAGGAAAAAGTGTTTAACAAACTTGTTTTTTGAAGGGGTAACTGGTTCATGAGGGCAGTGCAGCTGATATACTGCGTGTGAACTCCCAAATAGCATTTGACACTGAGCCATTCCCCATCCTACCTTGGAAATATATTGCTGTTCCTTCAGTGTTGCTGGGTTAAAATCCTGGAATTCCCCCCCTAATGGCATAGTGGGTCAATCCACAGCACATGGACTGCAGCTGTTCAAGAAGGCAGCTCACCCCCACCTTCTCAAGGGGCAATTAGTAGGGACGGCCAATAAGCGCTGGACAGCCAGTAATGTCCATATTCCACGAATAAATAAATTTTTAAAAACCCAGTTTTGTGGGAAAGTTACAGGTCAAGAATAAAATGAACAGCAACAACATGAATATGGCTGAGTGGCTGAAAATAGAGAGAGGAGTGGGGAATGGATATTTGTGGACTGGGGGAAGGGTTTCCGAAGATGTTTATACATTAATGACCCAGATATTTGTGTCTGGGAGACAATTTCAAAACTTGGAAGTATGGCAAAGTATGAGGAAGACAGTGTAGACCCTCAAAGGGCCATGGGTACATTGGTGCAGTGTGCAGAAAGGTGCCAGATGAAGTTCAATGGAGAAATATGGAGAAACACAGAGAGACAATATAAAACAAAAGGCACAAATCTCAAGGGGCACAATAACTAAGGAGTATATGTACATAGATCCTTGAAGGTGACAGGACAGGTTGAGAGGTTAAGAGGGCAGTTAATAAAACATGCAGTATCCTAGGCTTTACTGATCAAGTTAAAAATCACACAACACCAGGTTATAGTCCAACAGGTTTATTTGGAAGCACTAGCTTTCAGAGCGCTGCTCCTTCATCAGATAACTCCGAAAGCTAGTACTTCCAAATAAACCTGGTGGACTATAACCTGGCATTGTGTGATCTTTAACTTTGTCCAGCCCAGTCCAACACCGGCTCCTCCACATCTTTTACTGATAGAGGCATAGAGTACAAGAACAAGGAGGTGATGCTATACATGAATGGGACACTGATTACATCTCAGCCAGAGTATTGCATTGAGTGCTGGCTGCTGCACTCTTGGAAGGATGTGAAGGTACTCGAGAGAAGGTTCACAAGCATGATTCCAGCAATGAAAAGCTTCAGTTATGAAGCTGGATTGGAGAAGTTAGAACTGTCTTCCTTGTAATGGAGAAAGCTGTGCGGAGATTTGAAAGAAATATTCAAAAGTTCAAGGTGTCCTGACAGAGAGAAACTGTTCCCACTTGTGGATCAAGAACAAAAGAAGTAAAAACATGAAATGAGAAAACCATTTCACACAGTGAGTGGCTGAGGTCAAGAAGTGTGATGAAGCATTCGATTGAAGTGTTCAACAAGGAGTGTTACTGTTATCTGATAAGGATAAATATGCAGGCTTAAGAGGAAGAAATACAAAGACTGGATCAAAGTAAATTGCCCATTCAGCAGGCCAGTGTAGACATGCCGAGTCTATGTCACTTCTTGTGTTTCTTTTAGCTGAACCTGTGGCTGAATTTAGGTAACCCACTGCATCTGAGGTGGGACCCTGGGGTCTTTAACCTCTGTTTTGATTACCACATTGGGTAATATGATAAACTGCTCTATAATAAACTGCCTTCCACTTTGTAACAATGCAGTGATTCTCTTGCGAATGTTTAAATGACTCATTAATTTCTTCCTAATGTGGGTCCTCTCCCATAACTTGTCGTTGCTTCTTAATGCCCTCAGGATAATCAGGGTTGGGCAATAAATGAATGAAATCACACAACCAGAAAATATGCTTTTATAGTGGACTTGTTTTCAGTTAATTCTGGGGCAGGTAATGGCAAAACATTGTTCAGGATCCTTAATTTTACTTCTGTACCATTCACTGCCAAAACATGTTGGTAAGCAATCAGCATCTGGGAGTGCCATCAATGACATAAAGCAGGAAGTGATTGCAAAATGTGAAGCAGCTTCAACAAGAGCTGTCGTCAGATTTTTCAGTAGGTAGAAAGGTAAATGGGTCCTTGGAGAGTAAGACTACATGCCTACAATCCACATATTATCCTATCACTGTAGCTGAACATGGCTCTAAAATTGGCATTCTACCACCTGGGCATCAAGCTGTCCAAAACCCTACGGGGCATGTTAAGTGTCTGAGCTTGATTAGAGGCTTTTATTTTCTAGAATAAAAACCCATGGCCTGTCCTGTCTTGCTTTTGCAAACCTTCTTCCCTTCTTGTTTTCAGCTCATGAAACAAGTCAAGATTGTCGATTGAAGCAGTTAATGTGAGTGGGTTGTAACCCACCATGAGATGAGACATGTGGAAGCAACACAGAGGAGAATTCAATGTCACTCACTGTGTTCCTTTCGGCTGAATTTAGCCAACCCACTGTATCTGAGGCAGGAGCCTGTAGTCTTTAACCTGCATTTTGATGACCACACTGAGCAATATGATAAACTGTTCTCATGCTAAGCTGTCTGCCTAAAGAAAAGATTGACCCACCTTAGAATTAGATCAGTGAGAAACGAGAGACTGACTGGTGAAGCCAGGTTTTCAGATACAGAGATTATCTCAAGAGGAAAAAGGTACGAGGCTGATTGCCAACTAACTGCACTGTGTCTGAGAGTCACTTCCGCTCACACAGCAACAGAAGGAAAGAAGCTGGTATTGCAGAGAGGCATCCCAAGGAGATAATTCTGCAATTAATCACAGTCCTGTCCAAAAGAGCTCCTTAAAAATCACATCATGAATTTTTGATGTAAATTTCCTTATGGTCCCAGTAAACTCTAAAGCTGTTCGAAATAATCAAACAGCTGAAAGTCTGCGTGTTTAGCAACTGGGTAATGGGGCTTACTCATGCAAACCACAACAATGAGAGCCCTCCGTCAGATTTATTAATGTCAGTATCTAACTATCTCTATCTCTCTTTCTATATCTCATATCCTCATTAGGCACCTTGGGATATTCTCTCCATTGAAGAATAATCAGAAATAAGTTGGGTCTTTCCTTACTGACATGTCTTTTCCATCTCATTTTCACTTAACATTGAAACCTTAACATTGCTGTCTTCCAGGATTATTTCTCTCACCATTCTTGTTTTCTTTCTTTATTTTCAATCTCTTTCTGCATCTTTCTCTTGGCTCTCACATTGTCACCCTTTGCCTCTTTTGCTCTTTCTCTCTTCCTGCTGTCTCTGCATGCTCTAGACCAAATAAGTGCACTAAATTCACCATTCACACTCGGAATATAGTTTGCTTGACTCTGAAGGACAATGGGGACTGTGGAGATGTAAAAGGACTATGTCTAGTGACTGCACACACATAGGGTGCACACACATAGCTGCTAGGATTTGATGCCATATGGATATGACAGTCCAGCTGACACAAATTGAGAAGACTCGCTCAAGATATAAAATCCAGCAATGAAGGAGCCAGGAAATCAAAAACATTTTCATGTAGAGTAGGAGCAATCTTATTATTCAGACATTTTGGTCCCAAGCTTGCGAGATTGTGGAAAAGCCAGCATTAAGCTGCCAGTCACACTGAATTAGACACTGGCTGGTGGAAGTATAGAACATTTTCTCCTTTTGTAATTAAAGTTATTCTGTTGCATCAAGTGAACAACATAAAGAGGTGACATTGAATAGAATGTAAGTTACACAACGTCTCTGAATAATTGAGGGAAATTTCTTTTGAAACAGACAATAAAGTTAAAACATTGGAATACTCGGCCCATGGAATCACAGTGGTATTGTGAGCTAGAAAGAGGCCATTCAGCCCATCATGACTGCACTGGCCCTTCAAAGACCATCCAGTATTGACCCCATAACTCTGCATTTCCCATAGCTAATCCACTGGGTGGCATGACGTCTCAGTGGTTAGCACTGCTACCTCACAGCAGCAGGGACCCAGGTTCAATTCCACCCTCTGGTGACTCTGTCTGTGTAGAGTTTGCCCATAGTGTCCAGGGATGTGCAAGCTAGCTGGGCTAGCCATGGGGAATGCAGGGTTACAGGCATAGGGCGGGTCTGGGTTAAATGGTCTTTGGAGGGTCAATGTGGACTTGATGGGTTAAAACGTCCAGTTGCACACTGTAGGGATTCTATGATTTCTCAACTGCACATTCTTGAACACTATGGACAACTTTGCATAGTCAATCGATCTAGCCTGTGCATCTTTGGTCTGTGGGAGGAAACTGGAGCACCCAGACATGGGGTAAATGTGCAAACTCCACATAGACAGTCGTCCAAGATTGGAATCGAACCTGGGTCCCTGGCACTATGAGGCAGCAGTGCTAACCACTTGGTCACCATGCCATGCCACACCTTTATCCTTATGGCTCTTGCAAACATTTGGAAGAGGAAGGCTGTTTGGTCTATGGTAGTTCAGCCATCCAGAGACATCCTAACCCACCCTTCCTTCAATGTAGTATATAATGGCTTCTTCAGTGGATTCAGCATTAAAGTGATAACCACTGATTAATCTAATTTATTGATGTTAGATTGAGGGATACATATTGCATGGATACACAGGAGAACTCCTTAATTCATCTTGGAAATCTTCTTGAAAATAGTGATGTGATCTAATGATAACAACTTCAAGTTTAGCTGAACAAGCAGACCAGGAACACAGGTTCAAGACTGTAACCTGTAATTTTGAAAGTACTGTCAGGACATTTTTCATACGATAAATGATCAAGTTGAAGATAATCCTCCAAGATCCTGCACTTGAAACATTGTCTTCAATCTGATCACTTATTGTATGAAAAATGTCCTGATACTAGTCTCAAAATGACAGGTTACAGGCTTGAACCTGTGTTCCTGGTCTGCTTGTTCAGCTAAACTTGAAGTTGCTATCATTAGATCACATCACTATTTTCAAGAAGATTTCCAAGATGAATTAAGGAGTTCTCCCGTGTATCCATGCAATATGTATCCCTCAATTAACATCAATAAATTAGATTATTCCGTGGTTACCATGTTGCTGTCTGTGGAATTGTGCTGTCACCAAATTGGCAAGCGTATTTCAGTAATTCCACTTCAAGTGTATTTAATGTGTATAAAGCACTTTAGGAACCCTAATGTTAACACTGCTTTCTCTCCACAGAAGCTGCCAAAACTGCTGAGCTTTTCTAACAATTTCTGTTTTTGTTTCTGATTTCCAGCATTTGGAGTTCTTTTGGTTTTTAATGCTAATTTTGTGACCGGTTCTTTATTAATGAAAGGTTCTTTTCTGAAAAAAAATCACCTTCAACTGTAAATACCTTCTCAGAGGCATACAAGCTGCATCACCAGACCCTTGTTAGCTAACTTCCTTTCAATTGGACCTATTATATGATATTGGTATTTGTTCATTCATATAATCTCTTTGATCGCTTCTTGCTCTAACTCTGTTGTAGTTATTCTCCTGCTCTGATTAGAATTTCCTTAGCTGCTGGAGTATTCAGGGAAGAACAAGGTAAAATAATCAGATTGAATCATCAAATGTCCAAAACAACTCCAATGTTATTTCTGGATTGGCCAAATCTGATAAATTACTGAAATAACTGCACACAGCCTACTATCCCGTCACCAAGTCACCCTTTATTTACATGTGGGAGTCTTTGACATTGGTCCAGCTCCCTCAGAGTCAGCTCTCAGAGTGAGCAGGATGTCTGACACTGTCAGCCAGGGCTCCCTGATTGGACCAGATTAACAGCCCTAATCAGGGAACTCACATTCTATGAGGTCCATCTGGCTGACCTAATTATAATCACTACATCCCTCCCCCAATGAGTCCTAGGGCATATGAGACAGTAAGGTCTGCAGATGCTGGAGATCAGAGGCAAGAGTATGTTGCTGGAAAAGCACAGCATGTCAGGCAGCGTCCAAGGAGTAGGAGAGTTGACATTTCGGGCCAGAGCCCTTCATTAGGAATGGACATAGGCCAGTTCTTTTTTTTTGTAGCTCTTCCTGGGCATTTTAGCACTGGGGCAGGTTCCTCTGACTGTACCTCTGATATGGGTGGTGAGGAATGTACAATAGCTTACCTCTTGTACCCTGAGTGGCTCTGAAGAAATTAATTTTCTTCTTCAGGTGGCTACCATCCTTTAAGGTGTTGGCACACTATAATCCCAAATGAGATCTGATATTGATATGTGGCATTGGGGTAGCATTAGCTCATAGGTAGCTCAGTGGGGAAGAACACCCAGTAATGAATACATCCAGGATTTTGGCTAATGCAGAGAGTAAATAAGCTCAGAGAGAGAAGGAAGGTTTGTGGGTCATATTTGGAGTCAGGACATTCCACCATGACCCTTGCGGATGGAAATTTGTAATAATAAAGGAGCACAAACCCCTGCTAGGTATACTTAAAGAGGACAAGGCAGCGCTGCCCATATATTCAGGCCAGATTCAGTGGGGAGCTACAACACTTACAAGTTGGAACCCCGTCCAGGGGGCCAATACAGGTAAGGAATGTTGGTATTCTACTAATAACGGTCAAAATTCTCCAATTGCGTTAAAGTTAATTTGCGTTGAGGAAACGCATGTTATAGAAGAACCCACTGTAATCCCACAGATGCTGGTATCCTGTCACCAAATCCCCCTTGATTCACACATGGAGAATCCTTGACACTGATCTACCTCCCACAGAGCCAGCTGTCCAAGTGAACTGACCCTCTGACACTCCTGTTATTTCTTTTCTTCTTTCTTATTAATATTATATTGTCATTTTTTTTGTTAACTTCTCTATTATGCTTTAATGGGATGATGTGTGTCAGTGACAGATGCTCCTGTTTATTATTTTTTTCCTTTTTTTCAGAGTGAACTGGATATCTGACACTCCTGTTCTTTTTCTTCCTCTTCCTTCTTATTTTTCGTCCCCCCACACTACAGCCTGACAGCAGGGCTGCTTATTTTTCCCCGGCACCCACGTCGTGTGTGTGCAGGTGTCGGACACACTGAAAAACAACAAGGGTGTAAATCTTTCTTTATATTCCACCGCCAGGAAGAAAGGAAACACCCGAGTGGCCAGTGACAAGCAGTGCCCTTCTCGACAAAGGTCAATGCTGTGTGATCAAACAGTGAGGGGACGAAATCAAAATAGAGTTGGGGGGAAATAATACACTCCAATCCCTGTGGTATCCACCTGTCCCTGAAAATCTTGAGGGTGGACACCGCATGGTCCTTCTCCAGAGACACCCGGGCTCTGATGTAACCACAGAAGAGGGGCAGGCAGTCTGCCCTAACGACCCCCTCCACAACCCACTGCATAGCCCTGTTTATGCCAGGCCCAGGAGCAGACCCACAAGGAGGGACATTTCTGTTTATATCTGTACTGCAGCTCAGTGCTATAGTGGGCACACAGAGAGGGGAGCGGGAAGGTAAGCGGAGACCAATTTAAATTAACGTTTTTCTTTTCACAGTCTGTGTCTTTTTTCCAACTAGGAGCGGGAGCCCAGAAGTCGTCAACAGAGGCTCTGGGAAGGTAAGAAGTTTGAGTGGAGAAGGAACCCGAGACACTACACGTGTAGTGTCTCCCACCCTCCCTCCTCCTCTAACCTAAAAAACAAGGACTCAGTCGGCTGAACAGGTAAGCTACTTAGTGTTCTTATTTTGGAGACTAAGTGTAGAGTTATGGCAGCGCAGGCAGTGGAATGTTCCTCCTGCAGGATGTTTGAGGTAGGGGCGACCATCGATGCTCCTGCCGACTTCATCTGCAGGAAGTGCAGCCAGCTCCAGCTCCTCACAGACCGCGTTAGGGAACTGGAGCTGGAGTTGGATGAACTGAGGATTATTCGAGAGGCTGAGAGGGTGATAGATAGAAGCTACAGGGACATAGTTACACCAGAGAACAGAGGTAGCTGGATAACAGTTAGAGGTGGGAAGGGGAGGAAGCAGGCAGTGCAGGGTTCCCCTGTAGTCGTTCCCCTCAACAATAAGTATATCGCTTTGGATACTGTTGGGGGGGACGGCCTAGCAGGGGTAAGCTGCAGTGACCGGGTCTCTGGCACAAGGTCCGGCTCTGAGACCCAGAACGGAAAGGGGGAGAGGAGGAGAGCGCTAGTTATAGGAGACTCTATAGTTAGAGGGACAGACAGGCGGTTCTGTGTTCATGGGCGAGACTCTCGGATGGTTTGTTGCCTCCTGGGTGCCAGGGTCCGAGACTTCTCGGATCAAGTCTTCAGAATCCTTAAGGAGGAGGGTGTGCAGCCAGAAGTCGTGGTGCACATTGGCACCAATGACATAGGTAGGAAGAGGGGTGGGGAGGTCATTCAAGAGCTCAAGGAGTTAGGCTGGAAGCTAAAAGCTAGGACAGACAGAGTCGTCATCTCTGGGTTGTTGCCGGTGCCACGTGACAGTGAGGCAAGGAATAGGGAGAGAGTGCAGTTGAACACCTGGCTGCAAGGATGGTGTAGGAGGGAGGGCTTCAGGTATTTGGACAATTGGACTGCATTCTGGGGAAGGTGGGACCTGTACAAGCAGGATGGGTTGCACCTGAACCAGAAGGGCACTAATATCCTGGGAGGGAGGTTTGCTAGCACTCTTCGGGGGGGTTTAAACTAATTTGGCAGGGGGATGGGATCTGGACTTGTAGTCCAGCAAGTAGTTTAGCTGTTTGTCAGGATGTCCAAGAATGTAGGGAGGCTGTGGAGAAGGTAGCACTGACAGGGAATACTTGCGGACACAGAGATGGGCTCAAGTGCGTATACTTCAATGCAAGGAGTATCAGAAATAAGGTGGGTGAACTTAAGGCGTGGATCGGTACTTGGGACTACGATGTTGTGGCCACCACAGAAACGTGGATAGAAGAGGACAGGAATGGTTGTTGGAGGTTCCTGGTTACAGATGTTTCAGTAAGATTAGGGAGGGTGGTAAAAAAGGAGTGGGGGGTGGCATTGCTAATTAGAAATGGTATAACGGCTGCAGAAAGGAAGTTCGAGGGGGATCTGCCTCTGGAGGTAGTATGGGCTGAAGTCAGAAATAGGAAAGGTGCAGTCACCTTGTTGGGTGTTTACTATAGGCCCCCCAATAGCAGCAGAGATGTGGAGAAACAGATTGGGAAACAGATTTTGGAAAGGTGCAGAAGCCACAGGGTAGTAGTCATGGGCGAATTCAACTTCCCAAATATTGATTGGAAGCTCTTTAGATCAAGTAGATTGGACGGGCGGTGTTTGTGCAGTGTGTCCAGGAAGCTTTTCTAACGCAGTATGTAGATTGTCCGACCAGAGGGGAGGCCATATTGGATTTGGTACTCGGTAATGAACCGGGACAAGTGATGGGCTTGTTAGTGGGTGAACATTTTGGTGATGGTGACCACAATTCTGTGACTTTCACCTTGGTTATGGAGAGAGATAGGTGCGTGCAACAGGGCAGGTTTTACAATTGGCGGAAGGGTAAATACGATGCTGCAAGACAGGATCTGAGGAGCATAAATTGGGAGCATAGGCTGTCAGGGAAGGATGTCGTTGAAATGTGGAACTTTTTCAAGGAACAGATACGACGTGTCCTTGATATGTATGTACCTGTCAGGCAGGAAAGAGATGGTCGTGTGAGGGAGCCTTGGTTGACGAGGGAGGTTGAATGTCTAGTAAAGAGGAAGAAGGAGGCTTACATTATGTTGAGGAAACAAGGTTCAGACAGAGCATTGGAGGGATACAGGATAGCCAGGAGGGAGCTGAAGAAAGGGATTAGGAGAGCTAAGAGAGGGCATGAAAAATCTTTGGCGGGTAGGATCAAGGATAACCCCAAGGCCTTTTATGCGTATGTGAGAAACATGAGAATGACGAGAACAAGGGTAGGTCCGATCAAGGACAGCAGTGGGAGACTGTGTATTGAGTCGGAAGAAATAGGAGAGGTCTTGAATGAGTACTTTTCTTCAGTATTTACAAACGAGAGGGACCGTATTGTTGAAGAGGAGAGTATGAAACGGATTGGTAAACTAGAGGAGACACTTGTTAGGAAGGAAGATGTGTTGGGCATTTTGAAAAACTTGAGGATAGACAAGTCCCCGGGGCCTGACGGAATATATCCTAGGGTTATGTGGGAAGCAAGAGAGGAAATTGCAGAGCCGTTGGCAATGATCTTTTCGTCTGCACTGTCAATGGGGGTGGTGCCAGGGGACTGGAGAGTGGCGAATGTTGTGCCCCTGTTCAAAAAAGGGAATAGGGATAACTCCAGGAATTACAGGCCAGTTAGTCTTACTTCAGTGGGAGGCAAAGCAATGGAAAGGGTACTGAGGGATAGGATTTACGAGTATCTGGAAAGACACTGCTTGATTAGGGACAGCCAGCTCGGATTTGTGAGGGATAGGTCTTGCCTTACAAGTCTTATTGAATTCTTTGAGGAGGTGACCAAGCATGTGGATGAGGGTAGAGCAGTGGATGTAGGGTACATGGATTTTAGTAAGGCATTTGATAAGGTTCCCCATGGTAGGCTTATGTGGAAAGTCATGAGGCATGGGATAGAGGGAAATTTGGCCAGTTGGATAGAGAACTGGCTAACCGGTCAAAGTCAGAGAGTGGTGGTAGATGGTAAATATTCAGCCTGGAGCCCAGTTACAAGTGGAGTTCCGCAGGGATCAGTTCTGGGTCCTCTGCTGTTTGTAATTTTTATTAATGACTTGGAAGAGGGAGTCAAAGGGTGGATTAGTAAATTTGCAGACGATATGAAGATTGGTGGAGTTGTGGATAGTGAGGAGGGCTGTTGTCAGCTGCAAAGGGACTTAGATATGATGCAGAGCTGGGCTGAGGAGTGGCAGATGGAGTTCAACCCTGCCAAGTGTGAGGTTGTCCATTTTGGAAGGACAAATAAGAATGCGGAATACAGGGTTATCGATAGGGTTCTTAGTCAGGTGGAGGAGCAGAGGGATCTTGGGGTCTATGTTCATAGATCTTTGAAAGTTGCCACTCAGGTGGATAGAGCTTGTAAGAAGGCCTATGGTATATTAGTGTTCATTAGCAGAGGGATTGAATTCAAGTGTCGTGAGGTGATGTTGCAACTGTACAGGACCTTAGTAAGGCCACATTTGGAGTACTATGTGCAGTTCTGGTCGCCTCATTTTAGGAAAGATGTGGAAGCTTTGGAGAGGGTGCAGAGAAGATTTACCAGGATGTTGCCTGGAATGGAGAAGAGGTCGTACGAGGATAGGTTGAGAGTGCTAGGCCTTTTCTCATTGGAACGGCGAAGGATGAGGGGTGACTTGATAGAGGTTTATAAGATGATCAGGGGAATAGATAGACAGTCAGAGACTTTTTTCCCCGGGTACAACAGAGTGCTACAAGGGGACATAAATTTAAGGTGAAGGGTGGAAGGTATAGGGGGGATGTCAGGGGTAGGTTCTTTACCCAGAGAGTGATGGGGGCATGGAATGCGCTGCCTGTGGGAGTGGCAGAGTCAGAATCATTGGTGACCTTTAAGAGGCAATTGGATAGGTACATGGATAGGTGCTTAAGCTGGGGCAAATGTTCGGCACAACATTGTGGGCCGAAGGGCCTGTTCTGTGTTGTATTGTTCTATGTTTTCTATGTTCTATGTACCAGGAGTCAGGGCTTCCTGATTGGACCAGATTAACAGCCCCAATCAGGGAATTCATATTCTATGTGGAGCAGCTGGCTGACCTCGCTCCAGTTTACTCACAGCAATATTTACCGTACTACAAAACTTTCACAGCATTACATCAAGGACAAGTGGGTTAAATGTGCCTTGCATCTATTTTTAATTCATGCAGTTCAATACAACAATTGGAAACAAGTGGCACAATCAATCAGTGGGAATAAGATTGCCATTTCACTACTAGCTACCCATTGTGTCCTGGTTTCATATAAGGAAAAATTGGCGTTTTAAAATTCATTCATGGAATGTGCCAGGCAGCTCATCACTATGACCTCATCAAGGGCAACTAGGGATGGGCAATAAATACAGGGCAGATGATGGTCTAGTAGTATTATCGCTAGAATATTAATCCAGAGACCCAGGTAATGTTCTGGGGACCCAGGTCCCAATCCCACTGTGGCAGATGATGGAATTGGAATTCAATAAATCTCTGGAATTAAGAGTCTAACAATGAATGTGAATCCATTGTTGATTGTTAGAAAAACCCATCTGGTTCACTCACATCTTTTAGGGAAGGAAGCTGTCAACCTTACCTGGCGATTCCAGACCCACAGCAATGTGGTTGACTCCCAACTGCCCTCTGGGCAATTAGAGATGGGCAATAAATGTTGGCCCAGCCAATAAGGATCATGTCCCACAAGTAAATAAAAACAAAGATTGTAGATCGATTTCGGGAGTAAGGAGATGAGTTACTCACTGCAGGATTCCCAACCTCTGGCCTAATCGTGTAACCCCACAAATTACTGAATGGCTCATTCAGTTCAGATTTTGGTGAATGGTAACCCTCAGGATATTGTTTGCAGGGTAATTTAGTGATGGTAATGCCACTGAAAGTGAAGGGGAGATGGTTATATTCTCTCTTGTTGGAGTGGTCATTGTTTGGCATGGCATGTTGCCATGGATACATCATGTAAATTTCCTACAGCTGAAGGATATGGATTATAAAATCTCCTTGCACAAGCAGTTACTATCCCCGGCTTAAATCATCCACTCAAAGGGCAAACGGAATTATATGTTTTAAAAACTGGTATCAGGAGTAAGTTAAAGATGATAATTATATCTGATCATGGTGATAAACTCCTACTTTGCCATGTTTATGATATATGAATTTGTCCATTATTCTATATTTAAATAGTAATTAGTTCTAAAGCCTACAGTGAAGTGGGAATCTGGACATCATTCCTTTTAGTTAATATTTCATTTATTTACAGAATGCAACATTTCATGTGTCTACTTTCTCTTTAATCAGCATCCTGTGACCTGCAAGCCTCTTGCAAGACGTGACATCAAGGACCTTACAATCCTTAAACTTTGGATGTAGGTTTGCTCACTGAGCTGGAAGGTTCTTTCCCAGGTGTTTCGTCACCCTACTAGGTAACATCTTCAGTGAGCCTCAGGTGAAGCACTGTACGTGATTCCTGCCTTCTGTTTATATGTTTGGGTTTCTTTGGGTTGGTGATGTCATTTCCTGTGGTGATGTCATTTCCTGTTCTTTTTCTCAGGGGGCGGTAAATGGGGTCTAACTCGATGTGTTTGTTGATAGAGTTCCGGTTGGAATGCCATGCTTCTTGGAATTCTCATGCGTGTCTCTGTTTGGCTTGTCCTAAGATGGATGTGTTGTCCCAGAAAGCAGGAATCATGTATAGTGCTTTGCCTGAGGCCCACTGAAGATGTTACCTAGTGCAGCGACGAAATGTCTGGAAATAAACCTTCCAGCTCAGTGAGCAAACCTACATCCAGAACCTCAACCTGAGCTACAAATCTTCTCAAAACTCACCAGTCCTTAACCTTCATAGTACAATTATCAGATCATTAATACTAAACCACCCAAACCCCTCATTTTTATTACAGCTTGTTATTCAATTGTTAGTATCTGGTGGTCTATTTTATTTGATTCGTTTTCCTACTTTGCCTGATTATCCTTATTTTATTTATTTCTGATTTTATTTGGTTCTTTTCCCTACTTTGCCCAGTTATGCTGATGCTTCTGTCTCTAAGAATTAGGAAAAGCAGTGCAGATGCATTGTGCCATTCCTCTTTGCCCTATACGCTGACCTGTGAAGGTATTCGTTATGACCCATTGGAAACCTAGCCCACTATTCTCACAAAATTAACATTTTTAAAATAAATACGCAAATTCCTCAAATGACCTCATTTACAGACCCAGGCTGACAGGAAGCACGAACCAGGTTTCGGTGCTTAACACAGATCACCATTCAGTACGGCCTATTAGATTCTAACTACAAGTAAACAATTAAACTAAGCCAAATAAACTCTACAACTAAAACTCTAAATGCCTTATCTACTCGTCCCTTGCAAACACACAGATCAACAAACATAAACTAGGAGAATAGAAAACAAAAACCGAAATTGCTGTAAAAACTCAGCAGGTTTGGCAGCATCTGTAGAGAGAAATCAGAGTTAACGTTTTGGGTCTAATGACCCTTCCTCAGAATGGGAAACAAAGGAAGGAAAGAAAACACATGGCCGGAAGGAAACCTGGGATAACAGTTGCAAATTCTTTGTCCATTAGATCCATTGGGTTGGTTCTTGCTGATCTGAAAGTTTATCGTCGATTTATCCGATGGAAACAGGCCCTTTGGTCCAACACGTCCACACTGACCCTCTGAAGAGTAACCCACCCAGACCTAGTCTAATGCCTCTAATAGAGTCATAGAGTCATAGAGATGTACAGCATGGAAACAGACCCCTCGGTCCAACCTGTCCATGCCGACCAGATACCCCAACCCAATCTAATCCCACCTGCCAGCACCTGGCTCATATCCCTCCAAACCCTTCCTATTCATATACCCATCCAAATGCCTCTTAAATGTTGCAATTGTATCAGCCTCCACCACTTCCTCTGGTAGCTCATTCCATACACATACCACCCTCTGCGTGAAAAAGTTGCCCCTTAGTCTCTTTTATATCTAAGGGGACAATTTAACATGGCCAATTCACCTGACCTGCACATCTTCTGGATTGTGGGAGGAAACCGGAGCACCTGGAGGAAACCCACACAGACACAGGGAGAATGTGCAAACTCCACACAGACAGTCGCCTGAGTCAGGATTTGAACCTGCGTCCCTGGCGCTGTGAGGCAGCAGTGCCACCCCCTTTCTTCTTCTGAATCAGATTTCACCAGCTTGAAAGAGGCACAGGGTGGCTGTTTCACTTAGGAAAGGTCTCTGATTTTCTATTTTAAATTCATAAATTGCAGCATCTGCTGAAGGAAAGATAAGCTGGGTTTTTTTGGGTTTAAAGTGGCTTATTGCTGAGAGCTGAGAGAAAGGTTTTATTTGGCAGCTGCAGACATGATGATTTCTCTTCTGATTTGAACTAGCTGCTTTCAGTCTTGATCATAGTCCAAGCTGTTCAGCTAACTGGTAACTAATTGCCTTGTGTTGGCAGGTAAAGGAACTTTGTCATTGACAATTGATCCCTTGTCCACAAACTAATCAACCTCACTAAGGAACACAAGGACAGGAGGAGGCCATTTAGCCCCTCAAGCATGTTCCACCGTTCAATGAGGTCATGGCTAATCTGTAGCCGAACTCCACTTACCTGTCATTGGCCCCTAGCCCTTATGCCCTTGTTTAATAAAAATGTATCTGTCTCAGATTTAAAGCTAACAACTGATCCAGCATTCACTGCAGTTAGTGGAAGAGATTTTCAAACATCTCCCACCCTTTGGGTTTTGTCTCCTACAAACATCCTCATCATTTCCAATTTGTCAGCACAATTCTGGAACCCACAGTTTCAGAAACAGAGTTCACGAAAGATCATCAAATTCCATTCTTTCAAAGCATGCAGTTGTCTTTGTAAATGCTTGGATTTTAAAACAGGTCTTTCTCTTTTTGGTCCATAGTTTTTAAAAGCACAAAAATAAAAAAATATGATTTTTACACATTACAGGGAGGTTTGGGGAGCATTATTGGAGTTTGGCTGCTGTCTAGAAATAGAGCAGAGATTTGGGGGGTGGGGGGAGCTGTGGGAACCAGTAAAATCTTTTCTCTTATCTTGCATTTATGTAATTCTCTCAGCAACTGATTCTAAACTGAGAGTTAATGGAAGTTTTTCCAATTATTGAAAGGGTTGATTGTTTGCTGAACATGAACATAAAATTCTAGTTAACTTCTGTATTGAATATCAAAGAGACAGCTATTTCCACTGTATAGAATTTCCGGAGATAACATATTGCCCAATTATCTGGTCTTTAATGCACAACAGTAAAGGCAATGACTCTTCTCCATAGACTGATCCCACTGAACGTCTGTTTACACTGAATTTCTGATTGGTGATTAAAGACTTGGGACAAAGATTTGCAAACAGACTTTCATACATAAATCAAGACCAAATTGAGTGTGTACTTTCAAAATTTTAATGTCATGTGTATAAAATATTAACTTATATAATGTGATTTATTGAAAAACGTGAAACTTCAAAGGAAGCTAGAAAAGTAAATTCACAGGGTATAAATGAAAACACCAAAGTAGAACCTCCATCAGTTTGTAAAAGGAAACCCTTGAGGCTAGATGATTTTTGTGAGCAGATCAATGGATCCATTGTGTATAAATAAACTAGATTTGCATGCTCTATCAGATTATGATAAAAAAACTGTTTATTGTGTTTACTTTTCCTACTGCAATCCTAACCTTCTGCCTTCTGCATTGAAACACTAAGTGTCTTTATTAATTCCATTCTCTTTACAGATCTCAAAGATTTGAGACATATTTAAGTTATACATCTACTGGAGTTTAGTATTACACAATTCCCAAGTCTAAATCTCTGACAAAATCTACTTACAGAGATTGAGAATATCTGGAAAGGTGTCAGGATGCATTAATTTATAAATTTCGATGTGATTATAACACTGATATTGGTCAGTGCTTTATTCTAACTTGATACAAGAAAATGCAAACATGTCAGTTTGTTTTATTTCATATTAAAATTACTAGAACTCCTAAAGTAGGGCACATAGATATAGGATTGTCATTATCTTAAATTATTGAGTGGTGGAAAAATGGAAGCCGCTAGCACACGGAGTAATTAAATGAGCTAGGAAGGGTAGTACTGTAAAGGGGAGTAACTGGGTTTGAAGGGGCGATGGTGGGGGATGAAGGAACTAGAGCAGTGAGAACTATGGAATGGTCAATTCATGAGACTCTGAATGTAGTGTGATAGATCTGAGAGAGCCGCTGGTGCTGGGGGTGGGGGTGAGGGGGGGGGGGTAAAGTTCAGAGAGTAGTGGGGCCTATTGAGCTGTGAGAAGTTTGGGTTGGGTGGATTTGTGGTGGGGTTAGACTAGGGGCTCAGGTGAGTTTCCATCCCCTCCCACTCTGTGCACTCTGCAATCTGGCCTCAGATCACATTACATCAGAGCTAGTGCTAGGGCAGACCCATCAAACCACAGAAATGATACAGCACAGGAAGGGGCCATTCACCCCATCTTGTCCATGCTGACCCAGATGCCCTTTCTAATCCCATCCTCGAGTACACAGTCCATAGCCCTGCAGCTTACAGTAGTTAAAGGTGCAGATCCAGGTGCTTACCGAAAGAGCCTAGGGTCTCTGCCTCCAGCACCAACTCAGGCAGCAAATTCCAGGCACCCATCACCCTCTGTGTAAAAAAGGTTTTCCTCATGTCCCCTCCAAACCTTCTTCCACTTCCCTTGAATCTATGACCATGGGTTTTGAACTCTCTTTCAAAGCAATCAGATTCCTCCTGTCGACTCTAGCTCTTCCCCTCACCATTTTGTATACCTCAAACAGCCTTCTCCATTCCAAAGGGAACAACTCCAACCTCTCCAATCTCTCATTGCTGCAAGCCTCCTGCCCTGGCACTCTCTCCAGAGCAACTATGTCCTTCCTATAATGTAATCACTTGCCAAGTGGTTGCTCCAGACTCCCCATGCTGCCCAGAAGAAACTCATGTCCACAGTTTCTCACATCAACCCATCCTTTGGGAACCCCACGTTTCGACCTTCAACTCCATCCTGTCTTGAAACGAATGGACAATTAAAGCATAGCCATTCATAAAAGCTGACATTTTTACACCTCCCTGCAAACTGGAGACAGAACTCTGAATTTCTGTAAAGACAAAGAGGGTCCTACCTGAAAAAATGCTTGAGTCATGATGCAGGAAATTCCATCCTTGAACCAGGCCCTCAGTGTTTTCACTGGGAGAAGGAAGAAGATGAGAAATGGGTTACACTTTACACATCCATTGTCCATGGAGGTGGTAGCACATGTTAAAATGCAGTCTGCCTTCTCTCAAGTCCAATGTCCATTCCTGGATATCAAAAGCATTATTTTGCACTGTAGACTGTCAGAAGAACATCTAAAACTTCGAGAGTGCTTTGGGGAGGTATGGTAATCTTTTTGGAGAGGCAAGGTAATCCTTTGGATAGATTGAAAGATATCTTTGGGAGATGTAGATGTCTTTAAAATAGATCAAATATTTTTTGGCTGTTCAAAGTAGACAAGACTATGCATTAAAAAATAAATACTCTTTGGAATTTTCAACACAACAATCTGATCAAACCTCACATTTATACACTTGCTAATGTGCACTAACTCTCCAGTAAGTAACACATTCTCTGCTGCGGCATTACTAGGAATTGAATAAGATTAGTAGCTAAGAAGGCAAGTAATTAATTCCAGAGAGTTAAGAAAAGCAAAGAGAGGACATGAGCAGTGTTTAGCAGGAGAAAAAAGGAGAACCCTAACGCCAACTATAGGTATGTGAGGGATAAAAGGATAACTAGAGTAGGAATAGGACCAGTCACAGACAGAAGTGAGAAGTTGAGTGTGGACCCTGTGGAGATCGGAGAGGTGCTAAATGAATATTTCTCATTGGTTTTCACTCAGGGAAAGGAGAATATTGTAGAGGAGAAGAATGAGATACGAGGCATTAGACCAGAAAGGATCGAGATTAGTAAGGAAGAGGTGTTATCAATTCTAGAAGGAGTGAAAGTAGACAAGCCCACTGGGCCAGATGGGATTTATTGCAGGATTCTCAGGGAAGTTGAGGAGGAGGTGTTGGAACCATTGGCCATGATCGTTGAGTCGTCATTGTCTATAGGTTTCGTACCACAGGACTGGAGGATTGCAAATATTGTGCCCTTGTTCAAGAAGGACAGTAGAGGTGACCAAACATGTGGATGAGGGTGGGGCAGTTGACGTGATGTACACGGACTTCAGTAAAGCCTTTGATAAAGTTTCACATGGTAGGCTGTTGGAGAAAATGCAGAGGCATGGGATTGAGGGTGATTTAGCAGTTTGGATTAGAAAGAAGGCAGCGAGTGGTGACTGATGGAAATGTTCTGGAGTCCGGTTACTAGTGGTGTGCCACAAGAATTGGTTTTGGGACTATTGCTGTTTGTCATTTTTATAAATGACTTAGATGCCGACATAGGTGGATAGATTAGTAAATTTGCAGATGACACTAAAGTCGGTGGAGTAGTGGACAGTGTGGAAGAATGTTACAGGTTGCAGGGGAACTTGGATAAACTGCAGAATTGGGCTGAGAAGTGGCAAATGGAGTTCAATGAAGCTAAATGTGAGGTGATACACTTTGGGAAGAATAACAGGAAGGCAGAGTACTGGGTCAATGGAAAGTTTCTCGGTAGTGAAGTTTCGCCCGGAGGCCCACTGAAGATGTTACCTAGTAGGGTGACGATGCATCTGGAAATGAACCTTCCAGCTCAGTGAGCAAACCTACATCCAGATTCTTGGTAGTGTGGATGTGCAGAGGGATCTTGGAGTCCATGTACATAGATCCCTGAAAGTTGCCACCCAGGTGGATAGTGCTGTAAAGAAGGCATACGGTCTGTTAGGTTTCATTCGTAGAGGGATTGAATTCCGGAGCCATAATGTCATGCTGCAGCTATACAAAACACTGGTGCGGCCACACTTGGAATATTGTGTACAGTTCTGGTCACTGCATTACAGGAAGCATATGGAAGCATTGGAAAAGGTGCAGAGGAGATTTACCAGGATGTTGCCTGGTCTGGAGGGAAGGTCTTATGAGGAAAGGCTGAGAGACTTGGGTCTGTTCTCGTTGGAGAGAAGAAGGCTAAGAGGGGATTTAATAGAGACATACAAGATGATCAGAGGATTAGATAAGATGGACAGTGAGAGTTTTTTTCCTAGGATGATGACGTCAGCTTGTACAAGGAGACATAGGTACAGATCAAGGGGTGAGAGATTTAAGATAGATGTCAGAGGCAGGTTCTTTACTCAGAGAGTGGTAAGGGGGTGGAACGTCCTGCCTACCAATGTAATTAATTCAGCCACATTAGGGAGATTTAAACAATCCCTGGATAAGCACATGGATGATGATGGGATAGTGTAGGGGGATGGGCTTAGATTAGTTCACAGGTTGGTGCAAGGGCCTGTTCTGCACTGTATTATTCTATGTTCTAAAAAAGAAGGTGCTGTCCCCTCATCTTTTGTGCCCAAACCTATACTAAGGTGAACAAAGGACTCATTAGCTCGCCAAGTTAGCAAATATGGAATGGCGTTGCAAGTGATCCTCGTGTCCTCAGCTGCCAAGTGAAATAGTTTCTTGATGTATGGGCAGAACCTCCTGTAGACCAATATGGGAAGATAAATAAGCAAATAGGATCCCTAAAGTTAAGATAAACCTTACAGCTCATTTCCCTGACTGATTGAGTCAATGAAGTTGTTTCCCTGCACAGCCCAGAAAAATGGCTAACTTCGAGAACGGAGACCTATTGAAATCATAAAACTTAAAGGGAATTTGTGACTTAAGAAAAAAATACATTTTCGATTTTTTTTTAATCCTCTGTGTATAAATGATAATGAAATTCTGATTATTTTGGAGCTCTCTGCTTCAATAATTCAGAGACAGTGATGATTTAATGTCGCTCAGTAATTACCTTTCATGCTGATAGTAATTGAAGTTTTAATAGAAATGAAATACCAGACGTAAAATTAATCCTCACCAGGTCGAATTCAGGTCAATCACTTTGCCAATGTTTGATCATATGACCAGTTAATAGCTTGTTACATCAAACTACAGGGACACTCATTTCTTTGAAAACTGGGACATACTTTCTCTTTTCCTAAAGAGGTGATAAAGTAAAGATTTCCAATGTTTGGAGCTGCAGTGTGAGAATCTGCTGGCCACAAGATTAATATACATGAAGCCTCTCATGCATCATAAGACTTGAAATTGAGACCAACGTATTGTTGAAATAAAGCAAAAAAGTCTTGTTACAACTTTATAAAACATTGGCAAGGCTACAAACGGAATACTGTGTGCAGTATGGAACACCACACTATTGGAGAGACGTGATTGCACTGAAGAGGGTGCAGAGGAGATTCACCAGGATGTTGCCTGGGATGAAAGGTCTCAGTGATGAGGAGAGACTGGATAGACTAGTTCTGAGGAAGGGTCAGTCGATCTGAAACATTAACTCTGGTTTCTCTCCACAAATGTAGCCAGACCTGCTGAGCTTTTCCAGCGATTTCTATTTTTGTCTCTAGATAGACTGTGTTTGTTTTCTTGGAGCAGAGGAGGCTGAGGGGGAGTCTGATTGAGGAATACAGTTTCATGAGAGGAATAAATAGCATAGCTCATGAGAATCTTTTCCCCATGGCAGTGGTGTTTAAGACCAGAGAGCATATGCCTAAACTGAGGACCAAGTGGTTTTGAAGGGATAGGAGAAAGAATATTTTTCACCCAGGGAGTGGTAGAAATATGAAAGGTGCTGACTGAGAGGGTGGTGGGGGCAGGAATTCTCACAACATTGTCGAAACATCGGGATACACGCTGAAAATGGGGTAAATGGGATTAGTGTAGTTTGGTCAGCATAGTCATGGTGGGCCGAAGGGCCTGTTTCTATGCTGTATGACTCCCTATGACTTTAACACTAGCCCTAAGCACTACTCACCAGGTGAGAAGATTAAAGCTTTCACAGGGTATTAACCTTGTGTTAGGTTTGAAAAACTTAAACCTTACTATCTTCATGCCTTAAGATTTTCTGATTTTAATTTTATTTCTCACCAAGTTTTGTGCTTCAGTTTGAGTAGCAGGAAGGATGAGATAGATCCATAATGAAACAAAGTGAGTCGAAGCGCTGACAACAATGTCTCCCTCCTCGATGTGCTCAATATGTTCTCCACTCTGAACAGAACGTCAGAGACATGATGTCACGGGTCTGACAGACCTGGGGCACACCTGGACCCACAGTCACCACCGCAGACGCCAGATTGGCCTTCATGAGGGTGACCCCATGGGCAATGACTGGCCCAGATGTGGTCCTTGGCTGTGCACTCAGATCCTGTGTGGATAAGCTGGTGGGAATATTCGTTGACACCTTTAACCTCTCCTTACTTTGCTGTGAGGTTTCCACCTGCTTCAAGAAGACTGCTATCTTCCCAGTGCTGAAGAAAAAACAGGCAGCATGCCTTAATGACTATCACTCAGTGGTTCCGACCTCCATCGTTATGGAATGCTTCGAGAGGTCAGTCATGGCTGACATCAACTCCAGCCTCTCAGATTGCCATGATCCATTACAATTCACCCACCATCACAATAGGTCCAAGACACATACCTTCTCCTTGGTCCTACACTCAGCCCTGAAACATCTGAATACCAAGGATACCTACGTCAGATTCCTATTTATTTATTTTTTTAAATTTATTAATTTGTGGGTGTGGGCATCACTGGCTAGGCCAGCATTTATTGCCCGTCCCTAGATGCCCCTTGAGAAGGTGGCAGTGAAATGCCTTCTTGAACCATGATGTGGAGGTGCTGGTGTTGGACTGGGGTGGACAAGGTCTAAGATCACACGACACTGGGTTAGAGTCTAACAGGTTTATTTGAAACCACAAACTTTCAGAGTCTCACTTTTGATCCAGTCCTTTAGAGTACCCTACAAACTCTCACCTGAAGAAAGAGTGAGGTCTGAAAGCTTGCAGTTACAATTAAACCTGTTGGACTATAACCTAGCTTCTTGAACCACTGCAGTCCACCTGCTGTGGGTTGATCCACAATGCCATTAGGGAGGATTTTGTCCCAGTGACAGTGATGGTACCAGCAATATATTTCCAAGTTCAAGATGGTGAGTGGCTCGGTGGAGAACTTGAAGGTAGGTGGTGTTCCCATGTATTTGCTGCCCTTATCCTTCGAGATGGACATGGGACAGTGTATCCTGTAGATAGTACACACTGCTGCTACTGAGCATCAGTGAGGGAGGGAGTGGATGTTTGTGGATGTGGTGCTAGTCTAGGGGGCTTTGTCCTAGATGGTGTCAAGCTTCTTGAGTGTTGTTGGAGCTGCGCTCATCCAGACAAGTGGAGAGTATTCTGGCACACTCCTGACTTGTGCCTTGTAGATGGTGGACAGGCTTTGGGGTGTCAGGAGATGGGTTACTTGGTGCAGAATTCCCAACATCTGACCTGCTCTTGTAGTCACTGTGTTTATGTGGTGACTCCAGTTGAATTTCTGGTCAATGGTAACCCCAGGATATTGATTGTGGGGATGGTACACTATTGAATGCCAGTGTGGGGGGTTAGATGTCTTTTACTAGTGATGGCTATTTGTATGGCACAAATGTTACTTGCCACTTGTCAGCCCTAGCCTGGGTATTATCCAGATCTTGTTGATTTTGGACATGGACTGCCTCAGTATCAGAGTCATCATAAATGGTGCTGAACACTGTGCAATCATCGGTGAATATCCCCACTTTTGACCTTATGATGGAGGGAAGGTCATTGGTGAAACAGCTGAGATGATAGAACCTTGGACACTACCCTGAGGAACTCCTGAGAGATATCCTGGAGCTGAGATGACTGACCTCCAACAACCACAATCATCTTCCTATGTGCCAGGTATGACTCTAACCACCTGAGAGTTTGCCCTTTGATTCCCATTGATTCCAGTTTGCTCGGGCTCCTTAATGTCACGCTCAGTGGAATGCAGCCTTGATGTCAAGGGCTTTCACTCTCCCCTCCCCTCTGGAATTCAGTTCTTCTGTCCATGTCTCATAAAAGGCTGTAATGAAGTCAGGAGCTGAATGGCCCTGGCAAACCCAAACTGGGTACTGAATTTATTGACTTTAGCTCCATCTTCAACACCATAATTCCAACTAAACTCATCCCCAAACTCTGAGATCTAGGCCCCTGGTTCCCCTTCTGCAACTGGATCCTCAACTTCCTGACTCACAGACCGCGATCAGTGAGAATAGGCAACAATACTCTTCCTCAATAATCCTCAACACTGGTGCCCCACAAGTCCATGGATTCAGCCCCTTGCTATATTTCTTATACACTCTACACCGTGTGGCCAAATTCAGTTCTAACTCCGTTTACAAATTTGCTAATGACATTACTGTAGTGGGTCGGATCTCAAACAACATCGAGACAGAGTACAGGAAAGAGATGGCCAGCTTAGTAGCATGGTGTAAAGACAACAATCTCTCCCTCAATGTCAGCAAAATGAAGGATCTGGTCATCGACTTCAGGTAGTGGAGTGGAGGACATGTTCCTATCTGTATCAGTGGTGCTGAGTGGAGGTTGTTGAGAGCTTCAAGTTCCTGGGAGTGATGATCACTAACAATCTGTCCTGGTCCACCCACTTTGATGCAATGGTCAAGAAAGCACAACAACGTCACTACTTCCTCAGGAGGCGAAGGAAAAGCAGCCTGTCCACAATGATTCTTACCATTTTTCTTGATGCACCACAGAAAGCATCCTATCTGGAGGCGTCACAGCTTGGTATGGCAACTGCTCCATCCAAGACAACAAGAAACTATAGAGAGTTGTGAACACAGACCAGTCCATCATCAAAACCAGTCCTCCATCCACTGACTCCATCTATACTTCCCATTGCCCCAGGAAAGCAGCGAACATTATCAAAGACCCCTCCCACCCCGGTTATTCTTTCTTCTATTCTATTCCTTCAGCAGAAGATACAAGAGTTTGAAAACATGTACCAACAGATTCAAGAACAGCTTCTTCACCACTATTATCAGACTTATGAACATACATCTCATATATTAGATTAGATTCCCTACAGTATGGAAACAGGCCCTTTGGCCCAACAACTCCACCCTGACCTTCCGAAGTGTAACCTACCAGACCCATTTCCCTACCCTATACTTACCCCTGACCAATGCACCTAACACTACGGGCAATTTAGCATGGCCAATTCACCTGTCCTGCACATCTTTGGACTGTGAGAGGAAACCAGAGCACCCAGAGGAAACCCACGCAGACACAGGGAGAATGTGCAAACTCCACATAGTTACCGGAGGCTGGGAATCAAACCCGGGACCCTGGTGCTGTGAGCCACCGTGCATAGATTCCACAGATTCCCCACTCTCTGGCTGAAGAAGTTTCTCCTTATCTCCATTCTAAAAGGTCTTCCCTTTACTCCAAGGCTGTGCCCTCGGGTCCTAGTCTCTCCAACCAATGGGAACACCTTTCCAACATCCACTCTGTCCAGGCCATTCAGTATCCTGTAACTTTCAGTTAGATGCCTCCTCATCCTCTAAACTCCACCAAGTATTGACCCAGCGTCCCCAAACATTCCTCCTATGTTAAGCTGTTCATTCCTGGAACCATTCTTGTGATTCTCCTCTATCATGCTCCAAGGTCAGTCCATCCTTCCTCAGATATAGGGCCCAAAACTGCTCACAATACTCCAAATGTGGTCTAACCAGAAGTTTATAGAGCCTCAGAAATACAGATTTTCTTTTACATTCAAGTGGTTGGCACAGTGGTTAGCACTGCTGCTCTCACAGCGCCAGGGACCCGGGTTCAATTCCCGCCTCAGGCAACTGTCTGTGTGGAGTTTGAACATTCTCCCCGTGTCTGCGTGGGTTTCCTCTGGGTGCTCTGGTTTCCTTCCACAGTCCAAAGATGTACAGGGCAGGTGAATTGGCCATGCTAAATTGCCCGTAGTGTTAGGTGAAGGGGTTAATGTAGGGGAATGGGTCTGGGTGGGTTGCTCTTTGGAGGGTCGGTGTGGACTTGTTGGGCTGAAGGGCCTGTTTCCACACTGTAAGTAATCTAATCTAGTCTAATAAATGCCATCATTGCTTTTGCCTTCCCAACTACTGACTCAACCTGCAAGTTTACCTTGAGAGTATCTTGTTCTAGAACACCCAAGTCTCTTTGCACTTCAGATTTCTGAACTTTCTTCCCATTTAGAAAGTAGTCATGCCTCTATTCTTCCAACCAAAGTGCATGATACCATTCATGGTTTCATTCTTGTAAATCTCCTTTGCACTCTCTCCAGGGCTTTAACATTCTTCCATACATAAGGTGCCCAGAACTGAACACAACATGGTCTGACCAATGATTTGTCACAGAATAATGTTGTTCAGGAGAAATAATTTGGAATTATGGATTTAGTTCAATTGTTGTGGGCATAATGGTCAAAGTATTGAACAAGTGGACGTAACTGCTGTCTATTATAGACATAAAACAGTTACCGAAAGCATAGCTTACAGATCTTAACTGATCAGCCTTCTCACTGATCAGTTCTTTGCTCAAGCAAATTTATCTCATGGTTGGGTTAGCTTCTATCATCTCATTACTTCTCTCTCTCCTGGTTATGTCCCAGTGCAGCAGAGTTATGCAGCTGCTTTGGAGGTAAAAAGCAATTTTTAAAAAAAATCTACAAATGCTGGGAATCTTAAATAAAATCAGAAATGACTGGAAACAGAACAGGTCAACCAACATCTGTGAAGACGAAACGCAGGATGACATTTTAGATGAATTCTTTTGTTCAAAGCTAAGACTAAAACACAAGAAATATTTTCATTGAATCAGAAAGAAGAGTAACAGAAGAACAAGATATATGAACATTCAGTAAAATTTATCAATTGAATGTTTAAAGAAAAGCAGGAGGTATCTGCTGTAACAGATGATTTCAGTCAGACACTGGAAAGCAGTATTAAAAAAACTGCCTTGTACCCACGTGGAGAACAGAGACTGGATATAAATTGAGTTTCAAATACAATTTTGTCAGAATTTTACTTCGATCTTTTTATTATAAAGGTACATCCACTGCTCCCCTCAATTTAGTACACACTCAACCTTCATTGGCAACTTATTTTTCCCAAAAAATATATCTTATTCATAAAATTGATAGAAATACATTTCAACATGAGTATTACAATATTCACAAGAAGATTCAACTTGTCCCTGCTCAGGATGTTACACTCGATACAGTTGCAATAATGTTTGCAAATTACATTCTGCGTCAGGCATACAGAGCAATGGTGAAAACATTTCAAATCGGAAATGACAGAAAGTGCAATAGATATGAATTTCTCTATACACTAAGTTTCACTCTGAGTTGATTCAGTATGTTCTCAATGCTCTGGATTTACAATGTATATTCTCTGTAAGGCACACAGCTCAAGTCATTTTGCAGATTCCAGCTACCTCAGTGTAAACAGTTGAAAAGCTTTAGTCTGCTACCTCTCCTCATTGCGCTTCTTTGACAGTGACCTGATCTTTAGTGTTTCACTCAGCACGTTGACATGGACCGATATCCCCAACACACAAGTCGGTGACTGGAAGACCAGTAGGTTCCAAGCAGACCTCTCACTGAGCTGTAGGCCTCCAGGTGCAGTTGATGCTGTTCCTGGGATATGACCCTGTACAGCAAAGATTCAACAAATCTTTTTTGCAAGAGACCATGCCATTCTACCCTTCACCATAGCCATCATAAGGGTAACTTGTGGAGGATCATAGAGTTGGAGAATTTTTATAACACGGAGTTAGGCTGTTCTGTCCATGCTGGTCATCAAACATCTATCTACCCCAATGCCATTTCCCAGCACTTGGCCAGTGCCCTTGTATCCTGTAGCATTTCAAGTGATCATCTAAATAGTTCTTAAATGTCTCGTGGGTTCCTGCCTCCACTATCCTTTTAGGCAGTGAGTTCCCGATACCTACAACCCTCTGAGTAGAAACGCTTTTCCTGAAATCCCCTCTAAACCACCTGTTCCTTGCTTTAAGTCTGTGCTCCCTGTTTATTGACCCCTCTACTAAGAGGAACAGTTTCTCCCTGTCTATCATGTCTATATTTCTCGTAACTTTGTACACCTCAATAAGGTCCCCACTCAGCCTTCTCTGCTTTAAGGCAATTAACCCCATTCTCTTTTAACAGCAGAGTCACTCCAGCCCAGGCAACATCCTGCTGAATCTCTGCACCCTCTCCAGTGGTGATCAGAGCTCCATACAGTACTCCAGCTGTGACCAAACTATTGTTATGTACTGCTCCAACATAACCACCTCATCCTTGTATTCAAGGCCTTGACTAATAAAGGCAAGTATCCCACATGTTTTGTTAACCACGTTACCTACCTGTCCTGCTGCCTTTAAGGATCTGTGCATTCACACCAAGATCTCTCTGATCCTCTCTACTTCTGAGGGTCCTGCCATTCAATGTGCATTCCCTTGCTCTCTTAATCCTCCTAACATTCATTACCTCACATTTGTCAACATGAAGTTCTGTTTGGCACTGCTCATCACTAAACCAATCTGTCTAAATCATCCTGGAGTCTAATGTTTTCTTCCTTGCTATTTCCTCCACCACCGATCTATTAACTTACTAATATATAGATGTTGGCTATGTTGGCCATGCTGGCTATGGTGGGTTTGTTGGCCACATTGGCTATGTTGGCCATTTTGGCTATATTGGCCATGTTGATTATGTTGGTTATGTTGGCTATGTTGGTTATACTTTGAGAAACTGACAGAAAGGTTTCAAGAATTTTCCCTGTTTTGCTTTGTTCAACAGCAAAGAAACATTAAAATTCAAACCAGCTTACCACAACCAGCTTACCATAACCAGCTTATCACAAACATCTTACCACAAACCAGCTTACCACAACTGGCCTACCATAACCAGCTTACTATAACCAGTTTATCATAACCAGCTTATCACAACGGCCTACCATAACTAGTTTACCATAACCAGCTTACCACAAACTAGCTTACCATAAACCAGCACCATACCACAATGAGCAAAGAACCACCTGAGCTGTGGAGGCTCCCCCCACCACCCCGAACCTGGTTATATCAGCACTGATCCCACTGAAAAATGGAGCAGGTCCGAGGGGCCAAATGGCCTACTCCCACACGTTCTACAAGTAACAGGCTAAATTACTTAATCACGGTAAAACCTTTTCGGGTTGAAGAAAAGCACATTATAGCAGAACTGACTGTACAGGTATATGAAACTCATTATGGCATACCCCACTTGGAATCAGGCAGACTGTACTGAGCAGACCTCCACTGGTTCACATTCAGGTTACATTATACGGTCTGTGTTTATGCAATAAGCTGCAGGCCTCAAAATGCAGGGGTCCAGCACTTGATGCATAGCTGCACCAGAGATGCTGGAATTGTATTGTCAACTCTATAACTAATAGGTTCACTTGACCTTTGCTTCAAACCCCTTTGTTATTTTACACCTCGAATTCTTTTGCAGTTTTGAAATATCTGCTTCAAGAAACTAGGAAGGACAGAAATACCTACCGTTACAAGATATGTTGTGTTATGTTACTGGAATGGAGTCCAAGATAACATCATAAATATAATTGATGTTTTTGAGCAAGTGCTGTAAATGTTTAGTGCTTCTCCTTCTTAACTGGCTGCATGCACAATGCTATAGATTTAAATCACGCATGCTGAATGGAGTTGCTGGTGGTGTTCCAGATCCTGAACTGAGAATTGGCATGTTCCAACAATTATACAAAAGGTTCAAGATTCCTACGTGAAGTGTTTGGTGATTTTACAAACCAGTTCTTTACAAACAGGTTTACAATTCCTTTGCAACAGAGGATAAGAAATGTCCCATCCCTTGTGACAGTTGGAACAAACTGAATTAATCATATTCTTTGTTTAAAACAAGGGAAAGGGAAGGCAGAAAATAGAATAAAGGGTGAAAATGTGAGGAACTGCACAGGCAGGGACATAATAACAACAGGAAGAAAATTTAAAGCTTGCAAAAAACACAATATAAATGCAAGTTCTTTCTTCCTTGTTCTTTCCTATGAATGCAAATAAAGGCAAATCAGGGCAGAATGTACTCACTTCAGGGAGTGTTGTTGAACAAAGGGACCTTGGAGTGCAGACCTTGGAGACCTTGGTTGTACTGGACATTGGTTAGGCCACTTTTGGAATATTGCATTCAGTTCTGGTCTCCTTGCTATAGTAAAGATATGGTGAAACCTGAAAGGGCTTAGAAAAAATTTACAAGGATGTTGCCAGGGTTGGAGGATTTGAGCTATAGGGAGAAGCTGAACAGGCTGGGGCTGTTTTCCCTGGAGTGTCAGAGGCTGAGGGGTGACCTTATAGAGGTTTATAAAATCATGAGGGGCATGGATAGGGTAAATAGACAAAATCTTTTCCCCAGAGTGGGGGAGTCCAAAATTGGACAGCATAGGTTTAGGGTGAGAGGGGAAAAATATAAAAAGGACCTAGGGGCAACTTCTTCATGCAGAGGGTGGTGGGCATATGGAATGAGCTGCCAGAGGAAGTGGTGGAGGCTGGTACAATTGCAACATTTAAAAGGGATCTGGATGGATATATGAATCGGAAGGGTTTGGATGGATATGGGCCGGGTGCTGTCATGTGGGACTAGTTTAATTTAGGATATCTGGTCGGCATGGACGAGTTGGACCGAAGGATCTATTTGTATGCTCTATGACTCTATAACCTCTACAATAGGAAATGTACCGTTACTGCACCATATATATAACCATACAATAGTGCAGCAAATGCTATTGGCAAAGAAACCCCAAATTGCATGTTATAATTTTACATAAAGACTGAAAGTTCTGCAGAAACTCAGCGGAATCTGGTAGCATCGATGGAGAAAAATAAGAGTTCATGTTTTAAATCCATTACGATTCTTCTTCATCTGAACTTCTGCTTGTATTTCAGATCTCCAGCATCTGCAACGTTTCAGTTTCATTGTAACAATGAACAAGCCCCTTGCGTGTTCCTTCTATTTTACCGAAGCCAAACTGAGATTAGCCCAATTATAAATCACAAATTGGCTCACTGCACCTATATAATTAATATGAAATCGGTATTTCCAGTGAATTTTGAGTCCCTTAGAAATGCAAACATAAAAATCCAAAACATGTCACTCGATCCCATCAAAGGACTGCATACACAATTCTGATTAGGAATTCCTCTGAAATTAAATTGAATGGAAACCTTTCACTCTGTAATAAACCAGAAAATGTTGCAAATATTCAGCAAGTAATCCAGTATCTGTGGGGGAGTGAAACATGTTTAATATTTCAGGTGAAGGACATACCACCAGAACTCTCAGTTCTTCATTGAAATCTGCAGATGTCTGAGTGCCTTTTCATAGGTAGGCAGGAAGTCAAAGTCACCGCTCCCTCAGCTCACAGCCTCATTCCTGATGAAGGGCTTTTACTTGAAATGTCGACTCTCCTGCTCCTGGGATGCTGCCTGAGCTGCTGTGCTTTTCCAGCACACACTCTTGATTCTGATCTCCAACATCTGCAGTCTTCACAATCTCCAAGGAAGCTAAGGTGACCTCTGACCCTTTCCCATCTCTCAGCTCTTACTGAGTGGCCAGTTATTGCTCTTCTAGATCAGGTCTCCACACCTAACCCGACGAAGCTCAAATGAATGAAGCTATTCCAAAATACTACATGTGAATGTTGGTAACAACTTGTAAAAACTCTGTTTAAGGTATCGTGGGTGTGATAAGTCATGAAGCTGATGATCTTCAATTACTGTGATGTAATATTTATGCTCACTCCAATAAGATTGGAGTAAGATATGGGTCATATAGCACTGAAGAAACAATGAATTTTTCTTACAGTTCTTGATACTGAGACAAGGTGTAACAATCACAGGCCATTCTAATCTCGGTTCAAGCTAGGCAATCCTGGAGTATTGTAGTACACTTCCCTCAGCATGTCATGCTGCTAGAGGACTCAGTAAGATGGAGACCGAGACCTTTGTACCATTAGGTGCCACTCTATGGTATGATAATGATATCAGTGAGCATTAAATCTGAGATAGATAATTCTTTTGTTCAGCAAAGATATTAAGGGATGTGGGCCAAAGGCAAGGATATGGAGTTATGTCATAGATCAGCCATGATCTCATTGAATCAAGGGGCTTAATGGCCTCCGCCTGTTCCTATGTTTTATACCCCGTTAAAAAACAGCTGTTGTGAGACATTACACAACATACCATTTTCTCCAATCAAAAGAAAGCCCAAATAAACAAATATTATTGAACACAGACACATGAAGTCAATTCAATAATTATACAAACATATGCCAATAGAGTTAAGAAAATCAATAATTCAAACTTTGGTATAAGGTTTTGAAGGGATGACAACTCATCGTAATATAGGCAGAAGTGGGTATTGCAGATGCTGGGATCCAGAGTTTAGATCAGATTGGTGCTGGAAAAGCTCAGCATGTCAGGCAGCATCTAAAGAGCAGGAAAATCGATGTTTCGGGCAAAAGCCCTTCATCAGGAATAGGTGATGCCCACCAGTTTCCTCATTTTCCCTCCCCCCACCTCACCTCAGTTCCATCCTTCCAGCTCAGCACTGTCCCCATGACCTGTCCTACCTGCCAATCTCCTTTCCCATCTATCTACTCCACCCTCCCCTCTGACCTATCACCTCCATCCCCACCCCCATTCACCTATTGTACTCTTTGCTACCTTCTCCTCAGCCTCCTCCCCCTACCCCCCCACCCCCATTTATCTCTCCACCCTGGAGGCTCCCTGCCTCTATTCCTGAGGAAGGGCTTTTGCCCGAAACGTCGATTTTCCTGCTCCTTGGATGCTGCCTGACCTGCTGTGCTTTTCCAGCACCATTCTGATCTCAATTCATCATAATATGCTGACTGTTCATCTCTGTGGAGAGAGATGGCACTGTATTATTCTCAGTTGACTCTATCTTCTAATGCCTCAAGCAATAACTTTGCTTCATGTGTGATGCTCCCAAGTGAAGGTCTGTTTCAGGAATGTAGCTTCCTTCCTTTGGTCTGAACTCCCTACACACAAACACGTAAACAATGCAGCTGAACCCCGATCTTACCTCATCATTTAGCTCTGTCCTGGGTGACCCTCCCCAAAATAGCCACAGCTCCATGGCCCTGCTGAGCACAGCACCTTGCAGCCTCAGGATTGGGCTGGCTGCTCTCTCTCTGTTGGGGTGAGGATGGGAGGGGGTCTTCCACCATCCACCCGAGGATCCTAATTCCAGAGAAGACCCACCAATGGTCACCACTCGGAGCCCCAAAGCCTCAGAAAAGTTCCATTCACTGGTCAGAAAACAGAAAGTTGATGGATGGGGATGCAAGTTTGCTCGCTAAGCTGGAAGGTTTATTTTCAGACATTTCGTCACCATCTGAGGTAACATCATCAGTGAGCCTTTGGTGAAGCTGGAGTTGATATTTTTACTGAGTTGTTGAACTTAGATTATTTCAAAAGACAATGACGTATCCATCTGATTTGGACAATCTACAAAGCAACATTAACTGAGCCATGACTAATCTTTAACTGACATCAATGAACAACTGAAAGGGAGAAGATTTTCATTGCAGACAATAGCTTGTCCATCAGCTTGTCCATTTCAGGTCAAAATGTAGCATTCAGGAATCTCTATGGGAAGCATTCCATCATCGTCATATATATGCATACTCACATTTTGTTCAGGGATTGTCTGGAGTCTTGCATTTTTGTTCTACTGTCGATTGATTTTTTTTCCACTTTACAGGCTCTTTCTCTTTATTTATAAATATCATCATCATAGAATCTCGACAGTGTGGAAACTCCATATGCTTACAGTTAAAGAAATAGCTTACCGAGTACAATTTCCTGGATAAAGCCATTCTACTTGACTTGGGATCTGCATCCTCCAAATCTTCAAACTCAATCTTTCATTAAGGAGATAAGAACCAAGGGCAGGGACCAGCTATCTGACCCTTTGAGCCTGCTCCACCATTCAGGAGGATCATGGCTGATCTTTCCGTGGAACCAGCTCCAATTACCCACCCACTCACCATAACCCAATATTCCTTTGCCTTAAAAACATTGAGCAACGCAGCCTCAACTGCTTCACTGGGCAGGGAATTCCACAGATTCACAAGCCTTTGGGTGAAGAAGTTCCTCCTCAGCTCAGTCCTCAACCAGCTCCCCCTTTATTTTGAGGCTGGACCCCCGGTTCTAGTTTCAGCCACCAGTGGGAACAACCTCTTTTCAGTTCACAAAACATCACTGAGAAGAATAACAGAGCTCAAATGATTGATTTGCTAAGATTAGACATTGCTGCTCAACAAGGGTTTGATTTAAAATAAACATTTTCTGATGCTGTTGAAGATTGTTCTTAGTGTTAGGTACAATCCTAATTGAAATAACTGCCCTGAGACTGGTATTCCACCACCCAGTCCCCCTTTATGTACACGGGGAGAGTCCATGATACTGATCCAGCTCCCTCAGAGCCAGCTCTTGGAGTGAACAGAACCTCTGATTCATGTGTTCTTTTTTTCTTTTTTTCTTCTTTTTTCTTTTTCTCTTATTTCCCCCCACATTACAGCCTAACTGCAGTACTGCTTATTTTTCCTCAGCAGCCACGCCGTATGTGTGCAGGGGTCGGACACAGTGAAGAGCAACAAGTGCATAAATCTTTACTTTATTGCACCACCAGGAAGAAGGAAAACACCAGAGGGGCCAGTGACAAGCAGTGCCCTCCTTAACAAAAGGGACACTCCTGTTCTTATCTGTCAGCCAGGGCTCCCTGATTGAACTGGATTAACTGCCCCAATCAGGGAACTCATATTGTATGAGGTCCACCTGACTGACCTCATTACAATCACCACATTCATATTATTTTATAAGTTTACTAGGAGTTGTGTAAGCCAGCAGCAGAAATATAGCAGTTGCATTATTTAGACTTCATTGGGAGCTTATGCTGCATAAGTGCTCTGTATGAGGTAAGAGGCTAAGGCCCTTGGGAACATAGGTTCTTAAATTTTAATTTAAAAAGTTTGATCGATAATTTACTTGTTATGGAAAATCTTTCTGCAGTAGAAAGTGTTTATCTGCAATGCAATGTGTCTGGGAGGAACTGCACTCTCAATAACTCTCAGAAGAAGAGGTGTCAATCCCAAAAATTCTGTCTGTCTGATATACCCCAAATTCTTTTTCCTTTCATTTTAATAGAGGCAGTAACCATTTAAAATATATGAGTTAATACCTCTATCATTGGCATTGTGTGTTTGCTCATTGTTTCCATTTGTAAAATGTGTTTTTTTAAAATATTAATGGTGCAATATAAATGCACATTTTCTGTGCTTCAGGACCTTGAATGTGTGACACAGGTGAATAAAACTGCTACTGTATCTCACGCCTGTATGCCACAGGAGCAGACAATGGATTACTGAACTGCAGACATTTATACAAAGGAAGATCCCAGCAGGCCCACTTTGTAAGTTGTATGTCTCCTTTCTCCTATCAAGCAAAATGTGACTGCCCTCATTTCCTCACAAACAAAAACAGAAATTGTTGGAAAAGCTCAGCAGCTCTGGCAGTATCTGTGGAGAGAAATCAGAGCTAACGTTTTGGGTTGAGTGACCCTCCATTCTGATTTCTTTCCACAAATGCTGCCAGACCTGCTGAGCTTTTCCAGCAATTTCTGCTTTTGTTTCTGATTTGCGGCATTCAGAGTTCTTTTGGTTTTTGTTCTGATTTCCTCATAGGTCTGTGCCTTCCCATGTTTTGAAATATTTGTCTAATTTTCCTCCAAACAGTGTAATGGCTGAGTGACTCAGTCACTGTATGTGGCAATGCATTCCATATCTCAGCAATACCCAACATGACAAAACTCCTCACCTCTCTTTTCCCTCCCATTTGAAAGATGACACTTTGTCAATGGCTGCCAACCTACACAAATAACCTTTGCTTTCACAATACGGCTAAACGCCAGAATACTTTATTAAAAAATCCATTACTTATTTCTACTTGTTCATGAGATGAGGGTGTTTGAGGGTGTTGATGGCTGGGTCAGCATTTATTGTCCATCTCTAATTGCCTTGGAGAAGATGATCGTGAGTTGCCTTCATGATCCGCTGCAGTTCTTCCACAGTGTTGTGTTCTGATGTTTCTGTGCAACTGCTTCTTTTACCAATCTCGGTTGCGGAAGTCACAGGTTTGGAAAGAGCTCCTCAGGGGAGCTATGGTTTATAATTCCACTGAAAATTGTTGATAGCCCATTCTGCTACCCCTGCGCCTGAGTGATGAATGGAATCAACGTTGACGGTTGTCGATGGGGTACCTATCAGTAAGTTGCTTTGTCTGAATGTTGATGAGCTTCTTGAGTATTGTTGGAGCTACAATAATCTGGGAGTATTCCACCATTTTGACCTATGCCAAGTGGATGTGGAACAGGCTTTGGGGAGACAGGAGATGAGATTCTCATTGAACATAGAACATAGAACATAGAATGTTACAGCGCAGTACAGGGCCTTTGGCCTTCGATGTTGCATCAACCTGTGAAATTACTCTGATGCCCATCTATCCCACACTGTTCCATTATTATCCATATTTATGTCCAATGCCCATTTAAGTGCTCTTAACGTTGACGAATCTACTACTGTTGCAGGCAGGCCGTTCCACGCCCCTACCACTCTCTGAATAAAGAAACTACCCTGATATCTGTCCTAAGTCTATCACCCCTCAATTTACAGCTATGTCCCCTTGTGTTCGCATTCACTATTCAAGGAAAAAGGCTCTCACTGTCCGCCATATCTAATCCTGTGATTATCTTATGTCTCAATTAAGCCACCTCTCAACCTCTTCTCTCCAACGAAAACAGCCTCAGTTCCCTCAGCCTTTCCTCGTAAGACTTTCCTTCTATACCAGGCAACATCCTGGTAAATCTCCTCTGAACCCCTTCCAAACTTCCTTATACTTCCTATAATGCGGTGACTAGAACTGCACGCAATACTCCAGGTGTGGCCTTACTAGTATCTTGTACAGCTGAAGCATGACCTCATGGCTCCAAAACTCAATCCCCTGACCAATAAACACCAACACACCATTTGCCTTCTTAACAACCCTATCAATCTGGGTGGTAACCTTCAGGAATTTATGCACCTGGACACCAAGATCTCTCTGTTCATCTACACTGCCAAGAATTTTACCATTAGCCCAGTTCTCTGCATTCCTGTTACTTAGTCTGAAGTGAACTACCTCACAATTTTCTGCATTAAACTCCATTTGTCACTTCTCAGCCCAACTCTGCAGCTTATCTAAGTCCCTCTGTAACCCACAACATCCTTCAGCACTATCCACAACTCTGCCGACCTTAGTGTCATCCGCAAATTTACTAACCCATCCTTCTACGCCCGCATCCAGACATTTATAAAAATGACAAACAGCAGTGGCCCCAAAATAGATTGTTGTGGCATACCACTAGTAACTGAGCTCCAGGATGAACATTTCCCATCAACCCCCACCCTCTGTCTTCTTTCAGCTAGCCAATTTCTGATCCAAACCACTAAATCACCTACAATCCCGAAATTCCGTATTTTGTGCAATAGCCGATCATATGGAACCTTATCAAACGCCTTACTGAAGTCCATATACACCACATCAACCGCTTTATCTTCATCCACCTGTTTTGTCACCTTCTCAAAGAATTCAATAAGGTTAGTTAGGCACAACCTACCCTTCACAAAACTGTGTTGACTATCTCTAATCAAATTATTCCTTTCCTGATGATTATTAATCTTATCTCTTATAGCCTTTTCAACACCTTACCCACAACCGAAGTAAGGCTCGCTGGCCTATAGTTTCCAGGGTTGTCTCAACTCCCCTTCTTAAACAAAGCAACAACATTTGCTATCCTCCAGTCTTCTGGCACTATTCCTGTAGACGATGAAGACATAAAGATCGAAGCCAAAGGCTCTGCAATCTCCTCCGTGGCTTCTCAGGGAATCCGAGGATAAATCCCTTCTGGCTCAGGGGTCTTATCGATTTTAGACCTTCCAAAATTGCTAAAACTTCCTCTTTGTCAACCGCAATCCTATCTAATCTAGTAGCCTGTATCTCCGTATTCTCACTAACATTGTCCTTTTCCAATGTGAATACTCACGAAAAGTATTCATTAAGCACTTCCCCTATGTCCTCAGATTCCGCACACAACTTCTCACTACTGTCTTTGATTGGCCCTAATCTTACTCTAGTCATTCTTTTATTCCTGATAGACCTATGGAAGGCCTTAGGGTTCTCCTTGATCCTATGCACCAACAACTTCTCATGTCCCCTCCTGGCTCTTCTTAGCCTTTTCCTTAGATCCTTGCTGGCTAATATACTGGAGAAAGTGAGGACTGCAGATACTGGAGATCAGAGCTGAAAATGTGTTGCTGGAAAAGCGCAGCAGGTCAGGCAGCATCCAAGGAGCAGGAGAATCGACGTTTCGTTCCTGAAGAAGGGCTCATGCCCAAAACATCAATTCTCCTGCTCCTTGGATGCTGCCTGACCTGCTGCGCTTTTCCAGCAACATATTTTCAGCAGTAGCTAACATTTACTCTCAACTTTTCTGGCTAATTTACAACTTGCAGGATTCCTGCTCTTGTATCAACTGTATTTATATGGCTAGTGAAGTTCAGTGTCTGGACAATGATAAACCTCTAGGATATTGATAGTGAGGGATAGTGATGGTAAGACCATTGAATGCTGAGGAGTGATGATTAGATTCTTTCTTGTTAGAGTGGCCCTTATATAGTATGGTATCTTTTATGGCTATGTCATACACATTTCCTACAGATGAAGGATATGGATTATAAGATCTGATAGTACAAGCAGTGACTGCCCTGAGCATAAATCATCTAATCAAGGGGTTAATAGAATTGTAACCTGAGGATATTGATAGTGGGGATTCAAAGATGGCAATGCAATTGAACGTCAAAGGGAAATGGTTCGATTCTCTCTTGTTGGGGATAGTCATGGTCTGACACTCATTTGGTGCAAACATTACTTACCATTTAGAATCCCAAGCCTGGATATTGCACTGATCTTGCTGTATATGGTCATGAGCTGCTTCAGTATCTGAGGAGTTGTGAATGGTGCTGAATTTTTGTGCATTCATCAGCAAACATCCCCATTTCTGACCTTATGATGGAGGGAAGGTCAGTGTGGAAACAGCTGATGATGGCAGGCTGGGCCTAACCCCGAGGAACTCCTGCTGAGAAGTCCACAGACTAAATTATTGACCTCCAACAATTGCAACTGTCTTCCTTTGAGCCAGGTTAAACTCCAACCAGAGAGTTTACTCTTGATTGCCATGACTCCAATTTTTCTCGGGCTCCTTGATGCCACACTCAGTCAAATATGACGTTAATGTCAACAGCAATCACTCTCACCTCACCTCTGGGAAACAGCTCTTTTGTCCTGTTTGGGTTCAGGCTTGAATGAGGTCAGGTGCAGGTTGACCTTGACAAAATATTTCTTGTTGCGTATAAAACATCCCTGGACAATTATCCACAATTTTGAGCTCTTTCCTGTTAGTCTTCTCTACTTCATGTAACTAGTCCCCGTATCTTGTCCCTCCTCACAACAACACTTTCTCATCCCCAGATCATCTTCGTGCTTTGAGAAGTATAATCCCTGAGGCTTTAATGACCTTTACCTAATGGGCACCCAAAATTGACCATTGTTCTGTAACTGTGACCCAGATATAGATTGGAACAAACATGGCTTTACTCATCTAATCTTTCATTCTAGTCTGCTATTTATAAAAAAAAACAAAATGCTAGTAGCCTTTAATATCACTATTGACCTTCATTCTATACTCTAACAGGATTATATGTTGGAGAATAAGAATTAGGAGCAGGAGTAGGACACTCTCCCACTTGGTTGTGTTCCCTATTCAATAAGATAATTGGCTGATCTGATTGTAACCTTAACTCCAGATTCCTGCCCATTGTCCAATTACCAAAGACTCTCTTGTTAGACGAGAATCTATCCACCACTGCTTTGAAAATATTCAATAACTCTGCTTCCACCACCTTTTAGAGAAGAAGGTTCCGGAGAGTCAGACCCTTGGTGAGAAAAGGTTCTCCTCATCACTGTCTTTAATGGACAGCCGCTGATTTTTAAACAGGATTCCCTCATCCCAGATTCTCCTTTCCACAACCAATTCGTCAAGAACAGATCCCAATCAAGTCACCTCCTACACTTCCTAAACCCTGTGGACACAAGCTTAGCCTGTCTGGACATCCCTCATGAGACAACCCACTCATTCTAGGGAAAATCAAACAGATGTACCATTAGGTGCTGGTACCTCTCCAAGATCTGGATTTGGAAATTTATCACTGTTCCTCCACTGTCGCTGTGTCAGCATTCTAGAACTGCAGGTGCAGCAGGTAATTAGGAAGGCAAATGGAATTTTGCCCTTCGTTGCTAAGGGGATTGAGTTTAAAAGCAGGGAGGTTATGTTACAGCTGTGTAGGGCGCTGGTGAGGCCCCACCTGGAGTACGGTGTGGGTCTCCTTACTTGAGAAAGGATGTATTGACACAGTGAGGAGAGACTGAATAGGCTGGGATTCTTGGAATGTAAAAAAATGAGGAGGGATTTTATAGAAACATATAAAATCATGAAGATCAATGTAGGGAGGATGTTTCCACTGGTGGATGAAACTAGGGCAAGAGGGAATAGCCACAAAATTAGGGGAAACAGAATTAGGACTGAAGCGAGAAGGAACTTTTTCACCCAGAGCAATGTGAATGTGTGGAATTCCCTGCCCAGTGAAGTGGTTGAGGCTTCCTCAGTAAATGTTTTTAAAGCTAAGATAGATTTTTTTTGAACGATGAAGGAATTAAGGGGTACGGTGAGAGGGTCAGGTGGGTGGGTAAGTGGAGCTGAGACCATGAAAAGATCAGCCATGATCTCATTGAATGGTGGATTAGGCTCCAAGGGCCAGCCGGCCTCCTCCTGCTCTCACCTCTTCTGTTCTTGTGCTCTGTCCATACTCTCCAAATGGAACTGTCGATGAACCAACACCACATGGACATCAGTGAATCAAGAAGGGAACTCACTCCTTTTGTTGGATAAAGTGGTTAAGAAGGCAATGTACACTTGCTTTTATTAGTCAAAACATAAAGGTTAAGAGCAGGGAGGTGTTGGAACTGTATAAAATGCTGGTGAAGCCACAGCTGGAGAATTGTGTAGAGCTGTGGAATCCACATTATAGGAGGGATGCAATTGAACTGGAGAAGCTGAAAAGGAGATTTACCAGGGTATTGCCTTGACTGGAGGGTTTCAATGATGAAGAGATATTGGACAGACTGCGGTTGCTTTCCTTGGAGCAGAGGAGACTAAAGAGCCAACATAATTGAGATGTATAAAGTGATGAGGGGCATAGACAGTACAGACAGGAAGAGATCTTCATCCTTGGTGAAGATCAATGACCCGGGTCACGGATTTGAGGGAAAGGAAGGAGGTTTACAGGGGGATGTGAGGGAAATCCTTTTCACCCAAAGGGAGGTGAGAATTGGGAACCCACTGCCTGGAAAGGTGGGAGAGCCAGAAACCCTCATCACATTAATGTATTTGGATGTGCACTTGCGATGTCAAAGCAGGTAAGGCTATGGGCCTGGGAAGAGGGACTGGAACAGTTAAGTGGTTGCTTTGCCCAGCATGGACATGATGGGCCAAAGGGACTTTTTCTGTCACGTAGATCTCTTGGACTTTATGACCACCTTCTCAAGGGGAATTAAGGATGTTCCTAACCATCCCACTCCTCCATTTCTCTTGGTGCACTTCAGCTCCAGGAGATGACCTATGTGCATGGCAATTGTCTACAGAGCAGATGGGATATTATTCAACCCAAGCAGCTTTCAATCCAAAACCAAACCCCACTCCACCTTTAGTCACACCTTTGTTGTGAAGGTGACATTTGAATGTGCCCACACTCAGAAACAGAGCTCCAAGCCATTGTGTCTCTAACCCCAAAATGTGTGGAAAAATGGCCCTTTCAAATCATAGCTGAAAATGTGTTGCTGGAAAAGTGCAGCAGGTCAGGCAGCATCCAAGGAACAGGAGAATCGACGTTTCGGGCATCAGCCCTTCTTCAGGAATGAGGAAAGTGTGCCCAGCAGGCTAAGATAAAAGGTAGGGAGGAGGGACTTGGGGGAGGGGCGTTGGGAATGCAATAGGTGGAGGGAGGTCAAGGTGAGGGTGATAGGCTGGAGTGGGGTGGGGGCGGAGAGGTCAGGAAGAAGGTTGCAGGTTAGGAAGGCGGTGCTGAGTTCGAGGGATTTGACTGAGACAAGGTGGGGGGAGGGGGAAATTAGGAAACTGGAGAAATCTGAGTTCATCCCTTGTGGTTGGAGGGTTCCCAGGCGGAAGATGAGGCGCTCTTCCTCCAACCGTCGTGTTGCTATGGTCTGGCGATGGAGGAGTCCAAGGACCTGCATGTCCTTGGTGGAGTGGGAGAGGGAGTTGAAGTGTTGGGCTACAGGGTGGTTGGGTTGGTTGGTCCTCCATGTCGTCCTCACCTACCACCCCACCAACCTCCATGTCCAACGTATCATCCGCCGTCATTTCCGTTCCTCCGCTACATCGATGACTGTATCAGCACTGCCTCGTGCTCCCATGAGGAGGTTGAACAGTTCATCCACTTTATCAACACTTTCCACCCCGACCTCAAATTTACCTGGGCCGTCTCAGACTCTTCTTCCTGACCTCTCCGCCCCCACCCCACTCCAGCCTATCACCCTCACCTTGACCTCCCTCCACCTATCGTATTCCTAACGCCCCTCCCCCAAGTCCCTCCTCCCTACCTTTTATCTTAGCCTGCTGGACACACTTTCCTCATTCCTGAAGAAGGGCTGATGCCTGAAACGTCGATTCTCCTGTTCCTTGGATGCTGCCTGACCTGCTGCGCTTTTCCAGCAACACATTTTCAGCTCTGATCTCCAGCATCTGCAATCCTCACTTCCTCCTTTCAAATCATAGTCATCCTCAACCAGCCTCCACAGCACATGACCTCTCCCCATTGATTACAGGGCGTGCTGAAACCCTGGAAAACATTCCCTTTTCCTGGGACCCTCCACACATGAAGCAGACACATGTGGCAAACGTCATCATTACTCTGATTATAAGCTCATTATTGCTCTCAATAATGGTATTTCTGAAGTGCCCTGAGGTACATATTTGACAATGTTGTTCTAGGCATTCGAATTATTTGATTAGGTTCTGAAATAATGTTCTAAATTAAGAATCTAATAGTGGTCTATTTAAAGTCTTAAATTAACATAACATTGATTCGTGGATTATTTAAACTGTAAAATATAACCTTTATTTCAGAAAATCAATTATACTATTCTCCCATTGTTTAATCATTCTATTTTGTTGTGTAGTTTGGTCTTTATGGCTTTCTACTTCTCCACAGTAATTACCAACTGACTACTCCAGGACTCAGCACTGTAGATTAATGTCTTATTTTTTAGAGAATTGACAGTGGGGAAAGACAGACAAGAAAAGTTACTCCTTTCTGTGACTAATTATATTTATATTACATCCATTCACTTCTCTTCCTCTTTGCAAATCTAATGATTAGCGTCACTTCTATTAAATATATGCAAAAATCTATAACTGCCCGTACTCAGAGAGGGCGGCACGGTGGTACAGTGGTTAGCACTGCTGCCTCACAGCACCAGAGACCCGGGTTCATTTCCCGCCTCAGGCGACTGACTGTGTGGAGTTTGCACATTCTCTCCGTGTCTGTGTGGGTTTCCTCTGGGTGCTCCGGTTTCCTCCCACATCCAAAAATGTGCAGGTCAGGTGAATTGGCCATGCTAAATCGCCCATAGTGTTTGGTGAAGGGGTAAATGTAGGGGAATGGGTCTGGGTGGATTGCGCTTCGGCGGGTCAGTGTGGACTTGTTGGGCCGAAGGGTCTGTTTCCACACTGTAAGTAATCTAATCTAATTGTGCATTGTTCAAAAAGGTGGTGGCTTATGGTTTATTACTAATGAAGGTTCCTGCCTCTGGCTTAGCTCAGTTTTCATCGAATTTTGGTATTTTTCCAGGTGAACGGTGTCAGTACCAGGAATGCAAATGTACTCTGTGTGAGTCCAATCATTCTCAGCTGAAGGACACTACCACAGCCAGCTAATACTATACCATAGCATTTTCCTGTCAATTACAAGGATCTTACCAAAACCTTTAGAAGGATGATGCTGGGAATGAAAATGTGAACACACTGAGGCTCCTTTCTCCACAAAATAGAACAATGGAAAGAGAACATTATGGCACAGATAATGGCCAATCAGACTGTCATGTTGGCACTGGTTGAACAAAGTAGCCACCCATTCGAATTCCACCTTCCAGCACCTGGTCTACAGTTTGTGTAGGTTCAGCCCTTCAGCCACTGATCCAGGAACCCTTTGAAATGAGGTGAGACATTCCGTCTCAACCACCAAACTGGACAATGAATCTCACATTCACACCACCCTCTGGGGCAACATGTCTTTCTCATACTCCCTTGAGCCAATCACCTTAAATCAAGGTCCCGCTAATTGGCCTCCCTGCTAGGAGAAACATGTCCACTTCATCCAACCCCCTCATTATTTGTCACACCTCGATTAAGTCACCCCTCAGCCTCCTCTGTCCAAGGAAAACAAACTTAGCTTATCCGAACTTTACCCATTGTCAAATAACTCCACAAAGGCTGGTATCCTGTCATTCTCTCACCTTTATCTACATGTGCATAGTACATGACACTGATCCAGTCAGCACAGAGCCGTCTCCTAGAGTGAGCAGAACCCCTGACACTCCTGTTTATCTCTGTCAGCCAGGACTCCCTGATTGGATCAGGTAAACAGCTGCAAATAGAAAAATCATATTCTATGAGATCCACCTGACTGACCTCGTTACAATCATTACAAATAGCTGTAACTTTCAAAGCCTGACAACATTCTTGTAAATCTCCTCTTGTGTTCTCTCTGGAGTAATTATGCCCTTCATACAATGTGGAGTACACAGAACTTCAGCTGTGGTCTAACCTGTGTCTTATATATTTCCAGGGTGACACCTCTAGTCTTGTATTCAACACCCTGTCCAATAAAGAAGAGCATCCCATGTCCCTTCTTTATCACCTTATCTACCTGTCCTGCCTCCTTCAGGGATATGTGGACATTTACTCCGAGATCTCTCACCTCCTCTACCATGCTCAATACCCACCCATTTTTCATGGATTCTTTGCTTTTATTGTCCAAATATTTAACCTTGTACTTCTCCAGAAAAAATTCCATTTGTCACTCAACCGAACCACTGATATCATTCTGTGATCAACAGTCGTCCTTTTCATCTTCAACTGTCCAGCCAATTTTTTTTTGCTGTCCACAAATTTTCTAATCATGTCTCCCATGTTTAAGTCTAAATCATTAATATTTCCTACAATCAGTAAGGGACCAAAACTGAGCTTTGTAGAACACCAGTGGAAACTGTCTTCCATTTGTAAAAACATCCACCGGCAATTACCTTTGTTTCTGACTCTAAGCCAAATTCTAATTCTGCCAACTTCAGGCAGAATTTTCCATTTTGAAGTTGAAATGAAGCATCCTGGGTATTGCATAGCTTTATATCTCCCATTGCCCAGGGTGAGATATCTCACAAGATTATCTGCTTTTCAGCTCATTATTAATGCAGGGCTGATGTTGCATTGAGTTACTCAGTGAATTTTGCAGAAGTGTACAAATGCTCTCACCACCTGAATTACTTTGGATTTTATGATTGGGCAGGAATTGCATCTGGGACTCTGTGCTTGAATTGCATCAGAGCATTTGCAAAGTAAATATTGCATTTTGACTGAGAGTAGTTTTAATATAGCCCTTGTAGGTTGTGTGTGGGGGTGTTTGGGAGGGGGAGGACAGTTACTATTCCTTAATGGTTAATGCCTGGTTGAATGCAGCCCGTTATTACCTCTGCTGAATAGCTCCTTCTGCAAGCTGAAACATAAACTTCATTTCAAGGTATGTGCACTTAGACAATGGGAAATTTATCTGCGTTTCTCGTTTCCTTGACGACATGTATTTGTTTGCCTGTCCAAACTCAACAGAAAGCATCTGTCATTATTCATACACCAACTCTGTAAGGGGATAGAGATTGCATAAACATTGGCTGCAACAAATCAATTGAGCTTAGGCCTACCCTCTGCTGTATGCTTGTTACACTGTGAACATCTGGCCAGCTAATGTCTTTGTTTCACAATCCGTCCGTTTGTGACCTGCAAGCACAGTTATCATTAGATTCACCATTTCATTGAGAAAAATAATGACAAAAGAAACAAGCTTTAACGTTCATCTAACGAAAATTGCAAAGTATTTTTTAAGATTAGCTGACAACTTCAGGCACATGATTTGCTAAAACATTCTTCTATCGTTCTTCTTTTTTTTTGTGTTTATGGAGCTCGATATTTTTAATGCTGCAATTTGATCCCTCTTTTTTGTCAGCTGTTTTAGAGACCCTCCAATCCACAGATTTCAAACAGTAGGAGACTTCTTCCCAAGCTTACATTGCCATTCTTTCCAGATGGAGCATGGTGGATGATTCCACTTCCTCCCTCTTCATTAATGAAGACTTTAATTAATGTTTTGATGAAATGTTATTGTGTTGTGGAAATTTTACATATTGTAAATTGCACCACACGTAGGAACACCCAGCTCACAGGTAGTTATCTATTGAGGTCCTGGTATAAATGGAGAAGAATTTTACAATACATGAAGTCCCTGATTTACAATTGCCCAAGTTATGAGCAGTCATACTTATGAATGCAATTCCCTACAGGCTGTAATTTTAAAGGTCTGACCTGAAAATTTTTCCTGTCCTTACAAATGGCTACTTTATATTGTCCACCATTGTGTTTTAACTTGCATACAAATCAACTGTCCAAAATTCCACTTGCTCCATTGTGGCTACACCTACTACCAATGACCTAACTGCAAAATTTGATGTTGCTGTCTGTCCCTTGAACATATCCAGATTTGGCTTGTTAGGAAGATGTGGGCCTGAATGTTCATTAAAATATCATGAACTGAAGATGTATCTATATCATTGACCTCCTGGAAAGAACACCTGTACAAATCAGAGGATACCTGGTACAGCAGGGGAAAAGGTTGTGATTGCAAAGAACACTAACTACAGTCACTGACTCCACAATACATTCAGAGAGAAGTTTGTGGGTGCAATAAAGTTTTTGAAACTTGACCTCACACTTCTCTTTCTCATCAAAGTTTGGGAGTTGGAAACCTACAGGAGGATGTCATTACCACAAATGAGAGAGTAGGCATGAGGTGAAACAAATTAGCTGAGGTGAATTGGAAAAATAGATTGAAGGCAAGTAAGAAAAGTTTATAATGGGGAACAGAGAAATTGCAGTGAAACTAAATGATTACTTTGTATCTGTTTTCACTGAGGAAGATCCGGAAACCTTGCGTAAGTAGAAATCCAAGTTGCTAAGGAGAAAGAGGAGTTGAAGGAAATTAGTAAGAAAATGGTACTGGAGAATTAATGGGATTGAAAGTTGATAAATCCCCAGGACCTGATGGTCTTTATAAAGGAGGGGGGTACTGTTGATGCACTGGTGATCATCTTCCAAAATTCCATACATTCTGGGCTGATTCCTAAAGATTGTAAAGTAGCAAATGTCACCCCGATAGTTAAGAAGGGAGTGAGAGAGGAAACAGAACTGCAGACCTGTGAATTTCACATCATGCCATGATTCACTATGGTAGCTCACTGGGAAATCAAATCTTGTTATTCCTGAAGTCATCACAGAAGTGAAAGATTTCAAAATAAGTCCACAAAATTCCCCAGCATACTTGATTTTTCAGCCCAAGTTGATAGAGAGCAGGAAACCACATTTATGTCCTTAACTAGAATTACTGTTTATTGCAAATAGTTAAACTCTAGCTAATGATTAACAGCTGTAAACTGTTGGCATATAACAGATATATAATTAAAATGCTCATTCCTTAATGGTACCTCCTTACACACATAGACAAACACAGAGGGAAAATAGGTTAAAGTCAGAGGGAAACTGGGAAGACAGTCCTATCCAATGTTGCTGAGATGATCCTTATGATTCTTTCAAAAAATAAAAACTGAAAGAGATTCTGAGGAAGGGTCACTCGATCTGAAACGTTAACTCTGATTTCTCTCCACAGATGCTGCCAGACCTGCTGAGCTTTTCCAGTAATTTCTGTTTTTGTTGCTTATGATTCTTATGCCGGGTGGAACATTGCTGTTGAGTTGTCTCTCTGGATGCTTCCATTGGTTCGCAGGAGGCACAGACCAACTGGTTCACTTTCAGAAGGTTTTTGACTCATCAGCTAAATGTCACAGTTTACAATATCTGCTGAAGGGAAGATAAGCTGGTTTTGTTCAGGTTGAAAATGAGTTCTGACTGGAGAACAGACAGACAGCTTTCGTGCTGGTAAAGAAAGCTTTCCCCAAGCCAAACAGTTACCTGAAAACCAGTCACATGGCTGTTGGAAGGCAAAAGACTTATGTTATTGATAACTTGTCACTAGTATACCAGGCAGCATCCAAGGAGCAGAAGAATCGACGTTTCGGGCATGAGCATGTTGCCTGACCTGCTGCGCTTTTCCAGCAACACATTTTCAGCTCTGATCTCCAGCATCTGCAGTCCTCACTTTCTACTAGTAGACCAATCAACATCTTGTTCTTACCCAGCTACATCTAAGCACAATTGGTATGGCTGGTAGCCTGTGTCCAGAGGGTTCAGTGCTGTTTCTTGTGTACATTGATGACCCAAACATGAGTTTAGGAGGTAGGACCAGATGACACAAGAACTGGTAATGGGATAAATAGCAAGAAAGAAAGCCTTAGGATGATATTGAAAGATGGTCACATGGAATAACCAATGGAAATAGAATTTAAGGTTGAAAAATGCAAGGTGATGCAGTTTGGGAGGACACTCCAGGCAAAGAGTATATAATGAACAATAGGAGTCTATAAAGTAGAGAGGATCAGAGAGACCTTAGTGGTGTATGTCCATAGATTCTAGAAAGAAATAGGACAGGTAGATAAGGTGGTTAAGAAGGTAAATGGGATACATGCCTTTATTAGTCAAGGTATTGAAGAAAGCAAGGAGCTTACAATGGAGCTGTACATAACATTAGTTCAGGCACAGCTGGGGTACTGCGATGTTGTTACACTTCGATATGACCACACTGGATAGGGCACAGAGAAGATTCACCAGGATGTTCCCTTGGCTGGAACAATTCAGTGATAAATAGAGACTGCATCTGATTAGATTCGATTAGATTCCCTACAGTGTGGAAACAGGCCCTTCCGCCCAGCAAGTCCACACCGACCCTCCGAAGAGTAACCCACCCAGATCCATTTCCCTCTGACTAATGCACCTAACACTACGGGCAATTTAGCATGGCCACTTCACTTGTCGTGCACAGCTTTGGACTGTGGGAAGAAACTGGAGCACCCAGAGGAAACCCATACAGACTCGGGGAGAATGTGCAAACTCCACACAGACAGTCACCCGAGGCAGGAATTGAACCTGGGACCCTGGTGCCGTGAGGCAGCAGTGCTAACCACTGAGCCATCATGCTGTCCATCAACTGGGGTTGTTTCCTTACAGCAAAAAAGGCGGAGTGGGGTTGGGGGTGGGGGGGGGGGGGGGAGGGGGAGGATGGGGGAGGGTTGATTTCCATGCTGTAAAAACTCTCTGATTGCACAAGATTTTGAATGCTGTAACCCAAGAATTCTTAAAGGAGAATCTGGAATTAACCACCACGACCTCCAGGAAAAGTGAATTCAGCCAGCCATACCTGATTCTAGAAAGAATCCCAATGACAACAGCTTGGGAAGAAAGTAACTTTGGTACAGACCAAACATTTGTGTCAATCTGTGAATAATTATTTTTCTGAATATGACTGTTACTTGGCCAAAGTACTTTAAAGATAATACTCTGCAGTGCTCTCTTTCCATTTTCCCTGTTTGAAAAGAGAGAGAGAGAGTGAGAGAGAAAGTGTGTGTGTGTGTATCTGTGTGTGCGTGTGCTTGTGTGTATCTGTGTGTGCGCGCGCGTGTGTGTGTGTACGTCTGTGTGTATGTGCATGCATCCATGTGTGTATCTGTGTGTGCGTGCATATGTGTCTGTGTCTGTGTGAGTGTGCTCGTGTGTGTGTGTACGTTTATGTGTGTGTGTCTGTCTATTGTGTATAAGTTTTCAGAAAAAAAAGAGGAGTCATCTTTATTTGCCCAGCTTGAACCTTTTATGAATATTTGGTACTTATTAGTTTGAGTAAATTTTGTTTGCAATTAACTAGTTCTTTGATTGTTACTATAGTAACCTGACTGACTTATTTCTGATACTGAGCTGGTGCAATCTTACAAACATAAAATTGGTCATTGCATGTCCTTAATGAAAATCAAAATGGATGAGACTAACTGAGGGAATGAAACCAGAAAGTGAATCAGTTCATTCTTCGGAACTCAATCCCAGTAATGTCTTCTTGTTAGTTATGTTCAAGTGAGGTTGTGTTAGAAGGTAAGGGATAATTTAACTGGAACATCTTGATTGTATTTAATATCCCCTTTGAAAGTTTACATTATAACAAGCTTATATCGCTTGAGTGGCATGGTGGCTCACAGTGCCAGGGACCCGGGTTTGACTCCACCCTTGGATGACTGTCTGTGTGGAGTTTGCACTTCCTCCCCGTGTCTGCGTGGGTTTCCTCCAGGTGCTCCGGTTTCCTCCCACAGTCCAAAGATGTCCAGGTCAGGGAAACTGGCCATGGGAAATTGCCCATAGTGTTAGGTGCATTAGTCAGGGGTAAGTGTAGGGGAATGGGTGGGTCGGTGTGGACTTATTGGACCAAGTGGTCTATTTCCATACTGTAGGGAATCTAATCTAATGTCCAATGAAAATACTTATTTATAATGATAATGGAAACTGCCTATGCAAGATTGTCACAAAGTAATTGCACCCTTGAGGGACTTCTCCAGCACCTCTATTAGCTGGAGAGTTCCTTAGACATAGGAATCTATAATGGGGAACATAGATGTGCTAAGATGGTATGCATTCTGGTTCCCATACATTAGAAATAATCACATTGCCGACTCCAAATGGCCATAGGCTGTGTGGAATGTGTTCAACTGCGTTGCTCAGCTTCACTTTTCTTCGGATAACCATCTTATTTCAAATTTTCAGGCGAGACCCTCTGGTAGACTCTGAGCATGATGATGTTATTCTGTACTCCAGTATCAAACTTCGGATACACTGATGTGGGCTTATTTTTCACTGCCTTCCTGATTTGAATGATTGGGTGAATTCCTTTCCTCTGGGAGCTGTCACATACAGATATTTTATGCAGTTATATGTTTCCTTGCCTGTTGTGTTCTCAATCTCATTATCATCTTCCAGAATATGAATGTTCCACTTTCTTTTTCATCTCATCCATCCTGCTGCTCTGGCTCTGGTAACTCATCCACTGTTTCCTTTCTGTGTTCCATTCATCTTTGTGCTGTGGTTAGGTTCAGCCTAATCAAGGCCAGCAGTTTGATTTGGGTCATTTTTATCTGGTTGTGATTTCATGTAAATTTCCGCGCTGTATCACACTTTGTCTCTGTTTGGTGATCTTTTGGTTCGCTGTATAAACCTTGCTTTCTCTTCCCTTGGCTGAAAGCTAGCCATTTTAGTTAACTCTGTCTGTTCATGGGTTCACATACTTTCTCAGTGATATCGTGAGTGTTCCTTTCCACTTTCCTTTTTGCACTTCCACATGTAGAGAGCCTCAAATCAGCTGATGTGGCAATCCTTCAACTAAACATAAAAATTTACATTTTCTGACTGTGTTTTTTCCATCTTATTAAGAAATCATTAGCCAACCCGTCTTATTCCTGCTGCTGACGTTCATACTGGTCTGTTTATTTGACTTTGGCTGGAGATGGGCACTGAACTTTCCAAAAATGTTCTGTGTGTCCTTCAGCTTTTGTTTTTGCTGAGCTCCCAGCTCTTAAACTACACTTTCTCTCCCTCTCACAAAGCTGCAATTTTCAACAGTTTTGACTTGTAAAGGAATTCTTAATGTCTTTATAAAGTCAAATGTTGTTTGGATTTCAGGCATAATATTTAATGGTAATTTACAGTTTAAATTCTATATTTCATCCAAGCTTAAGCAGAGTATTTCAAATCTCTCTCCACTTGACAGCAGATGAAAAGATTTATTAAGGAAATCAACTTAAATTGTCCTTTCTGTACGTCACTCTTTAGTTCAATGGAGACACAGTGGCAGACTTCTAAGGGGATATTCCAGAATACACAGAGTAGTTCCATTACAACAAGAAAACACATTCACGGGGCAGCACAGTGACTCATAGCACCAGGCACCTGAGTTTGATTACCCTTAAGTGACTATCTGTGTGGAGTTTGCACATTCTCCTCGTGTCTGCGTGGGTTTCCGCTGGGTACTCCAGCTTCCAAAAAAGCGCAGGTTAGATGGGTTAGCTACGGTGGAATATGGGGTCATGGAGCTAGAGTTGGGGGTGCTGGTCCTGGGTGGGATGCTGTTCAGAGGGTCAGTGCAAACAGCATGAACCAAATGGTCCTTTTCTGCAGAATGTTCTGCACTGAAAGGGATTCTCTGAAGGGAAGACCAATCTGTGATTGTCCAAACCATTTAAAAATAACTTTAAAATTAAAGACAGGTGGCAGGTCAGAAGATTGGACACTGTAAAGAAAAGCAAGGAATTACTAAAAGATCAATAAGGTTGGAAAATGTGCACTATAGAAGGAAACTAGATAGGAATGTAAAAACAGTCATGCTTTTACACACTGGGATTTTAAAACATCATAACACATGAAAAGGTTAATAAAGTCCTTTCCATATTTGCCTAAGACCCATTAGATTTCTATGTCTCTATTGTCCATGGTGAAACTGAAACATTAGTAGGAGAGTATGTTATCGCCCTTTTAGCTGACAGTTTACCCTTAGACAAAGGAGTATATGGATTTGACAATTGCATGCTGGTTAGAAGTTATGAAGTAGTTCTGGAACCTGGAAGTTCATAATTTTAAATGTGAGGATGAATTGTACGGAGCATTATGCATTTATACATAATGTATGACAAATAAGCAAGATTATCTCCTCCATTGGTCATTAAATTATAAACACTTTCGTCTTACGTTTAAGATACTGCTACGAAGAATAAACAAAAAGTTAACATATCTCACATTCCTAAGATTAATTTTAAAACTTAGGGGAAACACTTTCAAATTGTTAGCAAGTTATTTGGTTTGATGTTATTTCCTGCCCTGATTTATGTTTTGGTATGATCACTATCTCAACAAAATAAAACACATGACAAATAGCTGATTGGATCTGCTGGTGAATATTAAAGCCCGTCTTTCCTACATAGATGCTGCTGTGAAGCTACTTTGAGATACTGCTTGGCACTAATTGATTTTATCCCCCCAATGATTTTAACTATATGTACATATACAACGAGAGTCAATACATTTGCTCAGTATGGTGAATTTGGGTTCTGCTTCAGACGCTCTCTCTGTGTCAGTTTCTCCTGTACACGGTCTGAAAGGTTTGTACTGTGATCATTTATCTTAACTGATGTATAAACTTTAAAAGAGCACAACGCAATGGTCTACAGTAGGACCAACTTGTGATCTGCATGTTTGTGTCTTTCATATTTGCTTCTATGTCACTTTTCTAAGGCAGACCAAAGAAGTATTAACTCAGAAAAAGTGGTCTTTGCATAATAAGACAAGATTGTGAACACAGTGGGTTCCTTTGCTTTAGGGTCTTAAAGAAAATCACTTATTTTCTATATTCTATTCTCTTTTATTTCCCAGTGTTCACAACCTGAAGAGATTGGTTATGTCAGCATTGCCAAATGGTGGGGATCAGAGCTTTCAAACACAGATGGTGTATGTACTTTCGTTGACTGCTGACATTGTTTAACTAGTGTAACTTATTATCGCTCTTCGGAGAAATAACCTTAAAGACCAGGTTATTTGCTTTTAACTACTTTGTTTTAAAATGTATGAATGTATTTAAAACTTATTTTTTGTTTATTTATTAACAGGATGTGGGCATCACTGGTTAAACCAGCATTTCTTTCCCATCTCTAATTGCCCAGAGGGCAGTTAAGAGTCAACCACATTGCTGTGGGTCTAGAGTCACATGTAGGCTCTTCCATCAAGGAGTGAATCAGAAAGATCTTTAGCAACAAGCAATGTTGGTGACAGGGTCAACATGAGACTAGCTTTTTCCCTCCACCCTCCATATTATTTCTTTTTACTGAATTCAAATGTCACCATCTGCTATGGCAGGGTTTTTATCCATAGTCTATTTTATTAACCTATGGGCTGGAGGAATACTAGTCCAATGACATGAACACTATGCCATCACATCCCCAAAATACAACTCCACCAACTTCTTTCTCTAAAATTCAGAGATTGACACAATTTTGATGATAGGAGAGATACTAAGTACGTGTGCAGATCTGCCAGTGAGCAGAATCTGCTCTAAATTAGCCAATTCCACTGAATTTTACAGTACAGAAGGCCATTTGGAAAATGGTGCCTAGGTCTCTAAAAGAAATATCCTTTAAGTCTCATTCTACTGCTTATTGCCCAAAACTTTCTAGAATTAACTTTTTACAAATATTTATGCAGTTACACTTTAAAAGCCGATTAAAGCTTCCCCTTCTGCTCTTGTTGTTAATTTAAACATCTTCTATTGTGCCCCTCGACTGACTCACTGGCCAGAGCAGATAGTCTCATTGATTATCATCGAAATTCTGCAGGATTTTAAACAGCAAGTTGATTTTATTTTGCAACCTTTATTTTGGTTTCAAAAACCTCAATTTCCAAGCTTTCTACTTTAGAATATTGTACCAAATGATTACTTTTATGATTGCAGTTGTCAGTAATAATGGATAAGTCAGAGCCCAGGATAAAATCTGGATTGATAGACCATTACGTTTTTTTTTCAATTCATTTGCTATGGTGGTCATTCACAAGAGGCTGCCAATATGTTTTTAACAAAAAAGATCAAAGATTGTTACACATAAAATGAAAAAGAAACTATTTTAGAAAATGTAAGAAACTATTTGAAATGATCTTATTATACCAGTAATAGAGAGCTAAATCTTTTTTTGGCTGAATGTAAGTTGTGTTCAGTTTTTTGGAGGGTTTCACACTGAGTTCTAATAAGATTTCCTGCCATATCATTCCAAATGTGTCTCATTAATTACCTGCTCCATCCCAATAATGTCATTCATGTCCAATTCTCGCCCCATCTCACAGGTGTCATTCCCAGAATAACTCATCACCATCTGGTTATACGTCAAAAGACCAGCCTCCCTGGGACCTGTGCCATAGTTTAAAGGAGTAGTACTCCATCACAAACACTGGCATCCTGAAGTCGCCCTGTTTGGTGACAGACAGATTCATGTGGGATAAAGGGAGGATGGCATTGCCATTTACCAACAGGGGTACAGAAGCTCTGGTGGACAGGGTGGGACAAAGGGAGGGGAGGGGGGCATTCTCCTCCTGAGGGACCAGGAGTGGGGGTGCCATGTCACTAGACCTTGGTGAGAGGGCTGGAGAGGTGGCAGGTGGTTCAGTGCCAACTCCATGCTCCAGAAGAACAGCCATCGGTGAAATGCTGGAAGTACTCAGCAGGTCCGGCAGCATCTGAGGCAAGAAATGGTTAGCATTTCACTATGCTCATTTTGGTAATCTCCAAGAGGCAACAATGGAGACGCTCCAGCCAGCCTCCAGTTCTTGAGTGTTCACTGCCATCTTATAGATAACAACAGGATTTATAAACAGTGATCCCATAAGTGAGGTGCTCCAGCTGTACATTCACCAACACAGTTGATACAATCCTTGCAGTGCAGAAAGAGGGCAGTCAGCCCATCAAGTCTGCACCAACCCTCCAAACAGCATCCTGCACTCTGTAACCCTGCATTTCCAATGGCTAATCCACCTAACTTGCACATCGTGGGGCAATTTAGCATGGCCAACCCAACTAATCTGCGCATCTTTGGACTGCAGGAGGAAACCAAAGCACCTGGAGTGAACCCACACAGAGAGAATGTGCAAACTCCACATAGACAGTCACTCAAGGTGGGAATCGAACCCTGATCCCTGACACTGTGAGGCAGCAGTGCTAACCACTGAGCCACCGCGCCACCTGTTGTATGCTGTGAATGGGTACAGCAGGTTTGAACTTGTCAGCGTGTATGAGAACCATGCTGGAAGTGCTCATGGCTCTGACAGGGCCTGATTTTACGATGTACCCCGCTACCTTTAGCACACTAGACCAATGCCGAATCCTGGTCCAGATTGTGTTTCATGCTGCAGTTTATTTTCATTCTCCACAGCATTCATACAGAATAGGGTCAGCAAGTTGTCAGCAAATTGCCGAGAAAGCAATTCTAGTATCATTATGAGCCTGCTGTAGAGCTACAGGTGACAGGTTGTTAGCCCCTTGAATTGGATTACACATTTGAAATGTCAGTGTCTTGGTCACACTTTTATACAGATTGTGTTAGTTCAAGAGTTGTAGCATTGTCTTGCTTTCCTTTTACCTGGGAACAGCAGTGGGTAGGAACATGTTGATTTAACCCCCATCATTCTTCAAGGTATCTCCAGGTATCGTGGTGTCTTGTATTAACTCCAGCTGCAATAATTATGTTTTGTGTTCAGAATCCCAGAATTGTTATAGAGCAAGAGAAGGCCATTCAGCCTATCAAGCCTGTATCAAATGAGCATCCTTACCTAGTGCTCGTCTCCTGCCTTTTTTCCCCTTACCTTGCTATACCTATCTTAATAAGTACTGATACCTCTTCAATTGAACCTGCCTCCACTATATTTCCAGAGCTTAACCTGTGAAAAAACATTCTCACATCACCCTTGCTTCTTTTCCACGCCACTTTAAATCTACGTCCTCTCACTCTTGCCTCTTTTCTGAGTGGGAACTGCTTCTCCTTATCTATTCAGTTCCCTCATCATTTTGAAAACCTCAATTAAATCTTCTCTTAACTGCCTTGTCTCCAAGAACAACAGTCTTAACATCTTCAATCTATCCTCATCACTGAAGTTTCTTATTCCTGGAGCCATTCCTGTAAACTGTTTCTGCACAGTCTCTAATGCATTCACATTGTTCCTATAATCCACAACTATACACAACACGCCAGCTGAGGTGTAAAACAGCATCTTATTCAAGTACAACATCACCTCCCATCTCTGGTACCCTATGCTTCTGTTGCTACCTCAACAGAAAATGCTGCATTGTGCATCTATAAGAGTCATTATCTGACAAATCATGCAGACATTTTAAATCCATTGTTTATTTAAGCACATTTTTGAAATGGAGTATAGATTTCAGAAAAGATTTACAAGGTTGTTGCCAGGGTTGGAGGATTTGAGCTACAGGGAGAGGCTGAACAGGCTAGGGCCGTTTTCCCTGGGGGGTGACCTTATAGAGATTTATGAAAATCATGAGGGGCATGGATAGGGTAAGTAGACAAAGTCTTTTCCCTGGGGTGGGGAAGTCCAGAACTAGACGGCATAGATTTAGGGCGAGAGGGCAAAGATTTAAAAGGGACCTAAGGGGTAACTTTTTCACACAGAGAGTGGTGTGTGTATGGAATGAGCTGCAAGAGGAAGTGGTGGAGGCTGGTACAATTACAACATTTAAAAGGCATTTGGATGGGTATATGAATAGGAAGGGTTTGGAGGGATATGGGCCAAGTACAGGCAAGTGTGAACTAGGATTAGGTTGGGATATCTTGTTGGCATGGATGATGTGGACCAAAGGGCATGTTTCCGTGTTGTACTCCATGACTCTGTGAATCTATCTGTGCCAGCAATAGGTAATTTCTTCATAATGACATAAATTTCAAAAATTTACATTGGAAGAGCATATTTGGAAGTTACTTTGAAAACAGTTTCAGTGAAGGGAATGATGCATGATGTACGATGAGTTGGAAAACTTGTTGAGCACTGTCTTCACCCGTAATGGAAGCACAGGCTAATGGTGCCATTGTCAAGGTTGTGAGGGTCCACTTCAGTTATTCTACTGTAGGAAGGCAGGAAGACATGAGTGGAAAAGGGCAGAGCAATTCATGGTGGGGTTTGTTTGTGTATCCTACAGTGACCAGCTACAAGAAAACACGGCAAAATATTGGGGAACAGCTCGGCAGAACATATAACAATTTGAACCCATTCAGTGATATAACTTTTATTGGGTTAAACGATAAACTTGTAAATTCAAGGATGATGCTTTACTTTGGTACACCATTGGGTAGTGAATGTTTTGGCCACCTATTGCCACTGTGTAGTTTTGGTGGTTGATGAGATCAAATATTGTTGATGCCCTGTGAGAAAGCCACACAAATGCTTTCTTGGATATAGAGACGTGAGGCTGAATTTTCCTAGAAATTTGGGAACTTTCATAGAGGGTTTCTCTCCATGAATCCCAGTGAGATTTCCCAAGCTATCTTCAGCAATTTGCCTCATTACCTATGTACCACATGGCTGCCCAATCTTCCTCTCTTCCTTCCCAACATGGGCAGGGGTAGTCACCATTCCTGGAACCTCTTTGGTATCGTTTCCATATTGAAAACACATCTGGAGTTGCCGTGCATAGCTATTGAGTTATACGGCACGGAAACAGACCCTTCAGTCCCATTCTTCCATACCAACCAAGTTGCCCAAGCTAAACCAGTCCCATGTGCCTGCATGTGGTCTATATCCTTCTCAACCTTTCCTATTCAGATATCTACTCAAATGTCTTTCAAATGTTGTAATTGTACTTGCATCCACCACCTCCTCTAGCACTTCATTCCACACACAAACTACTCTCCGTGTGATAAAGCAGCACCCCCCTCCCCACCACCTCCCCCCCCCCCCCCCCCACAACCTGGTCCCCTTCAAATCTATTCCTTCTCACCTCCCACCTGAAATACGATATAACCTGCAACCTTTTGTATTACTTTGGACTACACCTGTCTCTCGCTGTGAGCCATGACGTTTTCCCCAGGGCCATGCAATAAGGTCTGTTAATGTTCAAGGTCTGACTCCCGAGACTTTCTACAACACATTTGTTACAAATGTATCTGTCCATGACAGTATTGGTAGCAATGGCCATTGCCCAGTCATTTGGAGATGTTAATCTTCACTTTGAGGAACTCTTCTGTTGTGTATTGTGGCACAGCCACCAAGAAAACTAAGCAGATTCAGGGTCATGGCTCACTGGGCAGTGAAACCATACCCCACTATTGCCAGAGTCACAGCAAATGTGTAGATTTAATGGAGCCACCATAAATTCTTTTGACCAAATACAAACCCAAACGTGTTGATGTCTTCCACAGCATTGATGTCTGGTTCGGAAAGTTACTGACAGACTCACTCACCTCAGGGGCCCATGCAGCAAAAAGAGAAAGTTGATGGGATAATTGGATACTGAAAATGTGTTGCTGGAAAAGCGCAGCAGGTCAGGCAGCATCCAAGGAACAGGAGAATCGACGTTTCGGGCATCAGCCCTTCTTCAGGAATGAGGAAAGTGTGTCCAGCAGGCTAAGATAAAAGGTAGGGAGGAGGGACTTGGGGGAGGGGCATTGGAAATACGATAGGTGGAAGGAGGTCAAGGTGAGGGTGATAGGCCGGAGAGGGGGTGGGGCCGGAGAGGTCAGGAAGAAGATTGCAGGTTAGGAAGGCGGTGCTGAGTTTGAGGGATTTGACTGAGACAAGGTGGGGGGAGGGGAAATGAGGAAACTGGAGAAATCTGAGTTCATCCCTTGTGGTTGGAAGGTTCCTAGGCAGAAGATGAGGCGTTCTTCCTCCAACTGTCTCCAGGCCACCTACTTGCGGAACGTTTCAGAGAACACCTCTGGGACACCCGGACCAACCAACCCAACCACCCCGTAGCTCAACACTTCAACTCCCCCTCCCACTCCACCAAGGACATGCAAGTCCTTGGACTCCTCCATCGCCAGACCATAGCAACACGACGGTTGGAGGAAGAGCGCCTCATCTTCCGCCTGGGAACCCTCCAACCACAAGGGATGAACTCAGATTTCTCCAGTTTCCTCATTTCCCCTCCCCCCACCTTGTCTCAGTCAAATCCCTTGAACTCAGCACTGCCTTCCTAACCTGCAATCTTCTTCCTGACCCCTCCGCCCCCACTCCACTCCGGCCTATCACCCTCACCTTGACCTCCTTCCACCTATCGCATTTCCAATGCCCCTCCCCCAAGTCCCTCCTCCCTACCTTTTATCTTAGCCTGCTTTCCTCATTCCTGAAGAAGGGCTTTTGCCCAAAACGCCTATTCTCCTGTTCCATGGATGCTGCCTGACCTGCTGCGCTTTTCCAGCAACACATTTTCAGTTCTGATCTCCAGCATCTGCAGTCCCCACTTTCTCCTCGGGATAATTGGCTACTATGTCAGTAAAATCTCTCACTAATGGGAGCTTCACAACAGGGCATGGTGGTACCATCTGGGATGGTTTTGCATAGACCATATTTTCATTAATCTCCTTCTAGTCAGAAATACTGGAGATAAAGTGGGTCAGACAGTATCCATGGAGAGACAACAAGCTGATGTTTCGAGTCGAGGTGACTCCTCATCTCAACTTGAAACATTAGCTCGCTCTCTCTCCGTGGATGCTGTCTGACCCGCTGTGATCTCCAGCATTTGTTGTTTTCAGTACAGATTGCAGCATCCATATATCTTCTAATAATATCCTTAACCTGTGTCAAGAGGAATAAAAAGGTGCTTTTTCCTCTCTAAATGCCCCTACCATCTGTCGTCATTAACACAAGATGCTACATTCTGTTAAAAGGATCTGTTAAAGTCCTGATTGGGTAAATTGCAAATCCACTGATTTTCTAGGGACAATCGCTTTTTAATGTTCCAATTCCGATTTCATTTGCACGTGAGCACACAGTGATGGTGCTGTAGCTTTACAGTGAGAGTTACCCGGGCAACCTGAGGGGACAGTATTGAAGGGCTGTAAGGAAAATGGAGATGTGCCTACAGGTTGCTCCATCGGCCTTGATGAGGCTCATATTCTCGAACCTTCCAGGTCATTTCCCAAGTCACATGATTGCAAACAAATATATAATGTTAGAAGGTCGGCTAATACACAAAACATTTTACCTCTCAATTGTCCTTTCTGTTTAATTGCACATTAAACTGAGCGCACGCATATTATAATATTGAATGTTTATCACATCTTTAACTCCATTCACTGTTTAATGATTATCACATTCTATTGATGGCTGAGAGACTTATAGCCCAAGGCAGTTAACGGCTCTCCTAGAGCTTGATTTATGTCGGCAATTGCAATTAACAGTTTAGCAACGTTACACATCATGAAAGGCCTGGATGTTAGATATCAAACATCATGATGTATTACAAATTGTGAGAACAAGGGCCTTATCGCAGTTTACATCATCCAGTGCTTAGGAACAGGATGGCTTCATTAATGTAGCCATCAGAATAACGATGTTGTGACTTTACAAAAGGTCTACAGGAGATTGCAGCATTTACGTGTGCAGTAATTCGGTTTATCTATTACACTGCCTGCCTTGATCTTCACAATGTTGTGGCTAATAATTGTGAGAAGCCAACACGAAAAATGATCTTTTGATATTTTGGAAGGTGCTGTGGGACTGACATACATTCTTACTGGAGTTTGTATCTCATGCTTATTGGCTTTCTGGAAGGGAACTTAGACCTCTGCACTTTGAAGTTGTAATAATTGTTCTCTCGCTGTTTGGGAATGTTAAGTGCACTCACAGAGTTGGACTCAAAGTTTTACAGAACTGTCCCTCCCCCAGAAACTTTTAAAAGAACTATTTTGAATGTCCCATAAAAATCTCATCAGCTGATACACTTGTCTTGTTTGCCTTGTTCACAGAAGCCACTGGGGGGACAAACATTCTTAGAGACAACCCTGATCTATTTTGTTAGTTTTAAAACAATTTCTTTACATTTAAAATAACTGAAGACATTAGGTGAGTGATTTAGATTAGATTACTTACAGTGTCGAAACAGGCCCTTCGGCCCAACAAGTCCACACCGCCCCGCCGAAGCGCAACCCATCCATACCCCTAACCTAACACGATGGGCAATTTAGCATGGCCAATTCACCTGACCTGCACATCTTTGGACTGTGGGAGGAAACCCACACAGACACGGGGAGAATGTGCAAACTCCACACAGTCAGTTGCCTGAGGTGGGAATTGAACCCGGGTCTCTGGCGCTGTTAGGCAGCAGTGCTGACCACTGTGCCACCGTGCTGCCCAATGTGGCATGTGTTGTATTTTTGGTTTATAATATTTCTATGATCCTTCTTCAGCTATTTCATAATGTTAAAGGTGCTGTTGGTCACGGGCAGTGAGTTTTGTAAGCAAGGCCAAGGTATATTGGCCTTGGAGGGAGTACAACATTGGTTTACAGGAATGTTACCAATATTTCAGGGGTTAAGTAACAATTATACAAATTAAGCCTATTTTCTCAAGAGTTTATAAGGTTAATAGGTAACCATAGAATCATAGAATCTCTACAGTGTGGAAGCAGGCCATTCAGCCCATTGAGTCTACATTAACCCTCCAAAGATTCTAGAACTAGGGAGCATCGTCTAAAAATTAGAGATGGAGTGATGTTAGGGAGTACTTCTATACACCAAGAGAGTAGAGGTTTGGAATTCTCTTTCACAAACAGCAGTACCTGCTGGATCCATTGTTAGTGTTAAAACTGAGATAGATACATTTTAGTTAAGGAAAGGTATAAAGGGACATGCGCCAAAGGCAGATCTAAGAAGTTATACAACAGATCAGCCATGACGCTAAATTATAAATGCCGTTAGGTACATTAGTCAAGGGAAATGTAGAGAAATAAGGGAATGGGTCTGGGTGGGTTACTCTTCGGAGGGTCGGTGTGGACTTGCCAGGCTGGAGGGCCTGTTTTCACACTGTAGGGATTCTAAGTTCTATGTTCAATCTCATCGAATGACTTGAAGACCTGAACAGCTTTCTCCTCTTCCTATGTTCCTGTCTTGAACAACAAGAGTATATGTGGTGTGACTACTTTATTGTTTGAAATATAAGATCCTGAGGGATTTTGACATGAATGAATGAATGATTTTATTGTCACATGTATTTTACAGCAAGTAAAATAGTAAAATATAGTGAAAAGCTTTTCCACTGTCACCACAATCCAGTGCTATTTTGAATAGTTTAAGAATAAGAAAAAGTATACAAAGAGAATCCATCCGTCCTGAACCAGCTCATCATCAACATCGCCTGTGCTATGGGAGATGTGGAGAGAATGTTTCCCTCCATATGGGAGAATCGAGAACTAGAAGTGACTGTTTAAAGATCAGGGGTTGCCCATTTAACACAGAGATAAGGCAAAAATCTTTCTTGCACAATGTTGTGAGTCTTTTAAACTCTCTTCATGAGAAATTGGTAGAAGTGGAAGCCTTGAATATTTTTAAGGCCGAGGTCAATAGGTCCTTGTTAAACAAGAGGTGAAAGGTTATCAGGAGCAGGTGGTAATGTAGATTTTTAAGTTACAATTAAATCAGATATAACCTTTTTAGTTGGTGGAGCTGCTCTGAAGATCTGACTAGCCTTCCCCTGCTCCAATTTGTCATCCACAATGTGATTACAAAACAAGTTCCAGCATTTTGTCCCAGTGACAGTAAAGGAACAGGGATGTCACTCCCAGTCAGGATGGTGTGGTACCTGGAGGTAACCTGTGTGCAGTGGTGTCCCGTGTCTCTCCTGCCCATGTACTGACTTGTAGAAGTCACAGATCTGGAAGGTTTGGTTGAAGGAGGCTTGATGAGTTGCTGCAGTACGAGTTGAAAATGGTACACACTGCAGCAGAAATAAGCTGTTTTATAAAACAAAGGACCAAGGATACTGGAATGAGAACAAAAACAGAAATTCCTGGAGAAACTCAGCAGGTCTGGCAACATCTGTGGAGAGAGAAAGCGAAGTTAATGTTTCTGAGTTCTGAAGAACAGTCGTTGGACCAGAAGTATTAACTCAGCTGTATGTTGGAACTGGTCTTCAAAGATCAGCACAGTGTGGGATTCACTCACTGAGGGTCTGTTGTATAGCCATTGCTAGTGTACCCCCTACGTTCATGATGATTCAATAGAAATTAATATACTGCTGAACAAGCAGAAAGCATGAGTTATAATGGCTATTTACTGATAGACTGTATTAGCAAAGGCCTTGTTCAACCTTCCAGTAATTGTGAGATTGAAGAAGATGAAAGGGGAAGCTTTGATATATTTTAAAATTTCTGCCAATATCCAACATGGTTAAATGCTACACCTGTTGTACCAGTGAGGCAGCTAGGCCCAGGTCCAACTGATGATCTTGCTGAGTTAGCAAGTGGAGTGCTGGAGCAAATTGTTTACAGTGCCCTGGGCTAGGAATGGAAAAATCAGCATCTGATCATTAGCTAACCCTGGCCTCGTGTGGATGTCAGTTGGGGGCATGTTGTGATGCCATGACTGTCGTGGCTCATTTGACAAACAGCCACCGGCCCAAAATACTGGGCACTAACGAGGTCCCCAAGATGTGTTGTCTGGGGATGAGCATCCAAACAGCCTTAAGTAAAATGCACAGGCATCGAGCACAATAGTGTACTCCAACATAGTGAATGATAGTATATTTGTAGCATTATATAAAGGTTAGTTCTATTATAAAATTACTGCTTAAAACGCAACCCACAGCAATTAAGTCTTGCAATGACTACATTCAAAGGTGTTTATTCCTTTTTTTAAGTTGTTAATTTTATGATGGTTTCTGTTTAACAACATAAAATAGGCAATAATCCCAGAGCCTGGACTCTTGGTGGTGGTGGTGCCTAGAGCAGGGCCTCCTGGGAGCAGTAGGCCTGGAGCCTGGACTCGTGGTGGCAGTGCCTAGAGCAGAGCCTCCTGGGAGCAGTAGGCCTGGAGCATGGACTCTTGGCAGTGGTGATGCCTAGAGCAGGGCCTCCTGGGAGCAGTAGGCCTGGAGCCTGGACTCGTGGTGGCAGTGCCTAGAGCAGGGCCTCCTGGGAGCAGTAGGCCTGGAGCATGGACTCTTGGCAGTGGTGATGCCTAGAGCAGGGCCTCCTGGGAGCAGTAGACCAAAAGCCTGGATTCCTGCCAATGTTGGTGAGGCGGCAGCAGCAGCAGAGCTGAGGTCTCCTGGGGCATCAACCTCATCATTGCTGTTCCTGGACCAGGGTATCCTTGAGGACTGGCGAACCTTGCACAGACCCTGAAGCTGGGCTTGAGACCTAAGCTGATTTGAACAGAAGATGAACTCTAACTTAAGTAATTTCATTTTATCCTTTTGTAGCTTAAAATAGTGCTGGATTATGGCGACTTCTCACTGTCTTCAAGATATATGTGACAATAAATCATTCATTCATTCAAATTCAGCTCTTGGTTGTAACCTTCTGAACTGATATTGAACATAAAGCATTTTGGTGTACATCTATCATTATGGTTTGGTCGTATCCTACTTTAGTTTAATGGATGCAAGTCATTAGAGTGATCCAAACAACAACAGGATTCTGTGCTAGAATATTTTTAAAATTTCAAAAGCTTTTATAGAATTGTACAGTACAGGTGAGGCCCATTGAGTGTGTACCACCAAAAATAAACAATTACCTACACTATCTGATAATGAAACCATTCAGCCTGATCTATCTCTTTGTCAAGAACAGCCTGAATTAGATCCCCCCCCTTGCTTGATTTCCTGTAACCTTACGAATCGTCATAGAATCAGACACTACATCTTCATCAATTAAAAGCAACTTTAAGTCTACACTAGCCCCACTTTCCAGCACTTAGCCCATAGCCTGGAATGTCATCATAGAACCCCTACAGTGTGGAAACAGGCCCTTCAGCCAAAAGGTCCACACCGACCCTCTGAAGAGTAACCCACCCAAACCCATTCCCCTACATTTAGTCCTGACTAATGCACCTAACCTAGACGTGCCTGAATACTGTAGCATGGCTAATTCACCTAACCAGCACATCTTTGGAAAGAAACCAGAGCACTGGGACGAAACCACGCAAACACAGGGGAAACACGCAAACTCCACACAGACAGTCACCTGCGGCTGGAATTGAACCCAAGTCCCTGGTACTATGAGGCAGCAGTGCTAACCACTGTGCCACCATGCTTTTCAAGTGCTCATCTGCCTACGTAATAAAGGTGTGAGGTTTCCTGCCTCAACTATCCTTTCAGGCAGTGCATTCCAGATTCCCACCACCCTCTGGATGAAAAAATGTTTTCTTCAAATCCCTTTTAAATCTCTTGCCTTTCACCTTAAAATTGTGTGCCCTCTTGTTATTGACCATTCAACTGCTTTCTATCTACCCTGTCCTTGCCCCTCTAATCTGATACACCTCTATCAGGTTACCTCTCAGCTTTCCCTACTCTCAAGAAAACAACCCAAGCTTATCCAGCCTCTCTTCTTTGCTAAACCTCTCCAAACCAGATAACATCCTAATGAATTTCCTCTGCGTCCCCTCCACTGCAATCACATCCTTCCTGTAGAGTGGAGACCAGAACTGCACACAGTACTCCAACTGTTGTCTAATCAAAGCTCTGTACTGTTGCAACATAATCTTCCATAATCTATGCCATGACTGATAAAGGTAAGTGTCCCATATGCCTTTGTAACTACCCCATTAACCTGACCTGTCACCTTTAGGGACCTATAGACAAGCACCCCAAAGTCCCTCTGTTTCTCTGAGCTCCCTAGTGTGCTGCCATTCATTGAGTACTCCTTTATCTTGTTATTTCTTCCAAAGGGTACATTGAAAGTGCAAAGGGCAACGTCTTCAAATATATCTGCATTCTCATTGAACCTACATTGTCCACCCATTTAGATAATGAATTTCACATTTTATCAATCCATCTATGAAAAATGTTGACAGTGTGGTGCTGGAAAAGCACAGCTGGTCAGGCAGCATCCGAGGAGCAGGAGAATCGATGTTTTGGGCATCTGCAGTCCTCACTTTCTCCCCATGTTTGAAAGAGGTATCCTTACTTCTCCTTTACTACCTCTGGCAATTATTTAAAATCTACAATCTTCTGCTTAATTTGTTTTTAAATTGGGAAGAAACCTTTAAGAATTTGATTTAAAATCTTCCCAAATACTTACCTGTTGAATGGGGCAACAGAATCTTGTTATATTAAAGATGTTAATATGGGACGTTTCTTCATTCGATCTGTTATATTTAGTTACTGTGGCTCAATTTTACCAAAACTCAGGTAAGTGTCATTTTCGGGGACTTTCATGGAGGGTTTCTCCCTGGGAACTCCAGAGAATTAGCTTCTGTTTTTTTTACATTGCACACCTCATCATATACACACCACATCTCTACAACAAAACCCCCATGGTCAGGCTGTCATCTGGGTCAGTGAACTGCCCACAATCCAGAGGAACACCCAGCAGGGCAGGAAGAAGGTTCCAGTCTTTCTGCACTCTGTCAGGGTAAATGCCACCCCTTCTCTCTGTCCCACCATACAGACTGTAACTCTGCTCCTGCACCTGCTTCCGATGAAGACTTATGCTCCACCACCTCTCACTGTCAAATGCAGCATTTTCCCTCACACCCCCACACCACTATTCCTCCATACACCTTACACTGCCTATTGACTCACTCAGGACAGCACCTTTCCCCCACCTGCATTAACACCAAATAAGATAGTGGAGCAGAATTAGGCCATTTGGGCAGTCGTGCCTGCTCCACTATTCAACCATGGCCGATGAACAGCTGTGCCGGCCACTTTCATCTCACTCAATCCCTTCCCTTCTCTCATTCCTGTGAAAAACATGCCACAATTAGGCAGAGAGAGCTCAGGAAGGTCGAGGGCTACCCAACCTTCGATTCCTCAGCCCCGAAGGAGAGACGGTCCTTGCCTTAGTGGGAGAGGACGCTGTCTGTCCATGTGGTGATGCTGAGACCAGAAAATCTCAATAACCAAATAAAATTAATTGTGGTGATCTGCTCTCCCATTACTGCCCCTGGGAATATATTAGAGTCATAGAGATGGACAGCACGGAAGCAGACCCTTCAGTCCAACTTGTCCACATTGACCAGATTTCCTAAATGAATCTACTCCCATTTGCCAGCATTTGGCCCATATCCCTCTAAATTCTTCCTATTCATGTACCCATCCAGATGACTTTTAAATGATGTAATTGTACCAGCCTCCACCACTTCCTCTGGCAGCTCATTCCATACACGCACCACCCTCTGCATGAAAAAGTTGCCCCTTAGGTTCCTTTTAAATCTATCCCTTTCACCTTAAACCTAAGACCTCCAGTTCTGGACCTCCCCCTTTTGTCCAAACACCTACTCCGACCTCACCAACGCAGTCCCTCCTGTGTCTCCTCCACTTGCCTGTGGCATCTTCACAGTCACCACATGAAGAGAGCTGCCCCTCAGGAACACCATGCCCCTCCTCCATCTCTGAGGAAGAAGCTGCAGCTCCCTCAGGGGAGGCTCAGGCAAGGCTGCAGCCTCCTGCCCCTCCCCCAGCTCAGATCCTGACACCTTGCTGCGTGTTTTAGTCACAATACAGATGGCAGCACTGTCTGGCGAGGACATCGCTGCCAGGTCTCCACAACTGGTCGATGAAGAGATGCCTCAAGCCGCTGGCACATGAAGGACTCTGGGAGACCAGGCGCCCACTCAGCCCCGAGCAGGAGAGGAACCCATGGCACTGGCCGCTAATCATTTCATTCCAATGCACAAACGGACATGGGGTCCAGCGGGCAGAATTGTTGGGAAACTGATCAGAAAGTTGGAGGAATTCACCAACACCACCTGCCCTGAGCCACCTCTGGGAGGAGAGTGTGTGTCTGCCCCTGAGGACAGGTTGGCAGTTGTCATGGAGACAGATGTCTAGCAGCCTCAGTAGACATGGACCCACAATCCATCACTCTGTCCGCACCAACAGTGACTGGGAGACAAGGAACCTTGGACCACTCCAGGTGCCCCTTCCTCACAGGGCAGTGCCAGGAGTTGCCCAGTCAGAGGACAGACCACACATAGAAACAACCTCTCCCCCTCCCCTCCCCTTTCTCACTCTGCCACCCCCTCAGGACACCTCCACCCTGTCTGAAATCCCCAATTCTGTGGGAGCTCAAGCCAAGGAGAGTGAGCTGGAGTCTGTGCAAGATGCACTCTCAGCAAGTCTGGGACCATTAGCTCTCATCTTGAGAACTGGAGCTGTCCAGCTTCTCACTGAGACCTCCAAGAATAACAACCTGTATCTAAATGAGGTGAGATTAGGTAGTAGAGATACTTATGTGTTTACATGTGCAGATAGAGAGTCTGATCTAACTGTTGAAACCTTTGGGGTGTCTTTCCTCAAAGTGATGAAACCTCAGTTATTTCAATCCTACCATACTTTCCTGACTTTCAGGTGCTGAGGAAATTCTGCCCTCTGTGACACTGCCCACAGACATGATCATAGTCAATCCTTGTGCTAAGGCTTTCCCTTGGTTCATGAACTTGTTATCAGTTATAAACAATAAAGAGTAATGTTGACTCATTACTGTGGGTGCAATTATTGTGTTTCACAGCAGGAGGTGGCAATAACAATAACACAATCTGCATAGAAATGAAAAGAAAGAACAGTTTACTTTGCAGTTAATGATATTGTGTTTTAAGTTCAAGACAGTAAATATCAAACTAGCATTGACGCCCAGCTTGCCATAAAACCTTGTATCAATGTTAAAGCACCCACCAGCTCCAAATCCTTTGTATCTTTCCTTTCCTGAAAAATGTTGGGGCAGTTTTCATGGACCATGTCTAATAGACCGTTTTCAGAGGGGAATGTTCAATTGTTGAGGACCTCAGTTACCCAATATCTTTATTACTTCCAGCAGAGATTACTCAATATGTTCAGGAGCACATCCAATGACCCAGCAGCACTGAGCCGTAGTTAGATAGGATTCCCTACTGTGTGGAAACAGGCCCTTCAGCAGTCCACACTAACACTCTGAAGAGTAATCCACACAGACACATTTCCCTCTGACTAATTGACCTAACACTATGGGGCAATTTAGCATGGCCAATTCACCTGACCTGCACATCTTTGGATTGTGAGACGAAACCTGCACAGACACGGGGAGAATGTGCAAACTCCACACAGACTGTCACCTGAGGCTGGACTCAAACCTGGGACCCTGGTGCTGTAAGGCAGCAATGCTATCCACTGAGCCACCGTGTTGACCAGCTTCCCAAAATCCCGAAATTGGCTCTCCTTTTCTGTTAGCAATTTACCCGTGCCTTTGTTGGTGGTTTCTCTTTGTCACTGAAGTGACATCTTCATGTGTGGAGTCTTCTGTTGTGTTATATAACAAGGCTGTGAAGGCTTAATATCAATCTGAGTGGCTTTTTAAAAGTGCAGGCAAAGAATGTATTGTCTGATTTGGTAGAGATTATCTGGTTTTTTGAGCATGCCTGTTGTCTTTTGTTAACTGCCTACACACTTTGTTCTTTGAAGGAAACAATGTTAGTGCTTAAGATAAATTCCCAAGTGATTCTTTTTTGTGCATTTTGCTCCCAATCACGGTGAATATGTTACATTTCCTGAGGTTGAATCTCAATCTCAGCCTACCTCCGACATGATGGTGAGGTCTAGCTATACATACGAGACTGCCTTCAGGGGTTTATCATCAGTCACATGCATCTTATGTCCACTCCATCTAAACTGTGCACTGCTGATGAGCTCTACAATCCCAGACAATACCGCTCTTTGAAGCAGGTCAGTGTTGAGTCCAATTGATACCCATGATTGTCAAAAGTACATCATATGCAAAGCTGCTGAACATGTCTGGAGTAGATAGTCCACACCTCACAGGCATATGGGAGGGTAGGGATTTCCCAGCCTTAGATACAGCAAGATTATTTTGTCAAGTTGGTCCCTTAATTACAGTATCCAGTTTCCTTGCCCATACCAATGGGGCATCACAGAAAATATTATATTCAGACAGAAGAAAGGATTAGGGCAGAAGAACAGAAAGTGGCTGGTTTCTTTAACAGTGGGATATACAATTATTTACAGAGAATAAAGCCATCTAAAAAGAGGATTTACAGATGGTTCATTCACTGCTCTTGATGAGCAACTTCACTCTTGTGGTTTGTTAATTGGAATAGTCACATGTGTTACAGCCTTGTATTGCACTCATTTTTCATAAAATCACACTTGGCTAAGAGTGTATTTCAAGGCTGTGATATACTTGGCTGCCATCATAAATTAAACAAGTAAAACTCAAAGGGTTTGGATATTTCATGCCTATCCAGAGAGTATTTAAATCTATGCTGTTAGCCATTTTCCTAAAAATTATCTATTACTTATTTCTAAAACTTAATTTCCCCATTATGTTCGCCAGTATATCCCCATTTAGCATTTCATGTAACATTAGCTTTTATTAAATACTACAAGAAAAGTTCTCACTCTTGATTTAGAAATCAGACTCTGTAAGGGACCTTACTGTTTGGAAAGGATTATCAACAGAACCTTGAACTGTTTGCTGTAAACTTTGGACAAGTGTATCTACAAAATATCTCAGTCTATGTCTGATACATAAGTAGGACATGGAGTAAATAATGGAGGAACATTTTTAGAATTCAGAAGGATTTAGATGTCCTAGGTAAGGAACAATGCAATGTAAATCAACATAAGATTTATTCTAGGAAACCAATAGCAATGATAATATTTAGTCATTTAGTTCTCTGAGTGCTGGGAAGTCCAACATGTCAAACATGTGACTGTTTGTATGAGCAGGTAAACCAATGAGCAGACCACACACCTGAGGTGAGCAATCAGGAAAATAGAGGATATTTCAGATAAATCAATGAAGCATTCATCTGCACTGTAAAACTGGTAATAATATATTGGTTTTATGTGGATTCAGCAGGGTGGAAACAAATCACACATCCCATCTGATCAATGCTAGTGTTTTTGCTCTACACAAGGTTCCTCTGAATTAACTCTAATTTTCCTGTTCCCACAACCTTTTTCCTCATGTATGTATCACATTTCCCTTTTAATGTGAGTCAGGTCTGTTTCAACCACATCACATGCTTTCAATTCATAGAGCAATTATGTACAAATCAAAAGTTTGCATTTTAAGATACTATCAAGTTTTGAGAAGATTTGAAACTCAGGTTGAGGTTCTGAATGTAGGTTGCTCACTGAGTTGGAAGGTTCATTTCCAGACGTTTTGTCACCCTACGAGGTAACATCTTTAGTGGGCCTCTGGGCGAAGCAAACATATAAATAGAAAGCAGTAATTATCAGCAGTGCTTCGCCCAGTGGCTCACTGAAGATATTATCTCGTAGGGTGACAAAATGTCTGGAAATGAACCTTCCAGCTCAGCGAGCAAACCCTACATTTAAGATACTAATCAGAAGTCAGTTTAAGTGCCGGGCATAGTTCTAGGTACCAAATCATTTAACAACATTACTTTCAAGAGATTACAAGAATTTGCAGCCAAAAATAAGGTTCTGGTATTCAGACTATAGGATGCTGTAAGGGCAGAGAAATTGGGATTGTTCTCTTTCGAAAGAGTTTTGAGTTGACTTATTGATGAAGTTTTCATAACTGAGTGCTGACACTGTAGAGGTAAGGAAACACATTTTTATGGTTAAATGTTCGATATCTGAGACACGTACAGTATTTGTATGAATAGGATGGAAACTTGGGAGGAAATATTTTTTCACAAAATACAGTTGTGGAACATGGTGCAATGGGATGGTGGTCATGTAGCAATATTATCACTGGACGACTAATTGAGAAACTAATAAGTTGGGGACAAATGTACACATCCCAACTTGGCAAGTGCTGGCATTTAAATTTGATTCGAAAATCTGTAATGGTGACTGTGATAACTGTTGTCAATTGTTGTGAAAAAAACTAGTTCACTCATGCCCTTTAGCTAAAGCCTTGAACTGTTTTGGTCTATAGGAGACTCCTGATCCACAGCAATGTTTATCTTAATGGCCCTGCAAGATTCCAAGTTTGAGAGGAATTGGGGATGAGCAACAAATACTGTCCTTGCCAACAATACTCATGTTCCATGAAAAAATATATTTTAACAAAGTGACTGAGGAGAGAAAATAGTGAGCAATGAGCTGGTTGAGGTAGAGATTGTGTCCTGTTTGGTACAAAGTCTTGATCTAGACTGGAGCTTTCTTCAGTTTCAGTGAGACAGAACCCATTCCATTCAGAAACAGTGAGGTAGATTTTGACTGCACAAGTCATTTACTGCATCCGCTGCACCCGATGTGGCTTCCTATACATTGGGGAGACAGGCCGCCTACTTGCGGAACGTTTCAGAGAACACCTCTGGGACACCCGGACCAACTAACCCAACCGCCCCGTGGATGAACACTTTAATCCCCCTCCCACTCCACCAAGGACATGCAGGTCCTTGGCTTCCTCCATCGCCAGACCATAGCAACACGACGGCTGGAGGAAGAGATACTCATCTTCCGCCTAGGAGCCCTCCAACCACAAGGGATGAATGTAGATTTCTCCAGCTTTCTCATTTCCCCTCCCCCCACCTTTTCTCAGTCCCAACCCTCGAATTCAGCACCGCCTTTTTGACCTGCAATCTTCTTCCCGACCTCTCCGCCCCCACCCCCTCTCCGGCCTATCACCCTCACCTTAACTTTCTTCCACCGATCGCATTCCCAACGCCCCTCCCCCAAGTCCCTCCTCCCTACCTTTTATCTTAGCCTGGTTGGCACACCCTCCTCATTCCTGAAGAAGGGCTTATGCCCAAAACGTCGATTCTCCTTCTCCTTGGATGCTGTCTGACCTGCTGCGCTTTTCCTACAACACATTTTTGAGCTCTGATCTCCAGCATCTGCAGTCTTCACTTTCTCCTGCACAAGTCATCAGTGGAAATACTAATTGTGAAGAATGTAACTAGATTGCTGATTCACCATCACCTATTTTACACAGCCCCTTCGTGTGCACAGTGCCTCTGATGCTCTCTGTCTCATTGCTGCTGGCCAGAACTCCCAGGTGCTCAACATTGTAGTCCTCTGAGAGTGAGCTGAGCTTCCTCAGGCCGCTGTTACGTTTCACATTTCCTTCACTTGACCCCAAACCACAGCTTTTTGACACTGATGCACTCACCTTAACTCTCAGACATTACAAGCATTTTTTTTGATTGGTTCTGAGATCATGGACCAAAGTTTAACAGAAGTCTGCAGAGTGTCAATTCTGAGGAGTCTCAAGGAGGGCATCTCTGTGCGAATCAGTGAGGTCTCTCGGATGACTCTCTGCTGCTCACCTCATTCTATATGTGCCACGCCTCAATGTAACCACTCTCAGACTATCTCCTTCGAGCCAGCAGTGTGAGAACTCCAACTCCTGGGACCTCCCAGGATTCCCACCACTATGGACACCATGCACCTGATCAATCACCTTCATAATACATGGACAGGGTGGGTAACAAAAAGGGTAAAGTGCCTGAGGGCAACCAAGTGACAGAGGTGACACTCAGTGCAAATAGAAGCTCACAATGTTAATGTACTGCCACTTACATCATCACCAGTCTGATTTACTGTGATAGTAAATGCATCTGCAAGGAAAAAGCTACACAGGAGACCCATCCTCAGCACCATACCATGTTTTAACCCTGCCTAAGGGAGTACTATTCTTTCGATAATGCCCAATGCAGTAACATCTTGCCAATGTTCAAGACTGACAGTGGCTCAACCCTCTCACTGACTTGAAAGGACAGCCCTGATTGATGAATGACGAGCCTCCTGACCAGCCTCTGCAGCTCCTGACTGACACAAGGTATGTTATGAAGGTGTAAGGGAGTTAAAGCAGAACGACCTGACACAACACCAAGTGTTTTGAACAATGTAACAATTAGCAGAGTTAGCTGGGTTGCCTGGAGATGACAAAACAAATTCGAATTCAGCCAATTAGTTTAAATTACTCTCCAAAATTCCATCCTCCAATCAAGTTTGAATTGAGCATCTTGACAATACTAAAAACCAATGAAACAATCTGATGCTTTGGGATATAAGACCAGGAAAAAATGAACAGTGGAGGAGAACTGCCAAAAGACCAGATATCGAAGGCTTGTATGAACTCTCTGAGAAGTATCTGTCTGGAGAAGGAGTTTACCCAGAGAAAGATCATCGACACCAACCTAGAGAGCAATTGTACAGAGGAAGATACAAAGAGAAGATTTGACCACTGGCTGGTTTGAAATTTGCATATTTTGGTAAATCTTAGCCAGAGATTTTATCAGCCTAGTATTATAGAAGGGGAAAGTAAAAGATAGGTTAGAGGAAGGAGTTGCAAATAGTTATCAGTTAATTATACTCTGTTAAACTTAAAGAAATAAAAGTGTTACTTTTTACTTTAACTAGTTCTTGGCCTCTAGAAGTTTCAGAGATTACCACACAGGTTAAATCTTTTCTGTGCTGCTAGTTTAAATTAAGCAGGTGTGTTTATCCTGTGTGATAACAGTTTGGGGGCTCGTTCGGGATTTGAACGGTTTTTGGGGGGCTTTTGTGCACGATTTGAACAGTTTCGGGGCTTGGTGTTGGGATTTGGACTGGTTTAGACAGGTTTGAAAAGATTTGAGGGTACAAAAAAAATCCCAGCAGATTTAAACACATGCAGGTTAATGTCCTAGATCTTTCAATAAAATATAGGTGAGACTATTTATTTAAGTTCAGTGACTTGAGGTTGATTAAATTAAAAGTGAAGGAAATGACTCTTAAAATTGCTAAAGACATTCTGGGATTTGAAGATGATTCCATAAAAGTTAAGAAGGAAAGAAAAAAGCCATACTTTTAGAATTAGCAATTAAGTTAGATTTGGGTTTAAGGGAATTACTCAAACACTGAGGTGTGTCAGAGAAACAGACAAGTGCAGTAGAGGTAGAAAAACTTAAATTACAATTGAGGAAAATTGAGTTAAAAGATAAACAAAGGGAGAGAGAAAGAGAGAGAGAAAGAGAAGAAAATGAGAGAGAGAGAATGTTCTTAGCTGAGCAAAGAGAGAGAGAGAGAGAAGAAAGGAAGAGAGAGACAGGAAACAGAAAGAGAGAGATTGTCCTTAGCTGAGCAAAAATAGAGGGAATTTGAACTTCAGAAGTTGCAATTTAGTCAGCAAAGTCAACAGGATGGACTTTAAAAAAAAAGGTAGTAATATATACAAATATGTCATTACTCATCCACATTTTGATGAGAAAGATGTTGAAGCCTTCTTTATTTCATTTGAAAATTTGGCTCGCCAGATGGAGTAGTCCGAGGATTTATGGGTGATGCTCGTTCAGACTAAACTGGCAGGCAGAGCTAACGAGTTATTTGCCGTGCTGTCAGATGAGAGGTCAAGAGATTATGAAGAGGTGAAACAGACTATGTTAAGTGCTTATGAAATGGTACCAGAAGCATAAAGACAGTGATTCAGTCAGAAACACAAAGAAGGAACCAGGTGAGACTTAAGTTGAGTTGGAAAGAATTAAACATGGTCATTTTGATAGGTGGCTGCATGCTTTAAAGATGGAGAAGACCAATGAGGCTCTAAGAGAGATTATTCTGCTGGAGGAGTTTAAAAGCTCACTTCCAATGATGATAAGAATTCATGTGGAGGAACAGAAAGTTGAGGAAGTGAGAAGGGCAGCAGAATTAGCAGATTAATACGTGTTGGTGCATAAGACAAGCCTCCAACCAGAATGTCATCCTGTGAGGGATAGAAATTGGGAGAAGGGGAGATCCTACACTATGAAAGAAAGAGTAGAGAACACTGGTAAGCGTTTACTACATGTTAAAGAAGCCCAAGAGGGTGGAAAGGAGGTGAAAGGCCTCAGGTGTTTCCACTGTGGTAAAGTGGGACACGTAAAGTCACAGTGCTGGTCGTTAAAGAAAGGCACGGTGGGAAAAAATGTGGTAAAAGAAGCTAAACCAGTGGCATTAGTGAAAGTAGTAAAGGAAACCCCAAGAAGAGTCGAGGAGGTGCAGTAGAGTGCACAGCCTAGGCAGCGGCAGGGTATGGTGTTAGTACCTGATCTCTATAAAGAATTCGCCTCTGTGGATAAATTTTACTTAGAAAGAACAGGAGGAGAAGGACAAGAAGTTATAATTTAGAGAGATACAGGATCTAACCAATCTCTAGTAGTAAGAGATGAGCAAATTTGCACTCTTTCTGATCTGTTACCTGGGAATGTGGTAATTTGTGGGATAGATGGACAGAAATTTAGCATTCCCCTATGGAAGGTCAGGTTGGAGTGCCAACTCAAGACTGGAGAAGTTACAGTGGGAGTGACTGACAGAATGTCAGTTCCTGGAATCCAGTTTGTTCTTGGGAATGATTTGGCAGGGTCCAAGGTGGGAGTGACACCCCCGTGTTGTAGAGAAGCCCAAGGAAGACCAAGAAACTGAGGAGTTAAAACAGAAATATCCTGGTATTTTCCCAGACTGTGTAGTAACCAGATCTCACTATCATAAGTCAAAGCACAACCCAAAAGTAAAGACAAAAATGAAGGAGTTGAGGTTCAGTTAGTGGACACCCTGTTTGACGTAATGGTGCAGGAAAAACCTGAACAGGCAGAGGGTCAGACAGAAGTGTTTACTCCTGAAAGGCTAAGGGACTTGCAACAGAAATACAAGATGATAAAAGGGAAGCAGAGAAAATTCCTGAGGGTTATTATCTGAAAGATAGAATCCTCAGACGGAAATGGAGACAACGGCAGGTTAGTGTAGAGGAGAAATGGGCTGAAGTGCACCAGATTGTGTTGCCTATAGCATACAGACAGGAAGTGTTACAGGTAGCACATGAACTACCTGTAGGAGGTCACCTAGGGTTATGAAAGACTTAGACTAAGGTACAAAGCCATTTTTAATGGCCTGGAATGCACAAGGATGTGGTTAACTTTTGCCGTACGTGTCACACATGCCAAATGTTAGGTAAGCCACAGGTGGTAGTAAAACCAACCACTTTGTTGCCAATTCCCACATTTGAAGAACCTTCCACATGGGTTATAATTGATTGTGTAGGTCCCTGCCCGAGAACTAAAAGTAGGAACCAGTACTTGTTAACTATAATGGAGTATCAAAGCACAAAGGGTAGTACAGTAGTGTCACAAAGCTGGTTTCTTTTTTCTAAAAGCTGTTCCTTTTCTCAAGGTTACTATGTCTTTGGTTTTCTTCAGAGGGGTCATAAAACTCTCCAGAGGGGGAATGAACCGCTCCCGGTGCCGACTGGTGTGGTTTGGTACTGAGATCAAAGGGTATTGAGAGACTTTTTTGTTTATATGTAAACATATGAGACTTCAGGCCAAAGTGGTCATGTTTTAGAAGTGACCTGTATAATGAAAGGGAAGTGATCAGCTCACCAGCTGAGCAGTTCAGTCCAGAACTAGTTGGGAGTTCAGCTGTGTGGAAACCATCTCTCTCTCCCTCTCTACCCTTCTAACTTCAAACTGTAAGCATCTGTTCCATTTTTCAAACTGTTTTTTCAAGAGGGTTTGCTTAATGGGACTGTTGTGTATATTTGGAACAGTATAATTAAGTCTAGTTTGAATAGATTGAGTTCTGTAGGGGTTCTTTATTCCATTCTTTATGTTTCATTGTGTGACTTTGGAAATAAATTTTTTTATGTTTTAAAACCTGGTGGTCAACCTCGCTATCTTAATCCAGGAAATTTTCACTGTACACTTACCGAAACAAATTGCAAAGTTACAGTCAGGATTAGAGTGGTGCTGGAAAAGCACAGCAGGTCAGGCAGCATCCGAGGAGCATTCCTGATGAAGGGCTTTTGCCTGAAACGTCGATTTTCCTGCTCCTCAGATGCTGCCTGACCTGCTGTGCTTTTCCAGCCAATCTAGACTCTGGTTTCCAGCATCTGCAGTCCTTGTTTTTACAAAGTTACAGTCTGGGCTGCCTGCTTAAGAATGTTTTGAGTGGTCTGGCCTAGTCCATAACAGTGGGTAGTAGCTTTCACACGGTATGGGCTACCCAGAGAGATTCAGTCCGACCAAGGGTAAAAGTTTACTGCTAGGCTGTTTAAGGAGGTTATAGATAGCTTAGGTATACAGCACTTTAAATCCAGCGCGTATCATCCTGAATCCCAGGGAGCTTTAGAAAGGTGGCATTAGACCTTGAAGACCATGTTGAGAGGGTACTGTCAGGATTACCCGAATGATTGGGATAAAGGTATCTCATTCATGTTTGTGCCATTTGAGATACCCCAAATGAATCTACTCTGTTCACTCCCTTTGAGTTAATATTCAGGCCTAAAGTGAGAGACCCTTCAAAATTAATTAAACAGAAATTGACAGGACCAAAGTCAGAGATCTCACACTTAGATTATGTATTGGAGGTGAGGGAGAAACTAAATCAAGTTGGTGAGTTAGCTAAACAGCACCTAAAGAGGGCACTGCATAGAATGAAGCAGGTGGCAGTCAAAAGCTCTGAGACTCAGACGTTGTCCTGAGGGATTGCATGGTAGTACTGTTACCAATGATCGGAGATCTCTCCAAAGCCAGGTTTAGTGATCCCTAACAAATTAAGAAAAAGTTGACTCAGGTGAACTAACTAATAAAGATGGCAGATAGGCAAAAAAACAGTATCAGATATGTCATGTGAACATGTTGAAACCGTATTATAATAGAGAGAAAGAGCTGAAGAAAGTTATTGCCCTGTAGAGTGAGGAATCAAATCCAGATGATGTGGATTTTGATGTGCCTCAAAATAGATTAAAAAATGAAGATGTCCTTGAGGAGTGGGATAGGTTAGTAAGCTATCTGCCTTAGGAGCATAGAACACAGTTTAAAAGTTTGTTACTGCAGTATGAGGACATACTTCGGAATCAGATGAGGAGGACTAATGCTATTGTACATGAAGTAGACATAGGGAATACTGCTCCAATAAGACAACACCCCTATCAGCTTAATCCTCTCAAAGCCAGACAGGTCCAGAAGGATGTGGAGGCCGTGCTCAATGAGGATATCATCAAATCGAACCAGAGCGAGTTCGCCGATCGTCTTAATCCCCAAACTGGACGGGACTCAATGATTCAGCTTGGATTATCGAAAGGTCAACATGTTACAAAATCGGACTCCTATCCAATTCCTCGATTGGAGGACTATATCGAGAAAGTTGGACAAGCCAGTTACATCATCAAGTTGGAATTAATGCATGGTTACTGGCAGGTACCTTTATCAGAGACGGTGAAAGATATTACTGCGTTTGTAATCTGAAATGGGCTTTATCAGTTTAAAGTGATGCCCTTTGGAATGAAGAAAGCACCCGCCACATTCCAAAGACTCATGAACAGAGTTGTGGCTGGGTTAACAAACTGTGCAATCTATTTGGACGATGCAGTAAGTCCTGGGAAGATCACATGGTACAGTTGGCAGAGCTCTTTAAATGACTTTGAGAAGCAAAACTGGTGACAAACTTAAACAAAACAGAATTCACGAAAGCAGAGGTGATATTAGATTAGATTAGATTACTTTAGATTAGATTAGATTACTTACAGTGTGGAAACAGGCCCTTCGGCCCAACAAGTCCACACCGCCCCGCCGAAGCGTAACCCACCCATACCCCTACATCTACATCTACCCCTTACCTAACACTACGGGCAATTTAGCATGGCCAATTCACCTGGCCTGCACATCTTTGGACTGTGGGAGGAAACCGGAGCACCCGGAGGAAACCCACGCAGACACGGGGAGAACGTGCAAACTCCACACCGTCAATCACCTGAGGCGGGAATTGAACCCGGGTCTCTGGCGCTGTGAGGCAGCAGTGCTAACCACTGTGCCACCGTGCCGCCCGTAAACTATTCTTGGGACATTACATCGATCGTGAAAGGTTGGCCCCATGGAACACAAAGACGAAGGCCATCGAGGAATTTTCATGACTAACATCAAAGAAAGAGGTGCTTCGATTCTTAGGACTCAGTGGATTCTATCAGAAGTTT